>NC_136466.1:41094485-41763652 GCF_902686455.1 Sciurus vulgaris | reverse complement strand
TATTCATATCATAACTTATCATGTGACCACAGGCCCCTTGAGGTGTTAATATATCAGGGATTCTGATTCCATCACTACCTGGTGACTTTTGCAGAATTGAAGCCTTCTGTTCTGGGGAACTTTGACCCAGAGATTGAACTTATCTCACTCCTATGGGTTCTCCAATTTTGCTTTCATTTTCAAGGAGCAATTTTGAATGTTTAATTAATTCCCTCTTCTGCTTATGCCCTTAACTATTGATTGGAACCAACAATTGGTATAATAATCATTAGGAGTATAATTATTTCTTATAAATGTTATATGAGTCCTGGGAATGGCCTTGTAAAGCTCCAGAAAGTAATGGAAAAATACACTTATATCCATGTGACTTTTTTTTTTCCATTTCTGAAACTAATTTTTTTAAACATTGCTTTTCAGATTGGTTATTAAGTTGAACAGATCATTGATTTTTTTTTTTAATACTGTCATCAAGAAGAATCTCAACGAAACAGGATGTTTTTGCTATTAATTATGTTAGCTCTCACCTGGAAACCTAATACCAATAAATTTTATTTTCTATTTCTAGTGGGACAAATTGTCATGTTCACTAATGCCTCCTTAATTTTGTGGGGAATCAGCTGGAGAGTGAGTAATTATCATTTTTTGTAAGTCTGCAGAGGATTATTTGGACTTACTGAGTGAAAAATCATACCTTGAATTTTTTTTTCTTATTAGATATAGAGGTTAACTTACTGTAGACATTGATAAATAACAGGATATATTATTGTATATATACATATCTATGTATATATACTTAAAAAATAGCATAACAAAGGTCTTGTTTTGGAAGATTCTGACTTCCCACTCTATAGGGTAGTTTGAACTCTAGTGCCCATGTTGGAGGACACTAGGTGAACCTGACAGAAACTGGTGTGGCAGAGATCACCTGATAGGAACAGGGCTGCCTAGGTTCTAAGCCCTCGCACAGAAGCATGCCCAGTGGTGATTTGCGGTTGTAGATGTAGGCCCAGGAGTTCCTTTCCATTGTGTGTGAGTACCTTCCATTGAGGGTAGAACCAAACCTCAGTGACCACGGTCAGGTGGGACTATGTCCACTGGCAGGGCATCCCTTAACTAAGACCCATAGATCTGACATTTTCTTGGCTTCACACTCAAGACTACTTATTCCTGCTTTTAGCTCTTCTATCAGAAATCAGCATTTTTTGATTATATGTAGAATTCAGCTCTAACTTATGTATATTTTTTCAGATCCCTCAATGCTTTTTTTTTTTTTTTTTCCTTCACTTTGACTTTCATTTTTTTCCTCCTGAAGTCCTGTATTTTGAAAACCACACAGTAGAAGCTGTGGGCCTGCAGTTACCTAAAGGACAGTGTGTTCCCACAGCAGTCTCTCTAAGTCCCAGCTCACATCTGAACTTTGTACACACTGAGCTTTGGGGGTTTGCTTTTTTGGATCCCTATGGCACCAGCAGACTCTCCAAGTCCCTGACTTTGTGCTTTTGTGTATCTGTATTGAACGCAATAGTCTCTTTATAGGCAACATGTTATTTTTATGTGCCTTACTTATTACACATGAAATGAAACTATCTCTGACATTTTCTATACTCACTGAATTTTTATTAGAATTCTATCTTTCATCAATAATAGCACAAGCTGGAACACCCTTCTCTGGAATATTTACTGAGATTGCGGCTTCTGTCGGGACAGAGAGCTGTTGCCACCTTATTAGAAATGGGCTTCATTCTCATTGCTTTTATCTTGTTAGATAATCCTTTAATCCCTGCTCATTGCCTATAGATTCTGCCTCTCCTTGGCAGGTCTGTTAGTACAAGCCCACAGAACAGTGTGGAGGGTGAGGCCAGCCTGCTAGTTTATCAGTTTTGTGTCATTACAGCATCATTAGTTCTGGTGGCTGAGGCAATTAGAACTGGAGGTCTCTACCTGAGGCCACCCATGTTCATTCATAATAAGGGATTTAACAGATATTTATGCAAGGAGAAAATTGAATCAGCAGCACATCAGTGCATTAAATTATGGAATTTTTCCTGTAGAATTCCTGTAAAAATGCAAGTAGTAGATTGGGACAGAAATATTTTTTAGGGGGTTTGCTGAAGGTCTTGGGGTAACACAGGATGCTAGGAAGTTTTCTACATGAATTAGTCTTCCCTTATCCCAGGGACTCCAACCAGTTTTTTTCTGGTTGGTCCTCACATAATGAGGCAGACCATGTTTAAATACTAACCTTTCTTCTATTCATTTTGGAAAATCACCTCTTGATGATGTCTTTGGTCTTAGAAAAATGAGACTGAAAACACAAGAAAATGGGAAGACTCTAGTGCAGATTTTAAAATATGGAATATTAGCCTACCTTTGACATTTGGGTGAAATTCATTATAATTTTAAGAGATTTTGAAAGTACCTGCCGATTATGTGGCATCTTAAGACCTCAGTGTGCTTCCACCAAGGAAAGCATGGGGCTCAAAGAGAGGGCCAGGGAGATGAGGCTCTTCCCAGGGCATGTTTGTGTGATGATTTCCAAATAATCATCCCATAAAAGATCACGTTGCTTTTTACATTTTTGTTTATTATAGTTTTTAGGTAGGTTATATGTTTAGGTAGTTTCAAAATGAAAATAAATAGGAATATAGTAAAAGGGCTCTTTGTTCCCAGTATTCTCATCCTATAATCATTGTTAGTACCTTTTTGTGTATCCTTCCAGAGATGTTTTGATACATACAGTAACATGTGTGTGCCTATTCTTTTTCCTATTTTAAAGACAAATGTTAACCTGTTATGCACAATGTTCTCTGCTTTTGCTTTTTTTCAAGAAACAATATATCTTGGAGACCCTTCCATATTTATTTATAGAAATTAACATGACTGTTTCCTTCTTCCTCTACAGCTGTATGGTGTTTTGGTGTGCAATATACTCTATTCCCTATTGATGGGCAGTTGGTTTCTTTCCATTATTGTACTGTCATAAGCAGTGCTGCAACAAATAACCTTGCATAAATTTCATTTCACACTTATATGCCAATTTTTCAGTATGCTATATTTCCAGAAGAGGAGCTCTTGGGTCAGAAGATATATGAATTTATCACTGATGACTGTTGCCAAATTTCTGTTCACCACAAGGTATTTAAAACTAACTGTTCCAAACATCCTTGCTAATGGATATTTCTATTTGTATTGTTTATCCACTATCCTGTTGGATTCTTGGTCTTGTACTTGTTAATTTTTAGGAACTCTTTATATAGTGGTAGATTCACTTCTTATCTATAATTCGAATGCAAGAAGGATATTCCCAGTGGTAGTGTTTGTCTTTTGACTTTACTTAAGGTACATTGCCAGGTAAATTTTCATTTTTATTTGTTTGAATTTATAAACTTGGATTCTGGATATTTAGGCATGATTTGAAAGGTCTTCTTTTCAAGGTTAGTAAGGATTTTTTTCCTCTCATCTTCTTGTGGTACACATGGAATTGATATGGGTGTATGATGCAGAATCAACTTTCTTTTTGAGATGCTGTTCAGTTTCTATTAGATCAGTAGTTGAATATACCATTTTGCACACAGATTTGTGATGCCATTTTTACTTCATGCTGAATTCTCATTTGTATTTGGATTGATTTCTGGGCTTTGTATTCCAATCCATTTGTCATATAGCCATATTTCAGTACTAGAACCACACTATTTTAGTCATTGCTCTATAAAATACTGATAGAACTCTTCTTTGTGACTTCCCTACTTCAGATTTTTTTCCTTTTTCTTTATAGTCTTAACAAATTTATTTTTGTAAATGGACTTAATGATTAACTTGTATAATTTCCAAACTAAAAACAATGTTCTCATTAGGAGAGCAGTTATGAATTGCCTTAAGAAGCATGGACATCTCTGTGAGTTTTTCTCTTGTATAAGAACATGATAAGTTCTCTGATCTATGCAAATTTTCTTTTGTGTCCCTTGAGAGGATTTGAACATCCTTAATAGGTCTTGCACATTTCTTAAGTTCCTTGGTATGTTATTTCATGTGTTACTATATTAAATGGAAATTTTTTTCTTCACATAGGTATGCTGACTGGTAGAGTTTTATATGTAAGAAAGCTATGAGCATTTGCAAATTAATTTTGTACTTTGCTAGATTTCTTAATTGTTTTTTGTCTGTTTTTAAATTCTTTTGGACCTTCTAAGCACAGAATCATTTGTTTTTCAATAGTCCTGGTTTTATTTATTCCTTTCCAATTTTTATGTTTATTTCAGCTTTCCCTGGTTCACTTATATAATGTAAAATAACAGTGGTGATAATGAGTTCCCTTGTTTTAGTTTTCTTTAGTTTTTTTTGTTTCATTTGTTTTAGTTTCACTTTTCCTTTTTGTTCTCTTGTTGACATATTAAAGGGAAAATTCTTTCTCTACACACAGAACACTTCAGATAGCAAATGTGTGGGTTTTAAACACCACTCAATTCTCTGTAAACTCTAATGGGCTGTCATCTGATTCTACTTAATTCTGACACTGCCTGGGTTTAGTGTCAAATTCCACAGGTTAAAGGATTCAGCCCCACAAGATGCCTTCACTTCAGATACCAGTAGCAAGTCTCAGGTTGACACTTGTACTTCTGATGATGGTTGTTTCTTCTGAGATTCCTGTAACTGCCTTCCCATGTTTACTCTAATGGCTTATAGTACTCAGGGAAACACTTTGCTATTACTGGCTCATTCTGAAGGATATTAAAAGGGATACAAATAAACAGTAAGATGAAGAAATACATAGGGCAAGGCCAGGAACATTTTGGAGTGTGGGAGTTTCTGCCCTGTGGAGTTGGCGTGTAGATTCAGTCACCAACCAGAAACTCATGGAACCCCATCTTTTAGGGTTTATATAGAAGTTTACCTTACATAGAAAGGATGGATTAAGTCATTGGCCATTGGTGATTAAGTTAGTCTCCCAGTCTTTTCCCTTCCCTGGAAATTCATGTTGGAATTGAAAGTTCCAACCTTCAAATTATATCACATGGTGGTTCCTCCAGCAACCAGCCCCCATCCTCCCAGAGTCAGTTCATTAGCACTGTTATGGTTTGGTTGTGAGGTGTCCTCCAAAAGCTCACATGTGAGACAATGCAGGAAGGTTCAGAGGAGAAATGATTGGGTTGAAGTGTCTTAACCCAATCAGTGAATTAATCCCTAATGAGATTAATTGAAGTGGGAGGGTGTGTCTGGAGGAGATTGGAATTGGGGCGTGGCTTCGGGGTATATATTTTGAATCTAGAGAGTGGAGTCTTTCTCTCTCTGCTTTCTGATGATGTGACTGTTTCCCTCTGACATACTCTTCCGCCATGATGTTCAGCCTGCACACCTGAGGAATGGAGCCAGCCTACTATGGACTAAGACCTCTGAAACCATGATCCCTCAAATAAACCTTCCTTTTCTATAATTGTGCTGGTCAGATCATTTAGCCACAGCAGTGAAAAAACTTGACTAAAACAAGCATAAACTCAGGTATGACTGAAAGACTCTTACTATGAATAACGAAAGTTGCTCCTCTCACCCACATCACTGAGGAAATTCCAAGGGTTTTAATACCTCAGTTCCAGGAGAGAGGAAGACCAAATATATATTTCTTATTATAGTACATCATTACATATGTATTTGAGAGTTGCACCATTAAGTGTGATCCTAGCTTTGGGATGGAGGTAAATATGTTTTATTATGTCAAAGAAGTACATATCTGTTCCTTTTTCATTGAGCACCTTTGTTTACTGTTATCAACAATGGTGATTGAATTTTGCTTATGACCTTTTTGATGTCTTTGGGTTGATTTCATGATTAAAAAATAGAAACTAGCATATTTACTAATATTGAGCAAATTTTGAATTCTTTGTTTAAACTCTGGTCATAGTATTTTATTCTTTTAATGCACTTATTGATTCTATGTGCTTATTATTTGTCCTTTGATATTTGTGAATTAGATTCATCTTCAGTTTTCTTTTATGTGTCCTCATTAAAAGATTTTGCACTTATTTCAGACAAATTAGATTTATTTGTTTCCATGATGGACAGTTTCCTAAATAAACTTATGCTGTGAATTAGATTGTAAAGAGTATGTTTACCTTAAAAGAATAAGTGCTTTCAGACTGCAGTATATTTCTGTATCTAAGTGCAGCTTTAAACTTAATAAAGATGGAGCTGGGATCTCAGTAGGAGAGTGTTTGCCAGCATGTGGGAGTCACTGGGTTCAATCCTCAGCTCCACATAAAAAATAAATAAAGACCCATTGACAACTAAAAAATATTTAAAAAAATAAATATAAATTTAATGAAGATAGGATTTGTCTTGGGGGAATACAAAGCATGGAAGATAATTTATTAACACTTCATTAGTACTAATAAGAAAAAGTATTGGTTACTAGTTGAGTATATAGTAGGTTGGCTTTACATATACTAGCTCATTTTAATCCTTGGTCCATCCATGTGAAGAATTGCTTTCAACTTAGAGAAAACAGATTTCAAAGAGGTGAATAGGATGCCCAAGATCACACAGGTAGTAAGGGTTGGAATCACACTTAAAACGTAGGTCTGTTTGATTCTAGCATCCATATTTTCAACTACCATGATATATATTTTTAAAGCATGTTGAGTTTTTGTAGATAATTGGAAGTAAGAAAATTATTTCCTGAAGCAGTGTGGCCTTAAAATGCAGTCCTCAGACCAATACCATATGAATCACCAGGGAACTTCTCAGAAATGCACATTCTCAACCTCCTTACTCAGATGAATCGAAGCAGAAACTCAGGGGGATGAGACCCTGCAGCCTCTGTTTTAATAAGGCCTCCAAGTGATCCTCAAGTACACCAAAGTCTGAGTATCCTTGCCTTGCCTTAGAGACCTCATACTTTTCTTCCTTTCTGCAGTTGGAATGTTAGGAGTTATTAACTTGTTGACTCTATGAATAAGGGCAAAATATTCTTTATTTTCTCCACTTACTCTCCAGAAATAAAGGCTAATAATCTGTTTGACACCATATGGCTTGCTCACAAAAGGGAGTATTTGCTGAGCCTGCCTTCCTGTGAGACTTGTGAGAATTAAACACTCTTGTGAAATGTCAATAGAGCGTCATTTACTCACAGCCTCAGTCTAGACAGAGGTTTTAAACAAACTAATGAGACTCCATTCTAGGAGTGAAAGCAGTTTGCAGATGTGCACATTTTCCATGGATGGCCTCTATGCATGATGGATGAGGACTTCCTGGGTCTAAGTGGATGGGGGGTGGGCTGTGAAGGCAGAGACTCAGCCCCTCAGCCCTCTGCCTCCAGAATGAGCAAATGCTGGGAGGAAGGTGAAATTACAATGGGCTGCCCACTTGACCTCGTCTCTGTACAATGCCACTAAACCAAGTAAGTAATGATAATTCATTTAACCTAAAAGGCTCAGTCCAATCAATGATTCCCAAGCAATTGCCAGTTGCTTGCCCTTCCCTTCTGGTTGTGGAATTCATTTCACTGGCATCACTGATTTACAAAAGGAAGGCTGCTTACAAGCTAATTGGGTGAAGTCATTACAGAGGGCAGCGTGACTATGAGCTGGAGCAGCACTAAAGTGGTTTCTGATAAAGTCCCTCGCACCCCTGCATTGGTTGTCACCCCCAGAGTAATTAGATCTGAATGGCATCAGTTTGGGGCTGTGAGAACACTGGGTTTGCCAGTGACCAAGTAGTTTTCAGAAACTATTTATTTTTTTTAACTCTATTTATTTATTTGGTACTGAGTATTGAACCCAGTGCCTCCCACGTGCTAGGCGAGCACTCTACCACTGAGCCACAACTCCAGACCCTAGAAACTAGTTCCGAATTATATTCAGGTACCTTGTCCAGTTCTGGGAGTTCCCAAGCTGGATTTGTTTCTTACTCATTAGGAATTTCCTGGAGTGCAAAAATGGCTAAGGGGATTTGATATGATAAATCCACTCCAAGGATTGTCGGGTATATACCTTTGTGTGAATTGACTCAAGTAAACCACATGTTCTCCAGTCAGGTCAGATACCACCATGCCCCAGTCTTTCTGCCTGGAGGCCGATGGGCTGCCAGTGAGGATTATCAGAACACAAAGAAAACCAGGAAGCCTGCACATATGTACACCTGTGCACAGCCCACCTATAACATTTTCAGGACCCACAGCAGAGCCTAAGTGGAGGTTCATATTTCTGTGTCTCAATTATAGATCAAGCTAACCTGCTATTTAACAATATACATGTGTTCTATCCTCCTATCTTGTTAATTAACCTCTGTAATGACCTGGAATGGAGCAGCAGGGAGAGAGCCTTCCTTATCTTCTCACCCTTGGCTTCATTCTGTTCCACAAAGGGCCTGGCATGTGCCTTGCATGCAGAAGACTCACCTTCTTGTTCAAACTCAGATCATATCCCCCTCTTGGTGGTACACCACTGCCCTTTGGCCTCTCCTTGGGCCTAGAGGGCTCTCACTGGCAGCTCAGGCCACCTGGAAAGGACAGCCTGGAGAAAAGGCTCAGATAGCTCTGGAGTTGGCCTAGCGCCATTTGGGCAGGGAATTCTGGGATTTCATGGACTGAAGACTGGTTTAGAGCCTGCGCTCTAGAAGGATGTGTCTTCTGAGACCCAGAGAAACCCTGCACCACTGGGAGAGAAAGAGAGTCAGATGAGGGGCCAGGATAGGCTCCTGCTGCCTGTATCTCAGGACAGTGATGCTCAGATGACATGTTTCATTTACCAGGGCTTCAGTCAGAGGAAGGGCTCTAAACACAGTGCTGGGTGTTCATGCACACCCTACCCAGACAGACGTGTGTGCTGATGATCACAAGCTGAGCCACCCCATCTTTGTAAAAAAAAATTTTATACCTTTATTTATTTGTTTGTGTGCAATGCCAAGAGTTGAACCCAGAGCCTCACACATGCTAGGCAGGCACTCTACCACGGAGCCACAGCTGCAGCCCCTGAACTACCTATCCTACATGTTCCATTCTTACACACTCCAACACTCCTGGCACACACACACTAGCACTGCTTTTGTGTATAAATACACAGACTCAGGAGTTTTAACCTGTCTTCCTTACTGTGGCACCCATACCCAGACACCTGTCATTAATCTTGACCAGCAGGCATCTTCACATGGACACGTGCATCTACGAGCCATGCATATATATGCAACCTGCCAACACTATTTGTGGGTATGCCTCCATACCTGGGCACCTTTCTGCTAAATGACAAGTGCCAACCTACTCATTTCTCTAACATGTACTGATACTTACCATGTCTGGCACGTTTTTCATGTCACTAGTTATAATAGTTGGTGTTACCAGGAGTCAAGTTGAAAGTAGTGACTAAAATGAGGCTTTCAGGTTTGAAAATGCAGTTATTTGTATTTTTTAAAAAATCGACACATAATAATTGTATATATATATTTATTTAGGGTATGATGTGATGTTTTAATACATGTGTACATTGTGTGATGATTAGATCAGGCTAATTAGCATATCCATCACCTCATGTATTTATCATTTCTTTTTGGTGAGAGCATTCAAAAACTTCTCTTGTAGCTATTTTGAAATATCCAGTATGTTTTTGTTAACTATAGTCAATCTACTATGCAATACACCATCAGCATATATTCCTCCTATCTGTATGTAACTTTGTATCCATTGATCAACTTTTCCCATCCTCCCCTCCATAGGTACCATTAAAATTCATTAGCAGATAATGAAAATGGGTCACAACAGTTTTATTGGTGACCACTAGTTACTCTGGACATGATTGCCCAGATACCTGCCTTGTCTCCGTAGGTGACACACTCCCTCTGAAGGTTGGCACTTGTCATTCAGTGGGGCACAGCACTGGTTGTGGCTCTC
Organism: Sciurus vulgaris; assembly: GCF_902686455.1. NCBI lineage: Eukaryota > Metazoa > Chordata > Mammalia > Rodentia > Sciuridae > Sciurus > Sciurus vulgaris. Next base: position 41,753,778 of record NC_136466.1, on the reverse strand, counting down.
TTATCTGGAGGCTTCAGGAGCAGCATTCAGAATTCCTAAAAATATCCCACATCAGAGAAGCCATATGAGGAAACCACACAGGGAAGTTTAAGCGATGCTGGATCTCCCAGTGAGCCTCACTCCCACTTTGTCAGTGACTCAGCTCCTAACAACTGATCTCCAGGTCAGTGCCTACTGGAAGCAAGGCAGTCATGAGCAGCTTACTCTCAGACACTTTGATGTCAGTGCTGTTCCTGAGATAGAACAATGTGTGCTTAGTGAAATGCCACCAGGTGAGCAGTATTTGGGCAAAAGCCCTTTAATGTCTGTGTCTTGTCCTCTTGAAGAGATGTCCGATGTATGGTGAGATATTCTTATTGGAAGCATGTTTGGTATTTAGTAGTACATTTTTAAAGGCCATGATGCTGACATTAGGTTACTACTTATTAACTCTAGACATTATTCAGCTGCTAAAAGTGGTGTTTCCCCCGATTTTTCTCTGTAAAGCCAGTACTTTCCCCTTTCCCTCCTCTCTCTTTAGAAAGAAGTCACACTCCAGCCCACCCTCAAGGGGAGGAAGACAAGGATTAAATTCTGTCTCCTAGAGGCACTAAATATCTATGCACATTTTTGGAATCCTACTGAAAGAATTCACTCACCCTAACTTTTAAGAAACTGTAGAGAGGTATTTGGTGTGACTGATCTCTGATCTGAACAAGAGAGCACAGTCTTGTTCCTCCTCCCTGTTAACTATTACAATAAACCTGGAAATTATAAGAGGCAAGCAGAGGAGATCTCTGAGAGGTGGTAAGAAGGCGGCGAAATGGTTTGGGATGTCAGGGCTGAAGGAATGAGCAGCAGCAGGGTGCTGTGTCTTTCCCTCACCTCATGGGAGAAACTGAAATAGGCATGGCATTTCCTGACCTATAACCTAGCAACAGAAGGGACCCCAAGTAAGTTCTTCCTTCCTGATGCCACAGGAGTTCTTCTGACAGCATTAGGTGAACCCAGCACCTGGGCTTTATTAATAACAGCAGCCATGGGAAATACTGTCTTTCCTAATAGTCTATAGATCCTGTCCTACGCTGTGGCTGGGTTCCACCAGCAAAAGAAGCCTTGCCCCACAAGTGGCCCAGCCTGGGAAATCTCTTTCTCCTGTGAGCCTGAGACTCCTTTTCCTATAGCTGGGAGGTACTGGAAGAGGGCATCCAACTATAGCAATCACTTGAGAAAACCTTCTCATCCCCATGAACCTCAGACTGTACTTCATAGCCAAGGGATACCAGATGACCCAGTCTGGAGAAACTATACAGGGTTGTTTGCTCCCACCACTCTTATTCAACATAGTATTAGAAGTTCTAGCCACTGTGATAAGATAAGAAAAAGAAAGAAAAGGCATTGGAAAGGATAAAAGAAAGCTGTGCCTATTTACAGATGACCTGGTTGTCTATGTAAAATATTGCAAGGAATATTTAAAAAGAAAAACATAAAAAACCCACTAGCACCAGTAAGTGAGCTCGGCAAGGTTAGAGGATACAAGATCAACAAACGCAAATCAATCACATGACTATAGACTCACAATGGATATGTGAAAATTGAAATCTAAAACAATGCTATTTATGATTATTCTAAAAATGAAGTATTTAGATATAAACTTAAGAAAATGTATATGATATGTATGCTAAATATTATAAAACATTAATGAATCAAATAAAAGAAACTTAAAAAGACATGTCTTGTTTGTGGATTGGGAGACTAAACATAAAGATGTCTATTCTCCCAAAATCTACATATAGAAATTAAATTCTTGGCTAAATCCCAGCAAGGTTTGTAGATATAGATAAGGTTATTCTCTATTTTATATGGAAGGGCACAGGTTCTAGAATAGCTAACATGATCTTGATGGAGAAGAGTAAAGTAGGAGGAATGATTGCCTGCTGTGAAGTCTGACTACATAGCTTCTGTAATCAGGACAGCATGGTATTGGTAAAGGGGTCAACTTATGGATCACTGGAACAACAGAGTGAACCCAGAAATGGAACCAGGCAAATATACTCATCTGAGTTTTGATAAGGGTGCAAAAGTAATTCAATGGATGAAAGAATCTCACCAACAAATGTTGCTGGAGTGTTTGAACATCATAGTTAAAAAAGAATTTTTTAAATGAAAAACAACCCAAACCTCATATGTCCTACAAAAATTCACTCAGATTGCTCAGGGACTTAAATGTGAAATGTAAAATGATATAGCTTTTAGGAAAATATAATTTTTAGGATGTAGCACTATATCAAAAACTCTTAGACTTGACAATGGTCCACAGAAGGGAAGTTTGATAAATTGTACTTTCACAAAAAAAAAAAAAAAAAAAAAAAACCTTGTCCTCTGTTCAAACATTAAGAATGTGAAAGTATAAACTGTAGATTGGAACATATTTGCAAACTGCACATGCAATAAAGAGCTAATATCTAGAATATGTAAAGAACTCTCTAAACTCGAGTTTTTTTTTTTTTTTTTTTTTTAATAAAAGCCAGTTTGAAGTAAACGAAAGACATGAAGAGACATTTCACCAAGGAGATAAAAAGATGACAAACATATGGAATGATATTCAGTATCTTTAGCCATCAGAGAGATGTAAGTTAAAATTTAGCCGTGAGGTATCTCTACATAACAGTCCAAATGGCTAAAATGAAAAATAACAGCAAGACTCATGCTGGCAAGGTTGTGGAGAAACTGAGACACTGTGCGTCTTTGGTGGGAATGCAGAGTGGCATGGTCAATCTGGGATGCAAGTACTGTATAACTGAACAGTTTCACTCATGGACACTTATCCCAGAGAAACAAAAACTTATTTTCGTTTAAAATCCTGCATATGAATATTTATGACAGCTTTATTGTAATAGCTAAAAACTGGAACCAGGCCAGATATTCCTCAGTGGGTGAGTGTTCACACAAAATGTGATACATCCATACTTTGGAAATAGTACTTGGTAATTCAAAAAAAAAAAAAAAAAAAAAAAAAAAGGAAAGAAAAGAAAAACACTAGTGATTGATGCAACAATCTGGGTGAATCTTCATGGAATTTTGCTGAGTGTGAAAGTCAATCTCAGAAAGGTTACAATACCATGCAGTTTCATTTTATTTAACATTATAAGATGCTAAAATTTTAGGAATGAAGGAAAGATTTCTAGTTGCAAGTGATTTGGGATGGTTGGAGAAGAGAATGGGAATCAGGAGGGAGCTAATGGAGAAAAGATAGCCTCTTCAACAAATGGTGCTGGGAGAATTGGAAATCCAAATGCAACAGAATGAAACTAAACCCATATCTCTCACCATGCACGAAACTAAACTCAAAATGGATTAAGGACCTCGGAATCAGACCAGAGACCCTGCAGATTATAGAAGAAAAAGTAGGTCCAAATCTTCATCTTGTTGGTCTAGGACCAGACTTCCTTAACAGGACTCCCATAGCACAAGAAATAAAAGCTAGAATCAACCACTGGGATAGATTCAAACTAAAAAGCTTTCTCTCAGCAAAGGAAACTATCAGCAATGCGAAGAAAGAGCCTACAGAGTGGGAGAATATCTTTGCCAATCATACTTCAGATAGAGCACTAATCTCCAGAATCTATAAAGAACTCAAAAAACTCTACTCCAAGAATTCAAACAGTCCAGTCAACAAATGGGCTAAGGAAATGAATAGACACTTCACAGAAGAAGATCTACAAGCAATCAACAAACATATGGAAAAATGTTCAACATCTCTAGTAATAAGAGAAATGCAAATCAAAACCACCCTAAGGTTCCATCTCACCCCAATTAGAATGGCGATTATCAAGAATACGAGCAACAACAGGTGTTGGCGAGGATGTGGGGAGAAAGGTACACTCATACACTGCTGGTGGGGCTGCAAATTAGTGCAGCCACTATGGAAAGCAGTGTGGAGATTCCTTAGAAAACTTGGAATGGAACCACCATTTGACCCAGCTATCCCACTCCTTGGCCTATACCCAAAGGACTTAAAATCTGCATACTACAGAAATACAGCCACATCAGTGTTCATAGCTGCTCAATTCACAATAGCCAGACTGTGGAACCAACCTAGATGCCCTTCAATTGATGAGTGGATAAAGAAACTGTGGTATATATATACTATGGAATATTACTCAGCCATAAAGAATGATAAAATTATGACATTTGCAGGCAAATGGATGAAATTGGAGAATATCATGCTAAGTGAGATAAGCCAATCTCAAAAAGCCAAAGGACGAATGATATCACTAATAAGTGGAGGTTGACACATAATGGGGGGGAGGGAAGGGTTAGAGTTAGGGTTAGGGAGGGGGGCAAGTATGGAGGAAGGAACTACTGTATAGAGGGTAAAGAGGGGTGGGAGGGGTGGGGGGAAGGGAAAAAATAACAGAATGAATCAAACAACAATGCTCTATGTAAATTTATGATTACACAAATGGTATGCCTTTACGCCATGTACAATCAGAGAAACAACATGTATCCCATTTGTTTACAATAAAAAAAAAAAAAAAAACATAATGGAAAAAAAAAAAAAAAAAAAATAAAACAGCAATACCAGGGATCATTGTGATGTAACTGTTTTGTATTTTAATCATGGTAGTGGATACAGGAACCTATGCATGTGATAAAATACATAGAACTGAACACACACACACATGCACACACACAAAGTACAATTTAAATTGGAGAAATATGAATAAGATCAATGAATTAATTCAATATCTGATTGTGATAGTACTACAGTTTTTGTAAGATATTACCTTTGGGGACAGGATGGTATATAGGATGTCTCTGGATTATTTTCTACAACTGTGTGGTGTAAATTTACAATTATCTTAATAATTTCAATGAAACAAGATATGTGATGTAATAATACCAGATATACTATGTTCTGAAAATACTAAAAATGATCAAATAGGTACTACCATGAGATTTTCAGGAGAGAATATAGAAAAAGACTAAGTAAGCATTATGACATCTTTAATTCCTGTCCCCAGAGTTGATAGATTAACAGAAAGCTACACACATACACACACAAGCACATACACACACATACATGTATCAATTTACTTTTGATCTAATGATGTTATATATAATTTAAGATGAGGTTTTATTTTTCTTCTTATGTAAATATTGAGGGTTAATTATATTTAAAATTTCCACATAAGCCCAAAGAATACAATAAATGTTATGTGTATATTTTCTTTTTGATAGACAGCTCAGTAAAAGTGTTTTCTTTTACTCCCATTAGTTTCCCTTATCATTCATTTTATTGTGGTCTGGTAAGATGACTTTTCTTTCCACTCAGAATCCCTTGGTGAAGCTCTTTCTGTAAATGAACAGAGCTTGTTTTTCTGGAGGAATACTGCTGGTTTGAGACAAGCTTCTTGTACAAAATTTAAGAAGCTAGCTGCTCGTGAGACTATAGCCGAGCTCGCTTCCTCTGTGCCCCCAGCAGATCTGAGTTGCTGTTAGGTGGTAACCTGAAGGGGTTTTCCAGGAGATGTTTGTATATAAAGAAAGATGCAGGGCAATCCTGTCTTTGACAAGCCTCTTTTGTTCAGAGTAGAATCCTTGAGTCTTGGATTGCCTTTCTTCAGAGGCCAAAGGTGATCCTCATTGGTCAGTATTCTACAGCACAGAGTGACAAGGCTGCTCTGAACCTGTTATGTTTCTCCTCTGAGTTCTCTGTCATGGGTGACCATTGTTTTGTCCTCCCTAGATGGCAGTGGTCCATCTTTCTTGAAGATGTGCCTCTCTTTCTCTCTGACCTGATGATTCAACAGAGTGATTCCCATGTTGAGTTTCTTTCACATGCATTCAAGTGTCTGATTCATAATCTCCTCGAGATCAATATTCATTATTCTCTTTCTTTTTGCTTCCCTATATCTTACTGTATTTAGTGGTAGACAGAGAAACCAAAAGAAGTGCATCATTTTTAAAAAATGTTTTTTAAGTTCTCTGCTGAGTTCCAGACAAAATCAGTTGAAAATTTCCCTTTGTGTGTTTGGTGAGGATCAGGTGTTTCTTCCCGAATAACTCTAGTCAGACTGTATCAGAACGAAAAAGGCCCAGGGGCTTCCAGTGCCTTTATTTGCAGTGCAAGAGCTCATCTTGTTGCTGGAGAGATGGATGTCATCAGCCAGGCCAAGTACTAACGAATTCATGGATGAGGACCAGTCAGTGATTGCAGAGGTATATTTAGATTGTTTCCAATTTCTGACATTGCTTCAAGGTAAATCCATTATCTGGGTAAGTGCTTCCATATAGTAATTACACCGAAAATATTGTATTTGTACATGCTTTCTCCCCCATAGCAAAACATATTTTAAATGTTCTTAGAGGTGATTTTTAAAATCTGTACTGCAATTCTGCCTATATAACATCAACCAATATTCCAAAAGTGATTACTATTTCTATCTTGTGTGGGTGGGGTCTTACAAACAGGTACTTCTGTGGTATGTGCAGCTTGAGGTCCCACTTGGATGGCTGGGCTTTTCTCGTGGCTCAGGAGCCATGTCTGCATTGTGCAGCTGTAGCCCCCTCAGTCATTGATTTTGGCCAAAGCTCTCCTCAGTGATTGTACCAACCACGTGGCCTTTGTAAGTCCCATAACTTGTTTGAGTCATCCAGGGATGCTCACATCAACTGGCATTGATCAAGAAGCCAGGCATTTCCATTTGCTAAAAGTAAAGAAGGAAGAGAGAGAAGCAGACAGGTCTTGTTCACTCATCATTTCATTTCTAGTGACATGGGCTTTATTTAAGGAAATAGAATTTGTGCTTTCTCTTTATTGGATATGGATGGAGAAAGTCCAGATCACAGAGTTTTGTGGTTCCTCCTCATAGATATATCCATCTCACAACAGGCCCCAAGGAATGGAATAGGAAGTCCCACAGGAGGAGAGGGTTTATGACACAAATCCACTTTTGTAATCTGCATTCTGAGGTGACTGGTGGTGGTAGCTGTTGCTTTGCTCCTGACAGGTCTGTCATTACTTGCTTTTACCTCTTTTTGCACAGCCCGAGGGGCTGACGTGAAGCTGAGACCTTTTTTCCAAGAGTGTTGCTGGGTTGCGATTACTGCCTGTGCTTCATTCCTCTCATGCTGCTGTGTGGGTGGTTTTGTCACATCCTCCAGAACGAAGGCTCTTTCTCAGTCCTCAACATCCGGTGCCCAGCTGGGCAATAGATATCATATTCCCAAAGATTCTTATTTTGTTCTGATGATTCCAGAACTGGAGGATCATCAGAATTTCAAGACCTTGTGATATGATCTGGCTTAAACCATAATTCAGTGAATAGTTGTTTTCTAGCCTTGAAAGTCCTCTTCCCTGAGACAAGGCAGCTGATGGACTGAACAAGTGTTGCCTTTCAAATTTCTTCCTTTTGGGTGTGTGTGGCAACAATTTTCTCCCAAAGGAAATCTCACCTACAATCGAGTACATGAAACCTATTAAGGTAGAATTTCTAAGATTAGCTTGTCCCTAAACTTCTGTGATAGATTTTGAGGCAATTTCTTATAAACCTAGGCTTTTGGAATCTCTGCTTTGAGAGCTGAGGGCTTTGAGTCCTTCTTGACTGCCTTAAAGCCTGAGGTATAAGCAGATCACAAAGGACAGATTTGACTTGTAACAGGGTCTTCTGAGCCCCCTCATGCTCTGAACTTCATGTTGTGTAGCTACTCTCAAGCAACCTGGTCACAAATCTTGTTAAAAGTCCTCAAAGTTTCTTATTTTGCAGATGATAAAGGAGGGAGGCTTTGCAAATGGGAGGGAGTTGCTCTATTGACTCTTCTGTAATTATTTATTAAGCACCTGTCACATCAGATGTTTTATTGGGTATGTTATTAGATAGTGATGTTTAGCCTCAGAAAGCTTACAATCAGGATACAAATAATGATCAGCAACATGATTGCTATGATGGGTGAGGTATGAAGACACATTTGGGCACACAGCATAGACCCTCTGTGTTGTTTGCATATCCTTAAAGACCCAATCTGTGTAGGCGGCACTTTGTAGTCTAGCATCCCTTATTGAGAATAAATGTGGATGCCTCTGCAGCATGACACTTTAGCCCTCAGGGCAAGAAGATCAAGCCACAATGTGTGTGGTAAACAGATTAATTTGGTCAATAGTTTAATTCTGGCAGAAGCTGAATGACATTATAAAGAATGCAGTGGCATTTCTCCTGGAAATGTCTGCCATCATTTTCTTTTTGACATGAGGAAAATAAAGGCTTCCCAACTCCAGAAAGAATTAGCATGAAATATGCCCATCAATCTCCCTGCAAAGAATCATTATGCCACAGAATTGTGTTGACATGGAGGAGCAGACGATGAATGAACAAGATGGTGTGCAGCCCACTGATAGCCTTGTTTCAAAAACCCCACATCTTTTTTCAGGGTCCAGCTTTGGTCTGGATGTCCCTGTTGGGCTGTGACCTGGGTCAGCCAGAAGTCTAAGTCCCAGGAGCATGGTGAGACAATATCCTCATGCTCACTGGGCTGCCTCCTGGCTTCTTGAGGGCTATGCTCCCTTTGGTTCTGAGCTTCTCAAGATGGGCTTTGGTTTTCACATATCCCTTTCTGAGTCCTTGAGCTTGACCCTCTTTCTTCTTCTAGTTATCACTGTGGTCCTCAAATGTGGTCCCTAGATTGGTGATATCAGACACCAGGTTTAGGGTATCTGATATGCTGAACCAGGAACTCTGAGGACAGTGCAGGAACCTATGGTTTCACAAGTCTTCCAGGTGATTCTGATGCCTGCTCAAGTGAGAACCCTGCTTCATCAAATGTGTATGCTAGGGCCTCATGCCCCATGCTTTAGCATATAGGAGTGTGGGTGATCTAATCTTCTGTTTGAGAATGAGTGCATGTGCTTAGGGAAGTCATTATAGGGAACAGCGGATAGGGACCTAGTGCCACTCCAGGGTTCTTTAACACCGTTGGTACCTAATGTCGATTTAGATGATGATAGCTAAACAACTTTGATTGTGTGCTGCATACTAGTCGCTTTGTTAAGCATTGTAGGCGTTATCTCATTATATTTCCGTAGTAACCCTTTTGAGTTCGTGGCATTTCCTGTTCTCATTTTATGATGTCTAGAAGTGAGGCTCACAGAAATTAACTAATTTGCTTAATTTCACCCAACCAGAAAATGGCAGAGAGGAAACCCCAGCACAGATCCACACCTGAACAGTGCAGTTTAATCCCTGTCACACTCTGCTCTTGTCTCATCTCTTCTGGGGATGATCAATTTCAGGTATTTCCTGTGTGGGATTCTTGAGTTGGCTTGGTTGAGGTGTTTCCGTATCAAGCCTGCAAAGAGATTGAGCGTGAAGAGCTTTGATGCTCTTGGGGGAGAATAGTACTTAATCTTCCCTCCAAGAGTAACTCTAGAAGCACAAACAGGAACCAAGAAAATGAAGCAAGCTATTTTACACTTGAAATGCACCACAAGTGAACGACTACCTATTAAATTGGGCTTGCCTGTACTCCCAGCCCCCTGTGATAGAGGCCATTAAAATGAGGAACTAAACAGCAGGGGGAAAGCTGGTTAATAGTCTCCCTAGGTTGTTGCAACAGCCTGCAAGAGGGACAGGGGTCTCATGCTGCCTACATATCTCTCTGTGGAATTTCCTCTTGTTAATAAACAGGCAGCAGTAACAATTTCATTTTATTTAGGAGGTACAGGGAACCTGAGATTTAGAAGTCTTCATGAAGCCATGTATATGAGATCTTGTTTTTTTAGGCTTAGTAGAGATAGCTTCTAAATCTCAGCTCACTGCTTCCAGGTAGATGAGTGATGTTTTTTCAAGTTTCTCTCTATTTCAGAAATCTGCAGGTAGTTGAGTGCTTTGGGATTAAGGTATGAACTGGTCTTTTGATTTTATACCAGTTTCCTTTCCCAGCTAACATTCTGTAAAGATTTCTGTTTGACTCTTTCCTCCTTCTGGATCCCAATTTTGCCGCCTATTCTTTGAAAGCTTGTCACTTACTCCAAGGAAGAATCTACTTAAACATGGAGTAAGTCACATTTACCTACCTGCCTACATGGGAAGCAATCTTCTGTCTCACCATTTTATGGGAGCCATCCAGCAATGGATTGCATTCTCCCCTGGTTTCTCTCTCCCAATTAGCTTGTAGCCAAGTTCCAATTATATATTAAGCCAAGAGTTTTCTTGTTAATTTCCCCATAGAAAAGATGTGGCAAAGCTGCAGGGAGACTGAACTTAGCCTCCAAACAGTGCTGAGCTATGCTGTTCTTCCTTTCAAATAAGTAGCTGCTCCCTTGGAGAATAACTTTGTTTAGCATCTGGAACAATGTTGGAGTGTAACAGAGTTAGAAACTTTGTGGCTTTATTAGTTAGCAGAAAGCCACCTTTGAAGTAAACTTCATGAAGTAAGTCTTGTAACTTATTATCCCATTGGTGAATACCCTAAAGGAGTCTTGTTTTTTGTTTGTTTGTTTTGTTTGTCTTGTTGTTTTTGTTTTCAGATTCAACAATTGCATTATTATTCACTTTAGCACATTATGAATTAATGCCCACGACTGACCTTTCAGTCACTAGTTTTATATCTTTGTTCAGCTGCTGCCTGGCTGTCTGACATTCTGAGCTCTGACCTGGAGCTCACAGTTCATGTTTTTGACAAGGTCATCACCTTTTCTTGTACAACCTTACGTATTTGAGAAACTTCTTAAAAGTGTAGTGCATTTTGGTTTTGCTCATTATTTCTTAAACATGGATGATAAAATAAGAATAATGGTGCTGAAACTTGGGTCTCATGAAAATGGAGAAAATATCATTAAGCGCGCCCCAAATGGCAACTCATTAGTCTCAAGTGGATGGACCCTGGTATTAAAACAGTCAACTGGGTATTCAATTGTGAGGAAAAAAGAAAATTAAAGGGTACAGATGAAATGCTAAAAAATATGTAGTGTTTAAAAAACACTACAAGATAGTGTTTAAAAAACCACATTGTTAGGCTGTTTTTGACAGTGGGGACCAGACAATCACCCTCCCAAACCATGTTGTTTTGATTGTCACGCTTTTTAGTTCTCTCTCTCTCTTTTTCCCTCATATTGTAACACATCATGTACAGGTCTGCCGTGGTCTATAGGGGCTATCCTTTTAATTTGCCGTTAGAATTTCTATTCTTTCACATTGAAGTCATAGTCATTAGCATCATGATTAGGAAAGAAATCACAAATCAATCAGTGGAAAAGGGTGCTTCTCATTCCACCCTGTCTTCCTGGCCTGTCTTCATCTCCTCCCCTGCTTTATATTTTCATAGCATTTGTACTTAATAAAGTATACATTTTACTTCCTGTTGATCACCAGTATGCAACCAGTAGAATGTTAGTTCTCTAAAGGTAGGAATTTTTGTCTGTTTTATTCATCATTCTAGGCCAGTGTTTCTCAACTTTATTTCACTATTGCTCCCCTAAGGAGACTTAGATATTTTGCTACCTGATACCTCCTCCCTCCATGGAAATTGAATACCTCAAATGTATTGTGTTTCTGTTTACATGTTATTTCTATATGTTATATGTGTGTGTTTTACACGTAAAAGGAGTACAATATTTTTTCTTGCCTCAAAAACACCTTCCACCCCCTTGAGGGACAATGTACCTTTGAGAATGCATCTTCTAGATCTAGTATCAATGTATGCCAGGAGTATAGTAGGTGTTCAATAAATTTGTGTTGCACTGATTTGACTTGTTTACAGGAAAGCTCTTAAACCCATTAATATGCTACACTTCCCAAGTGTCTGATTTTAAATTCTTTTTTTCAATAAAGGTCAAACACATGACTTGATATGTTTTGAAGGGAGGTACTCTTGTGGTTATATTAAGTCCACCTTCTTGATTTTCTTTTGATTTTCTGGGAGAGAAAATGTTTTATTTGAGGGTCTTAATTAAAAACCTCTAGTCAGTTACCCCTGATGATTAATACATACACAGAAAACCAGTGCACATGTTTACTAAATGTACTTTTTAACTACCACCATTAGCCTCTGTTTTCACTTCAGCTGTGGTACTGAAACTGGATTTATGGAACCCCTGAAAATATTTTGCTGGGCCTCAAATATGGCTTTACCCAAATAGAACATTTCTGTATGTACTCCAGAGTGAGGAGTAGGAACCAAATAGAGGCATTTCAACAAATCTTAGTGTGCCCTGGATATGCCTAAGTGCTCTGCTGTGTTTTCATATTGCTTGATACTCTGCAACCAGTCTGTCCTCTGCCCTGATAGTCTATGTGTGTGGCATGATAAAAGCCAGTAGTTCTGAGTGCATTAAATAAAACAAGAACACTCAAGGCTTTGTACTGTGTTCTTGGTAGAGAAGCAGAACAATTGGTTCATGTCCACTAAGATGCCAGACACTAGGATGGCCCTCTCAGAATGGAATAGGACCAAGGTGCTCTCATCGTTGTAGACTTGGTGCCTGAAGCCTGGGGGAATTTTGTTTTTTCATGCCTGAAAAACAGCTTCTATCCCCCTGTTTTCTTGAGGTGTCTTGGGAGGAATAACTGGTTGTGTGCGCACCCAGAAGAGGAAGCATTCATTCATCATTTTTTTGTAGCCTTTTTTCTCCATAGAAATATTTCAGATGCTAATTTCCTTGGGAGAGAAGATTGACATTCACACTTTTATACCAACAATTAAAGAAAAATATGAATATTCATACCAAGAAAATGAATTTAATTATGCTCTAAGCAAACATCATAATGAATGGTTCTGATAGTCCGACCCTCATGCTATAATAAAGTTAAGTTCCTAAAATTGGACTCTATTGTTGTCTCTCTTATTGACAAAAAGTAACAAGGCTTTGAAGTTTTTATTTGCTTTGTTGAGACAGATTGCTTGAAATGAGAACTAAGTATGTCATATATCCTACCTTGTAGTAATTCTTAGTTAAGTGGAATGAAGGATGTTATCTTTGAGACCTTTGTCACAGACTGATGCCCTGCCAGTTTCTGATATTGGCCTGAACTTTTAGAACATGAGCCCTGCTTTCTTTTTAGTTTCTATATTTAATTGATCATTTACCTTAGAATGGACTGAGGTTTAAAAGATAGAATTTTTAAGGATGCTGAAATCAAACATTGAAAATTGGAATTTCTAAGGCAACAGGCTGTTCAGAGGAAACTCAGGGTGAATTTTTTTAAAAAACTTTAATGCCTCTCTTCATTCATTTATGTTTATGCATAGATATTTAGATTTTCTTATCTCAATGTTCTCAGTGTGAAGCATACCTGTCTAAGCAGATGTGTTTCTCCTGGCCATGTTTCCATGACTCTTGGCTTACTGTGGTAGAGTGTTAAGTGAGTAATTTTAAGAGAATCATTAGAAAAATTCTTTGAAAACATGGGTATTAGGACAAATATATTAATGATAAAAATAGTTGAGGACGTTTTCATTTGAAAAAGATCTGTTAATCATTGTGATTTTTTGCTCTGGAATTGTCCTAGACACCTGTCAGAGGCTGGGGATTCAGTATGGAGATTTGAAACCTTGACAGGCTTTCTTGCTCTTGATTCCTTCATACCCCCACTTAGTGATCATGTGCTCAGTGTCTGCTGACTGCTGGTCCTTCTGCAAGGTGCAACTCAATCCTGGCTTTCAGTGTCCTCACAGTTTAGTCCAGCAATTACAGTAGGGGCAGTAGAATTCATCGTGGTGAAGAAATTAAATTTAGGTGTCAACCCCATGTGAAAGCATGACCACTTATATCTTTTGTGACTTGATTCATCTGTGAAGTGATATTCAAACAGTAACAATCTCAGTGTTCCTTGAAGAATAAATAATGTGAATTCATGCAAAGTACAGTACCCTCTGCCTGGTATTGCTTAGAAAATGATGATCCATTTGGTAGATGCACAAATAGGTTCAAAATACATCCAGAAAAGCACCACCAGGTAGGGCATCAAGTGAAAAAATTAGTTATATGCACCCAGAAAAAGATAGGAATGGCATTTTCTTCTTCCACACAATTGATAAAATGGTGCTTTTGGGAGATGAGGAATTGTCAATATGAGATATGGAGGGCATGATTTTGAAGTCATTTCATTTTTTTCTGCAAGGCTGTGTTTCTGCACCCTTCTGTTCCTCCTCCCCACCCCCAAACATTGCTTTTTATTGCTTTGCCAAGAAACACCACACTTCATGGTCAGGAGATGTTGGTGGTCCCACTGGAGTTATCTAGACATCCTGGGCTGTCCCAGAGAACATGCTGCTGAGGCAGATGGAATACCAGGCATATTGCCCAGGCCTTAGACTTGAGGGCAGAAGACTCTTGACATATGCAGCTCTGCAAAATTTCCCATCTTCAGGCAGTATCTTCAGCATCTGCCTCTCTTGGGAAACAAAGCAACTCTAAATGACAAGACTGGGATCTTATAAAATCATCGTGTGTCTCCAGAAGAAAAAAAAAAAGCCATGCTAGGTTACTTTCAGTAAACTGGACTGGGTGCTCATGAGGGGCCAAGATCTCAGCTTCTGCAGCAGGCAGCACAGGTTCCCATGCTTGATAGACATTCGTAGAGAGAATGAATGAAGGGGTGAGGGATGGATGTATTCCTTGATCATGGTGAGCACTGGGTAGAGGCACTGTGCCAGTTATTGTTTCTCCACATCTGTGTGCTTTTCTGGTAATAAGGTATACTTTCCCAAGGAATTGGACCTGAGATTTTGTTTGGCAGTATTTTGAGCTTCTATTCATTTGGAGAAGAAAAGGCATGATTCTTAATTGGTGTAATTTTACCTTCATGAATTCAGAAACACGACTCCTGGAATAATGAGTTCCCCTTTTAGAAAGAAACATATTTGCAGAAATGCCAACTCTTGGCTCATTAGGCCCATCCTAGCAGGGAGATATATGGCTTTCCCTGGGGCAGGCCCTGCAAGAATTGGGATGCTCTTACATTTCCCATTTCCCACTGCCCCCAATCAGCTCCATCTTATACAAGTAAGAGTTAATATTTAATGAAAGGACCTTTGAGACTCCCACTGCCAGAATTCTGCTTACTTGCCACTCTGCAAATAATTTTAGATGAGTGATTTTTATCATCTTAGCATCATTATTCCTGTTCACATAAAGATCCAGTGTCTTTGTGTAAACAGGCCACTGGGCAGATTGATAAGGCAATGATAACATTTCCCAGGTACAAATTTATCCATTATCATCTCTTTGGAAAGATTCCAGGTGAGTTCCCAAGGAAGAAAGTTTTGTATCAAACAGATTTCTTCTGATGTACCTCCTTAAATTGCCCCTCCCCCAAATCTAGGCTTAGCAAAAGGAGTACCTTGATGGGAGCCCTGCTCTTTCTGACTGCCCCACTTCTGCTCCCTGGGGGCCAACCTAGACCCTGCTTCTTTCCTTGTTTATTATTGCCCATTTTCCATTGCTTTAATAAAATAACTGAGACCAGGTAACTTCTAAAAACTAAGTTCTATGTAGCTCATGGTTCTGACTGCTAGGAAGTCCAAGAACCTGGTGCTGCCATCCGCTCAGCATCTGGTGAGGGCGGGCATGCTTCATTATAACATGGCAGAGGGTATCACATGGTGACATGCCATAAGCATGCTAGTTTAGCTTTCTCACCCTCTTCTTGTAAACTGATTAATATCATTCTGGGAACCCTATCATCATGACCTCCTCTATTAATTACTATCCAAAGTCCCCACCTCCAAATTCCATTTAACATATGAATTGGGGGATTAAGTTTTGGACACGTGAACTTTGGGGGGCATATTTAAGCCATAACAATAATCTTTCTTCATGTCTTCAGACCTGCCTGCCTAGGTACCTGGAGGCTGCTCTTCCCCTCTTAAGGTATTATCTGAGATTCTTCATCTTCTTTTCCACTGTGGTGGTCTGATGAGAAGGAAACCCTTCTTGGGCAGGCATGTGACTACCTGATCTTGTATGCTTCAAGAATAAGGGAAGAGTTTGGCTGACTTCTAAAGAAAGAACCAGTTCTGGGAGTTTGTTGCTCAGGATGGCACTGATGGTTTATGTAGCTGAGTCATATAATGTATCAGTCTTCCTTGCAAAACTTGAAAAAAAAATCTAGTCCCTGAGAAGGTAGTAAGTAAGTGGCATTATTGTTCTTTTGTTTAATTCATGAGTTTTCTGGGAATCCCAGTTCAAATATTCATTACCTTGAAAAAGAAATGTTATTCGACAGCAAATAATTTTACAAATTATTTATTTAAGTCAGAACAGTGGTAGAGCTATTTTATAGTGGCCCATTAATTAGATGACTTGCAATATTATTTGCAATATGTCATGACTGAATTTGGAACAGTTTCCTCCTGGCACTAGATGTGGTCATCTCTAGTACCTCTATTCGACTGTTTATCTGAGTCAGCTAGAAAAGAAAAGGCACTGTCCATTGCATAGGGAGATCTTAACCACAACCTGCTGGACTAGAAAGCAAAATTCTAATTTCCACTTTGTCGCTGAGAAGTTGTGTTACTTTAAACCAGTCACATCCCTCTGACAGGATTCAGTGTTCCTGGGCAAAGATGAAGACAAAAGATCAGGTTTCATCTTGAATTCTTATTAGTTAAAAATGGATCTGTGATCACAGTGGGGAAGAATTCTGTGATTGGTTAGCTGTGTTTGCCATAGGTATGGAAAGTGTGAGTGGTGGCATGGTTAAGCCAGATGATGTCAAAGCCCCTTCTGCATCTGATGTTCTGACTCCTAAATAGTAACATAGAAGCAGTGGAATTCACAAGTGATGAAGCACAGCATAGGGGAGAGGAGTGGACTTGTGGGACAGGAGTGGAGTTGGAACTGTACAGATTGGGAGTTGGGCAAATTACTTAACCTCTGCAGGCTGTGATTTTTCTCATCAGTAAAAGATGAAAATTGTAGTTCTTCACTCATAAGATTGTTATGAGGATGGAGTCAGGCACTAAGTACTTTGCATGGTAGATGATCAATAAAAATGTAATCAAGTTGATATTACTTATAAAAGAAGCACAACTTGTACTTCCTCAGTAATGGGGGCTGACCGCAAAATAGCTTTTGGTTCCAAACCACAGTGTGATTTGCTGACATTATGAAGGTAAAGGATAACTTCAGAGCAATACAGAGGTATATGACAGACTTTTCCTGGTGAAGGAATTTGATCTTTAGAATCATAGAACATTTGTGATAGAAGGAATCACAGAGTCCATATTTTATAGGTAGGAAACTAGACTCTGGTTGGGGAGGGCTTTGTCCTATGTGGCAGATGAGGTGGAAGCACAGTGAGATCTGTGTGAGACTTTGGCCCATTCTTGGCCTCCGTCTCCCCTCTGCTGGTGCTGACCAGCTCAGGGGCTGTGCAGGAGGGAGACCTGGCTCTGTGTAATGGTGCTCTCTCACTGCTTTATAGCCTGGACTCTCGGGAGCAATTTAGATAGAAGCAAAGTGCTGCTTTGTAGTCACTGGAAGTGTATTTATTTATTCATTATGTTTGAGAAGAGCCTCCAGTACTGGAAAGAAATGCTTCAGTCAACTGAGTTTTGTTTTCTTTGTTGTTCTATCTCAGTTCTGTCGTTTCCCCAAGGGACCTCCCTGTCTCTGTTCCTGGTATTAGGTCTGAGCTCCCCACTCCCTTCTTCCCCATCAGGTCTTCAGAATCCTGGCTGTGAACCTCTCCACACCATGCTCTGTACTCCTCCTTCTGATCTTAAGCCTCTGAAGCTCTGGTCAATGCCTATTTTAAAGCCAGACCTCTGCAAGTATTATGCCTCTGCTTCATATGGGGCTCCCAATGGCCCCAGGAAGCATGAAACCCAGCCACAGTCACACCAGGCTGCAATCTTGGGGCTCTGGAACTTTGTCCATGCCATCTTCCTTTGGAGTGCCTTTCTTTCCTCAGCTTTTCGTTGTGATTTTCTACTTATCCTGAAAGACAGCCCCAGGGTCACCTCTTTTAAGCCTTTCCCAGTGATGACCTTTCAAACAGCCACAATTCCAGACTCTTGCAGGCAGCGTTGGGTGGTGTTTTGATTTCCTGTACTCTGCTCTCATTTCATACTTGTTTATTTTGCTAATACATTGTGTGATCCTTGGAGGAAAGGATGCTGTTCTAGACAATTATTTATCCTGGAGCAAGTATTTAATAAATGTTTGAATGTCTGACTGAAGGAGCCATAATAGTTAATACACATTGCATGCTTGCTGTAAGCCCAATACTGTTTTAGGCCATCTGCAAACATCCTATTGGATTATTTTGAGATCCTTGAGTGGTAGTGTCATTTAGCATCCCCAAAGGAGAGCTGAGAAAAACAGAAGATAAATAAACACTGTTGAAGGTTCAGCTGGTGAGTGATGGCATCGGGACTTGAATGTGGGTTGTGAGATATCAGATCCCACACTCCTGAGACTATGCTAAATGAAAGCCACAAATGACCCACAGTCTTTGCTCAAGAAGGTCTTCACCTGCAGAACACGTTGCCCATTCTCCTCCTTTCTTCTTGCCACTTTGGGTCCACCTCAGTGTCCCCTTCTTCTGCCATATTTATTGATAGAGAACGTTTTGTGGTGAACAATCTTTTTATCATTCATCTCTTGTATGTTCCCAAGAACTTTGAATTAGTCTAGTATCCAAGGATTTACCTCCAAAATGAACCTTCATGCATCAGGTAAGAAATAGGTAGTTACCCCAAAGATACCATATTGCTCCCAGATCTGCAAAATTTGACAGAACAAGATTTACAGAATTTTCCACTACAAACACCCTGTGGCAGGGGAACATAAACACTATTGTCAGGAGATTTGGGAGTGTGGCCTAAAGCAGTTTTCTAGGAACTGTAAATTTCTTTGATGTCTTAGGTTTCATCTTAAAAATCCATACACATTTTGAATTCTACTCCTTTGTGTATCTGTGTTTACTTTGGTATGAAAATGTGTAAAATTTATGTTCCAGGAAGGTGCTCTCACAGCTGTGCTAGTTCTCATTGTAGATGAGGTATGTTGGCTCTCTAGCTTCTCTGTGTCCCCCAAAGCATGGTTAATATGCATCTTCCCTAGATGTATGTGGTGATGATTTGCAGTGGGGGGTTGGGGGTGGTTCTGATCTCATGGGAACTACAGAGCATGGATCTCCCTTTGTTGTCCTAAAAGCTTGACCTTGGTGGAAGTTGAGTTCATCAAGGGGATGAGGCTGCTTAAAAGACAACTGATGAATCAAACAACATTACTGTATGTGGATTTATGATTACACAAATGGTATGCCTTTGCACCATGTACAAACAGAGAGGCAACATGTATCCCATTTGTTTACAATAAAATAATAAAAAAAAAAAAAAAAAAAAAAGACAACTGAACTCTTTACTTGGGGGAACCAGATTCTTAACATTAACTTGGAAGGAATTTGCCTGTTTTCTGTAGAGGTAAACACAGCTTCCTTGTAGATCTCCTATAAGAAAGCCTATGAAAAACTTCATTCTTGGCACATGGTAAATGTTCAAAGATGTTGTTTTCTCCCATTGAAATTATACATCTTGTCACCCATCCCACTCCAGCCAATATTTACCCAGAACCTTCTGTGGGTAAGACTGTTTGATTTGCCTGGGCCATAGAGCATGTTCTTGCTTAGGGTATGGTATTCTTTGGGTCTATACCTAATCAAGGAGTGAATATTAATTTTTTCCCTTGAAATGGATACAGTATATATATATATATTTATATTCAAGGGTAGTATTTGCTAACTCCAGCATATGTTTGTATGGAAATGGGATATTTCTACCACAAAATGTTCATGACTTCACATGCTATGAATTTTGCCTCACATTATCTCTGATTATTCACACAGTGACTTCCTTCAGAATTCAGCTCCAACATAGCTTTGTGTCCACCTCAGGCTTCACTGTTTCTCCTCCAATCTCCATTATCCCTTATCACTTGTATCCTGACACTGGGGCTTGGTATGTGAGGTATTTATTGTTTCTGTTTATCTTTTTATGCCTTTGTCTTATTATTTATTATCCTAATTGGGTTGAGAATATAGACCAGCACTTTCAGTAAATACTCAGTCAGTCATTTGACCCTTTGTCTTGTTGAAAAGTGATTGGACTGTTACAAAAGTGTGGTAGGCTGTAGGGGGAAATGCTGAACCAGGTAAATAAGATGGCTTCTTTCTAAGTGAATAATGAAGCCCCATGCTTCCTGAAGGGCAAATTGAGTCCTGTGGACCAGCTGTAACCTCCTGGAGTCAGGATGGTTTTCATTGCACTTAGATGGCAATGTTGTATACAGGCTCTGGGCCTGATTCACACAGCACTGAATTTCAGTTCTGGCTCCACTGTGTACTAGCTTCTGAATTTGGCCAACTTCTTTCTCCCCTCTGAGCTTCAACTTTTTTTTTTGATATGTACAATAGTAATAAAAGTAATCCCTTTCTATAAGTTGGGGAAATAGAGATAGCGTAGTGCCTGGTTCATAGCAATACATAATGGTAATTTGTTACCTATTTATTAGTATTTAGAAATGTTTGTGCTCCTATTGTGTAATAGATAGGGCCTAAGTATTGGGATATGTAACCACTGACAAAGGTCATTGCCCTTAAAGATTTTTGGAAGTAATTTTCATTGGTCCAAGTCTCTGGATGCTGATATAATTGAATGCAGACAGCAACCACAGATGGGAGGCAAGTCCTTTTTATCATAGCAGCAACCCTTCTCCTGAGGGTTCACCTTGCAGCATCAAACTCCAACAAGCAGGTATTGTTGCCCCATTTCACAGAGGCCTGTCAAAATTGCTCACTTATCCAAGGCCTGTGGTCAGTGAAGGATGATGATAGGGCTACAACCAGGTTTCCTAATTTTTAATCTAGAGTTCTCATGAACATAGTGATTAGAGGAAGACACCAACCTTGTCACTCATGCATGTGAAATGACTAAAGTTTCAGTTTCCTCTTCTGTAAAGGGCCAACAATAGCACTTCTTGGATAGAGGTTTAGTGGAGGTGATGTAAATCAGTGCAATTTCTTTGCACAGAGCTTAGTTAGAAAATCTAGGAATACGAGTCATTCAGAATGTTGTCAGTATGGTCAGTGTGGGTTTACCTGGGTGTGAGGTCTGTTTAGCTACTTACCTTCTCTAAGCCTCAGTTTCCTCATGAGTAAGTAGGGGCAGTCATCATGAACACATACAGTCTGAGTAGCAAATGCTCAGTAAAGTTTAGTTATGTGATGGTGATGAGTTTGATGATTTTGTTTTGCTTCACCACTCTTTGCCCTAATCAAGAATGAAATGTATGAACATATGCTTCAGATTTGCCCTTTCTTGCCCTCCAGCAGCTGCATTAGCTGGCCTCTCCTTCCTGAAAGGACCTACAGTGAGCGCAGAGGCCCCTGCTGTGCATGGAAACCAGGATGCCTTGCCTTGACCTCCCCAGACTGGTTCAGCACTTGCCTCCTGGATAGCAGCTGCTCAGGTCTGGGAGGCCTGGCAGGTCTGGACAGAGGGTGCCTTTCTTGATTCAAACAACCAATCAGGGCTGTTATCTGATACAAGAAGGCTGAGCATCTGACCTTGTGTACTATAAGAAAGCTCAACTGTCTGGCAATACACAATATGCAAACTTAGGGGAATTTTGGAAAACCCTGCTCAAGGCCCAGGTTTCTAGGTTAGTCTTGGACTGAACATTCAACCACTTGGGGTCCTTACCTGACCAAGACAAGCTTGCTAACAAGGCTCCATGTGAGCAGTTCTGGCCAAGGTCGATGCCTGGTGCCTGCTGCTGTCTGATTCCGCTACAGCCAGATGCACAGTGCTTGCCACGAAGTGTTATGTTCAGTATATGTTTGCTGAGTGAATAAAATTAGTCCTGGAAGGACTGTAGTTTGAAGGGATCCTAAGAAATTACACCATCATCATTATGTTCATTGTAGCATAGTGCAAACTTATATGCCAGGCACTGTGCTATATACTTCCTGTGAATTATCACTTATTCTTTGTCTGAGAGTTTAAGAGAAAACAGTGCTTATCTCAACTGTCACACAATGAAAACAGTCAGTACAGAATATTTCACCACTGGTCACCAAAATGTGTGGGCACCTCTCCCCACCAATTTTTCAGCAGACATTAACTGGGTGTCCTACAGTTCACACAATTCTACACCATTGACCTAGAGTAACAGTTACATCCCACAGGTTTGAGGCTCAGTTGTCCACTTCAGATACCCATCATAAGCCACAGGTTGTGATTTGTTCTTTTAACTAAGTTGGGGTTCCCAAGATCCTCTCCTCAGATTTTATTAATTTGGCAAAGCAGCTCACAATATTCAGGGAACTAGTTACTCTCATTTGCCCATTAGTTATAAAGGATAGCAATTACAGAGTGCACAGATGAGCATCCAGGTAGAAGAGATGCATAGGGTGAGGTATATGGGAAGGGGTAAGGGGCTGGCATGCCCTGTCTGGCCATGCCACTTTCAGGAACCTCCACATGTTCAGCAATCAAAGTTCCCTGAACCCTGTCCATTCAGGTTGTTATAAGACTTCATTACGTGGGCATGACTGATAACATAATTGGTCATTGGAGAGGCCCAAAGATTGAGGCATGGAGCTCAATCCTCTAATTCTAAATTCCTCTAAAGTCTCAATCCTCTAATCATGCCTTGGTCTTTCTGGTGGGTGAACAGCCCCTGTCCTACAGTTATTAGGGGTCTCAGTCACATGCCATCTCATTAGCCTATAAAAACCTCTCAACACTGTGGAGATCTCAAGGGTTTTAAAAATCATGTGCCAGGAACTAGAGCAAAAGATCAAATATTAGAACAATAGGACCTCTTAGGATCCCTATCTAAGGGTTTTTAGGAACTCTGTCTTAGAAACCAGGAGCAGAGACCAAATATATAAATATGTATTTTAAATTGATTAATTATTTTATCACAATATCACACTTAGCAGCACCCCTCTTAATGTTGGTACCATCATTCCTTTCACTTTATGATATGAAACCTGAGCCTCAGAGGTGCTCAGTGACTTGTTTAAGGTTCACACAGCTAAGGGACAACTGAGGTAGAAGTCTGAGATGTGTTTGAGTCTGAAGATTCTGCTCTTAACTCTTATGCTCACAAAAGATTCCAGAGTGATCATGACTCAAGTATCATTACCTCGCTCAGCCTCTGTTTCTTCATTTTCAAGGAAATAGAGTGGGGCTTTGGGGGTTCCCTTCAGAGCTGTCATGCCTGTTCATCTTTCTCTGTTGGTGTCAGGTATGTGTAAGGCCAAGGGCTGACCTGAACTCCTCTCTCTTCTGCTGAGAACAAGGAGAACTATGTTCCCATATTGCTTTGGCTTATTAGAGAGACTCAATTAACTGACTTTTAGATAGAATACTGGGGAATGAACAACCTAAGGATTAAGCCCACAAACTCCAGTCACTTACGCAGGCCAAGCTTATTGGCAGCTAAGGTCTAGATATCTCTTTTCCATAACTGGCACCAATCAGGACAAGGGAGGATTCAAATAACACAATTGGAAGATGAAAGCTATACAAGGAATGCTGGGCAAAACTTCCACTTCCCAGAGCTGCTCCTGTATGCCTCCTCCTGATGCCTGGTTTATCTAGATAATGAAAGCTCAGGACTCACAGTGATGGCTAATTGGTAGAGTCTCACCTGTACCTCTCCAGATGCCCTTGGTTCAAGACTAGGTATCTGACCTGTACCTTTTATTCTCTGTAAATATACCTTTTTGTTCCTATGTTTTCTCTGGGCACCTTCTTAAGTTAATAAAAAGTGTTGCTAGAGGGCTCTAAAGGGGAGTGATGGGTGGGGAAGAGGTGTGGGGGTAGGAAGGATAGTAGAGTGAAATAGACATGATTATCTCATGTATATATATGACTGCATGACTGATGTGATTCTACAATATGTACAATCAGAAAAATGAGAAATTATACTCCATTTAGGTATGATCTATCAAAATGTATAAGTGCATTCTACTGTCATGTACAACTAATTAGAACAAATAAAAAAATTAATTAAAAAAACCAAACCAGTGTACATGGTTAATTCTTAATTCTCCGAAGATTAAGAACTGATATTGCTTTAGGAATCCTATCAATAAATGGCTTACCCAGTTCTAACCTGGGAAGTATTAAGAAAGCAAAGCAGCTCTCTGCTTTCCTCTTCAGATAATCCCATTTTCAGTATTTCTTTGAGATGAATTATTTTTTAAGAAAAACTTGGTACTGTTTGTTTTTCCTATGGTATGAGAGGAGGAGGATGTGCATGTGCACATCCTGAAAGGACACTAACTGAACACAAAATGTGACTGACACTCAACTAATATTATACAACCGACATCTTCCCATCTCTGTTCAATTGTCTTATGTATAGCATGGTGAAAGAGTCACTCTGAAATATTACAGAATTGGAAATGCAAGGGAAAAAAATAGCTGCTCTGGATCACACATTTGGTTCAGGATCTTTCAGTTTCTGGCTTTGTAACCAAAAATCAATATCAAATCTAGTTGTGTTGGCAAATACACAAGTTTAGAAAGACTGTAGTGGAACATTGAGAGCACTAAAAGTGCTAGTCTTAATGCCCAAGAACATAAATATGGATTTATTTTTTTGAGCAGTTGAGAAAGTTCATCTCTGCCTGAATTTCCTGTGGTTTTGTATTTGTGTATAAACTGTTTTATGTGTGTCTTTTAAAACTTGACCCCAGTAAGTTTATGCTAATTGGATGGATTAATTTTTCATCTTCTAATACAGTATGACTTTCCTGGCTATTCTTTGGCAAAAGGGTTGAGTTCTTGTTTTGTATCTTGTTTGACTGACACTGAGACTAAATTCTCAGGGGGCCCATAATGGAAGCAAAATACAGTCAAGCAATATGTGGTTAGTCTGATTCAATCAAGCCCAATGCCTCCTCATCTGTCACACAAGCCACTCTCAAGGTTCTTGGCTCAAGAAATTATTATGAAAATGGTTTCACATTTGCTGCCAATGGTAATGTTGCCTGCTTCCAACTTTGGGAAGGATATTTACAGTGTTTCTATCAGTTTGAGTCATATCAGAGCAAAATCAACCTACCTTTCCATCTAACGTATGCCGAGAAGCAATTCATTTATGGTGTGCAGGTCATAGGATGTTGGCTCTGATGTGGTCTGGCTGTTTAGGGCTTTGGCAGTCTTAATAGCTTTGAATTACCTAATGCAAAATATGTTTTGGAAATAAGAAAAAGAAATACTGTTTATGAGTAATTCCTACCACTGTGTGGGATTTGATATTGAAAGAAAAAGTTGTTGCTGCTACATTTGGGAGGATACATAGAGATTATATTTTTTTTAAAGATGGCTCATCAGGTTGAAGGGAAGAAATAACATTTATTGAGAATACTCTTTGAATTCTTACAATGCTCCTGTGAAACAGGCATTATCATCTCTGGTTTTACAAATGAGGAAATGGAGGTCAAAAGGAGATGTGCAACCTACTGCATCAGGAAGGAATGAAACTGGGCTTCACGCTAACTCTTCATCCTGTGTTCCTCCACCTGCTCCATGAGTCCAGAAATATGTTTAGTTTTAGTTCAAACATAAAAGGTGGTGTTTTGGATGACACAGTCTTTCTTAGGGAGCAAAGAGGGTTGTAAAAAACTCAGCATCCTATGTGTGAGTTGAGCAGCCTTTTATAAATCTCTTAGTCATCATCTCCTCATCTATAAAAGTGGGTACAATATCCCCAAGTTCACATGGTTACCCATATTGGTCACACTGAGATAGGATGAAAGTTCTTAACATGGGCATGTCCACAGAGGCCCCTGCTCACCAGCTACCAAAGAGAATCCCATAATTTCTAGTCCCATTTTTTTTTTCCCTCTTCCTTGTAAATAGAGAAAATTTTGTTGTTGTTGGGAGAGAGGTTAATGTAGACAACTAGAGACAAGCAAAATTTAGATATGGAGAAGATAAGGGGTTTCTTGGGGGGTGCACACAGTAAGGCTGCCTTTCTGTGGGTGGGGCAGAGGTTTTGATCTCTGTGCGGCTGGAGATGGTATATTTAGTTCCTTTAAAAATGAGTTTTAGAAACAGAAATTCCTTGTTTTTAAATGAATGAACTGTGGTCTGAGTTTAAACCAGGTGGGATTTTGGATTCTTAGAGTGTAAATTGTATTAGTTACTTTTTCATACTGAGCCCAAAATTCCCAACCAAAACAACAGAGGAGGAAATTTTTGTTTTGGCTTGTGGTTTCAGAGTTTCAGTCTGTGGAGGTTGACTGCATACCTCTGGCCCTAAGATGAGCCAGAACATCATGGCAGGAGGTGGAGGAATGCTGCTCCACTCATGGCATCCCCGAAGCAGAGAGAACAAGGGGAAAGGACTGCAGGGAGGATGCATCCTTCCATGGCATCTGCCAGTGACGCACCTCCCCCCAGCTGCTTCAGTTACCACTCCAGTTAGTCCATTCAAACGAGGACGGACTGATTAGTTTGCAGCTTTCATAATCCAATCTTTTCACCTCTGAATAGTCTTGCAGTAATATAGGAGCTTTTGGGGGATGCCTCATATTCAAACCATAACAGTAAAAAATAAATATAATAATCTGAGATAACAGTAAATCACAAAAGGCGCAATCAGCATGTGTGGAACATGTGCTGAGCAGGCCCAATGCTGAGCCCTCTGCGGGCATTCTTTCATTTAACCTGCTGTCATTCCCAGGAAGCCCTAGGACAGAGTCCAGTGCATCTCTTGTGCTCAGTAAATGCTGGCTTCAGAGCCTTTTTCTTGTCCCTGAATTACACTGCAGGATACCCCTTCTTCTGTTTCTGTGCCTGCTGTAGGGATATGGAGGCCCATAGTAACTGAATAGGGAACCCAGGTGATCTGTTGTTATCTGGAGTTTATTAAGTCAGTTTCTTGTCACTGTGACCAAAATACCTGAGAAGAGCCATGTAGAGGAGTAAAAGTTTATTTTGGGCTCATGCTTTCTGTGGCTCCATCCTTGGTCAGCTGATTCTGTGTTCTGAGGTGAGGCTGAACATCATGGCAAAAGGCTTAAGAGAGGAAATTTGTTCCATGGTGGCCAGGAAACAGAGAATGAGGAGCAGGGGACAAAATATAATCCCCAAAGGCATGCCCATCCCTAGTGACCTACTTCCTCTAGCCATACCCCACCTGCCTGCATTTATCACTGAGTAATCCATTCAAATTATTAATCTACCATATGGGTGAATCCACTGATTGGGTTACAGCTCTCATACTCTAAGCTTCTCACCTCTGAACATTGTCGCATTGCCATAAGAGCTTTTTGGGGGACATCTCATATCCAAACCAAAGTAGTAGGTAAAACAAATGCAACCCCAGGGCCAGCCCTAAATGAAGTGCTGCAACCAAAACCTGTACCTCTTTCCTGGCAGTTAAAAAATAAAAAGTCTCATTGAGAAAAATCATAAAATGTAAGTGCATCTGTAAATCATGTATTCACCATCCTTAAACAGGATGCTAAACCAGGAGCAGGCTGGCACTGGGATGTTGGCTCCAACAGTGTTGCCCCCACTGGAAAGTCTCCCCTCTGGCAAGTTCCCTACTGGCGGGCCTGCTCCAGGCTTGCAGGTGTTTATTCTAGACAGCTGGGGTTGCCAGTGACATAGGCAGAGTGACAGCAGTGCTGATCCATGGCAGGCATAGAAGGATTCATCAGAGTCAACCCAGGATCCCCAGCCTGGATTCAAGAGGACCTGGACAAGAGGAGATTCCTGAGTCCTGAGAGTAGATCTGAGGAAATCGGCATTACTAATGACAAAGGATTATGACTTTCAAATATATTTATATTCAGACCATGTTGAAACTTTGGGTTTATACTCTTGAGGAGGGCAGGGGAGAGAGGAAAATAAGGAGAGATTGACCAGGAACCTCTTTTTTTAACCTAACCCTGTTTGTTCTAATTTAGGGGTTGTTATGGGCTTTTGGAGAGTCTAGCCTAGCCTGGTAACCTTCACAAGGATTTTTCTTTATATTTAATTTTTTATTGATAATTATAATTATACATAATAGTGGGATTCATTTATAGTATAAATTGACCACAAAATATTCAATAGGTTTTATGTTTTAAATGAACAATTACTAGATGAATTGTGAATGAAGAATTGGTACATACTGAATCTTGCCTTTGAATTCTTCAGCTTCTGGGTGGTGTGAGCGTTACCATTGTGTTTTCTGATCGGTCTGTCTGGGTTGTCTTCCTGGCTTTGCCACTTGCAGGCTATTTGACCTTGCACATTGTGTGTTGACCTCCCTTGGCATCTTGATGTTTTCATTCATCCAGTGGTGGCAGGGATCATTGCTTTCTCAGGGCTGTGGTGAACACTAGATGAGTTAATGCCTACAGAATGCTTAGAACTGTGGCAAGTGCATGTGAATATTCTGTAAAGCTTAGTGCGCTATGATTTTTTTCTCTTAACTGTTTCTCTCCCCAGTTACTAGCTCAGGCTAGTTTGGCATAGAGATGGGACTCAGTCTGTGTTTGTAACAAGAAAGAAGTGTTGTTTTTGCCTTTAGCATCTTCTCTAGAACTGAGGCTAGGAAGCTGTGTTTTGGGATCTGAGGACACAGGGATATTTGCAATCAGGGCGGCAGCTGGGAGAGCTGCTGCATCCCAAGTGCATAGTCCTGCTGTCTCCTCTCCTGCCACCCCACCGGGATGATTCATCAAGAGCCAGAGCCTTTTTCATCTCAGAGTCATAGAGGTGAACGCTACCTGCCAGGCA
This sequence comes from Sciurus vulgaris, assembly GCF_902686455.1. Lineage (NCBI taxonomy): Eukaryota > Metazoa > Chordata > Mammalia > Rodentia > Sciuridae > Sciurus > Sciurus vulgaris. The sequence goes on along the minus strand of NC_136466.1, from coordinate 41,725,038 downwards.
GTGTAGTCCAATCAGTCATTTCCTGTGAACTATCAACTCGTCCCTGCTTGAACACTTTCAGGGCTGGGAAACTCACTACTCTCAGGGCAGGCAACTCTTTGGAGGGAAAGATGGCTTCCTTGCACTGAGGTGCATTCAGCTCCCTCATGCTTTCCACTTACATGATTTTTCTCTTTATTGTGAAAACATGCAGAAAAAAAGCCCAGATCTCCCTTTGCACAATGACAACACTTTAATAAGTCATTCCTACCAAGTACTGTGCCAAAAACTGTGCTATATGCAGGCACCATGGCAGTGAATGAAAAAGGGACGTCCCAGATCACTCTTGAGAAGTCTATAGTCTAGTGAGGAGATAGGTAAGAAAAAAAAAAAAAGGAAAAACATCACTGACTTGAGAAAATCCATGTAAGAAAACAAATAAGGTAGTATGATAGGGAGTAAAACATCTTCTCTGGAGTCATTGGTATTATCCCTTCTTTGGAGGAAATGTTTTGGTTGCATCTTGATGACAAGGAGAGGTCCTACCAAGAAAAGGGTGGGGTGGAGGAATTAGCTTTCAGGCAGAGGAAGAACATGTGTACATGGCCATGAGATGACTCCACACCGAGCATGTTTGAGGAACAGAGGTGGGTACTCCTGAAGTGTCCTGTGATAGGAGAGAGGTGGGATGTGAGATGGTAGGAGTCACTCGGCAGAAGCCTCTTGGGATTTGGACTTTATTCAGAAATTCATTAAATAGCTCTAAGCAAACAAGTGTAGCTGTTGGATGGAGATTGGATTTGGTGGGGAGGGACAGTGCTGTAAGATTGAAAGAGGAGACACTTGTTTGCAAGACTAGTTGCAGGTGGTGGCTTGGATGTACAGGAGAGGAGGGCAGGATTTGAGACACATTCTGAAGGCAGAATCCATGATACAAAATAATGAGTTGAACAAGGGGATAAGAGAAAAGAGGTAAAATTAAATATGACTGCTCAATTTCTATCTTGACCATGAGGTGGGGGATGATGTCATTTTTATGTCTACCTCCTTGTTAGCCTGCTGCCGAGCTTCTTCATCAGAGCTGAGCCATTTCTGGCAGGACAGTTCTCTCTTCACACACAGAATAGGGATGCATATATTCTTTAGGTTTCATTCAGTCAAACTTATAAAATGATCTGTTTATTGGTAAACAGTTGCATCACTGGCTAGACATTGCTAAGAACATTAAGAATGAAATTAAAAATAATATTAGCAAGCAATATTTAGCAAACCAATGCTGAAGACTTTGAAGGCATAATGTTAATTGATGCCTCATGACAAATCAGTAGTCAAGAGTAGTTATTTCCGTTTTACAGAGGAGAAAACCAAGGCTTTGAGTTGGTTGAATAAGCAGCCCGGGGTCATGAAATAAGTGCCTAGTATAGGATTTCAATCCAAATCTGTCAGAATCCAGAGCCTAAGCTCTTCCCCACGATCCAGAGTTCTTCTGTATCTTGGCAGCTTTTCATTTCAGAAGAATTCTAATCCCCCTCCCCTTTGAAAGTGGCAGGGATCACTAATCCACCTTACTTTACAGGGATTTTCTACAATATCCCTCCAATCAACCTGATTAATTTATGAAGGAGAGACAGTTATGCAAGAGTGACATTGCTCCTGATCTAAGTAGTTTCTTGTTTACATGTGCAATGTTAGAAAGCACCCTATAAATCAAAAAGTTGTAAGCTGGGTAGAGTAAATAACTTCTGTTGATGACTTGGTGAGATACTTTAAATTCATTTACACAGCATCATATGCGACATTCTTGAGGATTAGAGAGAGAAAATGATTTTCTCATTTAGCTAAAGTGTGCATTAGCCTTCAGGTAAACATGGTAATGCCATCCTAAGGGGGAAAAAGCGTAAATAGCAGTAATGATAAGGAAATCATATACTGAACATCAGTAATTAGATGCAGTGCCATGGGCTTCCCTGGGGAATTAACAGTAGGAAGCTCAGGTCCAAAATATGTCCCTTGTTCTTTTCATTTCAAGAGAATCATTCTCATGCCCTTTCCCTTGCCACCTTGATTTTGGGAAATGTTCTCATCACAAATGGATAGTGAAGCTGAAGCTCTCATGAAGCTCTTCAGTAAAGGTCTCAAATCAGGTGTCTCTTCCTTCAACCATGAAGCTGAACCACCAGTTGTGGGTAGGAGGTGAGGGCACCAGAAAATCCTTTGACTGTTAATGTCCAAACCCCAGAAAAGTGATCAAAGTCGACCAACTCTGTCCTCGGTGTCAGTTACCACATCCAGGGCTTTAGAAGACAGACCGACATCAGCTAGTTATTTGTTAAACCAACGTAATCGTTAGCCTAATGAAGTTTCATTAAGGGTAATGTACTCATTAAGTATAAAATGGCTTGAAAAAGCTTAACTATCATCATTTCTTAGAATAACTCAAACCTTAGCTGAGAAGGTTGACTTTCACCTTTGTGCAACAAGCAATCAACATTTAATTAGTTGAGTACTGGGATTTGTTGATTAGAGTGCATCAGGACGTGAATATGTATGACAGTCTTAAAGCAGTGCGTTCAGATCCAAGGCAGCTTTTTGTGAGCTACTTGTCCAGCAAGTCTAAAAGGCTCACAATGAATATGGATGCTAGTGATTATTTATAGAATAAGTCTTCTATTCCCATCCTTAGCCTTTACAAAGTTATTTTTGAGTTTACTGTGACCTGATTTTTAATTCCAGGAAGAGAACGCTTTGCTGTTATTTTTCTTTTCAAAACCCAAGTTCTTCAAATGAAGGAGACGTTTCGGCCCACGAACGTCTAACTAACTCGTTTACAAGTGAAGGAAATGATTTTTGAATCCAAAGCCTCTAAGTGCTATTCAACACAAATTTTTACTCATCGGTTCTCTTGGAGGCGTTGATACATGCTGGGAACACCAAGAAATAGACATGTCATATACATTTGTGTGTGTATATTCTGGCAAACATCTATATCGGGATGCATAAAATATAATCTCAGGAATAGTTGAATACCAGCTTGTCCTGGGCATTAGTCTGGCTTTTCTGGTTTGTATGAAGCCTTCTGACTTTCGCTTTATTTCTAATACAAGAACATTTTTTAAAAAATTAAATTTGTATTAGGTGTATATCAACGTGCTAGGTCTTTTGTCCAGATTATGAAAATGCAGACAAACGGTACCTTTACCCACTACTCCTTTCTTTCACTTTGCCTTTTCACTGTTCTGTTACTTGCTTTTCCTGGGTTGGGATTGGAAGTCATGAGCATCATTGCTACCGCTGCCAGCATCAAGGTTGTCATTAGGAGCTGTGTTGTGGGAATGGGAGCGGTATTATTTGGGAATGATTGCATCCAGCAATGGGAAGCACGTGCTCTGCGCCGAAGACTGGCGACATATTGTTCTTTGGCAGCCTGAGTGTCCCTGGGCAGTGGAGCGTTCGGGCTCAGACTGTGAAGTTAGTGGGCCAGGAACTGAGGTGCCAGTTCACATCTCGGCCTCTGTTAGGCTGGGAGCTGTGTGGCCTGCTGTGATGCACTTTGAATCTGTATTTAAGTCACATGAGTTTTCTCTGTTCATTTTTCCTTCTGTGGAACGGAGCTGGCTGTATTTTCAGTGAGGTTCTTTAGAGTTAAGGGAGAGTGGATGTTATGTAAATGAAGAAGAGATAGTGTGTGCCATTTGCTATAGTTTATCCTCGTCGGGATTAAGTGGTCTTTCTCAATGGGGTACAGTTAATTATTTGGTTACTCTTTCCATTTTTCTAGGGGGAAATTTGTATTACCTTACTTGTTCAAATGAAACATGCACATGAAGTATTTCCAAACGTTAACATTGGAATTGGCACCAGGGCTGGATTACATCCCAAATGTGGCATCTCTGGGACTTAGTTAATAAGGTTCTGTTTATATTAGCAGGGAGAATATTAAAATTTCCCCCCAAACAGCTTGAAATGTTACAGTGGCTTTGTTTCTGAGGCATAACAGGAATGAAGCACATTATTAATTTAAAAACAGCTAGGTAGAGCGGTCCTTCTTCCCCTTTAGAATTTAATGATGAGAATGGGCATTGGTGAAATTGACTGAATGCTCTTTGGGGGATGCTTATTAAAATCCTAACACTGTTGCAGAGTTTTGTAGCAAATTCATTATCAGCTGTAATCTTATTAGGATTGTTTTGTTTTGTAATCACTATTCCATCCATGGAGCCCCTAGACACATGCCATGCTCCTCTGCTGGTCCAGCCCTTCTGGTCTCTTTTGTTCTGATGAAATAATTCCTTTCCTTGTCTGTCAATCAGACCCTTCCCTCATGTCTCACTCAGTGCTGGCCATTGCCTTTTCTTCTTCCTGAGCCCACTTGATAGGATAGTTGGTTTGATGTTTATACTGCCTCCCCAGCCTTGCCAAGAAAGTACATTCTGAAGATGCCAATGGACAGCTCTCCCTCTGCATTGTAAAGCAGAGTGGGACTTGCTAAATAGATTCAGTTTCTATTGACAGTACCACCATCCCAAAGCCTCAATTCACATTTGAAGTGTTATAAACAGAGACCTTGGTATAAAATCAATTCTGAGTTCAAATTCAATCCTCAGGGAGGTTTTATAAGTTCTCTAAGCCTCCATTTCCTTGTATGTAGAAAAGGAGTTCCTTCATTCATACATTCGCTCACAGATTTGCTAAATACTAAGTACCTACTGCATGCCAAGCATTGTACTAGCACTACAGATCCAACAACTAGCAGAGAAAATGCTGCCTTTGTAGGGCTTAGATTCTGATGAGAAGGAGATCAATCGTCAAGCTTGAAAGGAAAAGTAAAATGTGGAGATTGTTAGTAAAATTGTCAAGGAGAAAAGCAAGGCAAGAGAGGGGTATCCAAAGTGGGGATTTGACATTATAGTTTGTATTTATTGGGAGGGGGTTGGCAATTTAGATTGGACCTGGGAAAGTCTCACTGAGAAGGTCACAATGAACAAAGATCAGAAGCAGCAAGGAACCAGCCAAAAGGACCCCTGGCCAGAGGGCTAGCAGGAACAGAGACTGAAGGTGGGCCTGTGTCATATTCCAGGAGTCACAGGAGCGTCTAGAGGAGGTTGAGCAGTGGGAGGGTACCAGGCAGTAAGAGTAGAGAGGCCATGGGGCCATAGTCACAGAGCAAGGACTTCAACTGTGAGTGAGCTGGTGAGATCACTGCTGCTCTGTTGAGAATAAAGCGTGGAGGGTGGGCAAGTGGAGGACGTGAGGAGAACACTCAAGAGGCTTGTTCCAGTGCAGGCCTGGGTTCTGGGGGCTGGGCCCAGGGTGCTGAGAGTGGGGGCTCTAATGGGTTTGCTAATGGGGTTAGCAGCAGGAACAGGTTCTGAAGTCCATTTCAGGATGTGTTGAAGGTTCAAATGTTGATGGTTGAAAATATCAGTCAGAATATTTGGGGAGTTGAACCTGTAAACATTTGGAAGTCATCAGTCTCAGTTTGGTATTTAGAACTGTGATCCTGGGTGCAGTCACCTTAGGAGTGAGGGTGGGCAGAAAAGCAGAGAGAGGGCTGGTGCCTAGGAATTGCATCCTCTGATACTCAGAAGTTGGGAAAATGAGGAGGCAGCAATAGTAGAGGCTGAGAGGAGATTGCTTGAAGTGAAGAGGAAAATCAGGATATGTGGCGTCCTGGAAGCCAAGTAAAGAAATTAATTGTTCAAGGAGAATGTAGAGATCAACTGGATTAAATGTAGCTGATGGATTCAGTAAAGCAGAGATTGAGAGTTGAAGATGTTTCACAAATAGCTGAGAACCATCCTTGACCCTGGTCAACATTTTGCTCAACAAGCTGTTTCTGTGGTGACTCATGCAGCCCAGGAGTTTCTTTTCTAACCAACTTGGACTCTAGACAACATATGCAGAGAACAAAACAAGATTGCAGTGTGAAAAAGAATCCAAGAGGTGAGGAGGGTAATTGCTAGCCTGCATGGCATTAATGACACCAGAGATGTGTGTCAGACTGGCACCTTGTTCTCTGTAGCATGGGGGCTTTGCATTCATGTGTAGGCTGACTCTGTGGCAGGACACTGTCATCTGCAGAAAGGTGGCAACACCCTGTGTTCTTCTGGATCACAGTGTGCCAGGATCTATTGCATCCATTTCTGAGGAAGGTGAGTTTTTTCCCCTAAAAGCTCAGTGTGAATGAGGAAAGAAGTCAGCAGTTAGAACAGTGGGCTAAAATCCACAAGGCAGAAGTGAACTCTGATGATTGTTGGTAGGTCTTTGGCATATGGTTATAGAAGCATCACAGACACATACAAAATCACTCTACAGATGGTGCTGGGAGACTTTGCAAAATGGTTTCAGGTAGATAGTCATTTCATGCCAACCAGTAAAATGCAAAATGCATTTATCTAATTACTGAGTATCCAGAGGAGTTATGTGTACAAAATGAGAACACATGACATAAGACAGGGTTGAATTTTCAACTACCATAAAAATAGTCGATCTTAAAAGTAGATCTTTGGGGGCTGGGGTTGTATCTCAGTGGTAGAGCACTTGCCTAGTACGTGTGAGACACTGGGTTCAAATGCATAAGTAAATACATAAATGTATTTAATAAAGCAGATCATTGACTACACTAAAATTAAACATTATCTATTGAAAGTCAAGCAAAACAAAATACAAAGCAAATTAAGAAAATATTGCCACAAGTAAGTCAACGAGATGACAGCCTTACTCCATAAGAAGCATTTACGAATCACTAAAACTTTGCTGAAGACATGGGCAAAAAATTCTAGAAGAAATATAGACAACTAACATGAAAAAATGTTCAACTTCATTAACATTCAGAGAAATGTAAAATGAAACAAAATGCAATCTTTCTATTATTAGCCAATATTTTGTAATAAGATAGTATTTACTATCCTCCCTCCTTCTGACAGCTGTCTATCCAGCTCCTCAATATGGCAGGAAATGTGCCTAGATATCATAGAAGTATAAATTCTGGAAAGCAATTTGCCACTTATTGAGAATTTTTAAAAATTTATGTGTTTAATGTAATTCATCCTGTTAAGAGTATGTTCTAAAGAGATAGCTTGAAATTAGGACAAGGACATATGCAGAAATACATTTATTGCAGCATTATTTATAAAGTCAACATTTAGTAAAAAAGTAGTTGACAAACCATTATGATGGATTAATTATGGCACTCCCATATGATGTAGTAGTATGGAAACCTTTACACAGTGCTTTTTGAATAACAGTGATAAAATTTAAAAAAGTGCAAATGCCAGAATATGACAACCTTCATATTGCATGACCCCAATTTTGTGAAAGAAAAATATTGATGTGAATATAAGTAAAAACCACTCAAAATGTTTATGTGTGGGTGGTATTACAAATTATTTTACGTTTCTTCTTTATTTTCATTTTGTACAACTACAAAAAAGATGAGGATTTTAATCATGTTTGCTGAGTCCTTACATTGTATTAAGAGCTTCATATAGTTTATCTAATTTAATTTTCACAACCAGGCTATAAATTGAGAAATACTCTCATCCCCATTTTATAGATGTAGACACTGAATTCTGAGAGTTAAGTAGTTTGCCAAAGGTCAAACAACTGTTTGGAAGCAGAGCTGGATTTGAACCCACCTAATGTGTTCTTATCTCCTGTTCCACATTGCTTCTCAATAAAAATGTATTTCTGTGATAACCATAGAAAAATAGTTAAAAAATATTTAAAAGAATACATGGAGGAGTCCTATGAAATAGCGATTCTTCTCATGGAAACTGGAATTTGAATATCTGCTCCGTGGCAGGCTTGCCACACACATTATCTTATTTAATCCTCACAGCAGTCTTTTGAACGTAGATTCTAAGATTCCTATCCTGATTTCATGCATGAGGAAACTGACCCAGAGTGTCCCAGAAACTTGTCTGTTGTTATGTAGCCAGTGCATAGCGGGGCTGGAAATCATAGCTGTGCTTCCTTTCCAAGCAGGTACAGTCAGACTTCTCCCTGCAGAGGACCATGATCTTTCTCTGAGATGCGTCTTCGGAGCCACATCTTTTCAGTGGAGCAAGACCAAACAGGCACCTGCAGTTCTCAGGACAGTTAGTTTTTACTAATGCAAGAATGTCCTAGAACTTTTGAATGTACCAGGTCCAGAATAGGTTTTGGTTGTCTAATTGGACAGATACATTCCTACCTGGTTCTAGAGACTTCTCAGAATCAGGGAGCTTCCCACAGTGGTCAAAGGGTGTAAGATCCTTTTATTTGGGAAGGATTAAGGTGATGGTGGCCTCTGGTGGGCACTCTGCCTGATTTGCTCTCTTCACATCACAGGGAGCTTTGGTTATCATCATTGCTTGCTTTCCTCCAGTGCTGTGGGATGGCTATGCTATTTTTGAATCTGGTTGTCAATTTTCTTGAAACTAGATGTGGATTGTCTCATGAACTAGATCCTCTTTTGCAAGCCCCTTTCTATCAGAATTCTTTGGACAAATATTCACTAAGTTAATATTGTGTGCTGGGCATCCTGTTGGTGCTGTCCATGCATCCATGATGAAAACCAGCATGGTTCCTGCCCTCCTGAAGCTTATAGTTTAGTAGGGCGATATATTAATTAAATGATTACATGGACATTTTAAACAGTGATATGTGCCAAGTAGAAGTATATAGTGCTGCGGAAGTTTTAAAAAGGAAGATTTGACATAGTTAGAGTTGACCAGGGAAGGCTTCCCTGAGGAGGTAGCATTCAAGCTGAGACTTGTAGATCAGGAGGCTAAGTAGATCAGGCAGAAGAGAAAGAATATGGCAGCTGGAGGAAAGAGTGTGTGTAAATACCTGTGGTCTAAGGCAGCAGGGTAAGGGAGAGGGTTTGAAAGAAAGCTACAGTGCAGAGAGCACCAGGATGCCTGCTGGGAGATGAGGTAGAGGAAGCAGCTGAAACCAGACCACCTGGGGCTGCATACAGTACCTCATCTTAGAGTGTTGTCATGCTCCTCACAGTGGGAGGAACCCACTGAAAGCTTGCTTTATGGGTGGGTATGGAGGGTTAGGTGACAATATTTTCTTTTATAAGCTTTCTTGCCTGTAATCCCAGTGGCTCAGGAGACTGAGGCAGGAGGATCACAAGTTCAAACCCAGCCTCAGCAACAGGAAGGCACTAAACAACTCTGTGAGACCCTGTCTCTAAAATACAAAGCAGGGCTGGGTGTGTGACTCAGTGGTTGAGTGCTCCTGAGTTCAATCCCTGGTCCAAAACAAAAACAAACAAAACAAAAAACCCCAAAACCCTCCCTAGTTGAAATGTGGAGAATGGGTTAGAGAAGCAGGACTGGGATTTGGGGACTGCAGCAGGAGATTGTTACTATCAACCCGTCTTAGATTGGCCTAGGAGGAGATGGCACTAGAGGTGCTGGCAGGTAGATGGACTCCATGGCAAGGTGTAGAAAGGCCTGAGGTCATAATTGATGAGCTAATGGATGGGGAAGGAGTTTCCAAGTCTTCCATTTTTTAGGATCCCCCACAGCACATAGTGTTGTTCTGGGGCACCTAGTAAATGTTACTTTGGTTGACTCAAGGGCACTCAGAAGACCTGAAAGAGCTATTCTCTCCACTCCTCATCTTCCACTTCCCCAAGATATGACATCTTAGTTATTTTGAGGGTTGTACTTTGTTTTGGGATTATAACTCTAAGACAGTTGTGGGGCCCTGGGGGGTGCACAAGATTCTGTGTATGTTGCCACCTGGAGGGTTGACATCTGCATCCGTGACTTGGATGAGTGTATTATACCAGTAATTTCCAGAGGGATGTTAACATTGGTGCTGCCAACCAGACCAGTCATGTGCTCTTAATTATCTTCCTGTTTCCTACTACAGGGGACAGCAACCTGGCTGGGCTTAGTCACCTGCCTTGGAATGAACAGTCTGGATGATGACTGACCCAGGTTCAAAGTCTGGAACTGTGGGCTGCCCGAGTGCATGGCATGTTCACTGATGACAGTCTAAGCTCAAGGCTGACCTGCCATAGCCACAGGGTGGCTGTCCAGCCCAGTCCTCATTCTGTATCTTCTCTCCCAGATCCCATGTCTTCCTCTGCCTGGTCAGAGTAACAGTGATATTAGGGCTATATCTCAGAGCTAATTTTATAAACGTCTGTGTGCTTCATTAAGATATCTTTTTAAAAAAATATAACACTAGGGAAAAACACAGTCCTGTAGAATAACCATTTTTACATGTCTGTGAGATTCTGGTAAATTGCCCATTTCCTGTATCAAGGAGAGTTGGCAAGGGAGTGTCTGAGAGATCCTTCCCCAGAACCCAAACCTCTGAAGGCAGTATATCCTTGAAGTTGGAAAAAATCTATAACCTCAGAAGGGGACACTGGAAACCTGGGCACATGTGGTAGCTGTGCTTTCAGTGGAGTTTTAAAGGACAGGCTGAAGCAGCTTATTTACTTTGGTTTAAGAGGGTCATTTTACATGGTTAGAGTAGAAGAAAATAAAAGAAATGATGGATGACCACTTTGCTCCATAGTGGATTCAATCACAGCCTGGTGCCTGTCTATTCTGTTCTCCTTGTTTGCATCTTAGATACAGGAATCTGAATGAAATTCAGAGGGCCTGTGGCTGCTTCTGTTGTATTTAACCTGCTCAGACAGGACCAGGGTTTCCTGTAGTGCCGTGCGTGGTGGTGGCATTCTTTATCTGATGGTTCTAATGAAAAATGGGGAGCATAGCTGCTGCCCAGAGAAATGGAGAGATGGTGTTTGTGGAGGATCAGATGGGATCTCTGGTCAAGTCCTGGTACTTTTCTGGGCCTGGGGAGGACTGTAGAGGAGAGAAGAGCCTTGGGTAAGAGCTGCCCTCCTGAAGGGGAATCATAAGGGACCTGGTATAAGGAGCCAGGGTCTTGTCTTGGGAGAAAGGGAGGAAAATTTGGCTCTGCTTGGTCTACTTGTAGAGGGCAGGACTGAATCTCTGTAGCTGCTCAGCATAGGGCAGCCCAGGCCTGAGTTCAGAGACAGCAAAGCCCAGTGCCCTTGCTGACTCTTCCACCCTCAGCTCTCTGCACTTCTCGTCTGCCCCTTTCTACACTGTTGTCGCAGGTCCCCTCATAGGCAGCAGGTCCACTTTCTATTAGTTTTGCACAAGCTGTGGCATCTGCCAGGAACACTCTCACCCTCTTCTAGCTAACACTGTGGCACAGTTGGTCCATATTTAATAACTCATTAACAAATGTGAATGTTCAAGGCCTCAAAGCTGCTGCTTTCCTTTCAGTGAGGAGAAAAGGGCTGTTGAATCTGCAAAGCTTGAAGAAAGGAAAGTTGCTTCTCCAGTGTCTTTTTTCCCATGTGTGGTGATACAGTATGGAGTGGCTGACCCAGACTCCCACTTCTGGGACTGCTCGTCTGAAACAGGCCCCTTGCATAATGGGTACACTGAAAATCAAGACTCTGATCACCAGCAAATTACATAAGCAATGAAACACTTTCCTGTTCTGCCCAACAGAGTAAGGTGTGCATCTTGGGGGAAAGAAAGGGAGCTGTTCTGGAGGGTTCAGTCCTACCAACAGGAGAGGAGAGCAGACTTAGGGCCACCAGTGAGGGGGCTGGAGTTGCCTGATAGGTTATCTGTATGATTGCTGAGTCATCTCTCAGCCATTCTAATTTCCACACTATTAAATCTGCCTTTCCTAACATACCCTTAAAGGGGAAATAAATTAACAGAGTCCTGTACCTATAGCCCTCTGTGTTATTACCACTAATGTAACTTCTCAGGGGCAGCCAGGCACTGTTCATATTTCATAGTCATCTGCACCCCCAAAGCTATATTGAGCTATCAAGTATTCATGGACACCATCCAGACCTCCCATTTGTCTCTGCTGGTTATACTCAAAGGTTTGAGGACAGACTAAACTTAAGCATTGTCTGTCTTACTATTTGGGGGCTTCAGCTCTGTCCTTTCCATTCCTTCTTTAATTGGGTTATTTCATCAAAAACAGGCACCCGACCTGCCTTATAGAAGAATTCTCTTGATATTCGTTGGTGACAGCCCATTTTGGGTCTGGGAGACATTTGTGTCTCATCTCATTTGTTAGAAAATGGTGCTGGGGATAGTTGGTTCTGGATCTATCCCTGGAGTGGCCACTCTCTTCTGCCTCCACCACCTGACTACCGTAACCAGAAAACTGAAAGTCTAATTGCCTCCTCCTGATATCCCGTCAGCATCCAAGGCCTCAGATCCTTTCTAAGGCCTGTGCTGATTCTGTACACTTCTTTTCTTCATTACCTGGGCTTCTAATTAGTCAAGTTGGTTCCAATCTTGCCCCCTCTCTTCCAGTCCATTTGCCATTTAACCATTAGAGTGATACTTTGTCTTTTATAACTTAGCTATTTCAAATAATCTGTGTGTCCATCTATCAGTTTTAAAACAGACATATCAGCTTTAGAGCTTTTTATTTAAAGATACAGAACATCAAGGATTTATTAATGAAGTCTCAATATGCCCTTCGTAGATCTCATTCCCTTTTTCCTCCTCAGTGGAAACTAGTCCTGAATCTGGCCATGCCCACATGTATGTTTTTATTATCGATGTATGTATCTGTAAGTAAACATACATACTGTTATTTTACATGTATTAAAACCTCATATAAATGATATCACATTGTGTTTTGTTTCTTGGAATATTTTTGAGGTTTTTTTCCCTGTTGGTTTCATGTATCGCTAGCTCATCCACATTAGCTCCTAGGCTAATGTGTACATGTTCATTTGTCTATCCTTTTAAAGATGGATTTCAAGTCATCTTTTCAAATTGTAAATCAAAGCATGCTCCTTCTTTGCTTTCAGCCCCTTAGTGGCCTGTGTAGGATGATTGCTGTGTGTGACAGTCATGCCAGTGACTGTTCAGGAGGAAGCGCAGGTCAATCTTGGGAACGAGGGCAGCCTTGGAGTGGGAGGGACCCTTCTAACTTATGCTAGCTCCACACCTCCCCTGTTCCCACCTGGCAGTAGCTTCTCTTGATGAACGACCAACAGATAATACTGACCTCTGCTGCCCTGACCTCATGTCCAGAGGATGGGTCGATGTGCCATTTCCAGGTTTCTACCTGTACCTGACTCTTCTATTTGACTCACTCCTCTCAGTCTTTGCACATAGCACACAGACCCAGGAAAGAGTTTCTCTGACTTGCTTTTCATGCTATTTACTTTCTGGTCATCCCTTTCATATATCCCTAAGGACGGGTGGTGAGTTTGTTGGAATGCAGACATGGCATGTAGACATTGGGAATTTTATGGAGCCAGACACCTCAGTTTTAAGACTCATGGGCTTTAGGCACTGTTTTCCCCAAATTACCTCCCACTCAGCCATGCCTCCAATAACCTTGTCCACAGCAGTGAGGTTGTCAGTGGTGTGTGTGGCTCATAAAAACCCATTTTCTATAATGGAATGTAGTTCCAAGTCCATTCCACCTGATAGGCTGTTGGCACTGTCTGGATGATGAAAGGGTATGATTGATCTTTAGATATTATAGGCCACATTTTACAGTCTTTGAAAAAGAAATTTGTGATGCATGCAAATGTTTCAAATACCACTTGAAACCTAACTTTTCTTTCAAACTAAGACTTGTATGTTCAAAATCCAAGTATATCAGACTTCTGAGTTTAGCCTCAAGATACATGCCAGTTACCTGCTGTAACAGGTTTTGTCAGAGAGCAGGCCTTTCCTAAATACCAGTGAGTGTAAGATGTTGTGGTTTGCTTAGTGAGTATTGCAAAAAAGTGTTGGGGAGGGGTGATGCAGGAAAGTTACATATTAACTGAGGACTTGCTCTGGGCTCTGCAAGCCACATGATTACTTACTTATTCTTCATAAAACCCATTTGTGAGGATGTTTTATGTTTCTTGTTCTACAAAAGAATAAACACTCAGATTAAGTAACTTGCTCAAGAATAGCCTGGGAGAGCTGGAGTGCGCCTTCTCCTGTAGCCTGTAGGTCCTGGCCCTCTGCTGCCTCAAAGTGGGAAAATAAGACAGAGACGCCAACCTGGAACATTTTATCCTCAGATGCAGAGGGCAACGCAGACAGGAAACTTTCAAAGTTGTCTTCTCCTTATCTTGAGCAGGGTTGTTTCTTAAGACTCTACAAGAGGTGGACCCCAGCAATGAAATCTCCTTGGGTTGTTCAGGAAATGTTTATGGAGCTATATTCATTGCCAGTGGTTGGATCAGGCACAAGCCCTGCTCAGACTTGTCCTTGATCTTATGAAAGAGCAATAAGGAAGATTGTAGATAAACAGGGCTCTAGGATCATTGAGGAGGGAAGTGGTTGACCAAGTTTTCTTGAACTATAACATGATATAACATGGAATCCTAAGGACCTAAAAGCCAGTTGTCAGGATGGAAAAAAAAAAAACATTTTAGGCAAGGCAGAAATACATGAAAAGTACTAAAGTCTTGGGAGCACAGATAAAATCTGAAAATGGTGACAACATTTAAGAGATTACTGAAATAGGATGAAGTCATATGGGTGGTCCTTGATCCATTATGTATCTTGTCCTTATATGAACAAGTCCTTAATGATGTCAAAGTACAGCAGTAGGGAAAGAGCTACTTTCTCTGGAAGGGAGGGGGGGGGAGAGAGAGAGAGAGAGAGAGAGAGAGAGAGAGAGAGAGAGACTGATACACTGTTAGACACACACAGACTACTCTTCTGCTTTCCTTTTTCATCTGGGCCATTAGCCTGTTGAATTATAACCCACCCAGAAGGTATATCTTCCCTACTCAGTTTGCTGACCCATATGCCAATCTTCTCTGGAAACAGCCTTATAGACACAAGCAGAAACAATGCTGTACTAGTTCTCTAGGTATCCTTTAGTATGGTCAATCTGACACCCAAAATTTACCATCAAAATCCCCCCCTCTGTCAATTCATCACCCAAATACATATCTATAAGCCATACTTAATCTTTGAATAAAGGCAGTAGAATGATCATAATTCCATTCTATCATGATGCAAGAATCCTGTGTACCACCAAACTCACACTAATCCCTTCCCCTGCAGAAGAAATAAAGTTTGAGTGATGCTTGCTTTTCTGATATCCCATAAATTAATGAATATGATATAGATTTAGTAATAATTAAGTATTGATATAAAATCAATAAATCATATGCTGCATGAAAAGGAATAAGAAGAAAGAAAATAGATATTTGTCTATATGTGTAGTAAAAACATATTTCTAACAAAATAAGGAAGAAATAGTATTCTTCATTCTTCAGATGGTCTTCATTTCTAGAACTGGTCATATGGTCATGTTGAAGTTTATAACTACTTTCTTCTATTACCCATTCTGTATTTCCTTTGCTTTCACAAGCACCTCATTAGATTATGGTTCTATTCCTGGTGGGATGACTGACACCTTCATTCCTGAAGAAACTGGACCATTAGTGCTCCTGCTTGGACTGAGTTGTTATAGATTTGCATTGATTTTAATCATAAGGCATGATAAGACTAAGAGACATTCTGTGAGATCTCCTGTATTCCTTACCTTCATTATGGAGTGGTAGTTGGATTAGTCTCTGAATGGCTAAACATGGTAATATGACTTCTTCCTAGGCCTCCCTGCATGAGCAGGATGCCCCAAAATCTCTTCTTAAAGGAATTTTCCCTTTTAATACTTGAACCTGTAGAGGGTGTGTTCTTGGAAATCCCTGAAATTCTTTCAAGCCACCTTTTCTTTTTATCTATGTGGTAAGTCTTAGCATCTCTTTAGTGACTATAATCTCTTTAACAGCTTCCTTGGTCTCAGTTTTTCAGGCACTTTTGTTTTGGCCAAAGTACAAGTTTCAAAATTCCTTTAGCTCTGATTTCTGCTTCTAATTTTCACATTAAACCTGGATAAGATCTGATAGTAATAGTCATGTGATTGACTGAATGCTGTGTGGCCTTGAAATTTCCTCTGCCAGATTAATTAGTCCATCATCTTTAAATTCAACCTCACACAAAGTCTCAAACTGTAGACTTGTACTTTGCTGGGTTATAACAAGTGGACTCTAGTCCAATTTCCAAATGAGCTCTCATTTCCCTATGAAACCTTAGGAGCACAGTCTGCATTTCTATGGGCATTCTGGTCTTCTGAGTTTCCTCCAGAATCACCCATTAAGCTCTGTTTACAATATCATAAAGCTTTTCTAGCCTGTATTTCAAAACTTTTCCAAATCCCTCCCACAAACCATTTCCAAATGCTTCTGGAGCCCACAGTCAGTTAGTCAGAGTGATGACCCACTTCTTTGCACCAATTTTCTGTGTTACTCAGGTTTTCATTGCTGTGAACAAAATACACATCACAAACAACTTAGAGTGGGGAACATTTATTGGGGGATCATGCCTTCAGAAGTCTCAGTTCATAGATGGCTGAGACCATGGGTCTGGGCTCAATGTGAGGCAAAACATCATGGCCAAAGTGCAGGGCAGAGGAAAGTTGGAAGTGAGGAAAAGAGACCACAGGGAAGCTGAGCCCTTACAGGGCCTACCCCTAGTGACCCACCTGCTAGAGCCATCCCCCTCCTGCCCATAGTTATCACCTATTCTAGGACAGACTGATTAGGCACAGCTCTCATAATCTAATCATTGTACCTTTGAATTTTCCTGCATTAACACAGGAGCTTTATGGGGACACTTATATTCAAACTGTAACATTAAGGTATCCCAGCCAACACTATAACTCCCTTCTTGGTCTGTTGACTCACAGGCCTGAGGAGCTCAAAGTGATGAGGTGGCAGTATTAACTACCAATTCCATGGAATCACTGTCGTGTCTCCTGGTAGAAGCTTTTTCTACTTTGGAACTAAGACTCAAGGCCAGCAGAGCACAAGGTTGTGGAAAGAAGCAAACATTTTTGCCCCTGGGTCATTAGGAATAATGGTGAGTGGTGCCACTCTCATTCCTACCCCTTGATTTCTGGACCATGAGTCCTGGCTATGGGAAAAGCTATCATATTATTGGGCAGCAATTCCAATATTATCAAGCCTTCTGGAGAATCTTTCCCTCATCCTTGCTTCATATTATTACGTAGTTGTATTGTAACTGCCTCTTTAGAAGGCCCTTCAACTTCCCTCTTGAGCCAGCTGCTTCAGGATAGTGGGGAGCATGATATGACCAGAAAATTCCATGAGCCTGGGCTCACTCCTGCCATGAAGTGAGTTCTGTGGTTAGAAGCAGTGCTGTGCAGAATACCATGAATATGGCTAAGGCTTTCTGTAAGTCCAACAGTAGTGCTTTTGGCAGAAGTGTTGTTGCAGGGAAGGCAAGTGCATCTCCAGAAGTGTCTATTTTAGTAAGACAAAAAGTTACCCCTTCCATAATGGAAACAGTTCAATGTTATCAACCTGCTAGGTCAGCAAATGAGGTTTCATAAAGTCATTATAATGGTTGTATCCCTCCATACCCCATGACTTCTGTCATTTTCCCATAGTTTTGTGGGACTGGAGGAACATTGCCAATATTGTCTTGTTCCAGTTTGATCCAGGGATTTTCAGATGTTTTCTGGGAGTAGAACTGAGTCCTCCCAAGATGATGCTGGTAACAGCAGTACAATCCAGAAGAGGTAGTTGGAACAAAAGCAGTTCTGTCCACCATGTTGCCATCTAGTCACTGAAGTAGCCCCACCCTGAGGGCTAGAGGAAAGGTCACTGATGAACGTGCTCTGTCCAGGTTATCAGGTCTCTGTATGTTTGTCAGCATTATTTCTTCACAAACTTCTTCAAGAAAGCTGGTTGTAAAAGAAAAGTGAGACAGGAAAATAGTTGAAAGGGATTGTGGGCCTGAGAATTGTCTTGCTGAAGACAGGGTGATTCAAGCCTGATCAGCAACCCCATATGCAGATCTGGACTGAAGGAAGTTTTGTGTCTGTGAGGACAGGGATATTATGGATTCCCAATACTCACCTCTTTTCTGTGGTGCAGATAAATTTGGTCTTAGAGGGAATTTGCTTCCATATGCTGCCATCCTGTCTTTGGTCCCTTTAGGAGACTTTGTTTCTCATGACTTATCAGGACGAGCACTGTATTTTGTTCCCACCTGTCTTGTAGCAATACCACATTCATTTTGTTTTCAATTACTGGGATGTACTTTGAAAGGCCTTATCTAACAGAGACACAGTGTGCATCTTCCTGCACACTGCTGCTCTGCACTGCTGCGGGGGCCTCCCCAGGGGCTGGCCCAGTTCACATCTATTTTCTGCCCTTCAGTGGGATGGCCTCCTCTGGGCACCCCAGCACCATGGTAGTCTGTCACCTAATCACACACCAACCCCTACCAGGTTCAGCTTATTCCTTTAGAAGATTTTCTTTATTTCTTTATTTTATTAAGACTTAGGAGCCTCAGAGGGCTCTGGATCGAAAAGCGATTGCTACAAAGCTGTCAGGTATTAAAGCCATACAACTGTAGCTAATTTGTCTGCTTCTGTTTCCTGAGTTAAAAAGAGAAACTCAACAAATTAAAATAATTGCTGAGTTGCCTTCAGTGCCGGAGCCAGAGCCACATGCATGAGGAATTCTAGGTTCTTGCCTCAGCTTACCACTTACAGGATGCTTCCTGAGGGCAGCCAGGCAGTGGGAGCTGCCATGGCTGTCATTTGGTGCCAGGGGCTTTCAAGCTACTGACCACAACCCTGGAACAAGTAAATTTCAAATGGATGGAGCAATGCCTTCATTGACCTCCAAGCCCCAAAGTACAAGAAATAAAAATATCCCTGGCCACCCAGGACAGAAGAAGAGCTGTTTCTCTTCTGTTTTGCCCTCTCTGTCCTTTCTCTCTCCCTCTCCCATTCCCTCCTGCAGGACCTCTCCTCTGCCCCTCCTTTATGTGTCCTTCATTCACTCATGCTGCACCATCTGCTGGGCTGGGTGCTGAGATACAAAATAATCACAAACATGGTTCAGCTGAGGAGAGAGTGAGCAGGCTCCCATGATGGAGAAGGAAAGGGGCACAGAGGAGGAGGGGTGCTGCAGAGACGGGGGCATGTCAGACAAGAAGAAGTGAGGCAGAGGATATGGGGAGGAACGGGGCTCAGAGGGAGCATCAATTCCAAGTCCTCCTGGGAGGAAAGATCTTGGAAACCCCCCGGAGGTAAAAGAGGCATTGAGGGTAGAGATGAGGAGGGAGAAGGAAGGGTAGTGGGTTGTAGGCATTTACCTTTGGATTCTCATTCTTGGCCTTCCATACTCCTCTCATGATCTGCACTTTGGTGTGGTTCCCCTAATATTCTCAGCATTGGGGTCTGAAGGGCAAGGGCCACTTGTTTGATTTCATAGACTCATGGATGGGATGCTGTGGAAATGGAACTTTCCCAGATTCTCCCAAATAGGAGTGTGGGCCAGGCTGGGTGGCAGGTATCAAGAGTTGATGGAGCAAAAGAAGGGGTGGCATGTCTGAGTTGTTAGTACCTTATATGAAGCCAGGGCAGAAAAGGGCTTCCTGAGGTGACACTTGGATTAGTCAGCAAGAACAGCTGAAACACCCCCACCCCAGGCTGTTTGCCTGCCTCTTTGGCTTCTTTGGACTCTAGTTATGCAAATCATGTCTACTTATAAACTCATTTGGCCAGTCTCCTAAACACAGCTGTATTCCTGTGGGAGAATGCCAAAGCCTAGAGCTCACTGGAGTGGAGATTGCCTACTTTATATAATAATTAAAGAAAGTAAGACTATGTTGTAACATGGGTAAAATTTGCTCTCGTCCTGGGGAACCTATTGGCAGTCACTGAGGCCAACCTCCAGCATAGTGTAATGCTTCTACTCATGATAGTCACAGATGAGCATTTGTTGATGTCAGGTGTCTGCCTGTGTGGAGCATGTTAGATGGGTCATCTGCTATGGGGTGGATGGTATTTATGGTTCCATGTTATAAAAGGAGGAAACTGGAAGTACAGATGGGGCTGAGGGATGTGCCCAAGTCACCCAGCTGGGAAAGTGGAGTTGGGACTTAAGTCCAGGCAATGTGGATTACAGTCTAGGTGTCCTCCTGCCTGCTCCAGAGGATTCCCAAGAGGCTAAAGGAGTTGCAGCCAGCCAGAGCCTTTGAAGTCTGAGGCTTTCTCAGTCTTCCCTGAGCTCCCTCCAGCAGGTCTCTGATGGCCTGCAGCAGTGGCTCCCATACCCCAACCCTGGAATAGTGCCAAACAGACTGCAAAAGAGTCACCCATGCAACTTAAAAGTGCAGGGTCTTGGATGCCACCACCAAAAGTCTAATTGGAGGTAAGATATAGGGATCTGTGTTTTGAAGGCAGGTTGAGAACCACTGACCCAGATGTTGACACTGATGATGGTTTGCAGGACAGGATGTCTTCTCTTCCCCTTTCACTGACTTTTTCCTGACATTCCTATTGGTAGAACTGGCCTTTGCTCCTCTGACCACATGCAGATCTGTTACTCCATGTATAGACAGACCTTATCACCGGCTCATTACTCTTGCCAATTGCTAGATGAAGATGGTTACTTTTTAATCAGAATCTCTGCTGTGCAGTGAGTATGTCATAAAGGTCCATGGGATTGATGGATGTTTGAGATGATGTATTTATATGTAGAAAATGTTTTTGCACAAGGAGTTACTGGTTCTTTCCTGATGGAGACTGTAGGTATCTTAGTGGGGTCCTCATGCTTGAATTATAGCCACAAATATAGAAAACATAATGAAGGTGTCTTGAACCAGTAGACATCTGAGGAGTTTTCATTTTCAAATCATGGCATGGCTTTCCACTAACCCTCTCACATTCCTTCTCCTAGTCTCCATGGACATCAATGACATGGGCCTGGAAGGTAGTGGGAGAGAGTTGAGGATAGGTTTAGAGGTAAGGATGTCGAGTTTAAGAGCTCAGCCTGATGGTGCCTTGGGCACCTATGTGGACCAGATGGAGGCCTTCAGCTCAGGGCCTCTTCATTGAGCACCTGCAGCAGCACAGCAGCACCATACTGGTCAGAGAGATGGGTCTGATCATCTCTGCCCTCCAGGAGTTCACAGTTTAGCAGAAAGGACAAACCCTGAAACAGAAGTGTTGGCCCAGAGGTTAAGTGTGGGGAAGAACATTGTTTAGACAAGGGCTCTGAAATCCAGACTGGAATGTGGAGTGATTCCAGGCTATTTCTTTGTGTCCTCCAGCAAGTGAAGTTGTCTGATCTCCCTCATCACAAGGTATAGGGATTGTAATAGTACTGGACATAATACAGCCAGCAAAGGGTGACCAATATTGGTTGAATGATAGCTGGAACACTGTCCAGAAGAAGATTCCCAGAAAAGATGACATCTGAGTTTGGATTTGAAAAACAAGTAAGATTTAATCACAAGAGAGACATTTCAGATGGAAGGAAGTACAAGAGCAAAGGCCTGGAGCATGTGTGGTGTATGAGAGAAGTGTATTTGTTCTTGTGGCATGAAGTATTAGGTGGCATTGGGTATTCTGATGCACAGAAGGTGGGTTATAGAGTCCTAGCTATGGAGGAGACTGAGGCAGGAGGATCACAAGTTCAAGGCCAACTGCAACTCAGTGATACCCTGTCCCCAAATTAAAAGGACTGGAGGTGTAGCTCAGTGACAGAGCATCCCTGGGTTCCAATCCCATTATCAAAAAACAAACAAACAAACAAAAAAACACGAAAAAATCCAAAGCAGCAACTGGGAAGCATTAGGGGGCAGGGAAGCACAGGTGGTGAAGGCTAGAAAGTTATGTATTTTGTACCTTATTCCAGAAGTGATGCTATTCACTGACAAATGTAAGCAAAGAGGTGGCAACATCGAACCTTTTGCCTTCTATATGTTCCACATACACGGAGAAGCTCTGATCTCTTTAGTTTTTCATTGATCCAGCTGAGGACTGTTTCCATGAACCCAGTGCTGTAAAATCATTTGTGGATTATGTCCTCATGTTCCTCTTAACCACCAATGGAGGTTTGGCAGATGAGCATCTTGGGGGCTGGAGCAGTGGGGACAAGTGAACTTCATAGCCAGGTCCTGTCTGCCATGTCCTGTGGTCTCCTGGGGGATGAAAGGGAATCATCAAGCAAATCCTAATCAGATTTCTCAGGCAGGCATCTGCCCAGCCCGATTTAGATTATCATACATTATCCTCAGCTCAGAGAACTTGTGATGGTGGCAAGATTAGCTCACACTTTGCATTTGCCCTGGGAGTTTACACAGCAGCAAGCCTGTTTGTCAGCTAATGCTCCAAAGTTTCCAGCCCCCATGGGGACCATGTTTCTAACACTGTTTAATGTTTTATTCAAAAGCAGCAAAAGGGAGAAATAGAGATGATGGCAAGCTGAAAGTTTCTAGGATTGGGAAATTGGCATTGGGTCCCCTCCCCAGTCTTTCCCTGTGACTTTCTATCACTCTTTGAATCCAGCACAGCCAGTTTCCAGCCAATTTCTAAGGCAGGAATTGGAGAGAGCCCTGTTTTTTTGAGCAGAACCACAGTCCCCTGTGGACTGGTGCTTGTAGTCCACCAGAGTTCCCATTGCTCACAGAATAAAGGACCCTAAAGCAGCTTCTTTTGTGTCACTCCTCCCCTCAGAGACTCTCAGTGATCTCACTGATAATGGAATCAAGTTACTAGCACAGTTCTTATAATTTTTCATGTTCCAGTTCCAGACTCACCCATCCTTACGTGTCCACACACATACAGAGAGTAATATGCTACAATATGGCCTCAGCTTGCTCTCCTCCCTGTGTTTGCTCATGCTACTGCTTCTGCCTAGACTGCCTCACTTTCATATGCTAGAAATTCTGTGTATCCTTCCGTGATGTGTACCTAATGTAATCCTCGTGCTCCACCAGGCCTTTCCATTTCTGCTGGTTGGCATCTTCGTTTCCCTCTCTAGTGCTGTACTTGTTAGAGTTGTTTATGAGGTTAGTATGATAAGCTGGAAGATCCTCGAACTCATGATCTTGAGGTTACCTTTATTCCTCATCTCTCCCCAGTGGGTAGCCAAAGACCTCACAGGCAACTCATGGTGAGCAACTCAATTTCAGGCCCAAACTACCAGGCCATCTACTTGATCACACATTAGTTCAGTTTTCCCATCCTGACTACCAGGAAATGAACAACTCATGCACGGCCTTTGTGTTTCCCATCATGTTGGTGCCCGCACCCTGGGGGTTTCTATTTTGAGACCATATTCGTCAGAGTGTGGGCAGGAGGAAAGCTAAGGAGGGAAAATGAGGCCTCCTCACAGCTCTGACCTAAATATTCTGGAACTAATGGCTTACCTGGTTTTCTTTCAAACAAACCAGGGTGAGGGAGCGTTTCTTAGCCCTAGCTAGAGGTATTTATGGGGTGGCGAAAGAAATTGTGCTAGTGAATCCCCTTGGAACAGTGATCGTAAGCCCTTGGAATTTTGCTAACAGTGTCTCTGGGAAGTAAGACTCACTGGTTTTAGGTTTAAGAAGCTGGAGATTTCTTTGAGCTTTGTGTTCCTCCTATAAAATGAGGATAATAATGTATAGCTCGGAGCCATTGAAGTATAGGATAAATTAATTCAGGAAATGTGCCTTTTTCTTGTAAAGAGTCAAATACTTCTTCTTCCCTATTCATCCCACCATCATTACCCCCTTTTTTTAAGCTGATGAAGGACAGACTTACCTACATCCCTATCATAAAAGGTAATACTAATTAGTAATTCCATCTTATAATTGTGTCTTTTTGCTTTATAAACATGTTACACTAACTTGGTAAGTACTCACATGTGTGCCTGATGGGCTTTGCCAGCTAGGCTGGGAAGACTCAGAGGTGAATAAGAGGCAGCTGGAGGCTGGAAAACTGGGCTTCCTCCTCTTTTTTCCCACTCAGGAGTTGAGGGACGTTGGGCAAGTGCCTTAACTTTCTGAGCCTCAGTTTTTTCACTATAAAATTAAGTTACTAACAATAATTTCATGGGTTTTTTTTTTTCCCCCTGAGGATGAGAGGAATTGGTTCCTGTGGTATTCCATTGCCTGATATCTAGTGAGGAATAACTGACATTAGCAAGTGGCAGGGTAAGAGGAGGCAGGGCTTCTTCTTTAAGGAGCATATGGCCCAAGGGAGAAGGTGGTCTCACCCATTTAATCCTCACAAAAAATCCCTGTGAGGTAAGTAGAGCCAGTCCTACTGATCCCCCCACCCCTTTTAGCAAAGTCAGGGGCCTGCCCCAGATCTTATAGCTGGCAAGTTGTGGCTAGAGTTTTAGAGTGTCTTTGGCTCCATACTCCACCCCTGGAATGAGCTTCATGCAATCCCTGCTGGGTGTAAGCAAGGTGAACAAGCCATTATGATGGTATGCAAGATTTAGGCTGCTACAAGGAAGAATTTTTGGCTACAATTAATTAGAGAAGCAGGTGTCATGAGAGGGTGATGGAACCAGGACTCCAGGACACTGATAAAGAAAAGAGGAAACTAGATGAATCCTGAAGGTCTGCGAGCCCTGTGAGCCTGTAATTCACCCTGTGTGACAACTTAAACATGTAAGTTAACTAACTGGTGGCATTACGCCCTATTAAAGGAGAGCAAATGTCGGTGCCTTTTCTGCAATGAAATCAGAACTGAAATCAGATGCTCTCAGGAGGCATTCAAAGTCAGGGCCTTTATTTTTAGATCAAATGGGGAAAGGGGGACAGATATTTTGTTTTTTCATTCAATATGGTTAGAAACTGGTTGCTTTACTCCCTCCCTTCCTCCCTCCCCCCCTCCATTCCTCACTCCTTCCCTCCCTCCCTTCCTTCCTTCCTTCCTTCCTTCCTTCCTTCCTTCCTTCCTTCCTTCCTTCCTTCCTTCCTTCCTTCCTTCCTTCCTTCCTTCCTTCCTTCCTTCCTTCCTTCCTTCCTTCCTTCCTTCCCTCCTTCCCAACATGGAAGTGGCTCTTAGCTGGCTGAGTATGGATTCTGTCTTTTTGCATAGTCCCAGTTTTGTAACAAAATCTGTTTTTAATATCGGAGAACAGATAATTCCAGAGTTTAAGAAGCCTGAAATGCTTCATAAGCAGTCATTTGTTAACCAGCTTGGAAACAGAAGTCACCATTCACTACCCCACACATCAGTAATTTTCAAGGACCTGCTTTCTGATCCAGGCTCTACTGCAGTCCCTGGGGATAGAGAGGGCATCTAATCCTTCACTGAGGTTCTACTGAGCTCCCACCCAAAGCTGGACTGGAGGTTTTGAGTGGTTGTAATGGTTAACAAGGAAATGTCCCTGTGTTCCTGGATTCCTAGATATGCTCTTTCCTGGGTCCAAAGAGATGGGAAAATTCAACTGGGAGGCCAGGCCCCAGGGGGGCAGCAGTCAGCTACATCTGAACAAAACAAATTTCTTATCCCGTCCCGTCCCCTTCCTACCCTGAGAGGGCAAGACTCGTGTGAGGATGATCCCAGCTCTGATTCCTCAGAGGAAGGTAAGATGGTTAGGCTGACAGTAGACTCTGCCATCCCCTCCTTACCCAGGACCCTGTAAATAAAGGAACTTTGGGATTTTTTTAAAAAAAAATAATTTTTTGAAATTTGTGTTTAAAAATAATTTTTAAAAATTGTGTGCTATAGTTTTACATTACTGTGGGGTTCATTTTGACATATTCATAAATACAGATAACATAACTTGCTCTATTTAAATCTCCAGTACTATCTCCTTCCCATTCATCCCTTTCCTCTACTCTAGATTCTTTTTCAGGTATACAAAGTGTCCAGGTACTTGACCTCTGACCCTCAGGCTCCTTAAATGTAAGATGTGGCTCTTGATGCATCCTCCTGACAAATATTAGGATTCATTGCCCTGATGTGCCCCTTCAAGTAGGTGTCACATGCAGACACTGCTTCTCTTGCCCCTGAGGAAATGGTGAGGACAGCACTATTCATGTGACCAAGGTTTGGAATTGTTCACTTGTTCTGCAAAGCATGAGTTTACCGTGTTTCAAGCAAAGGAGATTGATAGATGAACAGACAGACAAATTCCCTCTTCTCATGGGGCTCACATTCAGTCAGAGAGAAATGGTAAATACCCTAACACATAGATCATTCAATGTGAGGGCATCTTCATGGTGGAACAGTGGGATGGTGGATGATTTGGAGGAAGTGGTCTTTGCATTGAGCTAGGCAGAGACATGAATAGGCATGAAGTGTTCTAGAGATTTCCTTTATCTCTGCTCACTTTCCAGGCTTTGGAGGGGATTTCCCAAAGGAAGCCTGGGTCCAGAAACATTGCCCTGTCAACCTATGGTCCTTGAAGTCCTTCTGTCCTGGGCCTTATGGCTACACCTTCCCTTTCCGACTGGCTCCACTTAGGACTGAAGGGCATGGGCACTTCCTGGCTTTCCTCTGTCAGCCCCATTTGGGAAGCTTTTCCGGTGGTTCTCTCTCTCTCCCTGGCCTCCTCTCTATCAAAGATCTCCTTTTCCTCCCACTCTGCCATTTTATCTGCAAACACCAACCATAGTTCTTAAAAAGGCTCTTTTCAAAGTGAATGCTTGAGGCTTCCCTTCCTCTTTGCCTTGAGTCCAATAGCATTTCTGTAGAAGGGTTTTTTTTAATGTGCATTAATATTAAAGGAAGTTTTAAACTTTGGTATCTTACATGCTCTCCATTTTCCATCTTCTCCTTTCTGAACCCCAACATTTCCCCTCCCCAGCCTTCTTGAGACCTTTTCCCAAAGCCTGTGTCCTGTTCTTTCCTAGCCTATTTTTCTCCTTTCCTCTTCATCACTCCCTCTTGACTCTCAGCATTTCTGGTTCTGATTTCTCCCTGGTTTTCTCTCACTCTCATTTTATCTCTGCCCACACTTAATCCTCAGAGGTTCTTAACCCAACTGTGGCCAAAGGCTGTTTTCTAAGTGAAGGGGCCTCTGGCCTCTTCCCACCCGCACGCCCCTTTGAAGATGCCTTTGCTAATGCAGGATGGCCCCCGGCAGACCTGGACCATAGGACACTTATTTGCCCACTGGCTGAAGTTGCCCTGATTTCAAAGAAAGCAAACGTTGTCTTTAACTCCACATGGTGGATTTTCGTTGGGAGGAATTTCTGCAGGTACTAAAGCACACCCGGCACTCAATTATTGAGGGGCAGATGCTGCTCTGTAAGGCCATTTACTCATCTCCATTCCTTGAGCACACTGTAACCAGACTTCTGTTAATTAATTTCTTCCTTTAGTCTCTGGGAATTTATTTCTTTCTATAAGTAAGTTCCAGACTTTTGGTGTTGCTGAAGAAATTCTGGCAGAGGAGGACATGTTCTGAACTTGAAAACTATAAAAGAAAGCAAAGTGGATCATGGTTATGTTCTTAGGTTGGCAGACCTGGTCACCACCTCTCTGCCCACCCTCACCACCACCGTCACCAAAATGCCCTTTAAGAAAATAAGAAGGGAAAAAGGGTCCTTGGAATTTTGTTGGCAGTTCATCAACTACTGTTACATTTCATAAAGTGCATACCACTTAATAGCTCCACATACAGTTTATAAGCATCATTTTTCTTTTCTATCCATGCTAGCCTTCAGCCTGTCCTGCCCCTATAGCTGATTTGTATTGATGAGAGCATCATTGTAGTTTATTGCCTTTTCTAATGAAGGATTCATCTTTCCAAAGACTTAATAGGTGAAGGGTTCTTACAATCATTTTTAATTATTGATGAAAAATGTACTTTTCTAGTTAGGTGAGAAATTACATATATGTGTGTATATACACACAAGTATGCACATAATGCTCACATATACAGTAGATTGTGATGGGGGAGAGTTTTGCAGTTACTAGAAGCCTGTCAGAATTCTGAACCTTTCCATTATAATATTTCAAGCTCATATTTGCAGGGTCTAAGTGATCAGTAAGAGATCCAAAGGACTGCCTAGCTCCTCGGGGTTATGCGAACTCATGTTTTTGTATTTACTGCCAAGGAAGGATTAGGTCTCCCCCAGTGGTTTAGGGGGTGCACAAGGGCAGTACCTGCCTCTGAGCCTGTTCCAGATGACCTTGATGGCAGATACCGAAGTGAATTGAAGACATACTGGCCATTTGTGTAATCAAGGAACAAGATCTTCCTTACTTGAAGACAAATGGAATGTCGTGGAATTTTCTGGGTCCTTTTTATTTTGAGGGTTTGTAAAGCAAGAGGGTTGCTGTTACTGGTTGTTGCCTTAGATTAATTCAGTCATTAGGAATACTGGAAAGAAGTTTAATACTGTTGACATTCCCCTATGTTTGAAACTTGGGTCCAGAAGTTTCTTTCTGTGGCATTAGAGTTAGCATAAGTATAGTTGCAAATAGATGTGGAGCCACGTGAGCCTCCTGTCTTTACTGTTAGGACACAAAGTTTTAATGCTGCTGTGAGTTTTGAACAAATTATACATTTTTCTCAAAGGAGTTGCTGTTTACTGATTGCCATAAGCATGCAAGTGTGCGTGTGTGTGTGTTTTGAAGTATAACCTCATATGGATTTCGGAATCATGTTCATACTTGTTGGAGGACTTTGGTGGGGATGGAGGTGATGTGTTGGGAGCTTTGTTGAACACATTCTGAATGCCAGGTGCTCTTCAAAGCACTTTCCATGGACTGCCTGTTATATCATTTGACAATCCAGTGAGATAGTTATAATTATTTTTTCCAATGCGTAGTTAAAGAAATTGAGGTTAAATAGAGTTAAGTAACTTATCTAAAGTGACACAGCTAGTAAATGGTGAAGCTGGGATTAGAACCTGGAGCCCAAGCTTTTAATTAGTATGCTGTACTGACTGACAATATCACTCAATAGAACAAACTGGAAATTCCCAGTAGTGAATAAATCAAACCCTAACAAATATTTATTAATTTCCTACAATACCATTCCCAGGCACAATTGTAATGCTCTGCCCCTAAGCATCTTATATGTTAATAATAGAGAGAGAACATTTGCATTTATACAGGGCTGGAATCATGTGCAATTCCAGACTTCTTATGATTTTGCAAAGGCCTCAGTTGTCCCCTGCCTATGCAAACTTCCAGTGCTTTTATTGTGGCCTTTGGTCACATTATCCACAATTTCTACATACCTTGTATTACCTATATTTTGGAGCCACTTCCACCATCCCCACCTCCAATGCCTCCTTTATATAAACCTGCTTTCATGCCTGATGTAGGTAGTAATTTCTCCCTCTTTTTAGTTCTCATTTCCATAGTAATTTGTCACTTTTTTCTTGGGACATCTGGCACCTTTCTTTTTATAAGCTCCTCAAGGCCAAGACTAAAGTGTAGATTTCTACAGAATGAATGGGAGTTAGCCCTGCAAAGGTGTGTGATGGGAGTGGGGTGAGGACCCTGTGAAGTTGACTGGACAACCATGCCCTGGCATGGTACGATTCCTTGGCATGATACCATTCCCTGGCATGGTACGATTCCTTGGGAGATGTCCTCTCCTTGAGAAACTTGGTAACACCCTTTATCCTTTCACTCCTTTTGTGGCATGTTCAGGGGCCCTCTTTTTTGACTGTCTTGATCATTCATTTGAGGATCCTGAGGCTGATGAAAGGACAGAAATTCTCTTATGCCCAACCAGGATGGTATGTCTTCCCTGGCCAATACCAGCTCATGTGTACTTGGACCAGTCAGTCACCTGACTTTGGAACAGAGTCTCTGATCAAGGCAAATGATTCCTTTTGGAATTTGGACTGTCCCCATATTCTGGAATAATCTTTTTCACTTCTGGCCCTCTGATGTAGATGCCTAAGTCAGGCATAAAAGGATGGATAAGAAAGTACCCACGTGTCAGCACCACTGACTGCAAAGAAGAGCCAGGGTATAGCTTAAAGGAGAGCAACAGATTTGATTGTGGAGCTGGAAATTAGGGCATGTATGAAAATAATTAGGAATTGTAGCCTCAGGAAAAGAAGCCTGCAGGGAGATCTAGCAATTGTCTTGAAGCATATGAAAGCCAATTTACCACTGAGTTAGGTCAGCTCGTCTCTTCCCTGTGGAGAGGAAGAGAAGCATGTTTAAACTTGGGAAGGAAGGGTTTCAGCTAAGTGTGCAATTGTTACCTCCTGGCATGAGCTGTTGCAAAGGTGCTTTCCTTTTCCAGAAGGAAAGCTTAGGCAGAAGCAGAGAGTTATCCTAGGTGTACCTCAAGTTTCTTTTTGTCCCCAGGACTTAGTCATTTGACTTAACTGAGGAAGGAACCTTAATATGTACCTGAGAATAGTCATTAAATGGCGTACCTTGGTAGTTAAGTTAGACACAAATACTTTAAAAACTCTTAAGGTTTGTTCAGATCTCAACTGTATTTTATGCGCGAGTGGGGACCAATTACTTATTCTTTTGGGGTCTCTATCCCCTCTATTAAAAACTAGTAGTAATGCTATTTTGTGGCATTGATGTGAAGGCTAAATAATAGGTGTACCCCAAATGTATCTTTTACTAAAATATATGTGGCAGCTAGATATTTGAGACAATAAGTGTTGCTCACCATTTACTCTGAAGGAATTAGTATCCTGGTTAAGGAAAATTGATCAATGCACAAATATTTGTTCATTCAACAGAGTCAGACCGAAATGTTTAGGATCCCTAAGCTCTGACCTCATATGCAATTCAAAATAAAAACAATACTAAACTACATAATAAATGCACAGAAGAACAATGTGTATTATTCCTGATATTTACCATGATTCCAGTTCACAGCTTGGTGTGGTTTAGTTTTTTTTTTTTGAAATATCACAGTCTTAGAAAAATAGTTTTGGTACCCTAAGCACATGCTCAGTCTGCTGCTGATGAGCAGGGCTGCATTATTTGATGGTGCTAGGTATATATATGAAGTCACTGTTGAATTCCTCCAGGAGCATTTGGATCACAGCTTCAGTATTTTTGTTCAACAGTTATTGAGCACTTGATTGGTCAGGAACTTGGTTGCAGGAAATAGAAAACAGTGCGGGCAAACTTAAGAAAATGGTGATTTATTAGAATAACAGGGTCTCCCAGGACTGCCAGGAGGGCTTGAACAATGAGCAGAAGCTGAGAGCTTTATTGAAGTCAATACTTTGGAGATGGTCAAGTCCAGGTGCTACCATCTTGGCTGTGTTAATTTGATCTTCAAATTTTCCTTTGAGTCACTCCCTAAAGACTTGGAGGTCCCAGAAGGATGTCTGGTGCTGAGCTCAGCAATGTGCCTGCCACATCTTTGCCAGGACTCAGGACAAGAGGGGACTCAGTATCTGGCCCCTTCACTTACAGGATGAGAAGCAAGCACCAGTGGAAATTGTATTCCTACCCATCCCTTATGCAAGATATTAAATATTAGGTGGGAGATTAAAAAAATATACAGATACCCACTGTGCCCTTTACAATCCAGGCCTGTGCATCTCTTGTGTGATTGCCAGTCACATACGTAGCTGGCTTGTAGTCTCTATCATTCACCATGCAGAGACAGGGACCCTGACTTATAAGCTTTGTATCCCCCAAAGTGGCACTCAGTCAATGTCTGATGATCAATTATATCATTGTTCATTGGATTCTGAAGTGAGTTCACCTCTGTCACCCTAAATAGATATGAATGGATAGTCCCTGGGATAAAGAACATGTATTAGACACTGGGAGAGTATGGTTAAGACTAGAAACAACCCCTTGGCCTCAGAAATTCAGCAAATACATTTCTATTATTGCCAGCTGACTTGCTGCGCGTGTATACTGCAGGCCTAGGGTCTCTGGTGGAGAGGTTGAAAAATAAAATAAACTCGTCCCCTCAATTGCTTTATTAAATAATGCACAGATGACAGTGCATGAAATATTGATGCACAGAGAGCTCGCCCTCCTGCAGGGGACAGGGGCCTCTGTATAATTGGTTTTTCTACATGGCAAAGGAGATAGCTTAGAAATATTGTTACTATTTCTCTCACCATATCAAGCCCTGTCTATTAATGGAGGGATGGACCCAAGTGATTCTTGTTTTCCAAATCCTTATTATCCTTTCATCACTGAGGCCTCAAAACGAATGAAAGGGCACAGAGAAGTATTGGCGTTTTCATATAAATCAGCTTGCAGGATCAGGTTCTTCTTGTTGGTTGAGTTTGAGGACCATTCTGACTAGTTTTTTAAAAGTTGGTGGAGTATTATTCTGTTTTTTATCTGTCTGAAAGATTTAGAAATGCTGTGAGTTGGGTGTTGAAGGTCAGGGCTACATTATTTGATGGTGCTAGGTATATAAATGAAGTCACTGTTGAATTCCTCCAGAAAGCTCTTTATGCAAGTGAAGTATGAAAATCTGCAATTCAAAGGCCATGCGCTCAGGCCATTCACTGGCCACAGAGGCGAATTGTCCGTGGTGATTTAATATGTTAGAAGTGCATGACAGGAACAGCTGCTCTGGTGCTCTTAATGGAATTTTAAGTCGCAGTCACCTTTATAATTGGAGGCACAGAGATAACATATGTTTATTAGAGAAGGCACGATGGGCGGCATGTAGCCCTCTCGGATATGAACAGCAATCCAAACTCTAGCAGGAGATTTACTTTGTAGTTGTTAGCAATGAGTTCAGCAGGTCAAAGAGCACTAATCGAGTGCCTACTGTGTGCCAGCATGGGGTTTTCCTCTCGTCTTCATTTTTTAACTTTTTGTCATTTGTAATTGTTTTCTAACAACTACCTACATAGGTCCAAGAATAAGTTAAAGTCATCTGAGTGTAAATACAGGTAAGTCTCCATTAAAATGAATGAGTGGATTTTCCTTGGTTCAGCAAACATTTATGGAACACCTAATATAAGCTGCATCCTGCTCCTTTACATTGATCATGTGGCCCACCTTTAAAGGGGTGGTGATTTCATGTGGTGGTTTCCGGAAGGTCACTTCAAGTCAGTAAATGTTGATTGATGCCTGCTTCATGGCTGGCACAGAGGCAGTCAGTGGGCATGCAGAGATGAATGAGAGTATTCTCGTGTCCTTGAGGAACTCAATTTAGGGAGAAAGATAAGCAGAAATGGAAAAGATGGCTGCATGACTTTGCCTGCTTGTGAAGTTGAACATGGACCTTGGAAGGCTCTCTAGGCACAAACCCATCATCAGAGGTGGGCCTCTTCATGCTGAGGCCTAGCTGCATCATGGCCAGGTGGCCTGAGGTGCATCAAGGGCACTTACTCTCTCCAAAGGTCTGTTTGAGTTTCTTTGGAGGCTCTTTCTGCAAGCTCCAGGATAGGCTTCTCCTGGGGACCGCCAGGATGTATGCATTCACATTCTGCATAATGGTGGTCTCTCTCCTGCTCACTATGGACATGGTGAGTTTAGAGCATGGTGGTTAATGGTAAGGTCACCTACAGTCACCTGTAGAAGGCTCTGGATCATTGCTTATAACTCACTTAGGGGAGCTGCTTAGTTTCTCTGAACTTCAGTTTCCTTGTCTTTAAACTGTTCAGAGTGAAAGCATTTTTCTTGGCTTGGGACGCTATAATATAATGCTATTGTCTGAGTGACTTAAACAACAAAAATATATTTTTTCATAATTCTGGAAGCTGCAAGTGTGAGATGAGGGAACCAGCATGGTCAGACTCTGGTCAGGTTCCTCTTTCTGGCTTGTACCTGTCTATCTTCTTATTGTGCTTGTGCAAGGCCTTTCCTCAGTATGGAGGCAGGGAGAGAGGAAAGGAGGAGAGAGAGTAACAAGCTCTTTGATATCTCTTCCTGTAAAGGCACTAATATGATCATGGGGCCCTACCCTTCACATCTCCTTTAAGCCTAATAATCCTCCAAAGACCCCAACTCCAAATTCCATCATATTGGGATTGGGTTTCAACATATGAGGCTCAACTGGGGGATATAATTCCATCCATAGCAGACCTGCTCCATTTGATTTTCATTAGATAAATCCAGAAGACACAGATGCTTTCACATGGTTTATTTCATGTAACCTCATCAGAGATCTGAGAAGAGTTACTGTTCCCATCTCAACAAGGACAAAAATAGAGGCTCGGAGACTTTTGGTTACCACTCTGGTCATACAGCTCAGACACAGTCAGGCCAAGATTGAAATCTATTGTTCTAAATACAAGTTCTCCACTTTTTGTCCTCTTTCACTGGCATTTTATGGAAAGCCTAGTCCAGTGCCTGGCATGTGGTACATTTATAATCTGTAAATGTTAACTCAGACTATGGTTGCCTGGTACATCTCTTTTACCTATTCAATTATAAGCTCCTTAAGACCCAGGCATTATTTTATTTGTGGCTGTCTCTCTTAAGTGATTGCTATGATGGAAAATGCCAGTGAAAGGAGAAAAAATGGAGAACTTGGATTTAGAACAATAGATTTGAATAGTCAGCCAAGGCCTGACTATGTCCTAGCTGTGTGCCGCAGAGCAGTAACCTAAAGTCTCTGAGACTCTATTTTTGTGCCCCCCCACCACCTCAGGTTGTTGAGATGGGAACAGTAACTCTTCTCAGACTTCTGATGAGGTTACATAAGGTAAGCCACATGAAAGCATCTGTGTTTTTTGATAGATAGTGAATATTCTTTAAATGTTGGCTGAATGAGTCCTCACAAAGTTCTCTGGAGCAGCAACAGAGCTGGCTACCTTGTAGACTTATCTCCCAGAATCAGTTTACCCTGATTCTGCTGCCCTTCATGTGCATTTTCTGGCCCCAGTGGGTGTTTGCCTGGGCAGATAGCCATTTAATGATATTCCTGGTGGGAATTTAAAAAAATAAAGATTAACTTAATATGGTAGAGAAGTAATGACTTAGATCAAATATTCACAAAGAAAAATGGGTTATTTTGAATGTTCTTGGTCCCATTAACAAAATTTAATCTAGTGGGGAAAATTTATGGGGCAGCAAACAATCTGTCTTGCCTGATGGTGTTCAGAGGCACAAATGAGCACTTCATATAACCTCCCTGCTTTTCAGAGTTTGACAGCATATGAGCATTTACATGTAAAACAAGGTGGTCTTCACTCATGTGTCATTTTATGTTCTGTGTGAGATACTGAGTTTATAATGCATAGTCTGTTAGCAACTTCAATTTTCTGAGAAGCCACTTAAACAGAAAGAAATGATATATTAATGAAGATAGTTGTGTGGTATAAGACCTTGTGAGTAAACTACAAACACACAGATTGAGCCATGGTGGAGGAAACTGAGTTGTGTTGATGTGTGGTGGACACCATACTGTTTGACCTTAGCTCTGAAAGCTCAAAGAATCTTGATGCTACCTAGCCTGGTCATTAAGATCATGGTCCTGGGAGGCCTCAGACCTGGGGATGAGCTTCTGTGGTTGTGTGATCTTGGACTAATTATTTTGTTATTGAACCCAAGTGTCTGTCTGTAAGTTGGGATTATATCCACAACACAGGATTACTATGAGGGTTTGATGTTATGGTGTATGTCAGACACATAGCACAGTATTCTGTACATGTATCTTTGTCCAGGAGATGTTAGTTAATGATATTGTTACTACTATTGCATTAGCTAATAATGCAATCCTTAGTGTCCCATGAAATTTTTAGAGCTTGAAGCTCAAAGATGCATCATCCTAAGTCACATGTATAAAGGTACTTATGGTGTCTGCCACTTTGTCTAACATTGAGCCCTGCAGGAGATTTCAGGAAACAAGACTGATCTTAGACCCCTATTTAGCTTTGTTACCTTTCCCTGCTGGCCACTCTTGCATGTATCCCTGGAAAGCAAGTCCCAGAATGATAGGAACCTTGTGGCTTTCATCCACTGCTGCTTCTAATACCTAAGTCAGTGCTTGTCATATAGTCAGTGCTAAATACATATCTGTTGTTGAATAAATTCATCAGTCTCCAATCTTCAGATTGTATATCTGGTTCCTTTTTAGGCCAGCAACTCTTCCTATGCCCCATCTCTCTTAATGAATTTAAAGGTAGTTTGGACCTAGATTTGTTTTTCTGTTTGTTTTTTTTTTTTTTTTTTCTTTTCACTGGTGTCAGCAGAGTGGAATAGACCGATGGGGTGCTGAGCTGGGATGTGAGACCAGGGTTCTAGTTTCTACTCTGTAGCTAACTTGCTTTGGAGCCTTGGACAAGTCAGCCTCCCCTTTCTGCACCTTAGTTTCTCAACAGTATTGTGAGGAAATTGGTTTCTGTAATTTCTGAAAGATCCTTCCAATGCCGACATGGAATACATATGCTTTCTGGAGATTCTTAAGGAACAAACCCCAGTTTCTTGCTTCTGTCTCCAGTCCTAGCCAGCCTCACTCATTCCCGTCCCCACCACAGCCATGACTTCAGCCTCAAAGAAGATTTAAACAGTAGCTCCTTTCAACACATCCTGCACACCCAAGTTGGGTTTCTTCAACCTTCGCATATGGACAATTCGGGTCAGGAAGCTCCGTTGTGGCGAGCTACTCTGTACGTTGTAGCTTGTTTGGAACCTTCCTAGCCTCAGCCCACTAAAAGCCAGTAGCATCCCCCAACCCCTGTATGCAGTTGTGTTGAGCAAACACGTCTGCAGACATTTTGCAGTGTCTCCTGAAGGGCAGGCAAGGGGAGAGCATCCCTGATGTTAGCTCACATTCTCTCATAGCCTTTGTTCATAGTGTTATAAGAGGGAAGGTTTTCTCAGGAGATCAGAGCAAATGGAAATAGTATATTGATCAGAGGCTTCTTTTCCCCCTAGGGATGGGGGGAAAAAAAAAGAAAAAGAAAACAACTTTCTTACCAGCTTGAAAGTAAAAAAAAAAAAAAAAAAAATGTAAAACTAGCCCAAGTATTTTGCTGGGGACCTGAATTCACATTGAGATAATTCCATGTCTAATATATCACCAAAGATGAGAATGGGGAATGACAACTCTTAGATCTTACCCAGAATATGACAGCTATTGGATCTTATTCTTACATCATGGAAATTGGGTAGCTGTGGAACTGAATACTTGATGAAAGAGATACATTTAAAAAATCTTCCATCTTGCTCACATCTTAGATGTAGGCAAATCCTAGAGATATTTTTAATACAAAAACAGTTTGGAGACAGAAACATTTTTAGCGATGCCACAATATTATAAACAAGGCATTTATTCTAAACTTGTTGATAATATTTTGTCAACAAATGTATAATGCTGGATTCTTGGAGAATAAAAAATGTTTATAAGACATGAGCTCACAATTTGGTAGGTGTCACAAGACAAAAACAGGCAAAACCATAAATCAAAATATATAAATCATAACAAAAGTTTTAGATGAAAGCAATGCTGATTTTATAGCCTCAACAATAATTGCCAGTGGAACCCAAAGGAACATAGGCATGGGCTCAGGCTCACAGCCTTACCTGGAGAGAGAGAGTTTAGAGGTTCATAAGGAACACAGGATAATATCCTGAGCATACTTTGACTAAAGCATCAGAAAGTTTATTATGATCCTAAATAGTTTTATTTGGAGACTGATGAGACAGTATACATTTGATGTTAAGTGTCAGCTATTAACTCTTTATTCCAATGGCTTAGAATATTCAAAGTTGAGGTGATTGCAATTTTAGATGTCCTTGTTTTCCTTGCCTCATTGCTTCCTCCTGAAGTTGATAGCCTTTGAATTTTCCTAGTCCCCAACTACCCATTCTCTAGGAAGATTGTATCTCCATCAAAGAAAGGAAGAAGAAAATTCTATGCATGAATGTGATTTGTCCCCAAAAGGCTCAATGTGTGGGAAGCTTGGACTTTGGTTTGGTAGGGTAGTGTTGGTATATAACCTTTAAGAAGTGGAGCCTAGTGGGAGATCTGTACGTTGTTGGGGGTGTGCCCTGAGGAGGGGTGGTGTCTCTGTGTTTTATTTGGTTGCTATGTGAGCTCTTCTTCCCTCACATGCTCCTGCCATTTGTCATGGGCCCTCATCAGAGCTGGTGCTATGTGCTTTGGACTTTCAACCTCTAAAAGTTGTGAGCTAAATAAACCTCTTTTCTTTATAAAGATAGCCTGCATTAAATATTTGATGATAATAATGAAAAACAGCTTAATATAGGTGGTCTCTTGGTAGCCACATTTGCTTCGTGAGTCTAGCCTCCTTACTCCACGTTGTAGTTTCCTGGGTTGAGGTGAGTACCTGATTCCAGTACAGCTGGACTAGTCAGGTATACCTGGTATTTTACACTGAGAATTTGGATTTAGTACTAAAAGCATGTCTGTCTCCTCATGCATTTGGGGCTGTTCATATCCATCTGGGAGCCATGGCAGCCATTTCCTCCACGAAGCCTGGAGAAGCCTCATGAGAAGCTGACACTTGGCCATCACTGAGGAGATCCATCACCTGAGGAACAGGTCATTGCTAGGCCACCCTGTGAGGTGATGAGGTTTACTTGGAGTCCTCTCATACCCCATCCTGTCCTTTCTCCCTGGTTTCTTCCTTGTCACAGTGCTCTGGGGATTCTCTCCCTTCTATGTCACAGTCACCCACCACTCCCCAGCTTCCCTTCCTGAAGCTGTTCTGTGTAAATCACACCATACCCAGTTTGGTGGTGTGCACAGTATTTTTCATTTCCATGGGACAGCTTTCTGTGAGCTGTGTTGTTGAGAAGGGTCTGCTCACCACAGTCATTAGAACCTTCACAGAAATTAAGATTCAGTGCATTAATTTGTCCAGGTGTGGCTTGATTTCAACTGATGTGAGATGTTCCATACCAGGAACTGGTTTCTTACCAGACACCTTTGAAGTTCCCTGGAGAAAATGAACCTATGTTGCTGTATTTCTTTGGGTGGAGCAACAGAGCATGACTCAAGTGTCATGCGAAGGATAGCCAAAGTTTGCAGAGTCCAGGAAAGACTGGAAAACACTGGCTTGAAAATGGGAAAGAACTAAGAGTAAGTTAAAGGGTTAGGCAGCAGGAATCACAGACTGATTATCCCCAGTGTCCCTGCTGCCCTGGAGCTGCTGCTTCACATTGCAGTCTCTGGAAGGTCACTGGGATGAATGATCCAGGGCAGGGAGAGGAAGGATCAGGTGGCACTCTTGACTTTTTAGTGGAGAGTGGGCATTTGGAACCACTATCCCACTCAGTCTGAACATAACAGGACAAGATGATTCTCTGTAAGGGAAGAAGGGTTTTGTTAAGAAGGGGAGGTTGATGGGTTCAAAGGAAATCTACCCTGGGTTCCTTGCATTCAAAACTTCCCTTAAAATTTTGTGCACAGGTTTTAGACCTACAGCCTGCCCACAGATTCCTGGTCAACAACCTTTCATCCAAAGGAATTTCTGTTCATTCATTTGCATTTCTAAGGTCAGTTAATGCCCAGGGAATGGGACTGGGACAAAGTGATTAACAAAAAGCTCTACCAAGAACTCATTTGCCTCCTTTGGTTATGCAAAGACAGAAGATCAGCCCAGGGAAACAATATTGGGTAGAAGAGTTTCTGTACTGTAAAGTCACCTCTGGGATCTGACAGAATTTAAGATGGCACAGTTACGATGGGGGAAAACAAAGGCAGAGTAAAACCTATTAGGAGGAGGGCATATTGTCTAGATAGATGATTACTTAATTACTTGAAGTTTAGCAAAATTCAAAGGAGGAATAATTAGCCTATTGAAACTAAAAAAGAAGTTATTAGGTTGTTTGCCAAATAGTGAAGTACCAAGCTTGGGAACTGCTTTTAAACTGCAGAGAAGAAATCCTCCTGGAGCTTTCCCATTGCAGGCTCCTGGGAGTCTTTGCTGAATGAGAGCGACATGGAATGTGAACAGCGTGGTTGTTTATTTTTTGAAGCAAAGCTATGTTCTTATGGAGCTTGAGGTGTACAAACACCAGTGCCTTTGAGACCAGCGGGCAGTTCGTGTACCAGTGAAAGAGGGAGGAAAGAAGGACGTCAGGGAGAGGAAATGGGGGAAGAGGAAAAGCAGGTGAAGGAGGCAGCCCTGTGGGAGGGCAAGCCCAAGTGCAGCTAGACCCTCCAGTTAAAAATCACCCAGAAATGTATTTTTACCTATTTTTTCTTGCTAGGAACTTGTTTTATTATTGCTTATAGATACACAAAATAATAGGCTTCACTGTGGAATATTCACACATGCATGGAACAAACATTGGTGATTTCCACATCCCCCTTAACCTCCCCTCCCCTCTCCCTTGTGATCCTCTTTCTCTTTTTTTAATAGTGTCATTTCTTCTTTCATGTCATCTTTTTGGAACCAGAGATCATCATGTTAAGCAAAAGAAGCCAGACTCAGAAAGACAAATATCAAATCTTTCCTCCCCAATGTAGAATCTAGCAACTTATTTTAATAGCACCATATGTGCTGGTCAGAGCACACCTGCAGTCCCTGTTTATTCTGGCCTCAGAGACAGGGTGGCTCTGCATTTACATGTGGTTAAATTCTTGCTCTGTCCCTTTTCTGCTCTGGGAACTTGAGCAAATTCTCCTGTCTTTATCAGATGTCTCTGTTACCTTGACTATGAAATGAAGATGAAGGTAGAACCTGTTCTCTGGGGATGCTATAAGGATCCCATTAGGTCATTCTGCCTGTGGTGACTCTCACAGTCCTGAAAGTGTCACAAGCAGAGGGATTGGTCTTCCCTTGTTCAGCACCTTTAATGATGCCTGGAGTGTAGCTGGTGCTCAGGGAAGGTCTGTGCCTAAGAAATAAATAAATTATAGGGTATCAAACTACTTTAGAGTAAGCCCAGTTTCCCCTGCTGTTTTCTCTTTGAAAGTAAAAGGGGGATGGGTTACCATGGAGGGTGTTTTTAGGAAACTCACAGAACTTCTGGGTAAGAAATATTTCAACTGCTAAGGATGTTAAAAACCAAAGTAGAAAAATCCTTTGGTGGATGAAAAAGAACTCAGAGACACACCAGGAGGTGATCGTGTAAACTCAGCCGTGAAGTGGAAAGGCTTGGGCGCAGATGGTACTTGTGGCCCTGGAAGCCTGTAACAGCGGTCACCAGCTTTGGGCAGTGGAACATGTCTCACTCACAACTTCATTTTTGCAGTAATACTTGGTGAGCCTTCTGCCACAGGCCTACCCTCTTCTCAGGGTGCAAAGATACTTCTGCTCCCCTAGTACCTG
Organism: Sciurus vulgaris; assembly: GCF_902686455.1. NCBI lineage: Eukaryota > Metazoa > Chordata > Mammalia > Rodentia > Sciuridae > Sciurus > Sciurus vulgaris. The sequence goes on along the minus strand of NC_136466.1, from coordinate 41,684,119 downwards.
AGGAACCATGAAGGTACTTCTGAGGCCCCTTCTTTGTGATGCTGGCAATTTCTACCCAGTCTTGATGCCATGAAGTCTTATACTCTATTCATTAATGCCACTGCCTGCAATACTAACTCATTCTGAAACTTAGTCCTAAAAGCTTTCAACTTACCGTATAGAAATTACTTAAAATCAGTGATGTGCTTTATCAGTCTGAGTTCAAAATTCTGGATTTTGACTTGACTTCCTTTGAGGAAAACTTGTTACTCTGGAGCTTGGAGGCCTGGTGGGTCTGCCACTGAGACAGGGACTTTGAATTAGCATCCAAGACCTCTTGCCCTTGTTGATTGGACAGGGCCCACAAAGAGACCAGACGGAGCTTTTGTTTGTCAGAGAAAGGAACACGCCAGGGAGATTTGTTGCCCATTTAAAACACGATTGGGCATGAAATGGCTAGTGTTTGGATTACATAGCAACACATACTCTCATTAGCTTTTTCAGGATCACAAAAGGCCTGATGGCTGGTTTAGTCCCAGCCAGGGGGATCTGGTGCCAAAAATATCTGTTAAACATTTGCAAAGGGAAGGAGTATTTGAGAAAAAGGGAATCTCCATTATGTCATTATATTTCTTCTCCTTTCACACCATACCTGAAATTCATGGAGTGCCAGGTGTGGATTTTGAGCTGGGTCTTACTGAGCAAAAGACATAAAACCACTTATTCCTCATTGTCCATTTGGGTGAATGTAGTAAAGTGATCAGGTTTCTGAAGCAGGGAGTTCTGAGGGTGGAGTTCAGGCCCCTGAGAGGGGGACTGGCCGGGGGGATTACTGTGGAGAGTACACGTCTTCTGGAAGCAGAAATTAGAGGCTTGGTGATTTCAGGCTTAAAAATAACCTGGAGAAGAAAAGGGGCCCAGTTTACAACTGTAAGGAATGTTTAAGAGAAGTCCTATGGCAAAGATATGAACTAACATTTATTGAGGACTTGCTGAGGTCATTGTTAAGCACTGGACACATGTTTCATCAAGTCCTCCAATTGGCACATAAGGGAGGCGTTGCTCTTTCCCTTTAGAGCTCAGAGAAGCTGCGTAACTTGCTTAAGGTCACTAGCACCCAAGGAGCTGAGCTCAAGTATGAATCTGGCTCTGTCAGTACCAAAGCATATGTTCCTTTGATCTTTTCCTAAAATTCACATCACATATATTGGTGATTTACTTGTATGAGTAAAGACAGTATCCAGGAAGCTTGAGATCTGGGTTCTTGCAGATTATTCTTATTTGGCTTTAGCATCCTGAGAAGTCATCCATCAAAACCCCATGTTGAAGCAGAACCCTGGCCTGTCACATATGGCGGTGATTCTGAAGACGAATCCAGGTCTGGAGCAAGGCCAGCACATTGTTGTTGATATACCTCAGGTAGACGGTAATATGTCAGTCTGATATATGGTCACTCATTGTTTTAAGGATACACATCCAAGAACTGGCCATTCCAGAGTTAAGTTCTGGTCTACCACAGTGGCATATCCTTGGAAAAATCATATAATCCATTGAGACCTACCCCTTTATCTAACACCGCAGGGTCATTTCTCACCCTGGGGCCTCTGCAGTTCCTCTGCTGGAATGCTCATCATCTAAGGAACTTGTCAGGTCAGGGTTGAAATGTCACTTCCTCAGACCGAATGTTCCTGACCACTTAATCCAGAGTGACCACTCAGAGCTCTGTATGGCATTGTTCTTTTGAAACCAGCTATTGAGCTCCTAACTATGGCTGATGTTTCCTCTCACCTCTTCTTCATTTCTTCCTTCCTTTCTCTCCCCCTTTCTTTCCTTTCTCATCATCTCTCTACTAGAATGTTTGTTCCTTAAGAGCAAGGACTTTGTTTTAACCATCTCTGAGTGTTCGCAGTGACTATACCTTAGTACTTGGCATATAAATTTCATAAATGTGTGTTGAAGTGATGGAGTAAGATCTTCCCTATGTTACCAATCAAAATGTTGGACTGGGGATAACCTCAGGGTCTCTTGCATCTTTGAACTGTGTGATCTAGAAATGTAGGTTTATTAGATCCATTCTGAGCTGCCACTTGAACAGAGTTTATCCAGCATTAACTGAGCACATCATTTGAAGCAGACACATGTCAGGGGACTTCAGGTTCAGAAATGGTGAGTAAACTTGGTCCCTGGCCTCACAGAGCAGGCTGAAGGAGAAGTGAAGGCCATGGATCTGGGCTTAACACTTGTACTGAACCCCATGATGCTCTAAGCACTGTTTTTGATGAGGGGCATGTGGTAGTGAAGAGGATGCATTGATGCCTCTGATCTCTTGTGCCTTCTACTGGATTGAGAGACATGGAGTTACATCCCAGATTGGCCATTTAGTTGCATGGTCTTTGGCAAGATCTAATTTTGTTTCTTTTTTCTGTCAAGTGGAGATATATTGGACTCATTCTGTAATTGTCAGAATGAAATAATGCTTTGCATTAGATGATGCACTTTAGATGAGCAAAAATGATACCATGTATTTGAGAATTTGTAAGTTGTTTGATATAACTGAAGGTCAGGTAAGTATTGGGTGGTGAAGACCTTGTAGGCAAGGAATGGGAACTGAATTTTGGAAATAAAGTTTTGGACAAGACTGCAGAAGACATAGTCATGAGATTCTTCCCCCAAACCCTTAAAATTAAGAATCTGTAACAAAAACAAAAAATGTCAGCTCCCCTCTTGGTGCAAAGAATGCTTCAGCCCTTATGGTATCCAGAAATGATCTTCATGGTACTCTGTCTTTCCTGCTGTATACTTTGTATTTTTTGCTACAGAACAAAAATAAGACTTTACTCCTTGTGCTTGTTTCATGTTTGCCTTAGGAGAATCCATTGGTGCTTGCCCATCATTTAATGTTGCATCTGTCTTCCATGCACAGTTAGGACCTGATTTATATTTTATATTAGTTCTCTAGACTTTATCTGAGACTAAAGTAAGGGAAATGATTGCCATTGAGTGGCACATTGGTGGAGAGACATGCACAGAAGAGAACTAGTTGTGGGCAGGTTTGGAACAGTGAGTTGCTTGACTTATTTGGATGCATATGATAACATTTTAGTAGTGATTGAATAGCATGGGACACACACACAAACAAGAGCAAGAATAAATAAGACTTACATGGTACAGCACTTACCAAACTCCACAGAGGGAGAGGAAACCATTCTTCTCTCAGTTTGAGATGATTTCTAATAGCGTGGAAGATGCCCCAAGAAACCCTGCCTCCACTCAGCACTAACTTTATCCTGATTCCTTCAATGTTTTCAGTTAAGGAATGAAATTTAATGACCTTGGGAACCATCCCAAAGACGCAGAAATGAATCTGCTTTAATTGGGTAAAGAAAGGACTTGGAAATGAATAGTCTCTGATTACCCATTTATAAATCCTCAGTCAAGGGTTTCTGAAAAATTAACAGTAGGAGGACAAAAGTAATAACAACTTTAATTATGATATTAAATTTGATACCTGGGGAACCACAAATGCTTTGTAACTCACTTACATACTTTGTCCCATCTTTGCCACATAGAAGGTTTTCAGAAAAGCTTTGATTTATGCAGAGTCAATGGTCTGAACAACCCTAGGACATTTTCTCTGTGGGACTGAGATCCCTGGGAAGAAACATGGAAGTTTATTCTGGGGACATAGGATACATTTTTGATTAATTGGCTTTAATGGTAGCTGCTTTCTGATCCCACAAGAATGAACAATTTGCTTCTAAAGGTTCTTTGTATGTACTTTTACTGGTATTGATTTTCCATCTTAGGTATCAGTACCCTGGAGAGCTCTCTGCTTCCTTCTTGGCCCCCTTTAAACTTGGTAAATACTTCCAACGCCATTCAAACTTTTCTCCCAAAGAACCTCTAAGAGCAGGTATGGACAAACACTCTGAGGCTCTGGGGACAGAACACACCATGGGCTTATTCATTCTTGAAATCTCTTCTATGCCAGTTTATATGAATTTTGCATTCTGTTCTTAGTATATTGGGACTGCCATGATATAAGTAGGTTTTAAGTTACTGACCATCTGGTAAAATAGATGGTACAGGGAGATTGACTATAGATTTGTGATCTGGTGGGCCTCCCACACAGTCTGAGAAGAAAGGCTTAGATTCCATTGTGGGAAAACAATAAAAAGAGAGGGTGGGACAGGCTGTGCTAAATATATATGGTGTGGGACTGTCTGTTTCTTTTTCTTCAGCTTTGTTTTAGGTTTGTCAGAGAGGTGGCCAATGAAGGAGCACCATGTGGCCTCACCAGAACTCTGCATTAAAGTCTGGCTCCATAGGATGCCAATGCTATGAAAGTGAAAGCCCCACCTGAGGCTCTGAGAGGTCTTTTGAATATCCCCATCTCCAGTTTGGGGCAGGGTTTTCCTTTTACTGTTGTGATTTCACTTAATACCTTTTCCCACTGAATTCTGTAGGAGGGCAGAAGGCATCAGATGGGCTGTCTCCAACTGAAGATCAGAGAGCACCAACCTTACATATGCAGCCCACCTTGCTAAATCCTGCCCGTCCACTTGTCCCCAACATACATGTTACTAACCTCCCTGGACTTAAACCCTGGTCTGCTTCTGTCAACAATGTTTACCAGATTCTTTTGTCCTTAGGCTCCTTTTTTCTGAACCTTTTATCAACAGTACTTGGATGTATGTTCTTAGGGTACCTTAACCCTCAAACTCCAGGACTCTTCAGTGCACATTTCAAAGCTCACAGGCCTTCTCTCAAAAACAAACAAACAAAAAAAAATGGAGACTTGTAGTGTGTGTTGTGTACAAGGCATTGTGTGATCTTAGTGCACAGAGTTTGAGGGGGAATTATTTTCATCCTTCATTTTCAGCCTTTTTACTGTTTGGGAGGAGACAGTGCAGAGCATGGCTCCACTTAGAGGTGCATGAACCATTTATTGTCATGTCGTGGTTCCAGCAGTAGTGTAGATCTGGTTAATTAGTCAAGTTTTCTGGACAGAATGGACCCTGTGCCAGATGTTCAAAAAGAAGTTTCAGTGTTTCTTCTTGTAGAGATGGAACGATCAAGCAGAATCATGGCCTCAGGATCTTGCATCTCTTAAATGTCCAGGGTTCCTTCCCCTTGGGGACATCCCTTTTCCATACTTCAGGAGTAAGCTAAAAGAAGTGGGTAAGAGCGATGAAGATAACAACTGAATGTGGAACTGTGCTAAGCACCTTTTGTGATTTATCACATAAGATCCTCACAAAACCATGGTGAAGTGAATGTTTGTTGCAACTGAGTCTCAGAGAATCAAGGAACCTGCTGAGATCTCACCCAGGCAGGAGTTGACACCTTTTCTTTTAAACCCACATCTCTCTGATCCTGAGCCTACTGCTCTACAGTTGTATTCCATGTGCACTAAAAAAAATGGGAGTGGAGTGCGATTCTTGAAGCTTCCAAATTTCCCAATCCTTTTATGGTCAACAATCACAGCTGCTGAATAATAACAGAATAACCAGCACCAAGGGAGTTAGTTCTCTGGATGCCTTTGGTTTAGGAAAAACTCCACATTTAATAGGAATTTTAATTGCATTAAAACAAAGCACAGGTACAAAAGATATACTTTATGAGCTATAGTGATCTTTTAAGTGTACCTTTTTCCTGGAAATATTTGATTTTTATTGTGTTTTTTTATGTCCTCTTATTCTCCTAGGTTATAGAATTTGGTTCTTTTGTATTTTGAGTAATTCTCTCTCCTTTGTTCATAAATGTCTTATGAATAATTTATGTCAATTATAATGAAATAGAATCCAAGTACTTGTACTATTATAATATTTTAATAAATCCTGGCTGTTTTGATGGATGAGAATGTGAAGTCTTCTCTATGGATGGTGTCCTGTCCCTCTACTGAGAGGTGAGATCAATCTCAGCTCCTGTCATTACAAGTTGATATGTTCTTCAGTTTGTGTCTTATCAAAAGAAAAATTTCAGGTGGGAATCATAGATAGAATAAGTACAAAGTGTTTATTTAGTGAAGTGAAAGTATACTGCAGGAAATGTGGAGCCAGACATCCCAAGAGAGGAGGTGGCCCAGGGTTTTCCATGTGGTGAGCTTTTATATGGATTCTGGAAACCTCCCTCCTTGTGCATTATGTATCAAGAGTGGTTACTGTGGCTTCCTGCCATGGCTCAGTGCACCTGTGTCAATTCTGCCATGTTAGAAAATTTCCTGTCAGTACCTAAGTGAAACCCAGAGGGTCCAAACCGCAGTATAAATAATACAGTGGACCCAGGGTGCCCAAATGATAGTGCCTCAGTCCTCCCTCTGCACACACTCTGAGGTTGACAGTCCCTCAAACTAGTTAACAACTGCTTTCTTTTGTTTCTTTTTTCCCCTGTTTTTCTGTTCTATTAAAGTTTTCTTCCCTTTTTACTGTATTTTTATTGGTGCATTATAATTATACCCCAGAGTGGAATTTGTTGTTATATATTTGTACATGCACACAATATTATAATATAATTTGGTCAATTTCATTTCCAGTTTCAGTTTTAAGAAAATAAGTATTTGATCATGAAAGAGGCAGAATATGTGTGTGGTTCTCTCTCCCCGAAGTGGAATGATCTTTTGCCAGTCGACACTGTGAGCCCTGTTTTCCCTCCTGGCTACCCCCAGCCCCTTGGCTCACTCCATCTCCCTACTTGCTTTAACATGGTTATTCATGCTGTTCCATGTTGACACCACATTTCATGAGTCTCTCATTTTGTGATGTAGACTAAAAGCCCCTCATAGAAGGAACTACACATGGTTCACCTGGCCCTGTTGTTTCTTAAGTCAGAGTTAAGCTCACTGGGCAGCAGCAATGCTTTAGAAGGAAACATTGACTTTTGTATTCATTATAAAAGTAATAGAAGTTCATTCAAAAATCTAACAATTTGACTTTAATTTTTGAGAGTGCAGCATTTTCTACATAGTTAGAAGTTCTTCTTGGGATCTTCTGGGTGGCATGACTCCTAGGGGAGGTGGACATAAGAGACCAGTATGTTGCTACTCAACACCGTTGACATCACCTTTAGCCTCATAATAAGCCATTTTATTAGTGGCCTACTGACTGAGCATCAGTTTTGGTATGAGACTCACCAAGGTTTAATGGTGGTGTGGCCACAGAGTACTTAATGAACATCTCCATCAGTTACCAATAAATAAAGAATAAACTGATCTCTGTCAGTTTGCCCATTGTTGAGTTAGAATGTTCTACAGATTGGTGGTGGATGTCACTATTTCCATCATCATTCCTGAATTAGCTGATATATAATAAAGTGCTTCCTCTTCCTTTCCACTGAATTCCTCTCCGCTGCTCTCTTTGACCTCTTCTTCCCACTCCCACTTCAAAGAGAAATCAATCTCTTGTTGGAATTAAGTGATGTCCTGTCTTCACCATCCCAGAGCAGCTGGGGAACAAGCTAAGAGTGGGATGGCAGCTTTGGAAAGGGAGCCTGGCTGGCCAGGCTCATAAAATTTTGTGGCTGCTGATTTTATGGAGCACACTTCCACAGCTGCTCTAGCAGACTTCTCTTAATGCTTTCTTTGCTAATGATCAGGATGTGTAAATTACCATGTTGGGCTTATCAGTGGCTGCCCATAATGTCTTGTTTTGTATGTGAACAGAGGGTCCAAGCTCTTCCCAGCATCTGCCATTAGTTCCAGACAGTCATGGGTAGTCCTTAATTCCTTCATCTCAGAAGCAAATGCCAAAATCTCACAGGGATGGATACTTGCTCTTACCTTTGGCTATGATCAGACTCATTGTCTCTTTGCCGCAGGCAAGATTCTCCAGGGCTTACAAAAGGAGACTGTCTTTTGCAGATAGTTTTTCAGTCAGTGACAGAGAGCATTGGTGTTGGCTTGGGGTCTCTGGGAGTCTGAATTCATTTAGGGACAATTCAGGGCTGGCCCCAGGAGACAGAGGACAATCAATCAGCAGAAACTGTGAGTGAGATAGATACTGGGGCTGGTGTGGGGAGGGAGGGTTCTTTTGAAGGGAAGCAGGATACAGAAGGGAGAGGGTGCCTTCTATGGAAAGAATGGGTCTGGTTTTGAGTCCTGGCTTTCCCATTAGAACTTTATGGTGCTGAGAAGTTAATTTCCAGTTGGTTTTCTCATCTTAACTTACTTTTCTACTTAATTCATCACAAACATCTAGCCATATTAGTATACATAGATCTACTTACTTCCTTGAAATTGCTGCATGCTATTTCATAAATGAATACCCTATAATTAACTAAATCATTAACCTATAGTTGGTGTTATAGACTGAATATTTATAATCCCTTCCAAATTCATATGTTGAGGCACCAGATCTCAAAGTGGTTATATTTGGAGATGGGACTGCATTAAATGATGTTGTAAGGGTAAAATCCTGATCCAATAGGATTAGTATCCTTTAAAGAAAAGACACCAGTTGGGTACAGTGGTACATGCCTGTAATCCCTGTGACTCAGGAGACTGAGGCAAGAGGATCACAAGTTTGAGGCCAGCTTGGGCCTGCCTCAAAATAAAAATTAAAGATAATTTTTAAGGGGCTAGAATATGGCTTAATAATAGTGTCCCTGGGTTCAGTCCCTAGTAGTGCAAAATAAATAAATAAACAAACCAGAAAGCTTGTCTTCTATTCTCTTTTTGCCTGCACCAAGGAAGGGCTAACTGAGGACATGAGTCAAAGTTGTCCATCTTCAAACCAGGAGAAGAGCCCTTACAGAACCAAACCACTCTGTCACTCTTGTCTCAAACTTTAAACCTCAAAAGCTGTGAGAGAATAAATTTATTTTGTCTAAACCACCTAGTCTGTGGTATTTTGTTATAGAAGCTTGAGCAGATTAATATAGATGGACATTCAAATTATTTAAAATTGTTTCTTATTATACACCATCTTTGCTTAATGTGTTAATCTGCTTGGCCATTGGATGTTTCTTTTTTTCTCTTTTATATTAAAATATATTTTATTAATTTTTTACATATCCTGAAAAGTTGAGAGGACAATACAGTAAACACTACATACTCATCCACCTAGTTTTAACTTAACACTGTTATCATTTAAGTTAATAAAGTACCTTCCCAAACAGACCATTATCAGTTTATCTGCAGCTCCACCCTGACCACACTAATAATGCACCAGGGAAGAGGCTTTGACACAATTTGGCACAGAAAGAAAGGAGTCCTCAGGCCCACAGTTTACAGGAGAAAGAAAAGGAATGCTATCTTTGGCCAGATGTATCTTTTTATCCTGTGCCTTTGACTTATCTGTCCCCTGGCTCCTTCTCTCCCATTGCTCTGTCCTTGGGTACTTGAGTTCAGCCTTCTGGGTCACTCAACTGTCTGCTCTACTTAGACACATAACCAGTGGTCCCCTTTGTTTGGCTTCAGAGAACTTGTCCAGACCCTTGGATATGAAAGCTGAGAATGGTGAGGGAGGATTTCTGAGCTGCCATTCTCCCCTGGTTACATCAAAATTCGATGGGCAGAATCTTCTATTTTGTATTCTGTGAGCTCTATCATCAGCTGGTAAACAAGCCCCTCTGGAGAGGGGAAAGGCATGATGCATGCTTGGGTTACCATGGGGACAGACAAGCTGTAATAAATGTTAGGGATCCTAGCCTGACGAGGTTTTCACAGTTGTGAGTAATTTCTTTGTCAATCATCCATTAAGTCACTCCTAATGAATCACTGGCCCTATTTGCTCTTCAGAAGAATCTTGGGTGTGCATGATTCAGACAGAGGGCAATCTTAAAAGCAAGAAGGAGACAACAGGTTGTCATTAATTTGGAGACATTTTGCAAATTGAATGACCTTTTGTCTGAAAAGGATTCTGGGAGTTACCAGAGTGGACCATGAGTTCCCACAGTTGGTTCTGATAAGTCATTTGCTTACTGGTCTCAGGGAAGACTTGTGGCTTCCCAGAATCCTTGATGTTCCTGAGAAGAGAGAGTAGAGAAGCTTCTGTAAGAAGAAAAGGGAGCCCCACTAGGCCCTCCGTCCCTGATTTACTTGTGTCTGTTCTTATCAGAGTGCCACTTTCCAATTAACATACTTGGATAGCGTTCCTCTTCTCCAATTTTGGAATGCCAGGGTGTGCCAAAGGTCGCCAGTTTTTGCCATGTTTGAAATTGCTGTGGAACATGGAGGCCATGGCTCCCCAGAGTTCTTGCTATGGTTTCTAGGACTTCCATGACCATGCCTGGTCACCCTATTCACCTTATCATTCACTACCTCCACTTCCAACCTGCTACCAACCTATCAAAATTCTTTACTTCCTCAACTTTGCCAAGATCTCTCCTACCCCTGGGAGGAGAGCTTCCTTTTACCTGGAATGTTCTTCCTCACCCTATTGCCTGAGTCAAACCCACTTTTCCACAGATGTCAGTCTCTCCAGGAAGTCTTGCCTCACCTCCAGAAAAGCCAGGTCAGGAATCCTCCACCTCACCCTGTCTCCTCTCTTCAGTTGTGAGCTCTGGAGAGTGGGAAGGACATCTTTGTGTGTATTACAGAGGTGTTGGCCTCCAGCCTGCAAAGATGGCTCAACACAGAATGATTCTCTGCAAATGTTAATTAAACACACAGAAGCATTTGTGATGTCCTTAAGTGACTGAGGGACCCTTTAGGACAACCCACAAAATGGGACCTTCCTCTTATCAGTATCTCTGAGGTAGCATCAAGCTCTGCTATTCCTGGTACCATGACCCTTTGCCAATTAGCCTACACAGAATGCCCAAGGACAATGAAAAGTCTTGATTCTGGATTTTAAAATCAATGTAGCTAATTAAAAAATAACTCATTGAACTGAAAAACAAGTTCAGAAACAATTAAGATAATTAAAATATCAGCACCTTAATTGAGACCAAGCAGTGAGCTTAAAAAATAAAATTAATTAAAAAAAGAAAAGAAACTTAGATGGAACTGGTAATTAACTGGCTTTTGAATTCAATGCTCAGCAGCTCAACAAATCTCTTTAAATTAATTCATTCTTGGGCCTTTTTCTTTGAGAAAAGTTTTCGTAAAAATTATTTGAGAAAAATAATTGGACATGTGTCCCATGCCATTTAACCCTTGATAGACTTCTGTATGAAGACAGGTGAGAGGGATGAAACTCACCTTCAATGCATGCCTGCTCTGTGCTAGGCACATTGTCATGTTTAGGTCCACATGAGTCCTGCAGGTAGGGTAATGCAAGTGGTAGAGGGACACAGGGCTTTGTCATCTTCTAGAGAGTACTGTATGCCATCACCAAGCATTTGCAGAGGGAGATTAAAACTTGGAGCATAGTTTCCAGGAAATCATTAGCACCATGACAGGGAGGCTTTGAGCCTGGCTCTGGGCTCTTACTGACACTCAGCACTCACTCCCTACCTTCTCACTTGTGTGGTTTTTCCATCTTATTAAACAGCTTCTCAAATGCCACTTACTATTCAGATCTCTTATCATTCCCTTTAGAAAGAGGAGCCACACAGCCCTGTTCAGGACCAGTGGGGGTGGGAGCCTTTTAGGAATGTCACTCTGAGCCTGGTGGCTGCTTGAAAAATCATATAGGAGAGTCCTGCATTAAAATGGAAATGACTCACTCCTCACCCTGTTCAATCCCTATATTGCTGTTTTTCAAAAACAAAATGTATCCTGGTGATTAAACAAATGCTGACAGCTTGATTTGTTACTGTTTTGTTGTTCTGTGAAGTTCATTTACTTTGAATAATTCTTATACATGTTTCAAGTATTCAGGCCTTAGTAATTAATTTCTAGTAGACTTGATTTCTGTGTGAAAATTGTTAAGTATGTGTATGGAGTTAAATGATAATTTTTATTTATTATTATTTTAGTTGGAATTTTTGTTATTGTTTATGTTAAGAAATGTTAACTTCTAGGACCTAAAGGGCTGTCTATACTAGTTAGGCTACTGGCAGGGTGACAAATGGCAAGATTGCAGAAAAAAGAATTGATCAGACCACAGGTCAGGTGACTCAGTTGGGAGATTGCTGCATCCAGAGGGTGCAATTGTTCAGGGCTGGCTACTCCACCCTCTGGGTAAGCAATGGGACTGGAGACCCAGTCCTGGGTGGCACCCAGGCAGAGTATTACTGTCCCAGCTTTAGCAGCAACAGGTGCACTGGCTGCCCCCTCTTACTTTTGGCCATTAAATCACAGTCTCCTTTGCAGGCCTCTCAAGAATATAGTGCCATCTGAGCTTCAAACTTGGGTGAGGTTGGACTCTCACCCAACAAAGATCTTACGTGTTTCCCATGCTGGAGTCATGTAAAGAGGAGTTTGGGTTCACAGACCTGGTTTTCAAATATCCTCTATACTTCTCATCAGCGACTTCTTTCTCAGACCTGTGTTTTAAAATGGAGACAGCAGCTACCTCCTTGGGTGCTTGCAAGGATTAAGCAAAGTAATCCAATTAGAGGTCTAGGTTCACTGGTTGTGTATCAGAAGCACTCAGTGGCACTAACTATTATTCTTGTGATTATGAAGGCTTATTATTCATTTGTATTTGGGAATAAAATACAAACCTGAAGAACCTAACCTATAAGAGGTACTTAACATGTACCAGCTCTGTTGTAAGCACTTGCAGGTATTAACTCACTTAATGCTCGTGACAACCAACCAAACTGAGGTATAGAAAGGTTAGTGAGTTGCAGAGCCGGAGCTCCATCCTAGAACCCCTGCCCTGAAGTCTGTTCTCTTTCCTTTTCTGCTCAGCTGATTGACTCTCTTCGTGAATCACCATCCGATCAGAGCTGGCAGTGTGGACATTGCATGCTTGTAAATTTGACTGTAGAAGCAAAAAGATGACTTCTGTTGGACCAGGACCTGGATCTTGCTGCTGTCCTGACTAACCTAAGAATGTACCCTGGTCCCATTTACAGCTGCTTCAGGAGGGAGCTTCCTTGAGCTGTTCATGCAGCAGAAATGCCCTTGTTTGCTGTGTGTTCAGGAACTTTGAGGAGGTCCTGGCAGCCCTCTGGAGTAAATGGTGTTCAGAGTCTGGGCCTGAGCATGAGGAAGGGAACTGCACTTAGTCTCTGTGACAGGTGAACCCACTGGTGGAGTGGATGATGGCATTTCTCATATAGTTTTGCCATCCCTATTTGTAATGCCATTTTGTTTAATCAAAATATCCGCACGGGGAGGAAATTGAGAAACCTCACCTCCCTGGCTATAAGACAGCAGTTATGAAAGATTTGCCTCCTAATAGGCTTTAGGCTCCAGATCTGGGAGATGACAAAATTGCTTTTGTTTTGTAGGGAGTTCCCTGGGGCCTCTTCTATGCCCATGATGTGCACGTGCACCTTAGCATGCTAAGTGCTGATTAGCCAGGGGCCTGCTGTTCAGCTTATTCCAGAAAATGTTGCTGCATATGAACCTTTGTCTTTGGGGACCCGTTTGTGGGCTACTTCTTTGAGTCAACACCCTCTTCCTTATTACTCACCTACAAACCACACTTCACAGTCATTGTATTTCTCATGATTGCCCACACACACCTCCCATCATTGCTTGTGCTGGTCTTCCTGTCTCTTTTGCCTTTTCTATCTTTGCTTTTCAAAATCCTACCCAGCCTTCAAGATCCAATTCACATATTAATGCTTCACTAATCTTTGCCCTAGAAATTGATCTCTATTTTTCTCTCAAGCTCTGTTATCATTTTATATGCCCATCATGGTCCTTATCTAATTCTGCCTTGCACAATAAATATTTATGTGTGAGCTTTTTTTTTTTTTCCTCATCACCCTGTTACATTGTAACTTTGTGTGGCACAAAACTGTCTTACACATCCTGAAGTTCTCTACAAACTTAAAATAGGTTGTTAATGCACATAGTCGGTATTTATTGAACTGAGGCAAAAATCTGTCCTTAACGACTTTTTATGTGATAGGAAATAAGTAAAATTAAACATGAATAAAATCATAAAAATCAACACCAGATAAATAACCAAACAGGGAAGCTTTGGTAACTCTTGGTCCTCAGATCCTGTAAGATTCTAAAGGATTTTTTTTTGCAGTAATTCCTGCTTGAATTGAAGATGCTGAAACTCCCAAACTGCGAAGGAATCACTATCCTGATGTTCAAGAAGAGCATGTGTGACAGACACAGAATTCCCCCTGGCTTGAGTTTTCATTTCAATCCCCATCAGTCTCAGAAAACAGCATAGTGTTTTCTTTGTGCAAACACACATTTGGTTTATTTCCATGGAGGAACTAATACCCCTCTCTTCCTCCTTTTGCCACAGCCCTGGACCCATCCAAGGATCCCTGCCTGAAGGTGAAATGCAGCCCTCACAAAGTGTGTGTGACTCAGGACTACCAGACAGCCCTGTGTGTCAGCCGCAAGCACCTGCTGCCCAGGTAAGGCAGGAAGCAAGGCAGGTGGAAGCTGGGAGGCACTCTGCAGTTGGCAGATCTAAGAGTAGCTGGACTCTGACTTGGGGACATAGGGGAAGGGACACCATAGTGTTTGTATTTCCATTTTGTAGGGTGTTTGGTGCCTATATTCTTGCTATGGTATAGATCTCAGTTTTCAAAAACAAATTTTCAAAGATTGTCAATCTTAATTCCTTTAAATCTACTTCATTTTTACTCTGAGCTCTCATCTGAGCAGATGAACAGAAAATCCTTCTTGGTCATTATTGGGGAACTTCCTTCTCCATGAGTGACCTTAGGATCCAGGAAGCTTATTGCTAAGAAATCAGAGGTTGGACCTTTTGTCTCCTGGTTGTATCTGACAGCCTGATTATGCTAATCCTTTGAGTCCTTGAGACCCCAGGGCTTTCTGCCTCCTTAATTCTTCAGAACCTGGCATCTTCCTGCCTTCTCAAAGCCCACACTACCATTCCTTCCTAGATCACATCTTGCTATTTCCTTGGGGTGTAGCAGGGCTATCCCCATCTACCCAGCCTTCGAGGGAGTTCTCCCCCATTTTCTCCAGGAATCTTAAAGCCCTTGTTCTCAACACCATCCCATTCCCTCACTAGCTGCCCAGGGTGCTTAGTCTTATCTGTGATGGAAAGAGCCTTGAATTCAGGCTGTTCATAGTTTTCAGTCCTATAAAAATACTCAAAGCAAGAAATCACACACACACACACACACACACACACACTCTCTCTCTCTCTCTCTCTCTCTGGCTTTCTTTAAGAAAGGGGCTACAACAACATGTTGGAGTTGAACCCAGCTGTGCCTTTGGCACCTTGCTCTGCCACTCCCCTGGACTGCATCATAATTTAGGCAAATATAGCAGCCTTTCTTAAACTTCATTCCCTCTGAAGTCTACCTCCCTAGAACTTTTGCTTTGTTAGCTCTGGTTTGACCTCCAGAGACTCTGCAGAATGGGTGCTCTCCCCTCTCTTAGTTGTTGCATTCTAAGCAGTGCTGACTCCTTTTGGCTGTTCCTGTTAAAATACGTTTTAACTGCCCTTCCTCCCCTAAACAAGTTCATCTAAACATGCCTGTGGAGGTGCCACCCGCTGAGATCATGGTCTGGAAGAAAGACAGTGCTCCTACCATGGAGTGACTCTCTCTCTCTGGCTGCTCTAAGCATGGCACCTGCAGCCATAGACCTGACCTTTAGGATCATCTTGCTCAACAATACTTTAAAGGTTATTTAAAGCATAATCAGCCTTTATCTTTGTAAGACCAAGATGCAATGTGCTTTTCTTGTCCCCCCAGTCTGAAAGGTTCTTCCTGTGGTAAAGATCCATTCTATCCCTGAAATGCTTAGCATATGCCAGGTGTTGTGCTCAGCATCCTCATCCTTGAATTCTTCCAGTCATTTTTTATTGTTTATTTTTTGTCTCCACTGTACAAAAAAAGTAAACTGAGGCAGAGAGAGGCATTAATGATTTGCTTGTATATCTAATAAACAGCAACCATGATTCAAATCCCAGACTATTTGGCTCCAAAATTTATATTTTTCACTCTACAATATGTTAGCCTTTCCATTCTACCTGCCCTTGTCTATGGTTCATTTAATGATATTCAATAGAAAGCTGTGGAATACTCACTGAGCACCAAGCTTCTGGTAGGCACCAGGGCTATAGGGCTAAATAGGAGGCCCTGTTCCTGTACTCAGGGAAAATCAAGGTCGGTGGGGACTGTGACATAAAAAATATATTTTGGTTGATATTTGAAGTTCCTTTTAAGGTTACGTACTTTAAGAAAACTTGCCTGAATCTCCTGCTGCATGAGATTTCTGCCTTCCCTGATGGAGATAAATGTGTCTTCTTTTGTTACAAATACCCAGTTACTCTCTGGGATAGTGTCTAGATTGTTCAGTTATGTGTATGTGTGTGTGTGCATGCAAGAGAGAGAATCCATTGCATGTTTCCTCCTAGATTTCAGAATTCAGACCTTTCTAGAAATACCAAAATAGAGGTTTGTGGTTTCAAATTCAAATCTGTTTGAGACCAAGGCAGTGACCTCATTTGTATTCAGACATATCCAGGCAAATGATATTTTCCTGGGCAAGTCATGTTTCTGAGCATCACATTTTGCTTATGTGAAAAGTTTAATTTTCATCTCCCATATCTCCTGATAACTACAAAATTATAGTGACTCAGAGAATGGACTTGGGAATGAGACCAGTTTGGGCTAAAGTCCCATGTTGGTTTCTTCTTGGTTATGTGACCTTGGCAAGTCACTTTACTTCTGAATTTGTGCTGCTTCATCTGTTAGATGGGTTTGATAGTTGCATTTACATGGGGTATAACATATTCAGTCAAATGTCAAAAAACGATAGCTATTCTTCTACTTATTAAAACAATTGTAATAATAGTAATTGTTACTCTAAGGTTCATTCTGAGAACTTCAGCTAGAAATCCCCAAATCTACATACTTCTAAGAAAAAATAGCTCTGTACAGGTGCCTTTCCCCTCTGAGCCTCACAGTGCTGTCTTGACTATTATTGGAAGGGTAAGCCTTTGAGGTTTAGTGTGAGGATTTCAGTATGCTTCTTTTGTCCCCTTAATGATTCACATGGGTAAGGACCAAGAAGATGGCTGCATTTCTGATAATAGGGCCTATTCATTTGTTGGAAAAATAGTTCAAAGAGGCAGCTTTGACTGAGGTGGCATGCCCACTTCCCTTGTTGGGATTTGGGAGGTGGTCTGACTTTGGGAGCCCCTGCAGTGGTGTTCACTGTGTTGTGGGTCCAGCCTTGTCCTCTCCCTCTTGGAGACTGAATTACTCAGCCCACATTATCAACTGATTGCATACATCTTCTGAGGGTCTTGGACATCTTCCCAGATGAAGCATCCATCTTTCCACATTATACTTCAGGGGTCCCCTCTGATCAGGGAAAGCATGTTGACAACTCTATTTATTCATCAATCAGGAAAGTAATCTTCAAAACATCTGTGAACAATCCTGCCAGCCAAGCTGGCCTCTGCAGCAGCTCAAGGGTTGAATTCTACCCTCCAGACAGTCAGGAGTGTGCACATGTGGAGAGGCGGCTGTGCCAGCCTTAGGCTGAGTATGAGGCTCCATAGTTAACATATTTAGGCTTTCTTTGCAAGTGGAAGACAGAAGGACAGTGAGTGCATCATTGAGAAAATTTCATTAGCTTTTTTTTTTTTTTTTTTTTTTTTTTTGCTGGAGGAGATTGAGTGATTGGAGAAGCCCTGGTGCAAACATCTGTGACCACAGCATTTCAGGGCCGACCAAACAATTTTGATGGGGGATTGTGGCAGGGGACACAGGGCAACCCAGGCCTCCTTCTACTGGAATCTTCTCCTTGATTGAGGTGATATTTGTACTAGGGTTTATATTTAGTTTCATCCAGAAGCTTCAACTCAATTCATGTTGTTTTTGAAGAATTCTGGAAATTCTTTGTTTACTTCTTGCTGTTAAGCAATATTGAGTGGGGTGGGAAGAGGCTGATTTTTGGTATCATGTTCCTCTTCAAGATCTCCAAAAAGGACATTTATGCACTAAAGAAGAGGTGACTTGGATCAGGAAACCTTCTCTTAAGTGACTTTTACAAAAATGTTCTAGACTATTTTTGATGTAATAATAGTTGATGCCTATTACAAGAAAACATTAAAAGTTAGAAAAGTTAAAAAAAAAATAACCCACAGGAAATAAGGAGTGGTCACTCTATCTAAAAATGATAATTAAAATATTGCAGTATATTTCTATCTTTTCTTTCTTCTCATCATAGGTTTTGTTGAGTTGTTTTTATTAATAAACAGTAACTATACTGTATATAAAATTTGTATTGGGCTCTTTTTAATATATATAAATGAATATTTTTATGGTACTACAAACTACGCAAATTTTAATGACTATACAACATACTATACAAAAAAAGTTTACTTTAGATGGGTCATACATAAACTTAAATATAAGAGCTAAGACTATAAAACTCCTATGAAAACATAGGAACAGGGTCCTTGGGTTTGACCAAAATTTCTTAAGTAGGACAAAAATCAAGAGCAATATATGTAAAAAAAGAGAACAAATTAGATTTCACCAAGATTAAAAATTTCTTGTCTTCTGAAGATACTTTTACAAAACTAAAAAGGTAAGTCACCCAGCCCTGGAAGAAAAACACAGAAGACAAAACATATACAACAAAAGATTTGATTCTGAAACAGGAAATGAAAGCACATGTACTCATGAATGTTCTCTTCAGCTTTATCTGTAGTAGCAAAAAAAAAAAAAAAAAAAAGCTAAAACAAACAAACAAAAACACCACCAAAGGTTGTTCACTATGTAAATGGATTAAAAAGTTGAGGTATAACCAATATAATGGATTACTACTCAGCAATAGAAAAACATAACAGGGACTATTGATACATCTAACAACATGAATGGATCTAATAAATTTTTTGAGTGGGAGGAAAAAAATCCAGACCAAAAACTCAAGCATATGCTCTATGATTTCCATTTACATGAAAATTTAGAGAACATAGAAACTCATCGATGGTGAAGTTGGTCACTGTTTGCTTGAAAAGAGGAGGACAATCATGGTCAGTGGATGCATAAGGCTGTCAGGTTTGATACTGAAGTAGATCTTTCTGGAAAAAGTAAAGTCAAACTCTGGGTTGAGATGCCAGAGGACCCATTGGTCAATAGGTTTGTTAATTAAAAAAAAAGCTTTTATTACAATGGTATATTATTCTTTCTGACATGTTTTAAAAATATATTCTCAGAGGAGCTCTTAAGGAAAATATTCTCTTAGGAGATGGGGTGATAGAAAGTCCTCAGGCCTATAGAGGGCTCTGTGCTCAGGGATTCTCTACTAGTCAGGATGGCTGGTTCTGATTCATTGTTCTGTGTGGGTGGGAGATGGGGTGGGGGGGAGTTTTTCCCTACAGAGTGCTGAACATTGATTTTACCTCTCTGTTGCCATCGATTTTCATTTGGAGAATGGAAAATTGAAGCATTTGTTCTAAACCTTCCAGACAAGGCACATTCTCAAATTCTGCAAGTGTATTGTGAATGGGAGGAAAGCATGCCAGGATGGGACTTACAATATAAGTGTACCCTTCAAAGCCTTGGGGAGCAGTGGGAACTCATCTATTGTTAAATAAGGAGTAAGATGGCCCAACTTCCCAAAGGGCTGGGCCTCTCTAATGTAATAGCCCTTCATCTCTGCTTCCTAACTATCTGGAATAACAACTAATTCTCTGCACTAGCAAAGAATTCAGATCCAGTCGAGGCTTTCGGTACAGTAGACCAATCTGAGAGCTTTCTCTCTTTTATGTGAACTTGAAAAAAAGAATCAAAGTGTTTGAGGTCAGAGAGAAGTACATCACAGAATGTGCCTCAAATACCAAACTCTCAGAGGATATTTGAAAGGATGACGGTTATTTCATCTCAGTTTTGTTTTACAACAAAGCACTGCCTCCTGCTACAGGGGCTTTGAACCGATTGATTATACATACACATATCTGTTGAGGTTTGGAAGACACGTGGCCATGCAGAAGGTGGGTAATTCCTGGCTGTCTAGATGGATTTCTGGTGCTTTGCATCTCAAGGCCTTGCCAATTACCAGTGTGTGACTGTGCCCACAACCATTAATACGATTTTATATTGTGTAGCTCTTGCCCTTTCTCCATGGGGCTCATGCATTGTACTGGGTTCTGTTTTAAGCTCAGAGGATCTTCATTGACCACATTCTGGGTGTGAGGATGGTGCTAATGAGAGCTTAATGCTATTCCTAGAATGCTTGCAGCTGAGTATTGGGTGTGCCTTATTCTAAGTCAGTCACTTTTGTAAACAGAAAGAAACTTTACTGTGGTCTATTATTTTACAAATGCTTACCTCTCCATGTGTTATTCCCATCACATGCTAAGTACCTATTACTGAAGAAGAGATATGAGAGGAGGAAAAGCAGCTGGTTCAAGAAAAGTAGTTTACTGAGCACTTACCCTGTTAGGCACACTTTGCAGGGGGATCTTGTTGGCAGGTCAGCCAGGTCTATATTATAATGTCCACTTTGCAGATGGGACTATTCAACTTCCATAAATAACTGCCCTGGCTGCACAGAATCAGGAAGGGGCAGATTGAGAACCAGATTGGCAGTCACTTCAAAGCCACCTCTGCGATAGAGTCATGGGGGTGAACTTTCAGGGAGCTAGTTTGCTTCCTTCCCAGCTAAAGCCCACTGGCCAATGTGCTTGTGGTCTTAAAGGTGCCGCTATGAAGGATCCTAGGGTCCTGGTTTCTAATCTGTGTTCTCTTTTCCAAAGCCTCAATTCTAGGTTCATTATTCCTCTTTGTGGCTTTTCAAAAATACTCATTCAAACCACACATCACTTAAATATAGAAATATTCAATTACTTTAAACCCCCAAGACACAATTGAAAAAAAAAAAAAAGTATTGTCTTGCTCTACCCATGGCAAGGAAGCAGCTTCTCCTAGGACCTTTGTGGAGCATGGATTCATAACTCAAGCAAACTACTTAACTTCTCCATTCCTTTGTTTTCCTCTTTGAAATCAAAGGTATTGATTAGATTATCTTGATGATGAGCAGCAGAGACTACAAAGAAGTTCATGATGGAGATGTGAATAATTGCATGGAATTTTTAATCCCTTGGAGCAGGGGATGGAGTAAGAATCAGATATTACATTTAAGAAAAATTCACTAGGCTAGGTTACAGATATAGTTTTAAAAATAACAAATGGTAAACTTACAATAAAATGTACCATTCCCACGTCTTGTTCTACCTTGGCCTCCTTTAAAAAAAAAAAAAAAACTATATATATATATCTCCTTTAACTTCCATAAGAATTGGGGGTGGGTCAAAGCTCCTCAAAAGTTTCTTCTCCTGCCTGGTGGGGCAGTTTTGTGTGTGGCTCTCAAGGACCAGAGCCTCTGGCCTGAAAGCTTGCCATCTCCGCTTCCCAGGCTCCTAAACTGCATTGCCTTCCAGCAGGGGCAATTCTTGTTCTCGCTGATTCCAAAGCATTGAATCATTGTCTGCCTTTTTCTTTTTAAACCAATTCCTATCTGTAGGAGACGGAGAATGTTTTATGGTTGAATTCCCAGGATGTGTGCCTGCCCAGATGTTAATAAGCTGGGTGTCTCTGGAGCTTGGAATGGCTATTTACAGGGCCAAGGGTTGATTAACGACATCCTGTCATTTCCTACCTCCATCTTGGGTAAAAGGCATTCAGTACACTGTGGTGCTGACTGGGTGATGGGGCTGCAGGTGTTGCGTTTGTGGGTGTCCTTGTGCATTAAGGAACATACAGACTGGAATATTTTCTGCTTTAGATTTAAGTGTTTTAGAACAAGGAGGTTGAAGTGGGTGTGCCCATTTTGAATACATAATCACTAGCTGTGATTTCTACCACAGATCAGGTCTTGCTGGGCAGCACACAGGTGTGAATCATATTAGCCCATCTGTCCCTACACATTGAGAAATAAGCTCTAGTCCCCTGTAGATTACTGAAGATGTTAAGCTTCCCATCAGAAGGACTGGAATCCCCATGAGTTCTGGAGACACTTAGCATCCAGATACATAAGTGCACGTGTCAGCCTGAACAAAAGTCATCATATTGAATTTTTGCAGTTCCACTTTTATCTGTCTTAATTTTCTCAAACCTTATTCTTCCTCCTTTGTTATTAATAAATCTACTGTCACCTGCTTGCTGCTCTGCAAAACTCATCAGAATCCCAACTCACAGGTTTTCAGTTTAGCCATTTTATATCAGATTGATTCAACCATTGAACTGTGAAAGACATTCTTTATGGATATCAGCCACCGTAGTAGGGCCCATCTGGGGCACTGACCGTGTGGGTTCTGGGGCTGGAAAATGTACTCAGGATGATTTAGATGGACATCCAAGGCTATCTTTAGGAGGCCTGGTGTTATAAATAGAATGTTCTCAAGCTAATGATCTGTCTTTAATATTCCTCATGGACGGAGTTGACATAGGCAGCCCCTCCAGGCACAGAGGGACAGGAGATATGAAAGTTAATTAATCTGGGGACCTTGGTACTTTTCCAAGGATCTCTCTTATGATGTTGTTCACGGGTGCTCAACAAACCTGATGTGGCTCTGTTACCAAGTGATAAAAGACCTACCTGCTCACAGCTGCCTTGTCTGATTCCTCCATAATTGGGGGGCTGGAGGGTCATGCTTATCCCTGAAGTACAGGGCTAGTTCTCTGACATCTGCCCAATGGGAAGGAGAGGGCTCTTTCAAATGTCCTATACCACTGAGAAACCCCCAAGTGAAGAGTTAGGTGGAGGGCTCTCTACCCCTCTGGGTTGAAACAAGATCCCTTCTCTAGGCAGGTATCAAGGGAGGCCATTGGTGAATATGGTGATGGTGATACAGGACTTCAGGGCTTGAACTCTCTCAGATACACTGGGGATGGTGAGTTAAAGGTTGCTAATTCAGATTTTACTAGGTTGGAGTTTGTAATAATTTCTTATATCAACAGGTATTTATGGCTGCCTTCCAGGTGCTAGACACTGCTGTGCATTCAGAGTTCTGTGATGAGTGAACATTTTCTACCCTTGTAGATATTAAAGTCTATTGGAAAGGACTGATAAAATTAAATATCTAATCACTATGATAAGTGTTCATTAGTATCGGAGCAGGGTGCCATAGAATTGCTTTAGGTTGGTTGAATAGAGCCTCCCCAAGAAGTCTCCTTGGGGAGGAAAAGAGTGATAAGTCCCAGAAGGGCAAAGAGAAGGGATGGGTTCTCAGTGAGGGGACAGCTTCAGCAAAGGCCCTGCCCGAGTCCAGGAGGAGGAGAAGGGAAGTGAGGGTGTAAAGGCCGGTGCTATGGGCAGAAGGTGATCAAGCGTGTGAGGCTGGCAAGGAAAGCAAAGCTAGGTCCTGCAGTGCCTCCAAGGTTGCAGACAGGTCCTGTGGTTTAAAGGGAAAGTTATAGAATCCAGTGGCATAGGATGAACTGAATTTCCTTGAATTCTTGTTCTTCAATGCAAATTCTGTGTTGTGTAAGGGAGGCTGGAAGGTGGTGTGTGGGTGTTGTGTACGTGTACATACAAGATCTCCTTGTTGAGCTTGTAACCCAGTGGAGGAATTGGAGGACATGAATGTGTTTGATCTAATTGAGAAAGGGAAAACAATCTCAGCAAATAGAACTGAAATTCTCGAAGCCACTGACCACTTCTACCCTCATTTGGGGTTGAGGGATGGGTGGAAGGCAGAAAAAGGGGCAGCATCAATTGGTGGTATTCATTAGCATTCACTGGTGTCTTTAGAGCATGTGAGGACTATGGTTCAGATCTACTGTGCTACTGACAGTTGTTAAGTGACAGAGATGAGGACTAGGACTGTGCTTCCCCCAAACTCATCTTCTGTGAAAGAGCACCTCTGCCCTCAAGCCAGTCATGCATTTCTTCATAAAATGATGACATTAAACTTTGTATCATGACTTTGTTATAAGGAAATCAGGGAGCATGGCACTGGTGTGTAGTAGGTGCTTAATAAATATAGTCATTCACCTGAACCTCTAGTTCCCCAAGGAGCAGTCAGATGGCGATAATAATCATTGATTACCTCACAGTTTCTCATGCTTATGTAAGATCATACATGCAAAGGGCTCTGCAATTTTCCATGTTATGGATAGTATTTGTTGTTGTCTTTGTCTATGTGGATTGCCATAACAAAATACCATAGACTGAGTAACTGATAAACAAGTTACTGCTTTCTGGTTCCTTCATAACTGTTTTTGCTGCGTTGTCACATGGTAGGAGGGAACAGAGGTATCACTGAGGTCTCTTTTAGAAGGTCATTCGTCCCATTCTTGAGAGATCTTCTCTTAATACCTAATCACCTCCCAAAGGCTCCACCTTCAAATACCCTCACATTTGGAATTAGGTGTCAGTGTATAAATTTGGAGGAAGGAGAAGCCAAAGCATTCAGTATATAGCCTTCTCCTGGCCCCTCAAATTCATGTCCTTCTACATGCAGTTTGTTGGCAGAGATTGCCACAAAGTTGTAACTGGGTGTCATGTTGGGTCTCTTGACTCTTATTTCAGGTAAGGCACCACGTATAGTAGAAGTATAACAAAGATTTTTAGAGGGGAAAGGAAAGTCAATTTGATGGTACATGTCTGTATTCCCAATGACTTGGGAGGCTGAGGCAGGAGAATCACAAGTTGAAGGTCAGCCTTAGCAATTTAGGGAGACCCTCAACAACTTGGATGAGAACCTGTCTCAAACTTTAAAGGAAAAAAAGAACTTAGGGTATAGGTCATTGGTAAAGCACCCCTGGGTTTAATCCCATGTGTGTGTGCATATAGATTTAGAGTGAGAGAAAGAAAGCAGAGATGCCTTCAAGGGAGATGGTGTACCTCCTCAAAGAAGAGAGCAACATCATGTCCCTTTGTTCCCTAGTTTTTTATTGATGTTTTAGGGAAGTTTCTAGAGAGTTCTGCCCTGGTACCACCTCTTGACTTTTGCATCAGATTTTAAAATCCCTACTGCACATGACTTTACACATAGGTACCCAAGCAGTACCCAAGCAAAACCCATGGAGAAGAGAACTTTTACTATTACAATGAGATTTTAAATGGCAAGCTAAGGGCAGCCCTGGGTCACTTTGGACTGCACTCACCGATTCTAATTGGAAATTGGTTTTACAGATTGCATGACAGATGGGGTTTACTTTTAATTATCCTGTCTTCCTGATTCTTGGAAACTTTGGTCTGCATAGAGGTCACAGAAGTCCTCTTTCAGGGTAACTTGGGTTCTTCTTATCAAGGACATATATTCCAAAGCCCTCAGAATAACTCTGCTAACAGGTTTTTTGTTGAGGAATTTAATATATCCTGTTGACTTAATCTGGAGCAAAGCCAGAATGGTCTTGGGTAAATTGCTTTCTCAAAGAAAATGTGAAGGGCCAACATGTAGGCCCAATTTGTAGAATTATCTCACAAACTTCATGTTCCTATCACTCATGTCTATCTGCTACCTATCAAATTCACTCATTTCATTCCAATAGCACCCACATTTTAAACTCATTTCAGTATCAACTTTAAAGTCTAAGGACAAGGCTCATCTAAATGTCATCTAAACCAGACATGCACGAGATTTGCAGTACAATTCATCCTCAGGGCAAATTGCTCACTTGCTATAAGCCTGTGGGACCAACATATTATATGCTTAAAAAATAAAAAGGTGGGCAGGCATAGTATAAGCAATAAGCATTCTCTCTCATTCTAAAAGTGAGAAATAGTAAATAAAAGAATTACATACAGGTCCCAAGGAAGTCTAAACCCCCAAAGGACAGATAATACTAAACCTCACGGCTCAAGAATGGTCTTCTTTGACTTGGCATTCTGCCTTTGAGACCCATTTGGGCAGAGATCCTGCCTTCCAGATCCACTGGGGCAGGCATCTCACCTTCTGGACCCACTTGGTTGTGGTACTGCCCATTCCACCATCATTACCAAGAAAGGGTCCTCAAGGCAGTAGAAGACCCTGGCCTCACAGTGGCTCTGTTTCTAGGTCTTTTGTCCATGGCTCCCCTGGGTGTGGAATTGTATACCAGTGACTCTACTAGTTTGGGATTGTGAGGATGACTCCACCCTCTTTGTTCTACTGGAATTGCCCCAGTGGGAACTCTCTGTGGTGGCCCATAGAATCTGCTGGGGCTCTTGTACTCTGGGACTATAATGGATTCTTAGATGACTCTCTTGCCTTAGAGATCATTCTTCTAGAATAGGTAGGCTCCCTGGGGTTGTGGGGAGGAGAGAGAGAGATCGAGAGATCCTTACTAGAGAGAGGAGACCCAGAGGTGTTAAGATGGCTGACCCATATTAGATTCCTAGTGTGGTTGGTTGCCCACACTCATAGCTTTTTCTCCTGAACATGCTTTTTCATTGTTTAAGGTATGGCTAGGCCAAGAATTTTCCAAATCTTTAAGTTCTGCATCCCCTTAGATTAACAACTCCATCCTTAACTTGTTTTTCTGTAAGAAGAGAAACCAGACCACTTTTCAACATTTTGGTTAGATATTTCCTCAGCCAAATGTCTAATTTCACTCTTTGCAAGTTATAGCTGCCATAAAACATTAAGATACAAACACAATTCAGTCAATTACTTGGCTTCTTATAAGAAGCTTGGCCTTTCCTCCAGTTTCCAGTAACATCTTCCTCATTTCCATCTAAGCTCTTGTCAGAATAAACATCACTATCAATTCCTACCAAAATTCTGTTCAGGATTTCTCAGGTATTTGCTAAGAAGATTGAAACTTTCTCTGTAGCTGTTCTTTTTTCTTCTTTTAGGGCCCTCACCAGGATGGCTTTTAAAGGTCCACTCATAGAAGCATAGGCTCTTTCCAGCACATACCTCAAAACTCTTCCAGCCTCTACCTATCATCCAGATCCCAAAACATTTCTACATTTGCATGTATTTGTTATAGCAGCACTCTGCTGCTTGGTTCCAGTTTCTATCTTAGCCCATTTGGGCTGCTCTAACAAAAATATCATATATTGGGTAGTTTTAAACAACAGAAATTGATTCTCCACATTTCTGAAAGCTGGGGAGTCCAAAGTCAAGACCCTTGCAGTTGCAAGTGTCTGGGTGAGTGAGGTACCATTCCTTACAGATGGCATCTTCTCATTATGTTCTCACCTGGTGGGAAGGAATAACTGGCTCTCTGTGTTCTCCTTTACAGAGCACTAATTCCATTTATGTAGGCTCTGACCTCAAAATCTAATCACCTCCCAAAGACTCTGTTAGGACTTCACATGAATTTAGGGTTGTTACAAACATTCAGTCTGTGCATTATCACCTTTAGTTCTCTGCTTGCTGGATGCACACTCCTCTCCTTGCTATGCTCATCACAGTTACAGTGACCAGATTCACTCTGAGTGTCAACCCCACCACCCCCATCCCAGGGCAGAACCTAATCACCTTTGTATCCTTTGTGCCTAGTTCAGACTTTGGTGCACTGTGGGTATTCACAACATATTTAATAGATGAATGAATCAGTTAAGAGAGTATCTGGAGATGTAGGGATAGATTGGTATGCTTCATTAGGAGCTGGGACAGGTCAGCCAAACTGCAGAGTGATACTCATGGCAAGGGTTAAGGTTTTTGGTTTCATGAGACAGGGAGTATGTCCATTTCCCTTTGTTTTCTGCATAGAACCTACCATATTCCTAGGCACACACAACACACTCAGAAAATGCCTGTGAAACTCCCCAGGAACACTGGAGGTAACATGTCAGTCTGGTGTGAAAGTGACCTTATTCTTGGGAAAGAGCAGTATCCAAACTCTGTACCCTGCCTGACCTAGTGCCTATTCCTTTGGGGTTTTGTCTTTTTGTCTACCCTCTCCCTGCACTAAGTGACTAGACATATTTAAAGGTCAGCTCTCCTATGGGGCCATGGATATTATGTCATTCTTTCCATTAACCCAGGAGTCCCTTTGAGTCACAGGTTGGTGATCTTCTGAGTGTGCGGAATGACCTTTTGGATCTGCCTCAAGGAACCAAGGAGAAGGATACCTACTCTTCTGGCCATCTCCATCAGGCCTGATTCTACTACTGCTGAGTCTTTGGACCCCTTGGGCCCTTTCTTGATGGGCTGAAATTCGTCATCAAAGACTTCTCAGGCCAGGAGATTTGCAAGCTCCAGAATCTTTTCTCTCTAGAATCTTCTCCTATTGTCCTAAGACACTTGCCTTTCTAGCTTTTCAGAATATCAGAGAAAAGAGCTGCCTAAGGGCCATGTCACACTGTCAACCTGCAGGAAGCCTGGGAATGCAGCAAGCAGTATGTTCATCATCTTTACTGTCCTGCAGAGAAGCCTAGTACAGAGGGGCAAGGGGATGAGCTACACACTGATGAGACCCCTCTTAGGACCACAGTCACAGTTCTCTGTCACTCATGAGCCTGGAATACAACTGCAGACCTATCGGAATATTCTGGAGTAACATGGGGTTTCCTGCCAATCTGTCTACTCTCCAACTTAATCAGTTTCTTCAGGTTTCAGTTTCTTCTCTTGTGTTATGAGAGGAAGTGGACTTTTTGTTCCTAATGGCTCTTCTGATTATCTATGGTCCTCTGATTGTGTGTGCAAACACTTTGATACAGATATGGGCCATCAGAGTAGTCCTCACTTTAATACCTGGTAGAATTGGTGGAGCACAGGGTGGGTGATAGAATAGTGTGCCCTGCTGAGCCTTGTCATTGGGAGTAAATGGTACATTTCTGTTAGGCATTTGGCTTTATTGACCTCCTGATTTCATTTTGGAGAACCCCTCTTATGGAAGATATACATAAAGATTTATGTAAAAGGATGTTGAGTGCCCTCAATTACATTATTTCCCTAGGTGACCTCTGCTTGAGTTCTTGCAGTATTGGGAGTCTCCCTTCTCATCTTTTGAAGTAGCACCTCTGTCTTTGGACAGCTCTTACTCAGCGTTTGAGGTATCTTCCTTAGGTTGAGGCAAAATGCTTTGTTCTTGGTAACTTCTACACATAGCTCCAGGTTCCACTCTGATACAGCATTGTGAAGTGTTAGCTTCCTACTTCCTTGTAGGGAACATTCCTCAAGCTTATTTGACAGCAGTTGCTGATACAATGGTTTAAATAAATCCAACAGTCTGGATGGGGAAACTGAGGAAATGGTAAAGATTCAGCATGGACTGTAGGCTTTTGCAGTTACTGAGGCTGAGCTATGAGCTGAGGAAAGCCTTGCTCAACAGGCATCCTGGCAAGCTGTGATGTGAGTTCAACCATACTGCCTTGATTCATACTGTGTGCTGGAGCCTTGTCCTGCCCCCAGTCCTTTGTCTCAGACTTATTTCTGGACAGAATCACTTAGGGATACTTGGTTTGTTTATAGTAGTACAATGTATAGCTTACCGATAGGTTGATTGTGTTATGTTTTAACAAGCGTCTTAAGCTGATTGGATAATGTGCCTATATATGTCTTGTACAATCATAAGTAATATTAGATCTGTGCCTTCTGAGCCTGATCTCCGATGTCTGCGTTCTTTGGGTGACATCATCATCCTCACCCTCATCGTCATCCTGACACCTCCGTTTGAAATAACTACACTTCCTGAGTCAACACATTCTTGAGCATCTTATCTCTACCTGGGGGGCATCTGGAACCCGCTCTGATGATAGTCCAATGTGACCAGTGATGAAGAGCTGCAGTATGTGTGTAGGCAACAAGAAACACAGGGAAACATGCCTAGAGGTGAAAGTGGGGCTACCAGAGACATTTTTAGAGAAGGGTACCAAATGACCTGGCCTTTGGGAAAGGGTGGAAGACCCTTGGCAGAAAAAGATAAATGTAACAAAACCAAGGAATCTAGGCTTAGTTCTTGGCCACTTGTCCAAAAAAATCCCTATCAGTTGGGGCCATGAAGCTGGAAGAAGCTTTTCTGAGGGTCCATCCTGTCTCCACCAACTGACTATGAAGAAAACTTTCAGAAAAGGTGACAAGATATATATCTATATCTATATCTATATAGATATAGATATGCTCACCTGATTGCACCTGGCTCCTAATGTACTTTTGGTGAATCACCCAGTGTTGATGGTATGTGGGTACTGATGTTTTGCCTGAGCTTCTCAAATGCTATTTCTCAATCCATATCCAGCCTGTCTTTAAATCTGTACTAAAAGCTATCATGTCCCTGTTGCCACTTCTGCTCCATTTTGCTGACTTGCAAGTCAGATCACATGCAGCCCTCCCAGAGAGGTATTTTGCTAGTGGTGACTACAAAACAAATACAGTTTTTTTCCCCCCTCATATATACTCATCTCATGATAATTAATTACCCTCAAGAAATGCAAGCAAATGTTTTCCAAGATTATAACAGCAAAGCCCATGTGGAATTTCATCGGCTTGTCCTACCCTCATATGCACACCTGAGCTTACAAACACCCAGAAACTGCATTAGCAATCCCCCCCCCCCTGCTGCTGTGGCCCCTCCTGTGAAGAGAAAGAATTATGAATGCGTAAAGAGGGGACACAAAATGAAATTCTCAGCCCTGGGTTTGCTTTCTTATTATTTACTTTTTTTCCAATTAGTGTGTTCTTTGCTAAAGATTTCCTCTAAGGTCTCAGGGATAGAGATGGACCCCTCTTCAATGGGCCAGTGGACAAAGAATAGCAATAAAACAAGAAATCAAACCTTAATGCCAAAGGTCAGTGGGTAACAGTAACAATTTCTTTTCTGTTTCCTGTTAGGAAGAAATGGATTTTGAAAACAGAGTACATCACTAACCATTATCCTAAGGGAGTAAAAAAGCTCAACGGTTAGTTTACATTTCCCTAATAGCTTGCTATTATACTGCTGGCTGGCATGGCAATTTTCCTTAACAAAGCAGAATTTTAGTTGGGACCTGTAAGTGCCTCTGTGTGTGTGTGTGTGTGTGTGTGTGTGTGTGTGTGTGTGTGTGAGAGAGAGAGAGAGAGAGAGAGAGAGAGAGAGAGAGAGAGAGAATATCTTTGCATGTAGGCCCCAGAGGCCATGCTTGTCATCAAACTGAACTTTAAGTTAAACCCCTACCAGTCTCTGCTTTACAAAGCCCCTGGCTGCCACTGGCTATGGTCTGTTACTCTCTTAATGGAAGGTGACTGTGGATGCAGGCTCCAACCAGTTAGTGGCATTTCCATAATCACATCAACCTACTAATCATTATCCAGGCAGAAAACACTGAGGACATTTATGAGTTTAAGGCTTGAGGTAAGTTTGACTGGGTCCCTGGACATATATATTTGGTTTCAAGTGTAAAGAAACCTTAATTCCAGTAACGTAAAAAGATGTCTAACCCACCAGAGATCTGGATTGCGATTGGGCAGGCTCCTTTTCTTTATGCTGTTTTCCCACTAACCACACATTTGCTCCTGGTTCTCTTAAGTGTAGAATGACTCAAAGAATTCTTGAAATTAACAGCAAATTTCTTGACAGATTTTTTTTGAAAAGTTAGCAGTCTGTGATTCCTTAGTGTCTTGAAATATGAGTAAGCATAAAACCAGTAAGGTAATACCTCTTCTGAATAAATTCAACTATTCAGAATAATTGAATATCATTATGCTTAATACTAATCACTACATTTAACATATATTAGAGCAATTACATTTAATGCAATTCCGGCTTTGTCTTTGCATTCTTTGCTCAGTTTCTGGCATGTAGTACATTATTAATGAGTGTTGAAAAGTAAAGACCATCTCTAGGTTCCTAACCATATTTGGACTGTTTATATCTTCAGGTTAAAGAGATTCTCAAAATATTAATGTGAAAATTTAATTTTATTAAGGTAGAACCCAAGTCTTGGTCTCCACTGAAACATTTGAGGACTGGTCAGAGAGTTTTTGCCTATGTCAACTTTTTTTTTTTTTTTTTCTCCAATTCTGACAACTTGGGCATTCTTTAAACATTTCTAAAGAAATAAGAACTTATAAATAGGTGTGAGTTCAGAAGTTTGGATTTTAAAAACTCTGGCAATGAATTTGCTTTTTAGATTTTGAAACAATTAAAGCAGAAATACATGGTTGTAAGAATCACACAATAGAAAGACACATAGAGTCACAATGCACATGTTCCATTTTTCATATCCTCAATCCTGTCTCTCCAGTCTCACCCAGCACATGTCCCATGTTTGGTATGTGTCTTCTGAATCATTTTCCATTCATTTGTACAAGTAGGTACAGTTTGTGGAAATTCTCATTCTGGGCTATTAAATCTCATTTATGGAAAGTAGATTCTTGCCCAACTGCCTTGGTCATTCTGCAGCCCAGGTGAAGGGCAGGTCATGGAGTCCAAAGTTGACATGAACCATAGTCTAGAGGTTGGCATATGGGTGCACCCAGAGAGATATTCACATGTTGGAAATTGCATGTATACCACGGACATTTTTGGTGACCTTGACTCTGCACTAGGACCTTTAAAATATGCATTTTTAATTGGTTTGAGGATGCTTTAGGAACCTGACACAGGGCTGGCTAACAGATCTCTGCTTGTTGTGGGGCCTGCTCATCTCTCCTGTCATGTCTAAGCTTTATCTAGGATGTGTTATGATCATCATCCTGACCAACCATAATGGGGTGAAGCCCCATAGAGCACTGGCTTTCCTGTAGTAGACCTAGACTGACCAATGGATGCAATCCATCTGATGTATGGAGCTCTCCTTATGAGGGCAGGTCCTTCCCATTGCCCCAGGTCTGCTTTGGCCATGATGTCTCCCCAGCTGATTCCCCCAACAGCTTCCCATGCTCTGTCATAACTTTTCTCCCTCTTAGGGTCATTTTGGGAGAAGTAAGTGAGGCAGTTCGTGAAAAGGCTTAAAGCAATGCTTAGAATATTGTAGCATGTCATGTTAGTTATTCACTGGTAGTAGGAATGGCAGTAGTACCAACAGCAGCACAGGATAACCTCAATAAATGTTTAGCTACTAATTGCATATTTGTTCTTTTAAATTTAAAGTTTCCATAAACAGTGTGTCTTCTGTGCCACTGAGTACTCAGTAGCACGTGGGATACTACCTGGCTCAGGATAATGATTTGCCTTTTGCAGTTCTCTTTGCATTGTAAGGAAAATTGGACTCTCTTTGGACAGGTTCTCATGTCCAGGACCTTCTCCATTTGGAAAAGAAAGGGACTCTTGAGCCCACACATACAGAATGAAGAATCTGTCACGTGGGAGCCTGTCTTTTTTTTATCATAGCAGCTTTTGTAGATGACACAGGCCGTTATGCCTTTCCTGTGTCATTTTATGACTTAGCATAATGAGTGAAATAACCCTAACAATGGAGGAATTATAGCATCATTTTCTATGACAGATTATTCAATGTTTAACATGTTTTCCATTTCAATTAATGTTCATTATTTTGTCTCTGGTTCAAAATAGCTACCATGTCAGCTATCTGAGTATCTTCCACCCTGCTTTAGAAGCAATTAATTTTGATTTTGTAAATAAATTCAATTTTATTTTTGAATGGGCAGTTTGATATTAACATGAAAATAAAATGCTTGTGAACCCTTTATGCCAGCAAACAAAC
The DNA here is from genome assembly GCF_902686455.1 of Sciurus vulgaris. Taxonomy (NCBI): domain Eukaryota; kingdom Metazoa; phylum Chordata; class Mammalia; order Rodentia; family Sciuridae; genus Sciurus; species Sciurus vulgaris. The sequence continues at coordinate 41,650,650 of NC_136466.1, read as the reverse complement.
ACTGTTATACTGTGAAGGGATTATTCTTCAATGGGTCCTCCACTGACAGGTCTGTCTTGTAGATCTGGTAAGAGAACAAAGACAGGGCAGAAAAGAAGGTCCAGTGAGGAACTGGTTATGTAAGCCTCAGTTATCTACCTATGAATGGGAGACATCTACCTTCAGATGGGCATTGTTTAGGGCACATAGACTGGAATGTAGTGGTTACACAAAGCAAGTGAAGTGCCACAGTTATTTATTATCTTTATTATCTGGAATCACTTTACTCCTTCACCAGCTCTTTCCATGCAGAATAAAACTATCCGAAGTTATGTAAACATGGTAGATTACACAAATACAGGGAGTAAAATGAATGACCTTTCTTCACTGACTGAAAGGGAAAAGCCAACAATTCTATTACATGTGTTTTGATCAACCTACCTTTCCCATTTCCCTATCATCATTAAAATATTTTTGACACAGAATCTTGAATTGAATTTAGCAGCATTATGTCAGGAAATTTATTCTTGCACATATATCTAATGCTGAAAAAATATTGCTGTCCTGCCATCTTCTTGCTGTGGGTCCTGACCATGGTGCCACTCTGCAATGGTCAAGTGCATTGCTGGGTCATGACTGATGTCCTCAAAGTCTCTTGGTGTGAGCTGTGTGGAAGCAGCTGGACATGGTTGGTGAGGGAGGATATCTGAGTGGGGAGCAACCAAGCCCACTTTAAAGCAAGAGCAAGAAACAGTGACATGTGGAGCTGAGGTTAAGGGGTCCCATTTGCAAGAACCTGGACAGGAGTACGTTGAAGAGAGCTGTCATGACCAGATCAGTCTTGCTAGACACTGTTGTAAGAATGTGACCATAGTCACTCTATTGAGTTGCTCTTATAAATAAAATGACTATTAATAGATTTATTTGCATTATATATTTTTACATTTTTAAATAATTTTATTTTTAAAATCTATAAATAAAATTATATGCATTTTGCATTGTATATCTTAAGGAAATCTTCAGAGTGGCATTCCAAAAGGCAGTTTTAGAGCAAAGTAAGTCCTTAAATTGACAATACCAGCACAAGATTCTATGGGATCCTGTTAACTTGTTAGAAGATCTGAATGTTGTGCTGGCTGAGTACAACCAAATAATATTGTCTAACAGTTTCCAGTATTTGAATTCCTAGGCTGCAGTTCTTTCCAAATACAAATGAATTTTATATTTCTCACTTATTTAAAAAAAACATATAAGACATTGAGAAATATGGAGAAACTGATTATTTCAGCAACTTTTAAGAATTCTTGGGAATTCTGATTTCTTCTCTCAAATTCTGAAGATTAATATCTGTTGGCATCTTGGAAACCATTGCATCAGAAATCCTCAAGCATCTTAGGGACAATCTGATTGCCATAGTGTGTATCTGTACACAGGAGAGCCCCCTCCTCCCACTTCCCAGTTGTCACTAGAGTTCTTTTTTGCTGATTGTCATTTCTCAGTGTCTGAATTAGGATTTCAGGAGAAAAAGAACCTGTTGAATTCTTGTTGCTTAAATCACATACTATTTTTGTCTTCTTGCTAGTACTACTAGTTTCCAGAAATAAAAGAAGAAATTCTTAAGGTTCAAATTAATAAGTTCACATATTTTGAGCAGGTCCTCATTCCAAATGCCAGTCATGTTTCCAAGTACCAGGAGCACAAAAGTGATGAAAACCCAGTCACCACCCTGAGTGCCCATTATGTTGAGAAGCATACATGCACTGTGGTGAATGTCACCACTGTGTCTAACAAGGCATAAAGTTGAAACAGTGTCATAATGAACTGCCAGACATGGGATCAGGAAAGTCTTCACAGAAGGCAATGGATCTGAATCTTGAACAAGAAGTGAACATTTGCTCTGTAGATAGGAAGCAGTTGCCAAGTCCTTTAGACTTGTATTTGCATAGCACATGAAAGAGACCAGTGGATGTGACCCACTAGAGATGGAATCTGTAGGACTGAGTGATGGGAAAGGTGGTAAGAGCAAGGGGGAGGAAGGAGTCTAGTATGGCTTCCAGGCTCTCTGCCTGGGAGTGCCCCATGTTCTGTTGGAATATTAGTAGTCTTTTCAGGCTTTGTTGGGTAGAATCAAGGTGCTTGCTTGCAGATTAGTTGAGTAGCCTGACCCTGCTGCAAGAGATTACAGTGCCTGCAAAGGGGTCCTCAGGAGGTTTCCTAGGAAGGTGGTATTTGAGTTGGCCTTGGAAAAAGGAGGTTAGATGGGAGAAATGAAAGTATATCAAGTAGAGAAAAAGCACACGGGGCTGCAGCAATAATTGGTGGCAATCATGGTCTTTGGGTGTGTTACTTACATATGTATTTAGGGATGGAAGCCCAAACAACGAACCTCTGAGTTTAGATTGTGCCCTGGGAGATGGGGAGAAGATAGAGGTTCTAAACCTTGGAGTCCTGTGATCAAATTTATAAATTTTATAGTAAGAATCATCTTTTTGCTTGAAAGTATAAATGCTGAGAATTTTGATAGATTTTTAAAAAAATATGGAGAGTAAATAGTTTAACAGATGGCAATAGGAAATGCTGGTGGAATATTGATTGTCTGTCTTCTTTCCACGAGGAGAGCTTGTAGCTTGAATTTTCTGTGTGCTGCCATCAGTCTGTAGGAGGTGAGGCTGCCCCTCAGCACCAGCCAGGCTGAGGCAGGGTTGGGGCTTGGTGGCAAGAGGGAAGACTGACAGAACAGGGCCTGCCTGTAGACTAAATTACTGTGTCACGCCAGTTGACCATTGTCTGTGACACTGCAGTCTCGTCGTTATCTTCATTGCATTTTATTCTTCATTGACTTAAGAATTAAAATTTTGGATCAGAAATCTTAGTCCTTTGCCTTGACTGGGTTGTGTTTTTTTTTTAATGATTTTCATTCAGTTGTGGGGATTGAAATATACGTACAGTATCACGGGAAGCTATGCCTCCTTGGACTCATAGGTACATAACTTCACTTAGCCTTTGCACAAAGACCACAGCTTTTGGTGCCATTTCTAGAGCCATACCTAGTTGAGATTAAGACTACCTGGATTTGTCCCAATCTAACAGGCATGCTAGTTTCTTTAGAATTAAGAAAATCCAGATAGTTTAGCCTTTGTATCAAAAGCACCCAAGGCATTCTAGAGAAGTCAAAGGTAGTGGGTAGATAGCCATGGGGACAGTGTTTCAAAGGAGCTCTGCTTATAAAACCAAATCCTGATAGTGAAAGTATAGATTCCAAAATTGGAGATTGAAATGGCTGTGGATCTGTATAATGCTTTCATTTGACAGTCTCCATTTGGCACATTTGTCTGATGTAACTGCCATGGGTCTCTGTGATACTGAAAGTCACTTTCCCTCTGTGCCTCTTATTCTTCATCTATACAATAAAATGGCTGGATTCGATTAGTTTGAAGGTGTTTTCTGGTTCTGACATACTGTGGTTTTGTGATTTATTACTGAGTAACCACTGCAGTGATCAGCATCTAGAGACCCACCTACCCAACAGTGAAATCTTGAGCATTTAGGGTGCACTAGGCCTTCTAGTGGGCACTGATCAGCCTCACCTCCCTGCCTCCCCAGAGACAGAGATGACTTGTCATTAACTGGGTGATTGGCAGCTGGCTCCATCTTTTCCTCAAAGCCACTAGTTCAGCATTCACTTCTTCCTCCCCTGCCTTTGGCTAAGCTCCGTTAGGCTTCTTTTCTCTGGGGCATCATTGTACATGGTTGTTTGCTCCAGCAAAGCTGTCACTCTTTGGACTTTATTGTCCCTTTCTGAGAACTTGTAACAAGAACTACTTTGGTCATGTGGGGACTGACCCAGGAGAGGGGCTGCCAGATGCCAGAACTTCTTCTTGCATTTGCTGATTCATTATGAGCGTCAGACAATCTGCTCTGTGAATGATGATAAATGTGTGGTGTTCTGCTGAAGGAATCATGTACTCTAAGATTAACCCCATGCTGACAGCCTGCTCCTCTGTTGCAGAATTCCCCTGCCCCTGTTTCTTTTGCTGCCTGTGCAGAATAAACACTTAAAAGGACAAATGATCCCGCTGATAAGCAGTTGTTGACACACAATGGAGGGTGGGGGGGAGCAAGAATGAAAGAAGGAGGGACTGTATAGAGGGATAAGAGGGTGGGAGGGGTGGGGAGAGAAAAAATAACAGAATGAATCAAAAACTATTACCCTAGGTAAATGTATGATTACAAAAACAGTATGCCTCTACTTCATGTACAAACAGAGAAACAAGATGTATCCCACTTGTTTACAATAAGAATGAATTAAAAAAAAAAAGAGCCAAGTATGTCTAATGAAGAATGATAGTAGACCTCAAGTCCATGTGATTTATAAATGCAAATGGTATTTCTTATTCCAGACAGAGGGGAAAGGCTAAGGTAGGCAGCTTCTGCGAAAGCAGAGGCATTGAAGACTCCAAGAGCACCCAGTGGGTGCCCCATAGAATTTTTAAGCTAGTATTCTAGGTTGGACTGAGATGAGTCAAGCAGGAGAGATTCTTCCTTGCATGCTGTTCTTCAGCTGGGTGAATGCCACCCCAGGCCTTGCCACAAGTCAGCTATATGACTTCAGGCAAGACTCGGCCCCTCTTTGAGCTTTCATTTCCCTCTTTAGTCAAATGAACACATTGAACTTGGTGATCTCAAAGAACCCTGTGGGACTTTCTTCTCCAGTGTTTGCTCAGTCTCCGCACTGTGGCTTCTCCAGCCTGCCTCCCCAATGGCCCCAAGGGCTGTGTTGTAGATACACACTAAGTCCTCTTTGATGTCACCGTCAGATATAATTCTCTAAACAGAGGTTTTTCTACTTACTGCCTCTCTCATACTGCTGGGGCAGATTTGAGGTATGATAAGAAACAAATTACTGGGTGCTTCTTTGCTTTATTCATCCTTTTTTCTTGCTTACTTCCCATCATTTAGAAGAGGGTTGGTCAATTCAGACATCAAACCCAAATTCCTGAAGTCTGGAGAATTATTTTTCACCTGGTAGAAAAGATATCCTCTTCCTTCTTCTATGGATTCTTCTGGAACATAGGATGTCTTTCCAAACCTAGGACCTGAAGATCAATCACATTTCTGTGGCAATGATAATTCATTCTCCATAATCTCATCTATTGGGGAAAATAATAATTGTAGTAATAGCTATTATTTTTATTGTTTCCTGCTTTGTGGGCTCTATACTGAGTTGTATGCATCAACAACTTATTTTATATTCTTAACATTTGCTTGAAGTAGATTCTATTTTCACCCATTTATAGATGAGGAAACTGAGACTATAAGGATTAAATATCTTGCTAAAGTCATACCACGAACAAGTAGCAGAGCTGAAGTTGAACTTGTCTTTTTCTGTTTTGAGAACCCAGATGCTAACCACATGTAGAACTGCCAGTGCAAAACACTTCAAGGGCACCATAATTGCCTGATTGATGGGCAGCCCAGAGACACTTGTCCTCTACCCAGAACTCAGCCCTTGGGCCATGGGAGTTGCTCCAAGTGGCTTGCTGGGAGAACAGCTTCAGCTAAGGGAAGAAGGGTGGCAGCAGTAACTGCAGGCCCTTATTTCAGTGGTTTATGATACAGAGATGGGGTTCCTTCTGTGGATATAAGCCATTCTAATAGTGCCATTTATCATTATGACATAGGTTAGAAAGAGGGGAAACTTGAGCTGGAATGAAAGAGTAGAATTCTGATTATTTTAACAGTTGGAAGTGACATCACCTCAGAGCTTCTATTGAGTGGCAAATTGGAAGCCAGACTGAAATTGCTTTAAAATGTATCCAGAGATAGTTTTCTGCAGCTGTGATGAAGTCTTTTGGTTGTGTTTGGAGATGCATTTCTATCTAAAGCACTCATAGAGTAGCTTGTGTATCACCCAAATGGAAGGCTGCCCATCAGCCCCAGGGGAGTCTAAGGCTCCAGAGAGTTGTTCTGGGCACCTGTGATATGCCACATCTGGCATTGGAGCTGATTGAGCCACCCTCCCTCATTGTTCTTTAAAATCGTTTTACATGGCAGAAAATAATGCTTAACATTTTGATGGTCACATTGTTTCTTTGGTCCAGCTGTAGGGTTAAACCTAGGCTTTTGGAACAAACTTCCAATTCCATTGATGAGCTGGAAAAAAATGGGAGTGCTGGCTAAGGGCCCCTGGGATTCCACTGTCCACTACTCTTTAAGGGGTGCTCCATTTGTTCATTTGACCTTGTATTCTGAAAACCTGGAGGAAAGACCAATGAGAACTAGAGTTTCAACTAACCTATCCCATTTTTTTTTTTTTTCATTTTCAGGCAAAAGAAGGGGAACGTGGCCCACAAACACTGGGTTGGACCTTCAAATTTGGTCAAGTGCAAGCCCTGTCCTGTGGCACAGTCAGCCATGGTCTGTGGCTCTGATGGTCACACCTACACATCCAAGGTTGGTCTTCATTATTTTATCGTTATTATTGATCATAAAAATACTGTGAAATCTCTGCCAAAACAGGGGCCTGGAAAGGATAGGGAACTCTGGGCCTTGCACTTGAGAAGCTGTTATGTAAAAAGATTCAGACTGGACTGTCCAAGGCTTAGGGACATGGTGGTTCTATGAATAGTGTTAATGTAGAGGAGCTTGGAGATGAGGTACCACACTACTCCAAAGATGTAAGTCACACAGCTCAGCTGACGTGGAGCAGAAGAGAGGATAATTCTGTAGGAAAAGTTCACTGATATGTTTCCCTTGCTTCCACCTTTGGAAAGAAATTTTGCTGCTAGAACTAAGCTGACTCTTCATTGTCAGTAACAAAACCCTCCAGAGTCTGACTTTTTCCTATTCTAGAATCACCCACAGAAAGGATCTCTCATCCATGTTTTCAACAGCTGCTTGTCAAATACTTCTAGTTCATCAAGGCATTGTGCAAAACGTGATGGATGAGGGGAGCCAGTGGAGAACAAGACAGATATTCCTGCACATGTGGAGGTCACTGTCTGGTAGGAAAGACAGAAATAAATAAGTAGCCAAACGCATTAATTGTAATTTCAAATGTTAGTAAGTACTACAAAGCCTGGTACTAGGAAGGAAGTAGAGATAGAGAGAGACACCTGCTTTATAGGGGGCAGTGAAGGAGAAGTGTCTCTAAGGAGGTGTCCTTTAAGCTGAGAATAGAGGTGTAGGATGTTCCAGATAGAATGGTATGGGCCAGGGCAGCAAGGGTGTGATGTGTTTGCAGGACTAACATGATTCCCACATGCTCTAAAGATGAGGAGAGAGACATGTGAGATGAGGGGGAGAGGGAAGATGTCGAGAATAGTCTATTACAGGACATTTAGCAAACTGGAAGATGAGAAGTTGGTAGGACAATTCCAGGCTTGTAGGGAAATGAGTGTTTCAATTGCCTTAAAAAGGTGAAATCTCAAAGGTAGACACAATACTCATCACCATCTCCACCAGGCGTGGGGTGTGTTGTCTACTGGGTGCTCCTAAGCATCAGTGACCAGAGAAGAGCCAACCAGGGCTCTAGATTAGGAGAACTTGGAAGATTCCAATCTACCCTCCCATTTTGGATTTGAGAACACAGGACGGACAGAGCTTAGTGACTGAGAGAAATAAGCCATCTCCATCCTGGCCAAGTTGCTTAGCTAAATCCCTAGCCTGGGGCTCTGGCAGAGAGTTCATGGCTCCTTCTTTCTGCTCTCTCTCTAATGATTCCAGCTTGTGCCATTTAAATCATTCTCTCCAGCTCTGGAGTAAGCCCTCTGATCCTCAAGCCTGAGATGGGAGACATGGGATGTAAGTGAGGATCAGGGCTGTTTGGGCATGTGGCATATTGCACATCAAGTCCCCCCAAAAGCCTGCTGTTATGGTTGAGAAATTAGGCATCCCCCAAAAGCTTATGTGTGAGACATGGCAAGAAGGTGAAATGATTGCATTATAAGACTCTTAAGCCAATCAGTGAATTAATCCCCTGATAGGGAATAACATGATGGTAACTTTAGGCAAGTAGGGTGTGGCTGGAGAAGATGGATCATTAGGGGCATGCTTTGGGGGTTTATATTTTATATCCAACAAGTGAAGTCTCTCTTTGCTTCTTGGTGGCCATGTCATAATCTGATTTCCTGTACCACACACTTTCATCACAATGTCCTGCTTTACTTAGAGCCCCAAAGAATGGAGCCAGGTGTCTATGGACTAAGATCTCTGAAACCTTGAGCCCCCAAATAAACGTTTCCTCCTTAAACTTGTTCTTTCAGGTATTTTGGTCAAACTTGTATTCTCACCTCTCTCTCACAGTCACAGAAGGAGCTTAAAAGGCCAGTTTCCCATGACCCCTGAGCACAAGAAATAATAGCAACCTATCAGATGTGGTGGCTGGATATTCTGTCACTTGTCCAGAGAATGTCTTTGGATATGTTTGCTGGTCAAGGACCCCCTGTCTGGGCAGGGAGGTTGACTTTTTCAGGTGCTGACAAATATCTAACTTAAAGAGATAGGATTGGGATTTAAAAGACCTGTCTGCAATGACTCTTGATTCATCATAGGACAGTATATATCTATACAGTGTTGAGCAGAGTCCTTGAGGCCTTCCCCAGCAGGTTGCTTCTGGGACAGTAGTGTCTTTCAATTCCTGCCCTAGTTTGACTAAGGTCTAAGTCTCCCATACCTGCTCAATTCTTTTCCAGGCACAAAAGAAGAGACCTAAAGCTGCCTCATCAGAAATTGTGGTATCTTTCTCCATAATTGGTATGTTAGTCAGTTTTCTATTGCTGTAACAAAATGATTGAGATAATCAACATGTTAGGAGAATGGGTATTACTAGGAAGAAAGGTAAAATTGTTGGCTTTCAATTTCAGAGATTTCAGTCCCTCCTTGGTTGGTCCTGTGGAAGCACAGTTGACCACAGCAGGAACATGTGGCAGAAGAAGCCTGTTCAACTCATGGCAGCCAGGAAACAAAGAAAGAAATAGGAATGGGCCAGGATCTTCATATTTCCCCCAAACATCCTCCCAGTGACCTAACTTCCTCCCACTAGGCCATACCTTCTAAAGGTTCCAACACCTTCTAATGGTGCCATGGCTGGCCTTTGGGGAATATCTAAGATTCAGACCATAGGCCCCCAAGAGGTAAGGCACATAGCAGAGTTTGACACCCATGCTTTCTGCCTTTTTGTGATCTACCCACTTATATCTAAAGTTAAAACGAAGAATAGGGGTAGTAGGAGGGGCAGCATTACAGTCAAAATTTGTGTTGGTTCTTGGCCTTAGTGTCCTGGCCTTCTTTCTTTTGTTTTCTCTATCTGAATGTAATTGAGCAAATATGACAGCCAGAAGCTGTGTACTGATTGCTCAGGACCTTGAAGCAGAGCATAGACCTAAACCCCTGTGGTAGTCAGTAAGGCTGGCTTTTTTCAAGGGGTCATATTTCACTCTGATCAAGTTAGTACTGTTTTAATTATTGCCCTTTAAATACATGGTCACATTTTTATTGAGGTTCTAAAAGACTAATCTCACAGAGCACTAGAGAACACTGGTAAATTCTCAATTAATAGAAGTGAGTGGATTAACTATAAATAGACAGATGACTTCTCATCCCAGGGGGTTGTGAACTTTTTTTGAACATTGGTGTCAGTAAACAGTGCAGATGAGACAATGCTTTGTGACTAACCAGAGACAATTTGATAACGTTAAGTCAAACTCATAAAAATTAGTTTTGGCAAAAATATATTATAGTCTAAGTCCTATTATCAGCCATCCTCCATGATGAATAATCACAGTTGTCCAGGTAAATTATTTACCCCTTCACAGCTGTGGGCCATTATCAGGGAGCAGGAAGAAGGAGCCTGAGCATTGGTTTGTCCTTTATGATCATGTCTGTCCTCAGGTCACATAAGACAAGTTTTCCTTCCACATCTTGGCCCCAGATATTCAGTGGATTTTAGAACTAGGGGCTGCATTTAGGAGTGTCATTCTATAGCAAGTCTCTTTTAGTGTCCCAATATTTGTGATAGCACTCAGAGCTCCCCCAGGATCAAAAATAAAGTTCACAAGAATGCAGTCTTGAGATGAGAGGTATGGAATGTTACATGGCAATAAATGTTTATTCAGACTCTGTAGAGAAGAGCCTATAAAAGATGAGGAACAGAAGGGCACTGTTGGGAATCGACACATGGAAGGCCAGTGCCACAGCCGGTTGGAATGTGTGAAGTATGGTCTGACCCTGGACCTCACTTCCAAGCAGTAGCGTGTCATATCACCCTAGTTGTTTCTTAACTGTCCTTGATGTCACATCATTCCAGCCAGGAAAACTGATGTAGTACAGAAATTCAGTAAATACCGAGTTCTTCCTTACTCTGTTAAATGCTTTGTGGTAAATACTAGGGATAGGGCAAAGGTCAAAAATAGGCCATGCTTCCCTTTCCATGGAACTTTCAAGGAAGACAGACAAATGAAAATGCAACCCAAGTTTCATTATAATTGTTCCTATGGTTTGGAGGGGTTGATTGTCTCACCCACCCCCACCAACCAGTGTGGCATTGTTGAAGTGATGGGACCTTTAAGAACTACAACTTGTGCAAGGAAATTAGGTCATTGGGGCCACTGACCTTGGGAGGGATGAATGCTGGTATTGTGGTTTAAGTTCTTTTGAAGAGTGGGTTATTAAGGAGAGCATGACTGGCCCCTCCTTGGGCTCTGAGTTCCTGTCTCTCCTTGTGATCTCAGCTCATACCATGATGCATATGTAGCCAAGGTAGCCCTGTGAGCTAAATAAAAATATTTTCTTTATACATTACCCAATCTCAGGTATTTTGTTATAGTAACAGAAAGCAGATTTAGACAGTGGATGTTTAGATAAGGGAAATTTGGGGTACTGCAGTGGTGCTGAATAGGGCCACTTGAACCAGTTTAGACGTATGAGCAGTCCCCTTAAAGGAAGTGATGGTGCTATTGAGAACTTAAGGCTGGAAAGAACCTACCAGAGTGGAAGTAGGGCCAGGGACTCATTGGGTCAGAGGGAGAAGGAGCTTGAAGAGATGGAAGAAAGAGAGGCACCTTGACACTGGGTACAGTGTCAGTGTGGCTGGGTCACTTGTGGAGTAGGGGTAGGGATGAACTGGCACAGAAATGAGGTTTGAGAAGTAACCAAGGCCCACATTCAACAAACCTTTGAAGACCACAAGAAGACTGCTGGACTTCACTGGAGAGCTGTGGGGATACTACAGAAGAGTGTTGTTTTGAATTTGTTTACACTGGTGTGGGATAGGAAAGTTTAGAGCAGGACCAGAGGCAGGTTGACCATGTGGGGCATGAGCCAGGCCTGGATTGCCATGGCAGTTTCTGAGATGGATAGAAATCAGTCTACAGAGGTATTGAGGAAGTTCGAGCTGGGTCTTGGGACTGTTAAAATTTCAAATATAGAAGACCAGTTCATCTCTGAGCTCAGCAGAAGGACATCTTCATCATCTTCATCCTGGGTGGACTTGCAAATCCTGCCAACAGCTCTGTGGTTTTGCTTTGTGAGATATCTGGGAACCCATTGTCTCTGAAATATTTTCAGTTTTCTGCTGTTAATTGCATGAAAAGATGAAAGCTTATAGGGGTGGGGCCAGAAAAGGGTCCTGGCTGCTAATTTTTAATTCTATCTTCAAGAAGAGAGGCCCAGACGCTGCTGACTAGAATTGGGCCTATAGGGATCATTCGGGAGCCATTCTAGGGTTTCTCCCTCAAGAGGGCAAGACTGTTTTGGAAAATAGGAACAGATCTGGTGTGATGCTAGGGTTTTGGAAGCTCAGAAAGGGACAGAGGAGGAGGCCTTTAGGGGAGGGGTCTCACTGCTAGCATCCTTCCCCCGGACTTCATTGGCTTGTCTAAAACCTGCCCACCTGACCAAAGATCAGACATGCAGGCTGTGCATGCTCCCTTGCCAGCCTAAAGCTCAGTGCTCAACCTGACCTCTGAGGAGAGGGTTCTCTGGGTGCTGCTGGTTGTCCTGAGAGCCAGCCCTGTTCTCTGGCATCAGCCTGGCTATTGGTAATTGGCAACCAAGCAGGCAAACACCCATCTGCTCTCACTCCTCCTCCCCCTCACATTTTCTTCCTTAATCGCTGTTAAACAATTAGCAAATGGCTCATTTATGTCTAGACAGGGAAGAGAGATGCGGAGTTAAGAACCGCTGTGGAGGAAAATGTTTCTCTTCCATTCTGAATGTGCACACGTGAGGGAGGGGTAGGGAGCACTTGCTTTACAAGGTTGGCATTTCTTGTAGCATATTGTCACTGCAGACTGTATTATTTTTTCAGAAGCATCTTAATAGTTTCCAACAATTGCTACCAAGAAAAGGTCACGTTTGAAGTTCTTGGCAAGTGCAGTCTCTGTTGGCCGGCGTTTCCCATGAATAGGCTATTCTAAGGGTTGGAGCCAATTGAGGGTGTGGATTTGTGAGAATTCTCCAAATGGCTTCGGGCTCACTCTGTCATCTCAGTCTCCCAGACTTCTGACCCTGTAAGCAGATCCGGCATGAAGGGTTTTCGAGTGTGGCAGAGTTTAGTAGTTTCAGGATGATATTTGGGGTCGGCTACCCCTTCCAGACCTGTGGAATGAGAAGGATCTTTACTTGCAAATGGCTCCTCTGCAGAGGCCTTGCAGAAGTAGATGGTAGAAGGTGGAAGCTGAGGGGAGAGGGCCTCAGAGGACAATGTCAATAGTAAAGGCATAGTGACCAAGGTCAGCAGTGACCAGGCAAGCTAGCCATGCTCTGCTGTGGGCAGCACTGTAGGGAGAAGTTCCTGACTCTGTCCAACTGTGCTCTTAGGTAGCAGTGGGAGAAAAGAATCATGTGCAGATAGACCCCAGTGGACACCAGCAGTCTGAGAAAGGTAGATTTCATTATTTTTTCTCTTTCCTAGAAAAGGCCAACAGTAGAGGTTTTATGACTTTAGAGATAGACTCATGGCAACTGGCCAACTACAAGCAATTTTGCTTTATATATTAAAGAGTTGGAGGTTTCAGGACAAATCCCCCATGGCAGATGCCCCTATTTTGCCTTTTCCCCTCAGGCTTTATTCACATACAATTTCATTTCCTTAGTCTGGGGAGCCAAATATCATTTGATAATGAGAGCTCTCATTTACCGGGTGTAAAGACCCTCAAATCTTAGTTTAAATAGAATTCTTGTTTTATTGTAATGATTCCCTTTTTTCCTTCACAGGGCTTTTGGAAGGAGCAAGTGTGAATAATATTTAAAATATTAACTGTGCATTATTCAGGATATAGTTTCTGGCTGCTGTGACAAAAACCCAAATGAAACAGAAGCTTAAATGGAATCATCTTTTGTTTCTCTCTCATGTAAACATTCCACACATGAGTGGCCCAGGGCTAAAATGCTACCTACAGACTTTTGATGACCAGGAATCTTTTAGCTTGTTATTCACTTTCTCAGTAATTGAAATTGTTGAACTTCTGTGTATGAGTTAAGGATGGCTGCTACACCTGGCTAGTAGGAAGAAGGAAAAAGGGGGCACATTCTGAATTTCACTATGATCACTTCTGCTCATATTCCACTGGCTAGACACCTTATCACAGGCTTCCCTCAGCTCCAAAGGAGGCTGGAAAATGTAATTTTTATTCTAGGCAATTATATGCCTATCCAAAAACATGTGTTTTATTATTTAAAAAAGGGCAGAGTGAACCTTGGGGCTATCTGGAACTCACTACTCTAGTAACATTTAAATAGCAATAATGACAATGACAACAAGATACGATAATATTTAGTTATTGAGCCTGTGTTAAATATTAGGATGTTGTGCTAAGTGCCATAGTATTATTTTATTTTCTCTATTATATTATTTCATCTAATTTTACAGTAGACCTTTGACATGGGTGCTATGATTAGGTCCGAGGTAAAAATGACAAAACGAAAGCTACAAAACTTTTCCAAGATCAACATGGTTAGTAAGTAGCTGAGAAGATACTTGACCCCAGCCTGACTTTGGAGTCACAGGTGTTACTTCCAAGAGTGAAAAGTCATCTGATGAGTGATGTAAAATATGAGGTGTAATCACCAAGATGCTTTTGATTTTAAGAAACAGATAACTCATCCTAAATCAAAAATGAAAATTTTGGTATAAAAAGTTACAAAGTATTACTGGGGATGCCAGGCCTCAGAAAAAGAAGGGAAACTTCACTATTTTTAATTGACTTTCCTTCTTTCTCTTCTTTGTTTCTGCTTCCTTTCATTCTACAAAGTGGCTCTTTCTCCTTTGCAGAGAATGAGGATTGTGGAAGGTCCACATTCATTTGTTCCCAAACTAGAAACTTCCGAGAATTTTACAGTGTGTTTCAATCCCAGGAAGGAATTCCAATCAACTCACTGGAAATTTGTGTTCATCCTGTAATCAATTGTGATGTCCAGGCTGTTGGTTCTATGATTGGCCTCCTCTGGTCACTTGCATCTCCTCACCTCACCTTAACTCTGAATGAGAGATATTTTTAGCAAAAGAAGATGGAGAAAAGAGTGTATGTTGGAGAGGGTAAAATGTAAAATGTGACAAACTTCAAATCACTTTTTAAAATACCAAATATGCTAGCCTCATTGAAGTTTTCATCTAAATGACGCTACTTTGAGCCAGTATTAAGGGATGTTGTATATCTAGGAAGGACATACACAACATACAAGACACATTTTTATACCAGGTTGTTTTCTCCTTAAGAAGATAGTTTATCTAAAATAAAGCAGATTCACTGTCATTTTAACTCAGAATTCTTTGAACCCATTTGCCATGATGCTTTAATAGTTTCTTCTGATCATGGGGCATGTTTATCCTTAATACTCTTCAGCCTTTATTTCTTCTTAGAACATGCCAAGATAGCACAGTCATTTTGGCTCCTGAGGATAGACTTTCAGGCAAAAATGGTTATTGTGACATTTTGAGAGAGTACAGATGTTCAGACACCGTCCATGGTGATAACGCCTCTACAGGATTCACACAGACTACTGCAGCCTGTAGATTCATCATGAAGTTAGAACAGAAGGAAACAATTCAACTAATGATTTCACCACTTATTTCTATGTTCTATATGCAAACATGCATTTAACTGAGATTTGAAGAATAGGTTTTCATTTCTTTTCCTCAAATGCCCTGAGTACAATGCCATGTAATTAGTTAGCTTTTGTTAAAAACACATTAGGAAGAATAACCTTCTTGTTGTCAGTTGTGTTGAACGCATAATTAAGCCATTTGATAAAGCAATTACCTGAACATGATGTTGCTTGGCCTCCCCCATCAGGAGATGAGATTAAGGATTAGGTAAGATTGCAAAGCACTTGAGATCTCTACCTCACAATCCTTTAAAAGACAAAGAGGTCCCTGGCCAGAATGGATATGTACAGTGCAATAAATCTAATTAAATCATTACAAACAACTTTAATTAAGTTCATAATCATGTTGCTTTTGTTTTTCTTTAAAAGGAATAAACAAAATATTCCCTGTTGACATATGAGTAGTCAGAATTCCTTCTACATGTTCCAAGAGAACATTTCAGCACCAGATATGGGTAGTGCTCAGAGAAGCTGAGCTCATTTTCTAAGCCTTGGGCTAGGACCTGCCTGTTATGTGAGGGAATTAAGGAATTCCTTGTTCTTTAATTACAATTGGGTTAAAACTTACCATGAATTGTTGCCATAATTGAATATTGGCAGTAATGTGTTTAATGATATTCTCATTTTTACCAAAGCAAGAGTTTTTTTCCCCTTTCTGAAACAAATGAAGCAGTTTAGAATCTTTGTATACTATGTGCAAAACAGAATGATTCCTCTGGGCAAGGGTGGCCTTCATGAGATGCTGGGTCCCTGTCTAGTGAAGTGCTTGTAACAGCACTTCTAGTAGCAGGAGAGATTTTGTGTCCAAAAGAGTGATGTTTCCCGACTTCTCCAAAGTTCATGAGGACTGATTTGGAAACCAGAACTCTGCAATGACAGGCTGTGCATTGGTGGCCAGAGGAGAAAATAGGAACCTGGGACCCTTACACAGTTTAATCAAATGGAGCTCATTAGAAAAGTTTCTTTGCTTTCTCTTCCCAGCAGAGAAAACTGAAAGATGTTACTGTGTTTCAGTGAGGGGTGATGACCCAAAGGTCGTTTTGAGCAAGACAGGCAATACTCATCCTGTTTTCTTCTACCCTTTCCTATTAGAAGCTGTCTAGACCAGCTACCCAGTCCCTCTTTGGAGCAAACCAATACACAATTCAATTCCCTGGCACCCAGCAAGGATGAGGTAAGGGATTGACAGGGAGAGAGGAAGCAGCTAATAAGCCTGCAATACCCAAACCTCTTTTGTTGTTGTATTTTAATGCAGTAAATAGGGTAGAATGGATGAAGCCTCTCTTGCCTTAAGCTCCAGGTACTAGATTTATTTGCAGAGTCTCAACTCTTGATTAGATTATTGACCATTGCTCTGGTGGGTGAGGAGGTAAGAAGTTAATCTAACCAAGAGGCTAGCAGCTGCATGCAGATGGTGACAATTCCTTAAATCCTACCAAGGTGGGCAATTGGAACTGTACCTTTGTACCTTCACCCTGAGTTCAGGGTTGGTTTAGATTCTTTAAAAAAAAAAAAATTCTGCCTGATGATGAAACAGGACAACAGAAACTTTAATCAGTCTCAACTTGGACTCTGGATAGAGAAAGAAAAAGTCATTTATGAAACTGTAACAAATAAACTATCAAGTGTTAGAAAAGATGTGATAAAGCTGACATTCTCATATGCTTCTGGTGGGAATATAAAGTGGCACAACCATTTGGGGAAAAAACTTGGAAGTGTTTTTAAAAACTACTATATGATCAAGCCATTCCATTTCTAGGTATTTACCCAAGAGAAATGAAAGTGTATGTCCAAAGAAATACCTGTTACATAGCAACATTATTTGTAATAGCCCCAAACTAAAAGCAACCCAAATGTTCATCGACAAGTGAATGTTAAATATGCTATATCCATATGTCTCAGTTCATTTTCTTTTGCTTTAACAAAATAACAGACTGGATAATTTATAATACAAAGAGATCTGTTTTACCTCATGACTTGGGAGGCCTTGCACTGCTTCATAACATGGGAGAAATTAGAAGGGGCAAGTAGGAACACACAGAGGACAGAAAAGGAGGTCAAACTCCTACAAAAGCTAATGCATTCTCATTAAAAAAAAAAAAAAAGACACTAATTCATTCATGAGGACTGAGCCCTCCATGACCCAAACACCTTCCAGTAGACCTCACCTCCCAACACTACTTCATTGAGGAATTAGGTTCCAACATGTGACCTTTTGGGCACCAACTCATACCATAGCACCCTACCATCAAGCTATAGTATACAATCAAATACTACCCAGAAATAAAAAAGGTCATGAACTATTGATGTTTAATGTTAAAATAATTATCCTGAGGAAAAGCCAAACCAAAAATAGTATTTATTATTTGATTACATTGATATAGAACTTTAGAAAATATAAGCTTATCTGTACTGACAAAGCAGATCAGTGATTTGCTATGGTGGGCAGAAAGGTAGGATAGAGAGGGATTTCAAAGGGTATGAAAAACTGGAGGATAATGGATATGTTAGTTATCTGGATTTTGTTTTTGTACATATGTACTTATGATTATCAAAGGTCCTTGACTTGTATACATTAAATATGCATAGTTTCTTATATATCAATTATACTCCAGTGAAGCTGTTCACAAAGTTAAAAATATGTGTCAGATTTGTAGAGTGTGTCCAATGCTTAGCACCCACATTTTGCCTACATTGGTCACTTTCGATGCCATCATTTAGAAAGATCCTCCTTTGTTCTCTTATCTAGGCTGAGTAATGGCAGAAAATAGAGTTGACACTTTTCAAATGTTTTTCCAGTGACAAATTGAGAGATAAAAACCACATGGACTTACCCTGAATATTCTAGCACTCTGCATTTTTCTTTTATGGAGAGTTTTCTGTGCTTTAAGTGTGTCCTGGGTTTTAGCACCCTTTGGATAGGAAGCCCATTTTTCATTTGTTGATTTGGTCCTTCTGCCCCATCTTTGAGAAGAAGAGGTCTTGTGGGACTGAACAGCAGTCATAAAAGCCCAACCAAGGAGTAGCTGGGGTAGCAGAGCAGGTCTCCTGTGGCGGCCTGTGAAGCCTGTGGATTCAGTGGCATTTTAGAGAAAGCCTGATTAGCTGGGAGGGACAGTGATTATTCATTGCATTGCAAGAAGAAACTATGCAAAGTGTATATAACTATCTGTGGGACAAGAATCAGTGGTCATTGCAGGTGAGGGAAAAGCAAAATGTTCAACTCTGTGACTGATGTGAAAAGCCATTCATTCTTATAGGTGACAGGCAAGCAAGGAAGATGGACCCTCTGAAGACCTTGTGGTTGAGAGGAGCTGCATTGTCTTCTGACTTTGTAGGGGTTCTGGCTCCCTTCACTAACTCAATGCTCAGAACTCAGGGTGGAAGAGGCCACCAGGAGGTGGCCAGGAGTATTTTGGGACCCAATTCTAGGGTGGTTCCCTGCCATGTGCTAGACCCTTGCTGGGCACTGGTCCTGTCCCAAGGTTGCTCCCTGGTTCTGGGGAAGGCAGACAAGGAAACAGTTTTGTAGGCCAGTCAGGTGTGGTAGTGGAAGTGTGAGCAGGATGAGGTGCTGTGTGGAAAGACAGAGGAAGCCAATCAGAGCCATAGTTCAGAGCTTGCCCAGTGGAATTGGAGGCTGAAGACTCAAGTTCTAACTTGACTTGTTAGATATGTGATCTTGAACAAGTTATATAACCTCTCTGGGCTCCAGTTGACTTTTCTACAAAATTCAGGATAATGGTGATACCTACAGCAAAGGGTTTTGGTGAAAAATGAATTAGTTAATCTATGTTAAATTCTTAGAACAGTACCTGTCAAATAGATAAGCCAGCTATAAATATTAATTGTTCCATCCTCAGTCCTCTCACTGGCCCCAGTGGCCCCGCTTTTACATCACATGTTCTATATTTTTTTGTAAGTCTTTTCTGCCTCCCACTTTCAAGTAGGTGAAAATTTGCCATTTTCTGAACAATGGAGGTGGTAATCCTGATGATAATGATAGCAGGGATCTCTTGTTGAGGACATACTCTGCAGCAGGCACTGACTGTGGCAAGCATTTTCTTACTTATTGATCCTGTGACAGCCCCCAACTGGTGCATGCTCAAGCCATTGGTGTGGAATGGCACTGAAATTCATTTGCATTCATTTGGTCAACATGTAGTGAGCAGTAGTGTGGCCAAATGCCTATTCGTGAAACTAGGGTAGGCCTGCGCTTGGAATGATCTTACATAGGTTATGAGGTGGTCGGAGATGGATGAAAACTTGTTCAGCATTGCAGGTGGGAACATTTTTTGCACACTCATTTGTCTAAGGCTCCCCATGACATTACCTCAGCTCCACTCAACTATTCATTCAGCTGTCAGATGCTTGCTGAGCCTTCTGAAGTCCTCAGCATGTGTATAGGATGCTGAGGTGTGTGAATTGAGCTGGCTGCACTTTACAGAGCTTAGGAATAGATGTTTGGGTTTTGATGAGTTTTCCAAACCAAGGCTCACATACCCCTGAGGCAGCATCCTGTGGGAGGACTAAGTGACAGCAACTTTGGTTGCTGGACTGACCATGCCTGTACTGGAATCTACCCAAGTCTTCCAGATGTGCAAGGGGACAGGCAACTGAGCTTAGTACTCCTCTTGCCTGGGAAGCCCTCCAGCCTAAGAAGTTAAGGAAAGGCAGTGCCTCTACTCACAGGGCCAGACACCAGGGTGTGCACCAGAGCCCTTCTCTAGAGATTAGCTTCCCCTCCCTCAATCTGGCATCATATCCCAGTTCTTCCACTTTTGCCCTGTTGACCAAATCATGCAATCCACATGAGTACCAGTAACCATACCACATCCTGTATCTACTACATGCCATCTACCATGATGTTACATAACTCTTATAAGTAGACCTATGAGGTGAGCCCTAGTACCAAGAGAGAGAGAGAGAAAGAATGGGAGAAATAAGAGAAAGAAGACAGGAGGAAGGGGTTGGGGGAAGAGAAGGAGGAGGAAGAAGAAAGGAGGGGAGGGTATCCTATTACCCTTCAACACAACGTTATTCAAAGTCCCGAAGTCAATATCAGAACAGTCTCAACTCAGACTAATCTAGAAGGGGTTAGATCCAGTGAGAAATGACAATAAAATGAGCCTTTAAATATTTTCTAAAAAATTCTTTAAAAAATAAACTTTCAAGAAATAGTATTGCTGCAGACCGAGGGTCTATTAATCCTGCCTGGGCAAACAAGTAATAATAAATAATAAACAAATAATAGTGTGGGCTGGGTCATTGATTTCTTAGATTCAGCTCTGCTGCTATAATGATTTGTTCCCAAGCGTCACCAGCAGCCTGTGTTCCTGGATGGTTGAAGTACTCCTGCTGCAGTTGGGTCTATGTTAACTCCTCCCCTGGAGTGGACCTTTTCTTTTTCAAATGTATGATTGGACCACCCAACCCATCCCAGAGTGGCATTATAGGGTCCTGAACTCAGGAGTCTGGGTGTTGGTGGGAATGAGATGGAGGATTCAGTCCCCAAGGATTTAAGTGCCCCTGTTGACATAGCCTCTGTGTGGCACCATCTCCCAAGTACCTTGCTCCAAAGTGGTTGTCATAGAAACCCAATTTTTTTTTCCTTTTTTTTTTTTTTTTGCCTTGGGTGGCAGTCATTGTTTTATTACTGTTGCTAAAGAGAGGAGTGGCCATGAATAAGTATAGCATACTACTGAGCAATTTCATGGGTCATTGCAAACGAATGGAAACTGAGGATGGGGGGACCACAGGCTCCCTTCAGGCCCCTAGACATACAAACATTACCTTATCATATGAACAAAGTGCTTCTGTCACTCACATGCACTGCTGTCAGTCTCCTGAAATCTAGTCTTCTCAATGTCCCACCCCATCAGTAAGAAAGGCTCCCTGCTTCCTTCTGCCCACTCACCACCCACCCAGATTCTTCTGTTGGTACAGAATAGTACAGCGTGGGAGGGAATAAAGGTTCCTGAGGTTACTTGGTTTTCACAGCTCACAGGTTTTCTTGATTGCATGTTTTGTAGATCCACATTTTTATCCCTGTAGCTGTCATTTTTCTTGACCTGCCATTTCAGTCACTCAAAACAGTATTACTGTATCGCTTTGGAATTTCTGGGCCTTTTTCTTTCATAAGGTTTCTGTCCACCCAAGGACTAATAGTTAATGGTAAGAATGGAGAAGCTGAGCTGACTTTGCTGTGCTCCTCGCCAGTGGGGCCTGCCTCTCATGGAGCATGGGGTCAGCCAGGCGCCTATATACTCTACGCCTGGCGTCACCTTAGCCATTAGCTACTGACTAGAAAATCCTATCCTCACGATAACTCTGGGATGCACAGTCCTATCCTGGTTTCTACAGATGGAGTTACCCATACTCACTAACAGGTCGTTCTGTGCCTAAGATCTGACAGTCTCAAGTGATGGAGGTGGAATATGAACACAGGTTAACCTGAATCCAAACAATTTGGTCTTTGCAACATAGACATATTACACATTCCTGGTATTCCCAAGAAGTTTGCTGCATGTGTGGAGTGAATTTGAATGGCCTGCTAGAGTCATTCATTCAGATGTCTGGTTGGCATCTATGTTAGCTTTCTGCCACTGTCTCAAAATGCCTGAGATAAACAACTTAAAAGAAGGAAAGTGTTTTTTGTTTGTTTGTTTTTGCTCACAGTTTCAGATGTTTTATTCTATCATTGAGCATGCCCATTGCTTTGGACTTGTGGAAAGACCACACATCATGGCAGGGAGTGTGTAGTGGAAAAAGCTGTTTTGATGGTGGTAGCTAGGAAACAGAGAAAGGAGGGAAAAGACCAAAGCCCCAATGTATTTTTCATGCCCCAATGACCTACCTCCTCCAAATAGGCCCCACCTCCTAAAGTTTCCACCACCTCTCAGCAACCTATCAGCCAGGGACCAATACTTGAACACATGAGCTTTTGGGGGACCATTTAAGATCTAAACCATAGCAGCATCACATTCACTGTGGCCAAAAGAGACCTCTGATTCCCGTCAGCCCTTAGTACCTCCCCCCATCTGCCAATGACCCTACACTCCACTCAGGTCAGAGACCTTGGAGTCATCTTTGACTCCTCATTTTTTCTCATCCTTTTCAACCAATCCATTAGCAAGTCTTGTCTTCTTTACCTCTAGACTATATCTCAGTTTCAAACACTTAACACCATTGCTTGTCTTACAACACTGGTGTAAGCCACCTTCTTCTTGTACCTTGACCATCACGTGGCCTTCCTATTGGTTCTCCCTTTCCATTTGTATTGGCTTGCAGTCTGTTCTTCACAGATCAGCTGAGTGGACAGGTAAAGTGGCCCAATATTAGCCTTTCACTTGTGGAATGATATCCTTGCTCTGTTCCCCCAGATTCTCCATGATCTGACCCATCTTGTCAAGTCTTAACACATCTTTCTCTTCATTGCTCTGTTCTTGGCATGATTTTCTGCCTCCAATATGCCAGGCTCATCCCACATCAGGGTTTTGTGTATACCATTCCCTCTGCCTGACTGCTCTTCCCCTTGAACTTCTCATGACTGGCTCCTTGTCATCATTCTGGACATAGCTGAGAGATCGTCTCTGAGAGACCTTCCTGAGCACCCCCTCAGAGCCAGCTTTCCCTCAGTTATTTCTAGCCAGTTTCTGTCTTCTCCATACCAGTGACCTGTATGTGAAATAATTTTATTTTACTTGCTACTCAAGACTGTATGCTCCATAAGGGCAAGACCAAATCCATCTTCTTTCCTGTTGAGTTGCTATAAAAGGGCAAATGGATGCTCAGTAAACATTTGTGAATCAAAGATCAAATGCTTGGAGCACCAGAGTTTTTATAGTGTAGTTATTAGGTAGACTCTTGGACTTCTTTTGGTCTAGAGGCTGCCCTTTTCTGATTGCTCTTTTGGGACCCCTGGGAGGCTAGGAGAGCCCAGGATCATGATGCTAAATACAGAAATGCAGGGAAGCTGGTGGGAGTGGCAAGCACTGTCCATCTATGTTTTCATCTATCCCTTCTTCTGTTCAGAAGTGAACTGGGTGCTTGTTCCTCTCTTGGTATTAGATAAAGTCTCTGTCCTTATGGAACTGCCAGTTCAGATGGAGAAATGTACAAATTGGTGTGTTAAGAAACCTGAGAAAAATAGACAGGTACCAAGCACTGTGTTGACATGAGTAGGAAAGCATGTGGCCTCATCTGGTAATCAGGGGGGACTCTAGAAGAGGCAATGGCTGAGCTGTGCAAAGGAAGTGTGAATAGCTTTCTGCAGTGAGAACAGTGAGGACAGAAGCACAGAGGTGGGAGCAAGCCCTGGGTGCTCTACCCTTCCCTCTGCACACCTGTGGCAAATGCCCACTCATCTTTTAGATTTCAGCCTCTAGATCACATCCTTGTTGGTGCCTTCCCTGATGCCCCCCATCAGCCAGGGTCCTTTGTTACACATCTCAGCAGCACCACATGTCTTTTTTCTTGGCATCCTTCAAAGTTATAACTTTATATTTGTAATATTATTTAATTATTGTCTCTCTCTCTCTCTCTTTGTAAACCATGAGGAATTTGGAACTGGAACTGTTTATTTTTGGCTCCCCTTTTTAACCCGAGTGTCTTGTCCAATGCCTGGTTCAGGAAATGACTCAAAAGACATACATTAGGAGGCAGGCAGTTGGGGCAGGAGGAGAGATGGAGGTGGAGAGATAAGCAAACGTCACATAAGGAGTGTCACTGTGGTCTGCTGAGGGACTTGACAGGAAAACAATAGAAATGTGAATTTCTTGTGTTTATTGAAACTGACATGATTTAGCACTTTTAGGGTTCTTTCTTGTCTTGGTAGGTAGAATAGCTTCATGACTACATATTATGAAGAATCTATAAGGACAACTGAGCTCCCATATGCAGATTTTCTAGTCCTAGAGGGAATGGCTAATAAACTTCAATTCTCTGTTCAGTTTTCATATGCCTTGGTGCCAGGCTTTGTGTCCAGCTCTAGAAATGACAAAGAGGAACAGTTCAAGGTCCCTGTCTGGAGGTGCTCTCCATTTGGAGGGGAGGACTAATCTGTGATTGTTGGAGGAAGCTCAATTGCTGAGGCAGAGGGAGCCTCAGACAGCCTGTGAGCCACAGGGAGCAATTAAATTAAATGTGGCCATCCAAAAAACAGTTATTTTTATTTGTTCTTACCCAGAAACCAAGACATAAATGTAAAGGCAGCCAGTGGGCACATCCCTTAGTGGAGCTGAGCACACGCCTCCTCCACGCACAGCCCCAGGCATGTACCTGTCTGGCATTGATGTTATTATGAAGGAATTGTGCCGGTCTCATCTCCAGTGAGGGCTTTATTATTCGTTTAGTTTCCTCTTGGGGTTGTCTTCTCATCCTGGCTCGACACTGTTCTGATAGAGCCTTAGTTTCATATCCCCAAGCACCTACCACAGTGCCTAGCAGCTAGCAGGTGTCAGTTGCTATTGGCAGAAGGATGGGAGGCAGCAGCATTGGGAAGAGGAACGAAATGACTTACAGGCTGCCAAGCTTGACTGCAGAATCCCCAAACTCATAGAAACACAGTGATGGGTTACATGTATATTTGCACCCCAGTTAGCCAAATCCCCGGTGCCTTTCCTTTGTGTACTTCAGCTTCCCTTTTCCTCTTGGTCACTGAGCAACAGAGGGGTGGAAGCATGAAGCAGCCGATGGCCCAGTTTTCTTTGCATTTGTGCTGCCTGGTCCTAGCTCAGTTCTGTGGCTGGATTAATATGTAAGGAGGCGGGGAGGGGAGGGGTTTAGACTAAGTTTGAAACGGAGCCAGAGAGTACTGTATGAATGAGAAGATGCTTCATGACTGTAGGTGCCTAAGAATCTCAGGAGAATCAAGTTGCATCTTGTCAAAGTCCCTTGCTTAAAAGCCCAGGGGAACAAAGAACTTATCCTTTAAAAAACCCACCTACTCTGTTTGTACCATGACCCCTTTCTTCTCCCAGCTTGGGGAATATGGAACACTTGAGAGGTTTCATACTTTCATGATGAAACCCTACACAGCAGCTGAACTTGACTGAATTCTGTTCTTGCATTAACTGCAGTCAGCAGGAATATGTGCTGGATTCTGGTGGGGACTCTAGGAGGGACCAGATGCAGCCCCTGTCCTCAAGGAGCTGATACTTCTCTTATGCTGACTGGACACTGAGTACCATTGCAGTAGAAAGTCACATGCCTTGTGTCTCTTAAGCAGTCTGTATTTGAGTGCCAGAAATGATATGGTCTGCAGAAGGAGGAAGACCTGGATGTTCCTAGAGACAGTCTGGGGATGAAGTTCCCTTTGACCGACCTAGAAAAGAGGCATTCTGGGACTCAGAGAACTGTTGACTGGCTAATTGTTTCTCTGTGAGAAGCTTTGGAATTACACAGCAATTTTGTTGACAAAAGGATGAACTTCAAATTGCCCTTTTGAAATAAGTGATTTCTTGGTTCTTGAAGAAGACTTAACCCTTTTTCATTGAAACAGAACCTTAAGCCAGCAGCATGTCTCGCGTGGGATTCCTGTGTTTCGCTGGAGAAACTGTTGCTTCCATTTTTGTTGTTCTAAGTGATGGACCATCTCCAAGTTCATTCCATGTCTCTGTAGTGACCACGAAAGAGGGTAAAAATGCCCAGTATCTGGGTGTCAGATTCTGTTGCTACACTCGGCCAGCTTATTTGGGAAGTGAAATGCTCCATCCTGCTGGTGACTTCTGTCACATCCCTGGCTCATGTCCTGGGTAATTTCACAAGATGACCTTCATTTCTTTGTTTCAGGTCAAAGATGAAGCTGTCTTTTATAGCTGTAAAGTCCTTTAACCCAAGACTTCAGAAAGTATGTTTAGAAACTTGAATTTCTAAAAGACTTTTCTCTATTCTTTTACTTATTATATTTCATACACTGCTAAAATCAGTGTATATTTGATGTTGTTTTTGTCTCAATGTAAGAGATGAATTTGTGAGTCTTTGGAGTTGAGGGGATGCTCTGGTTTGGGTGTATCCCCAGAAGTTCTCATGCTAGAAGTTTGTTCCCCTCTGTAGTGGTACTTTTAAGGAGTGAAGCCTATAGCAAAGCATTTGGGTCACAGGAATATCACCTTTGGAAGAGATTAATTCTAGTTTCTCAGAGTGCATGTGCATTAGTTCTCAGTATAATGAGTTATTATGATGAGAGGTCACACACTGACGTGGTCTCTGCTACATGTGGTTATTTCCCTTTCTGCTTTTCTTCCATGTGGTTAAGCCAAGGTGGCCCTCTAAAGAGATTGAACAGATTGGACTACCCAATCTGGATTTTCAGTCTGCAAAACTGAGCTAAATAAACCTCTTTCTTTTATAAAGTGCCTAACCTCATGCATTTTGTTATAACAACAGTAAATGGACTTATGTAGAAAATCTGCACTGAGAAAGGGATAGTTGCTGCTGCCCCCAATACTTGGAAATGTGTAAGTGGTATTGGAACTGGGTAAGGGGAGAAGTTGGAGGAATTTGGGGAGTTGGCTAGAAAAAGTCTAGAATACTGTAAGTGGAGTACTATGAGCGATTCTGGTGAGGGCACAGAAGATGAGGCTAGGAAGGAACTCAAATGTCTTACAGATTGAATACTTGGTTGTGACCAGAATGCTAATGAAGTCTTAGATGGAGATGTAGAATATTCTATTGGAAATTGGAGTAAAGGTCATCCTTGTTACTCTATTGCAAAGAACTTGGATGAACTGTGTCTATACCCTAGGGCTGTATGGAAAGCTGAATTTAAAAGCAATGATCTAGGGTATCTGGCAAGAGAAGTTTCTAATAAAAATATAGTTGGAACTGCTTGGGTACTTACAAGTGGATACCGTAGGGTGCAGGAGCAATAGTGTGACCTAAAGGTAGATTTATAATTAAAAGGTAAACAGAGTGCAGAGATTTAGAAAACTCACAGTCTGACCAGGAACAGAACAGAGAAAAAGCATGTAAGGGTGCAGCTGGGCCACAACTTGCTGCAGAGATTAGTTTGGATTAAAAAGAGGCCAGGTACTTTGCATCACCACAATGAGAAAAAAACCCAGATGGCAACTCAGAAATCTGTGAGGCCATGGTCTGCCATTGTAGCTCAGAAGCCTAGAGCACAATGTTTCAGGGGATAGGCCTGGGACACACTCCATGGGCTGGCTGTCCAAGGCTGCCTTGGGAGTCTGCTCCCTGCTTTTTAGCAAAGCACTTGTTGGCCACTCCAGCCATTGTTCAAGTGGGCCTAGAGATGTTTCTGTCACAGACACTAAAGAAGCAAATGGTAGACTGTGGCATCCATGCAGCATCCACTGTCAGCATGCCAGGCCCACCTAGGACAACTGTAGGCATCAGCTTGAAAAGCCTGCCCTGTAGAGCAGCCACATGACCAGTAAAACTAGGCAGGTGGAACTTCCTGAGGGGTTCACCCCTGCCAGGTGTACACAGGATGGTGGAGTTGGAGCTTTAAGATTTAAAGTCTGTCCTGCTGGATTTCATTCGTGCCCAGGGCCTATTCCATTCTTTAGAGTAGGAATGTTTGCCCTGTGCCTGTGCCATTCTATCTTGGAAGCATGTAACTTGTTTTTGATTCAACAGGCTCATAGCTGAAAGGGGTGTGCCTTGATTCTCAGATGTTCTTCTGTATGATTGTAGGAGTTTGGGAGTATTGGGGATGAAATGATTTTATTTTGAAATGTGGGAAGAACATAAACTTGGAGTCTGGGGCAGAATGCTATAGTTTGGATATGGTTTGAATGCATTCCCCAAAAGGTCATGTGCTGGAAGCTTGGTCCCCAGTGTGTGATGTTGAGTTGGTAGAGGCTTTGAGAGATGCGACCCAAGTGCAAGATAATCAGGTTATGAGGACACCACCTTCAGAAAGGATTAATGCTGGACTTGCAGAGTGAGTTATTTCTCATTATAGTGCATTGTTATGTCAGGCCCCTTCTGTAATTTCCCTTTTCCCTTCTCTGCCATATTGTGATGTAGCCAGAGGGGCCGTTTGATCTTGGATGTTCAACCTTTAAAACTGTGAATTAAATTAACCCTTTTTCTTATATAGTATGCAGCCTCCAGTATTTTGTTACAACAGCAGAAAATGGACCAAAAGAGGGAGTATCCACTTTTAGTGGAAATATTTTCTTATTAAAGCATCATGTGCTTTATATGACTTACAGAACCAACTTCTGATTTCTTGATAATTCCTGACACAAGCAGGTGAGGTTGAGCCTGGTGATTGAGAAGCCAGTGAGAGGCAGTCATACAGTTCCCCCTGTCTTGTGTGTAAAGGAAACCTTGTTGGTGTCTCACTGTCCTGAGGTTACTTGCTCCAAGGCCCTCTGTCATTACCTCACTGCAGGTGTGAGAGGAGGGTGATCACACCTGTGGATTAATATTTCAGCCAGGGTGGCTAGTATATTCAATATGAGATATGAGTTGTCACCTCAATTTTGCGTCTGAGAACCTGAAAGGATTTCTACCTGTCTTCCCTGGCAGGGCTAAGCAGAAAGTTAGAAGGTGCTATTGCGACAAAGAGGCTTTTGAAAGACTTTTATGTATGTATGTATGTTTGTATGTATGTTTCAGCTTGATTCAGAGGGAGTGTCAAAGATTTTGACACTTATAAATGAAACAGAGAGGGAGGGGAACCCAGCATAGTGGTGATGTGGAGGCCCAGCCAGGCAAGAACCCTCCGTTCCTCATTCTGGACCTGGGCTAGCTCCCTATATCAGTCTCTCCACGTGCTCCAGCTCTTCCTTCTCATAGTGCCCTTCCTTCTCATAGTGCCCTTCCAAGCCTTCTGTCTTAGCATAGGGACTAGGGCTCTCCTTTGCGTGAGAACCCACAGTTACTATTTTTTGCTCCTCACAAGAAGAATTGGCTCATTCCAGATCTGACACCTCCCTAAGTGCTTCTTTGCTTGTCTGCCCACAGGGTTTTCCATCCCAAACTCCCACTGTACTTAGGGTCCCTTGTCATGGCCCACCATACCTGTGACCATTCTGATGCCATCACTAATTGATCCAGCCTTTGGTCTTCTTGAAACCACTTTGAGAGTAGGGACCATTACTTTGCCATTTTTGCCTGTATCTCTCAAAATACATTCTCTACCAAAGCAAAGGTAAGTGTCATGAAGATCTAATGACCTTCAGAGGGGTGAGTGTGATGGTAGATGAGGGGGCAGGAGGATTGGTTAACTTTTTCTCAGAGGTTGACAGATCTGTCCACCAGATACAGTTCTTTTTCTCTTTCTTTACAAATACTTGGGAGCAAGTTGATCAGGTGGTTTATCCTAAAGTAGAAACAAGAACATATGGAGACAGACACATACCATCTTTCAAATGTGTGAGAGATTGCTAAGTATAAGAAAAACATACAGCTAGATACCTCATGTTGATAACACCAATGGACTTAGGAAATGATGTTACCCTAATAAGCTTGCAGAAGGCAAGAGTATGACTTCAAGCCCATGGCAGAGGGCTTCAGTCACATTCTGTGGGAAGGCTTGTTAGAGTGGAAGTCATAACCCAGCTCTAGAGAGGACCTGGATCCTCTGAGGTAGGACATTCTGTTAGCTGGTGAAGTCAGAGTGTATATGGATTGGAAGGAAGTCTAGCAACTCCTCTTGTCCCTCTTTCCCTGGTCCTCACTTCATGATCCCCTTTTTATCAATGTGGAAGATGAGACCTGAGAAGTTGGGTTATTGCCTAAGCAGAGACCAGAACCCAAGTGTCCTGACTTCCTCCAGAGAGCATTATATGAGAGGGTGGCACATGCTCTGGGCACTTAGAGAAAACACATAGTAAAGGCAGCCAGATTTTTTTACAGAAAGGATTTTTTTTTTTTTTTAACAGAGATCCTGGGTGGGAGGTTCCTATATAGAGCTACCAATATGTCTCCCCTAGTTTGCATATTTTATTTTTTAACTTTTTCTGCCTATTTCTTGATTTCCTTTCTGAGTTTTCTCAGTATTACCCCCCCCCCACACACACACACACCACCACTATGAGTCTGGGAAAATATTCTCTGGACCCCTGGAAAGATGCACGTGTGGTTGGACACTTGACTCTAACCCCTCCTGTGTGGCATGGTCCTGGTGTTCCCCTGGCCCCCTGCCTTGGTGCACACACTGCCATTCACTAGAAAAGGTGCTATAACCTCCACCCCACAGAGAATCAAACTCCCCAGCTTTCTTTGTAATTAACAGGCCTAAGGATGCAGGGTTTTTGAGGGTGGGATATGTTGGAGAAGTAGCTCTTTGAATGAACCTGAGAGATATAATAACAATATTAATAATGACGGTGATAGTAATGTTAAAATAGTTACCATTTATTGAGTGCTGCAGTTTGCCACGAGCTTTCCCTCTATGTTCTCACTTAGTACTTGGACCAAAGATGTCAGGACTACAATTCCTCCTTCAGAGGAGGGCATGGACACTTGGAGAGGTGCTGTGTCTGGGTTCATACAGCTTGATCTCACACCCAGAGCTCTTCCTCAAGTGTAGCTACACACGTGGCCTTTACCTTTACAGAAAAAAGGAGGTCACCCAGTGGCTCTTTGCGTGATGCAGTTCATCAAATGGGAGGGAAAGAAAAAAAGGCCATGTCTAGCTCTTATTCTCTATAGGAAGCTTTTCTTTGGTGGCTCCTTATTGTATTGATTTAATTTATTTCAACAAATATCTACAAGGATTTCCCCAGCAGCTGGGGAAATGACAGCTTGTTACATAATAAGCGCATTTGATTAAGACTCAAAAAATTATTCAAATCTCAGCTTTACCTTCTATTATCCTAGTAACAGCAGGCAAATCCTCTGATTTCCCTGTTTCTCCATCCATCATATGATGTTGACAGTGCTTTCCTCTGTGCCTGGGAGGCCTGCTCCACAGACCAAAATGTGGTAGAAAGGAAGATGTTTTCCCAAGAATGAGGTGTGAGAGAAAGTAAGGTGCTTCTTTAATTTATAAGTAGCTTGAATTGAAAAATGCCTACTAAAATTTAAACTTCCTGAGAGCAAGAGTTAGATTTGCCATCATCTTGTTCACTGTAGTAGCACTAGTGCCTGGTAATACCAGGCACAAGCCAGGTGTCAGTAAGCAGGACTGGATGACCAACAGCTGGAGGAAGGAAAGAATGCCTTGTGAGTGGTCATTCCACAGAGTGCAGAGCCCCAGCAAACCACATCTCCAGAGAGCCTTTGCAGACTGCACTCTGCCCCTCATTCATCTGCTTCCAGAGCACATGAAGGGCCTAAATCCTCCTGTCTGAGCCCTCCGGTATGATCTCCTCCCCAAGGAAAGCAGGTGTTTACTGAGGGCTGCCGAGTCTGCTCAACTTTGGGTGGCCTTTGTAACCAGGGCTGTGCTGTCTCCCCTAGAAGACTGCAACTGTCCTTGCTCAGGTCCCAGCCCCACCTTGATAGGTGATAGTACAGGGAAGAGGAACCCTTAGCAACTGGTAACCCTTGGGGTAGCTTATTTTCTCCCTAAGAGAAACCTTGTGCTTGGGCAGAGTATGGGTTGCAGGGAGGGAAGTGGAGACAAGCAGAAGGAAGGAGCCAGGAAGTTCAGGCAGAAGTTCTTTGGCTCCTTGGTGAAGCTCAAGGTGTCCTCTGCCATCAGGCATCAAGAAGTGGAATGGAAAGATACAAGGCTCTTCCAGGCCAGAGAAAAGGGAGAAGGGCCACATAGGGAGCACCTGTGCTAAATACTTTATGAGGATATTATATTTTACTTGCTTTAAATTTAATAGCCCTTGAAGTAGGTACTATTACTTTCAGTCTACAAATGGAAGAACTGGACTCAAGTAATGTGTGGGAGAATTGAGATCAAGCAGAAGTCTGTCCTGCCCATGTCCCCAGTCCTGAATGACACTGCCTCACAAAGCAGGGTGGGGGAGGAGTGTCTCCTGGACCTGGCTTTACCTTCCTTTGTTCCCTCCTCCTGGAAGGTGAGTGTCCTTCTTCCCCAGGGTGGAGACCCAGACTGTTCTTAGTGTTCACCAGGACAGTGGTCCGTTTTATAAAACCAACCCTGAGCCCTCTCTCAGCTGCCCTTCCTTTATCCTGGATGGGGGTGGCAGCATCTCTACACTGATGCAGATGGCATGGTGAGAAGGATCCTCTCACTGGGGTTGAGCTGCTCCCTGGAAAAAATGTCACTCTTTGCTCTTGCCTTTCAAAGGCCTCAGAGCTGTGGTTGGAAATAGCTCTAAATTTAAATGTTGGCCTTTTCTTTCTTGCAATTCATAGGTCCTTCCCAACAGCTTCCAGGTTTGCTTCACACTCTGCTCTTCTTGATGGTGGGCCCTGTGTGAGGGGCTCATGCTGCTGGACAGTCTCAGGGTGCCACTCAGGGAACCCTCAGATCCTGAGGCTCCTTGTGACCTTCTCTTGTGGTCTGTCACTCTGGGTGCTGGAGGTTCCTGCTATAGAATCATGTATTTAGTTATCTTCTAGATTCATGGAACATGTTATTATTTTAAATCTTAACAAGTTTTACTGCTTTTTCTGAGTAGAATACATGGAGACTATTGGCGTGATTGTAGGACGTTTCGTTTTGAATAAACTCCTTTGCCTTCTGCTGATGGCAGATCCCAAGGAGAGTCCTTTGCTTCCTTAAGGGACATGAGTGTGAGGGGCCAGAGAAGATGCGTCCAGAGCTTGTGAAGTAGGGTTGGCAAAGCGCCCTTGTGGGGATGGAATTTATGGCCCCTTTGCAGTTGATGAGTGAGATGCCTTAGGTACTTTGAGCACAGTCTTAGAAGTGGAAGGAAGTCACTACACACTATCCAGTCACTGCTTTTGAATATACACAGAGGTGAGTGTGGGACCAGTGGAAGAGAGTAGGTGTGACCTCCCAGCCAGGTGCTGGGCTGAGCCCTGATCATAATCCTGGCTAATACTCAAAACAATTCAAAGAGGTGCCATTATTACCCCCATTTTGCAAAGGTGGAAACTAATTGTCAAAGGGTTAAGTGACTGACTCAGGGTCACCCAGTAAGCAAGCAGGAGCCATGGTTTGAGCCTGGGTTTGTGTGCCTCCACATTCTTTTCTGTGATATTGCCTTGTTCTTGGCCACTGTAGGACTCTGGCTTTATTGTCACTTACTCCTGCCCCTCTGGAAGGACCAAAGCCTAATACTTCCCCAACACTGAAGCCAAAGGAATGCCTGCTCTTTTCATGGGCCAGCGTGGAAGGAGAGATGTATTGTGTAGTTTCCAGCGCTCAGAGAATAAAGCCCGGTGGCTGGCATTGTGTTGAGTGCTTTATACACATGGTTTCGTTTAATGTTGAATTCTTTTTCTGATACCTGCCTTCCTTCTCTGAATGCAAGCACCAAGGGGACAGCAGTTCACTGCTACATCCCTAGCAATGAGAACACTGCCTGGTACATAGTAGGTGCTCCACTAACATTGGTTGAATAAATGGTGTAGAGCAGCCAGTGAGGCAGGTATGATCATTTCTTCATTTCACACATCAAGAAACTGAGGCACAGGAGGGTTCATTAATTTTCTCATAGTGAGTAACATTGGAGCCAGTTGGGATTTGAACCCAGGTTGGTTTATTCTAGAGTTTTGAATTTCACCCCTCTGCCATTCTGGGAAATCAGCAGTGCAGATCCCAAGGATTTAGTGGCTGATGTATTGGCTTCCCTGTGAGCCCCACAAGTGACATCCTCCTAAGGCAGTGAAGGGAAGGAGATAATTGATGAGCTTAATTATCTGTAGCAATGACATGATGAGGGTGCCACACCATGAGTGCTCGTCATTTACTTAGCAGCCCAGAATTCTCCCCAAACAGGAGCACACACATTGCAACAGGCGCTGCAAGGTGGGAGCTGTTCCCATTTATTCATAAGAGTCCCCCCCACTTCCCTCCCAGAGCGTGGTCTTATGGTGTTTGAAAAATCACTCGGCTGTATGAAACACAAATTATATTAGATGGAGAGCAGCTAGCTTCCTGGAGATCACAGTGGAACTTCATTAATGAATTTTGGCCTGATTAATACAGGTTCCAGATTGACATCAAAATATGCAAGTAAAAACTTGGTAGGGGTGGGAGGAGACCAGTTCAAAATTTCTAACTTTGAAATCAGGGAAAGAGAAGGCGTGTGTGGAACTGGGGACCGAGGGCTGAATGCGTAATGAGCTCTTGGGTCTTTGAAGCTACCCACTTTGCTCAGACCTCTGTAGGCTGGAGCCCCCAGCCTCCCAAGACACTGAGGTCTTCTTGGCCCCATTTCATGGCCAAGAACACACAGCCTGGATGGAAATCTAAGGTCATTGGCCCTCGAAAACTGCCACAACTGCTTCCCTCATGTCCCACTTTCTTAGACCTGGATGCCTGTGATGCACCCTCCTTTAAACTCAGCCTCCCCTGAGATTCTCACTGGCATTTCCATGGCTTCTTCTCCCTGAATACCTCTCTCCTCATAGCTGGGATCCTGTTCCTGCACTCCTGTTTGGACCCATCCAGCTGCTTACCTTGTGGCTCTGTCTCCATAACCATCGCCACCCACCTGGTGAGGCTTTGGCATCCCATCCCAAGACTGAGCTTTTAGTAAATAGCCTCTATTCTCCTGGCCTCTGGGCTGACCTCCTGGCTTCAGTTCTGCTTCTCTCTGTACACTCGAAGAAATTTCCAGGTACCTACATTTCAGTGTCAGATTTCTACCCCACACCCAGCCTTTTCAGTTTGTCTGTGTCAGGTCATAACCATCTCAGGATCACTGGGCCTATAAATCTGGCCTCAGAAGACAATACTGTAAAAAATGGAGAGTGGTCTCCACATGAATGATGGGACTTAGACATTTCTGGTCATGCAACAAGTCACAGTGGGTGGGAACCATCAGTTCACAACTTGCCTTACAGGGCAGAATGGTCGCCAGGGCCAACTCCTGGGACACCTGGTCTAGCTGGCTCATCTTTCATCAGGTTCTGGGAGAAATGAGATCAGAGCCGTTGGAGGAAAACTGTAATCAAAAGAAAGAAAAAAAATGACAGTCTTTGTCTAGCCCTCACCAGTTTCACACCTCAGCTCCATCAACAGAGAATGGACTCTTACAAGGGCATTTTATTACTTAAATGTATTTTCCACAGAGGTGATGTCAAGCAAAGAAAATCCTCTTTGAGTTATATGGCTTTTTCGTTCAGCATTACAGGGTCTTTCATCTCTAAGCAGTGAAATCAGGCAATAATTCAAAGTTTAAGTTACTGTTTCATTTTTTAAAAAGTATCACCTTAATCTTGTTGCATTTGGTCAAAAGTCTCCTTTGGTGTTTTTGGTCACCTTTATCTATGATTTTATTTCTGTTGGCTCTTACGAACGTATACAGGCTTTATCTAAAAAGACATTTGGAGTTTATTTTCTTGATCAAGTAAAGGGGAAGAGAGGAAGAAACTGGGCTGAAGAATGGATGTAAAGTGAGGCTAAATAGCTGGTGATTGTTATCTCCTGTCAGCCCAAGGTGAGGTTTAAATGTTTTTTTGTTTCGTTTTGTTTTTTGTTTTTGACCTTGGGAACTATTAGTTTGGACAGGAGTTTGTGGATATGCTTAGCAGACATCAGTTTTCTCATTCTTCAGAATGCAACTGGGAATGGATGGAATATAGAGTCTATCATTTAAGAAATCTGCTGTTCCTCTTTCTCCATCTGCATTTTTCTCCCTTATCTGTGAAATCTGTAGGTAAGTGAAGGGAGGGTATTTTTTTTGCAGAAACTCCAACAGAGGCAGCTGCTTCAGAAATCAAGAATCAGGAGCCTTCCCTCTGTGGTGTGTTACTGATGAGAAAGAAATGCAGAGGACATGAGGAGGGTCCACCCGGAAATGGAACCTCCCCTCCAAAGGCTTACCCACAGGTGCCTCAGGACCTCTTGCTAAGGGCATCAGAATGAGCACAGGCTCTATTATCCACTTTCTGAGCCCCAGTGATAAAGTGCCTGGGAAGCCTGTCTTCTCTCTGTTCAGAGCCAGGAGAAAATTAGTTTGAAGGCACAAAAGAGACATTACTGGTCTGCCTTGTCACAGTTACTGATCTGATGCAGACTTCTGTTCATGCTGACCTTCCTTTTCATCACTGACCTGGTCATCCCACCCCTGCTTTTTGGTGGCTTTTAAGTTCCCTCTCTGCCATCGCCCCTTACAATGTGATTTTCTTCCCTCAGTTCTCCAACAAATTCGTTCTTTCTTTGGTGATACACCTGACAGGATTTTGAGGGTGGGGGCTGTATTCTCATTCTTTCTTTCTTTCTTTCTTTCTTTCTTTCTTTCTTTCTTTCTTTCTTTCTTTCTTTCTTTCTTTCTTTCTTTCTTTCTTTCTTTCTTTCTTTTTCTTTCATTTCACTAATAAGTAAAGGGTACCCACTATGGGCTGGGCACTGTTCTAGATGCATGAAATGATCTGGAGATGAAAAGAGCAAGATCCCTACCCTTAAAAAGCCTATGTTCCCATAGGATTGTGGCAGGGATCTGTGGAGACACATGGGAGAGATGCCATTTCTCTTGTCTTTCCAGATGCACAGTGATGTAGTCCTAAGTGCATGCTACCCTGGTATATTTCACAGGAAATTTACCACTGCTATGTGGAGTGACTTTGTTAGGTGATAGTAGTTCCTTCTAGTACCATTGGCTGTGAGGATCACTGACGTGAGACCACACATTTAACCTCTTCAGCGGACAGATTCTAGAGACAGATAGCCAGGGTTTGCATTCTGACTCCTCACTATAGAGCTGGCTTTCACTAAGCAAACAGCATTTCTGAGCCTCAGTTTCTTCATGCATTAAATGGGTGTTACAGTTCTTATCATATTGCATCTGGGGTGAAAGTTAAAGGAGAAAGTACAGGTAAAGCTTTTAGCACAATACCATATTCATGATTAGTTCCAGTAAATCTTGCAAATAACATTAAGACTTTATAAATCATTGCAACCAGCACTGTGAAGGATACAGAAATACTTGGTGTTCATATTTGTACAATGAAGGATACACAGATATATTACAAAAGTTCTTATGTCTGGCAGTTAAATTCTAGTAGGAAATAAGAGAAGCAGGCATGGGATAGTGGATGGTTGAGTGGGGTGGGTTGGAAATATGGCTGCAACCAAGAGGGTCTGCAGGAAGCCAGTGGTGGCGAAGCATCCAGAGGTCACACACCTGAGCCATAGGGTTTAGGATAGGAAAAGAGAAAGGGTATAACACAGTCCCTTTGAAATTAAAAGCCTCAAATTGATATTTCTTCTCATATCCTGATTATAAGGTTCTATTTTTTCATCTTAGTTTCCTCACACTGAGAAACTGGTCCCAAAGACTGTGCAGGCACCAACAAGGGTTAAAAAACTGGATTGTTACATGTTTGCTGACTCTGCTACATATGGATATTTTCTGGTTTTTGTTTCTATAAATTATAACTGCTTCTATAGGGTGTAGGAGGTAGGTTAGTTGTATTCCCCATGATTAGTTAGTGCCTAAGCAATATTAAATTAATTTTCCTTTTTACATTGTTTGCTTATTTTGGGACGGGTGGGGATGACCAAATCTAGTCTGTTGGAACCCCTTTAGGACCTCTGGCCAATAACTGCACCAGGTAAGCAGAACATAGGAGTGGAGCAGGGACTGGGGCAAGAGCACACAGGTGAAGGACTGGACATTTTGATGAGTAGAGTAATGTTGCTGGAGAAGCAAAACTGGCCTCCAAAAGGAGGACTTAGGTTTTAATCAGGACTAATAAGGGATATGTTAAGGGTTCGGGATCTGTAGTCCTACTTCCTTGGAAGCAGGAGAGTCATCAGATAGGGGGCAGGAGGGAGCATGCAAGCTTTGCTCCTGCTGGACCATGAGGACTGGAATGCAGTTCACAGAGCCAAGGGATACCCAAGCCTGCAGTTGGATGGCAAGACATGACTTAATTTGAACTTGAGAGGTCAATAACAGAGCTCTGTGGAATTGTTGATCAAGTAGTTGAGATAGGTGGGATTGATGTTCATCTGTCCATCTGCCTGTGCATCTATTTATTTATTCAACATGTATTTAGTATCTGCTCTATTTTAGCTTCTTTGCTTTGTGCTGGGTCTAAATAAGTGAATTAAATGTAGATTTGTAGTGCTTGTAAGAGGGGGGGCAGGGAGAGAGAGCGAGAGAGGGAGAGAGAGGCGCAAGAACGCTGTTATCAAGATACAGGGCATGAGACCCTGTGAGAAGTGGGCACAGGAATTGGCAGTACCTGGGGAAGCCTTCAGTAGGCTCCCTGGGGCTGCAGACAAAGCCAGCCACCTACAGGGAACCTTGAGGGACATAGCAGAGAAGAACTGGATGGAGCATGTGTCATCAACCTGGGGGTATGGAAGCCTCAAATCTAGAGCTGAGTGGGCATTGTTCGAGGGAGACACCAGAGAAGTAGGTGGAGGGATATGTGGGGTGTTAATCACCAGGACCCTTTTCTCTTGGGCTAAAAAGCTTTACTTTGTATATGAGATGACAGGAAGCAAGCAGTGGTTGTAAGCTGCTGGTGGGTGGGTATCACAAATAAATTTGCATTTTACAAAGACCAGTTATGACACCATTGGAGGAAGGGAAGAATGAAGATGGGGCTGGAGGGAGGTGGAGGAAGGGAGGAAGATTTATTGCCAGCCCAGTGCCAGGAATGCTACCAGGGGATCCCTTAGTTATCCATTCGGTCCTCCTGACAGCTGCAGGAGGCGGGATTATCTTTATTTAGTGGTAAGGAAATGGAGACTTGGAAACATTGTGCAAATTGCTCTGATTCTCACTGCTAGTAATCAGTGGATCTGGGGTGCCAGCTTCCTTTCTAGGATTGCAGTTAAAGTTGCAGATGCACCCTGGGTAGAAAGTCCCTCTCTTGGCATCACAGCCCAAGAGGTGAGATCATAATAGAAAGTAGGTGCCACCTCAGCTTGCCCTCCATCTCCTGTGAATCCTGTCTGTGGCAGACACTTACCAGAAGGTGGGGGAACCACCAGATGGGAGAGAAGCCTTAGTGTGGACAGGGACCCTTCACAGGAAACCAGGACCACCAGAGAGACAGGCATCTTGGGGGCATTTATAGCAGTGGAGAGATTATTTTAAGCAGGTGCTAGTACTTCAGAACATTTTCTTCCTTCCTCCTAGAGCCGCCTAAGCCCACACATCCAGGCTGAGTGTGAGAAATGTGTCCTGGGTCCCAGGTCCCACACCACCTCCTATACCTCCCAGAGTCCCTCCTGGGTGTTCTGTACATTTCCCACACTTGGAGCATCTTCTCAGCCTTCTTCCTTGTTTCTCTTCCACTTTTTGTCTCTCCTTTCCTTCTGCCATGCCTCCTCTGACTTATTTTCTTCTTCTCTCCTTTTATTCTTAGGTATGGTCCTTCGTTTCTTACCTTTTCTTCTTTCACCTATAAGCTAGAATTTATAGTCCCTGATCCTGTAGGGTTTCTGGGAAGATGGCTAATTAATTTCAGTAGGCCCTTCATGTCCAATTTTGAGGCACAGGCTCATGTCCAGCCCCAGGGCCAGAGCTCTCAAGAACCTGCTATCAGGGTAGAATCAAGTTCAGAGGCCTGAACCTGCACACCCATTCTCCCTTGAGCCCAAGCTGGGCTCTGTGAACTACAGACTCCTGGAAATGCTTTGCCGAGAGATCTCCCATGGAAGTATGGAGAGGTGAAGTTGG
Source organism: Sciurus vulgaris (assembly GCF_902686455.1). NCBI lineage: Eukaryota > Metazoa > Chordata > Mammalia > Rodentia > Sciuridae > Sciurus > Sciurus vulgaris. Next base: position 41,610,892 of record NC_136466.1, on the reverse strand, counting down.
GGTGCCATGAGCTTCTACGACACCAAGGGAGTATGCTTGCATCCTCTGATCCAGGCCTGTGGGCTAATAGCTTCACTTCTGTAAGCTACCTTTGCTAAACCATTTGAGTATCTTTGACTAATGACATTATCATGAGTGACAAGCTAGAGCTGACAAGCAGGTTTTCATTTGGCCTCATGGGAGAAGTGGCCTGTGGGCTCCATTTCCTCCCTGCAGTGCTGCACCACAGCGGCGTCCAGCAGGGGGCTCCTGACCCTTCTCCCTTTCTCCTGCTCTGACATCCTTTCATTTCCCCATGCTTCTCTGTCCTCTGCCTTGTCATTCAGCTTTCCTGAGGTGCCTGGAAAGGCTTTGCCAAAGCCCTTGCTTTTGTAGAAGACTGTGAGTCATCATAGGCACCATTGGTCTAGGGAGAAGTTGAAGGATTGGATTAAAATGAAATCTGCTATTTCCTGGCTGTAAGGCAGTCATTTGCATTCTCTAGATTTCAGAGTCTTAATCTATAAAATGAACATGCTGACATCTGCTCTCATGTGGGGCTACATAAGGTACATCCCATGAATAAACAAACGTGTACTAAGTGCAGGCTGTGTGCTAGGCTGTAGACCAAGATGCCTGCTTCCCTCAAGAGGCAGATAAGCAAACAGAGAAGCTCAGTGTACTGAGCACTATGGAAGAGAGAAGAGCGGGGAGAGAGACTGGCCCTGAGGCTCAGACCTAGGCAGGAGGCCTCAATTCCTACCAAGAGGAGGGAAACTGGAGCAGGCAAGGAAGTAGAGGAGGCTGAAGCAGGTCTGACTCAGAGTCCCTGAAATATCATATTTCTTCACTTTTGTGGAAAGCAGTTTCACTTCTGCTTGAATCCTTGTCCTATAGGGCTGGGAAGAAACTTGATCTTGGTCATTTGTAGATTTGCCTCCTCCATGGGTTCCTGTCAAGATCTGAGCTGCTACTTGTAGTCAAAGCATTGGGGTTGGGCAGATGTGTGGGTCTGCCAGTCACCTCCGCACACAGGCTGTGGGTTTTTGTTCATCCCTTTACTTGACATATTTTTATGGAGCACCTACTATGTCCAGGTACTGTTCTAGGTACTGATAAGAGGCAGCTTGGGAACTCCAAGTTCTTCTTAATCTGTGCTGTCCCCCTCAATTTCAGAGGGAGGAAACATCCTACAGAAATGTATAATTATAATGCATTATCTGGTCCTCAGATGGTCCCAGGCAGAGCAGGCAGCAGGGAAGGACCTGGCAGTGAGTAATAGTGAGTACCAGCCAAGGAATCCCCAGTGGTCTGATGTGGGGAGCCTAAACAGGGCCTAGGGCCAGAGCCAGCTGCAGGGGAGTGCAGAGAGCTTTTGGGCAGGGAGAGCAGCTCTCCTCACCAACTCCCATGGCACAGAGGAGTCCCCAGCCTGGAGGCTGTAGGGGTGCTTGGAGTTGTAACCTGTCACACGAATTCCTGTCCTTGGGGAGACGACATTTTTTTCTCAGACTATCTCACATGGATTCTTGCATCTTCCTTTGGCATTTCATGTGCAAGACTCTGCACTGGTTTTGTTATAAAATCCAGGGAAAACTTATTTGTCTTGCCTCTAAAAGCAAACGTATGACAACTTGTATGTGAACTGAACTTGAATTTGCTTCCTCACTTTCTGAAAAGTGGTATGCTAAATTAACAAGATACACAAGGGAAGAGGAAGGTGGGGAAATTACTTAAAAGAATAACCACAGACAAGATGTTTATCTTTTCCCAGTCTCCATTTCTCCCTATATTACAGGAAAGGATATCCTTGAAGATCCAAACTGCTGCAATTCTATACATCTATGTTTGGTCTTCTAATTGCAGCGTTGCTTACTGACATCAATTAAGAGGATTTTTGCTTCAGGAAAACCTCAGTCATTTGCCCCTTTAACAATTCTTTATTGAAGAGCTGCTCTTTTGCAATTTTAGACCAGGTCCTGGATACAGCAGTCACCTCCTTCAAGTAGCCTGCCCCCTGGTGGAGAGCTGGGGGAGGAAAAGGGTTTACAATGGCTAAGAGGGAAGTCCTGGAGAGCAGGCAAGAGTGGTTTCTGGGAAATGTTTCCCTAGCACAACTGGGCGATGCAAATTAATTTTTTTCCTCCTGCTTTCAATTTAATAATCATTTAACATATGCAGATCCTAAATAATAATGCAGTGAGCAATGGAAGCTCATCACCAGGATGTGACAGTTGGTAACATTTTACCCCATTTGCTACCCTGCTCCACCTGCCTTCTGTAGACACATACACACTTTTCCTTGAATTATTTAGAAGAAATTTACAGACATTGTGAGGCCTCATCCCTAAGAAACACAAAGGGGTATTCGTCTGTGTAACTACATTGGTATTATTACCCTATGAGAAAAATAATTCCATAAAATTGCCTAATACGCAGTTCAAATTAAAATCACTATAATTTCCCCAAAACACCTGTTATGATTTTATGTTCTTACTGTTTATTCAAGAACTAATCAAGTTTCATTCATTGCATTTTTTTTTTTTTTCTATTCTTTAAATCCAAAACAATGATCTACCCACCCCACATTTGTTATTGTATTGGTTTTGGGGTTTTTTTTTTTTTTTTTTTTTTTTTTTTTTTTTTTTTTTTTTTTTTGGCACCAGCTTTTCATAGGTGCCAGTGTGTACTTTTGTGTTGCATCAGGAGCCTCATACCAGGTGGCCCTACGGAGGCATGAAATTGATCCCTAGGTCCCTTTCTTAAGGGGTGACTGCCATATGTTTTATTGGAACTGTGGATGTTTCCTCTTTGTAATCATCAAGTATTCTGTGGGGCAGTGCTTGGAATCTGTGAATTTCTTGCCCCCCTACTTTTTTTTTTTTTTGGCAAACATTAAATGACCTTTTCCTGGCTCAGTTATTACATAAGGCATTGGGAAAGGTGATTTTCTAATTGCAGTCTTCCTTCTAAATTTATTTGGCTGGCATCTTTTATAAAAAGGGCTTTTTTCCTTGATTTCAGTCTTATCAGCTTGGTTTTGAAGGTTAAAGTTCTGACCTCTTTTGGAACTCTTAACTCATAAGTGTGTGAATGAGAGACCGAGAGGGCTCATGCCTACAAGACTCAGCCCTGGATCACAAGCAGGTCAACCATGAGTTCAGCTGCCATGGTCCCTGACTGATGGAAGAACAGCCACCTGTCTTTGTCCAGGGCTTGAGTGGCTTAGAGGTCATCTGGAAGGAACCATGCAGAGAAACAAGGGAGAGGATTTGGGTATCTTTCAAAGCCTTACCAAATACGTACTCATGTGTGTCTGTGTGTGCATGTGCATTCAACAGATAGTCACAGAGCACCTGCTAGGCCCAACCCTGTCCATGCTCTGAGCCAGTAGGACAAAGTCCTGTTCTAATGAAGTTAATATAGCAGGTGCTAATGAGGGCTATGGAAAGAAAAAGAGAAACAGAGAAGAGTGGTGAGGCAGCTGGTGTTTTACATGGGGTGAAGAGGAAATCTGGCAAGACAGTATCTAAGCAGAGAATAGAATAAAGTGTGCTGTGCAGCTCTATAGAGAAAGGGGTTGGTTCATGCAAAGGCCCTGAGGTGGAAGGTTCTGACTACACTTGAGGGATAGCAAGGAAACCCCTGTGGCTAAAGAGGAGAGAAGAGAATAGAAGGGAACATCTGAGTCCTGCAGTCGGCAGCCTCTCATTTCACACCCAAATATTAAAGCCAACAAAGCCTGGGAATTACTTCCCCCCTGTACTGTGACATGATTTTGGTCGAATAAAAACAAATCAGAATTCATCAACTGTGAACAAAATTGTCAACTGTGAACTGTCAACAATCTGGTTTAAAAATAGATGATAGGTTGATGAAATATAGTGGAGAAAGCAATTTAAATAAAATGTTAAAAATAATACCCAAACAGGCAAAGCAAAGTGAAGAGTGTGGTGTGGTGGAGAAATGTACTCAGTCGAGACCTGTGTGAGCAGCGAACCAGAGAGAAGTTATTAGTTTTGCTTTACAAATCACTGAAGAGAAAGATTTACGGGCCATTTGCAGGAAAACATTCACTCATTCCAACGTATTGGTGTGTTACGCAAAACAGAAGCAGAGATTGGTGGAGAAATCTGCTAGCACCTTTATTTTTAAGTAGGTCAACACTCTGAATATCTCTGCCTGTACGTGCTGTCTTTGGCTCTCTCCTTTCTCTTTCTTTCTGTGTTCTCATAGGTCAAAGGTCTGAAGCCTTGGGGGGTTGTCTGTATTAGTGTGAGGGTTCCAGTGCATGTTTCAAAGCCCTTAACTCATTTCTCACTTTCTCACTCTCCTCCTGTAAAGAGAAGCACTACTTATTTATTTAACGGCCTTGTGGTAAAATCAACATAAATACTTGGATGTTTTGTATTTTCTCTTTTCTGGGCATGAGTGACAGCCGATACAACTCAGCCAAGTTCTCTAAATCCAACCACCTCCTATCCTGAGAGTGCTATTCCAGGGTTTTTGTTTTTTCTTGCCAGTACACTTGAACCATCTTGCAGAAAGATCTATGGTTTTTAAACCTAAGACAAAGCATTTCCATTCCTTTGAGACTATCTCTTTAAAAATCTGAATGGAAAGTATATTGGTTTGCCAGGGCTGCAACAACAAAGTACCACAAACCGGGTGGCGTAAACAATAGAGATTTATTGCCTCTCAGTCCTGGAGGCCGGAAGTCTGAAATCAGAGAACTGAATCATGTCTGGTTCCTTCTGAGGGTGGTGAGGGAGAGAAACTGTTTGCTGCCTCTCTCTTTGCTCCTGGTGGCCTCAGGAGTCCCTTGGTTGATAGATGGCCACCTCCCTGTCTCCTTACAGCATCTTCCCTCTCCAGGTGCCACAGGAGAGTGGGGACCCGAGACTCCAATCCTTGGTTCTTGTGTTCAAACAAAAGAAAATTTAAAGTCAGACACCAAAAGCCATGCAAGAAAACTTTATTGCAAGTGACAGTAGAATGGAAGTGAGGTGATAATAAAGTCAAAGCGAAGTAAGGCTCAAGCAGAGAGCGCTCTCAAGGGAGAGAGCAGGTCATCTCTGAGCAGAGAATGACAAAAAGTCAACACTGTGTCCAAATTTATTACTGTTTGATGTTTGCCAGGAGAACTGGGGACCACCTTCTGCCTCTTTACCAGTTAGGTGTTCGACTCCTTCACATGGGGTGGTGGAGTTCTTGACCTGAGTTGGTCCTCTCCTGAATAGTCATAGTGGCCATACTACTTAGGGGGTTTCATCTACAAGTCAATTCCATGTTAATGTGGGTCTTGGAGTCAGTTGTTGGTCAGAGGTTACCTTACTGCACCTGAGCCACTGAAGAATACCCACTTCTGAGATAGTAGGAAACAGTTGGGGCCATAACTCCCAATTTGGCCTTTGTAGGTCCTATTAAGAGTTAGTCCTAGTAATCCTTTCTTGAGGTATTCCCCACCCTGACCATTATCTCTTTTACTTTTGTTTGTTTATCCTCAAGGTTTGTGAACTGATATTTTCCTACAGGTTATCTGCTACACATTATTTATTCACCTGCCTTGGCAGTAACTTAAAAGAAAACTTTAAGAGTAACTTAAGCCTGTGACTTTGCCATGCATTTCACTGCTCATTGCTAGCACCTGTCTAACTTGGGGATTTGTCTCTGTATCATTTCCCCAGCTTGTAAGGACACCACTATTATTGTACTAGGGCTTGCCCTAAAACGAGCTCATTTTGTATTGGTTACCACTGTAAAGACCTTATTATCAGATGAGGTTCCGTTCTGAGTTACTAGTAGTTAGAACTTGCAGGTGTCTTTTGCAAAGGGACTGGTATTAAACTGCGCCTTCCGGTGGGTGAGCAGGGGCCTCAATGCAGAGCAGGAACCTTTCCTCCCCACTTAGTTCCACTGCTGGTGTTAGCCAGGGCTGGCGGAAGGGTCCTCCCTGGCAGGCAACAGTGGTCGCTGATAGCAATCCATCTTCCTTGATGTGTACCTCTTCCTGGATATATTCTTACTACCCTCAAGAAGGTTGTGGTTTTTAGTCTGGTTTTTGGTTTTCAAACTCCAGGCTGTGAATGTGTGAGAGGCGGGCTCACAGTGCCGGGAGCTCTGTGGTGTTCTGACTGTGCCTGGAGCCTCCCTACCCACAGGGCAGATGTGGAAGGAGCACACAAAGGCTGTCTGAGCAAGTTCTGACTGCAGAGCAATCACCATCCCTTATTTTACCAGTTTTCAACTCCTGTTTTGAGCACATTGTGAGAGAGAAGGTGCTGAATCCCTGTCATTTGGTCTTAAACTCAGGAGGGAACCAGTGATGTCCCTGTGGTGTGTGAGGTGGGAGTACTAATCTCTCCCTCCTGTCTCCCTTGGAGAATCTTTCTATTCTCTTATTTTCCACTGCAGCCATCTCTTTCCAGGGGAAGATTAGTTAGGCCTTTATTTGTTCTTGTTCCAGCTAGATTGAGAGCTGGACAATTGACAGATAAAAATCATATACATTCAAGGCTGTATCTGTCTTGATTGGTGGGAGCCAGGCCTCTCTGGTATCGTGCACCTGTGTCTAGCGAGAAACAAGATTGTTGCATTGGAAAGGTACCATGGCTGCCTCTTTTCCTCTTGGTTCCTGTTGTCTTGGCAGAGCTGTACTCACAGTGGAACATCCCCGGATTTGGGTTTCCATGTGTGTGGAGACTGGGGCACATGTTTGCAATGTCCAGCCAGGTCTGTGCATTCTCTCCACTGGGGGATCTGTGACCTGCAGCTTGGGAGAGGGAGCTGGATGCCTCTACTTACTGTAAAGGTCCCATTCATTGTACATCCCACTTAACAGGAAGCCCTTTGGGTAAAGCTGGAATGGGGAGTACTTCTTGGCTTCTGTATCTGTTCTGCTTTAGCAGGAGCAGGAGCCTGGGAGAGATAGGAGAATGGTAAGTGACTGGGAGGGTGACTAAGAGGATGGGACCTGAGATGCGAGGGCCTTTCCCCAGTGATGATTCAGGACTCAGGTTTAGAGCTTTGCACTCTCCGCTGTTCCCAGAAGGCGCCCCACACATGCACTGTCACTTACTTGTCCTGATGAGTTCTCCCTGGAGGAGATGTGGTTCCAACTTGGTTGCCATCTCCAGAGAACCCTGTATACTTTGTTTAGATTTTATTTTGAAGTATTTGGGGCATAAAATATGTATATTATTTATAGTAGTTGTCAAGCCTAGTAACAAAGCAAAAGCCCCAGCACCAAACATGCCCATTTTTGTGCTGCTTTCTGTGGGCTCCTGTCTGCCCCACCCTACTATCTGGGGGTGCAGGGGGAGTGCCCCTGCCTTGTGGTATTTGTCATTCCCCTTTGAGAGGAGTTTGTACCAACCATGTCTGAATTTCTAAGCCTGTTTTGAGCTTTATAACAAAGATGGCATTAGAGCCTTTTGAGCTTCATTTAAATGCCACATATTGTCCCAGAAGATAGAAAGCAGATCTGTGCCCTTGAAACTTGGATTTTGCTGGTGCAGATAAGTATTGTTTTCTCTTGTGGCACCTGTCTGCAGTCAGGGAGGGGGCTAGCTGTCTCCACTGATTGCTGTCAGGGGCTGGGCCAGAGAGAGGATGTCACAGCCCAGCCAAGGAGGCCATTAGAGAAGTTAGAGCCACATGGCTCTTGGTCAAGGTAGGGTCACCTGGGGAACAGGTGTCTGGACATCTGGGGGCAAGTAGAGTAGGGCTCTGACTCCAGCACTAGGCTGAGGCAAACATGAAGGCTGAGAGGAAGAGTGCTGACTGTGAAACTCAGAGAGAGGATTTGGAGTGGAGGTGGGAGAAGGATGGGGCAGGATGAACAGGGCAAAGACAGAGCCATAGCACCTGCATTCCTTGTTGAGGCAGGTTGGGAGACTCCTTGTGGGCAAAATGGAATTTAGAGTAGCAGAATGAATACTGCCACCCTTCCTTCTGCCTTTATCATTTAAAAGGCTATTTATTGGACACCTATTATGTGCCAGAGCTAGCTGTGTAGCATATCATTCCATGGATAAGACCATGATACCTGATGCAGTGTTTTCCATCGTGTAGTAGGAAGTCAGCCACTCTTAGTTTTTGCTCAGTTCTGCTGCAGTAACAAATGATCCCAAAATGTCAGTGGCTTAAGACAGCTGGTTATTTCCCTGTCCATGTTGCATGATTGCTGTGGGTTAACTTTAGCTCCGTTCCATGTCCTCTGCCTTCTGGGTCTCTTTTTCTGGCATTCATCTTTCTGGAAAATAGCAAGTGAGGTGATGGAACTAGACAGAGGTTCTTGAAGTATCTGTTCAAACCTGGCTTCATCACTTCTGTTGATGATCCACCCAGCAGAGCAAGTCACATGGCCAGAACTGGTACCCCTCAGGGGCAGAAATCAAGCCTCCCACAGGGAGGTTCTATACTATAAGACAAAGAGCTATGAGTGGAAGTGTAGATTCTTGCAGGAAGAGCCGAGACTCTCTGGGAAAAGTATTACCATCTATCATAAATATAAGCCTGCAATTAGAGTAAGAGTATGATAAGTATCCATTTGAGGTGTTTGTATCCCATACCTGTGCTCTCTCTCTATAAACCTCTCTGTTTGTAGCACCTCTTCTGTGCTCTGTCCCTACAGACTTCCTGTCTCACCTCATGGTCATGTCCACGTGGCTTTAGAAGGACATGCTCCTTTTTGCTTTATCATTAAGCCTGTTTATATTTGAGGACTGAGCCATGGCTTCTTTTCATATAGTCCTCATAAGTCCTGTTACCACATGGGGCACATTCTAAGTACTTCACAAGCATGTACAAAAGTTTTGCATCAAGAGGAAACCAGCACTCTATAGGCTTGCTCTGTCACTCTCTCCCTGAAAGTGTAACCAGTGACTGGATGGGTGACAGCTGGAGTTACGCAGAATGACTCCAGTACATTAGATCCAGGTTTAAAGCACTCTTTCCTGGGTTTGTAATCAGTATGCTGACTGAATAGCCAGTCCTCTCACAATGAGCCACTATTCATCTGCACTCATGTGTGTTACCTTGCAAATGCTAGTGGCCTCTTCCCCGCCCCCACCCCCAGAGGTATGCATTTGTGTTTTCCAAGGGCAAGGACCATATCTCCTCTTTTCTTTCTTTTAAAAGCTCCCCCATGGCACCTGATAAGAGCTGCATGCACAGTGGGTGCTCAGTAAATTTCACCTATCTCTTCTTCCTTTGAACTTTCACTAGGTGTTCACATGGTCCTAGGCAGTGGGAATTTGCAGAGAACTGATTACACTAGGCTTTGATCCTGAAATTTTTACAGGCGAAAAGAGAGCAAGTTCTCTGACAGCTCGGATCTAGACCAATAGTAAAGATGCATATTAGCCACTTTGAGGATAGTATTAAATATCTGTGCTCTGAAGTATGTACATGATGGGAAGGGTCATGAGACCCTTGAGGTCTTAGCCTTGCAGGCAGACATGACTTTGAATGGGGGTAATGTTATTTAACCTCTCTTAGTCTCAGTTTCTTCTTCCATAACGTGGGAATATTAAAAATTCTGGTACCTGGTTCAGTCTGTTGCAACTCTAAATACCATTCCTCTTTCCTGCATCTGTTGAGACTTAAAAGTAAAGAGTGAGGAAGAAAGTATCTAAAATATGACTGTTGCTGATGGGGGTGTGGCAGGATAATACAGTTTTTGGGCTTCCAATATTGAATCCTAGAATTAGGTAGGTGACTCAGCGGAGTAACTGGTTGGTTAGATAACCACAGGTACCTCCAGCCAGGGAAAGATCAAAACTCAGGTTTTAGGCAATGGAAGCAAAAATATTCCTTTTGGCCCCAAGGGGAAGGGACCAAGCCTCAAATGTACCATCCAAACTTACAGATGAGACTATCACTCCTCCCCAGCAAGAGGGGTGAGCAAGCTGTGAGATATATGTTCTACACGCAGAGCCTCCCATATGTGGAGGAAGTGTGGGGAAGAAGCCTTCAGTGCTGAGGTGGGAGGGCTTCCTGGACCATATGGAACTCTGCAGGTGTAACATTTCATATTAATAATCATATTTTATAAATAGTGACAGTTGAGTTTGTCATTCATTATAAACCTTCCAGTGCTTCCATGGTATTTTAGAAGTTATCCTGTGCATTTGGAAAAAAACATGAAAGTCACTTTCTTACTTAGTATTCTGTAATTCAGATCTTTAACTGAGATGACTTCATTCTGTCTTACTCTCCTGAAGCAAAGGGCGCTGGCTTTTTCCTGGGAGCTGAGCAGGTGTTTCTGGCGATTGCATTTTCACTGCCTCTTCTGTCTCTCTCCTGTAGTGCAAGTTGGAGTTCCATGCTTGTTCCACCGGCAAAAGCCTTACCAGCCTCTGTGATGGACCTTGTCCATGTCTCCCAGAGCCCGAGCCACCAAAACACAAGGCAGAAAAGAATGGTGAGTGGCAATCTTAGGGAACTCCCTGAAGGGGGTATGGGCCATCAGGGCATGCTGGTGTGGTCAAACTTTGTCCCCACCACTGGGAACCTGTCATTCAACAAAGCTCTTGTGGCCCAAGCTGGAGAAATGGCCTGCCTTGGTAAGTAGATTCTGCAGCCTATTCAGCCACCCTAAACTGAATTGTCTTCAACTACCATTAAGGAGAAAAGGATGAATTGAGAGTCTTTGAAAATAATTTTGTTAGACCATGATATGCACTGGATTCCTTTTGGAGGTCAAATTGCCCACGCTGTGGGCAAGGCAGGTTTTTCATCATCTAAGACCAGGGCCTGCCCTGGAGTCTACTCTAATGTCTCAGATTCTTTGAACTTCTCAAGGCCAAATATCAAAACAGAGACCACAGAGATGTCACAACAGTGGAGAGTATTCTCCCCTCAAGCATTTAATTATTAATATATTCTGCTTGGAGTGTGCACAGAGCCAGGGGACAGATGAAAGAGAATACCTCCCCAGGGGCTGCTGTTTCCCCTCCATGGCTGAGAGGGGCAAGAAAGGTTGGACTTCTTTGGATGTTTTCATGATGGAGAAAGTTATGTTGTCCCATGGGCCTCAGCCCCTTTCTGAGCCCTCCTTAATGAGACCCAAGGTAGAAGTTTGAATTTGCCTTCTGTGGAGTTGGACTTTCTCAGCTGTGCCTGGCTCTTCCATGGGAAATACCCTGTGTGCCTGTGTGTGAGCAAATGTGTCTGTGTGTGTACACTCATGTCTTCTAAAGCCAGCAACTATTTGTGATGGAGGAGAATAAACAGGGTGAGAGGGATCATCCATTTTCTTCTTTACAAGTTGTCTTTTCCATAGCAAATAGATGAAGACTTAAAGTCTAAATTTGTTCGAGGTAACTTCAGGAAGATGGTGTTTAAAGGCTCTTTGGGAGGTTGAACTCAGGATGCGGAAAGACAATATAAATTGTAAAGCTCTGTGACCACAACTTATTTACAAAGATTATTCTTGATTTCCAAAAAGCTGGTCTCATTGCATTGGGGCCTGACTCTTTTGTATGGTTGCTGTAATAAAAGTTAATAGGCATAAGCCTCCTTGTAATCTGGTGAGAAAATCTAAAGCCATGTGGTGGTAAGTAACTACATAATTCAGAAAATTAACTTCTATTTGGAAATTTCTCAAAAGTCATTTTAGGAAGATTCAGTACCCTCAACTATTCCAGGCATATTATTTATTGCTTTAATTTGTTCTTGTATTTTGAGGCTAGGGAATAAACCACAAAGGTCATCTCTGCTTTTTACTTGTAGTATCTGTAAGATGAGGCAAGGACCTTCAAATCTGCTAAGCTCTCATCCCTTGCCATAATAATATAACAGGCCCATTTTCAGGGAGAGGCTTTTAGTTTCTCAAATGAAGAACAATCTTTGTTTCTTTTCTTTTTTTTTGGTGGTGGTCGGGGGGTCCTGGGGATTGAACTCAGGGGCACTCAACCACTGAGCCACATCCCTAGACCAATTTTGTATTTTATTAAGAGATAAAGTCAACTCAGTGAGTCAGGGTCTCACTGAGTTGCTTAGTGCCTCACTGTTGCTGAGGCATCCTTGAACTCATGATCCTTCTGTCTCAGCCTCCTGAGTCACTGGGATTACAGGCATGCACCCCCACACAGCAACTTGTGTTTCTTTTTTTTTTTTTTGTGGTGCTGGGGATTGAACCCAGGGCCTTATGCTTGCAAGGCAAGCACTCTACCAACTGAGCTATCTCCCCAGCCCCCAACTTCTGTTTCTTAATGTTGGTCTTCCTACCTGACTAAATGAGACATACTCTCAAATAAGACACAGCACGTATGACCTTGCCTGTGCTCTCTATGTATGCAATTATTTACTGGTAAAAATTAAAAGAAATTCTTATTTAACCTATGTAAATAAGCACATTGCCATTAAACATAAAAGAGACTTAAGTCAATGTATGGAGTTAAGGAATATTGGCTAAGTGAAATAAGCCAAACCCAAAAAACCAAAACCCAAATGTTTTTTCTAACATGAGGAAGCTAATTCACAATAAGGGGTCAGGTAGGGAAGAATAGAGTTACTTTATTTTATGTAGAGGGGAGTGAAAGGAGGGGAAGAGTATAGGGGAAGGAATGCTAGTAGAGTGAAACAGACATTATTACCTCATGTTCATGTATGACTGCATGTGATCCTGCAATATGTATAATCAGAAAAATAAGAGATTATTCTCTATTTATATATGATCTATCAAAATGTATAAATGCATTCTACTGTCATGTACAACTAATTAGAACCAATGAAAATTTTAAAAATTTAATAAAAAAAGAGACTTAGGGAAAGCATTGATCCTGATTTCTGAAAGATCATGAGAACAAGATTACTGTTTAAAAATGTTTCAAGACATTTGCAAAAGTGTAGATTACTAAGTTAAAGGTAAAAAAAAAAAAACAGTTCAGAAGAATGAGAAGGAACTTCATCATATCAGGAAAAAAATGATTATTAATGAATAATACCAGCACTATTCCTAAACAACCAAAATTTTATTTCCTCAGTTGCTTGGGTCCTATATAATTATTTCTTATTTGGGTTCTTAGAATGTTCTTTTTTGATAAAAATCTGATTTCTGGGCTGCAGTTTACAATAGCATTTTCAGGTAAGCATGAGGGGAAGCAGAAACCACCTGATGAAGGTAAAACTAAATGGCCATACTTAACTTATTACAGTGTCCGACGGTATCCTAATGGAGGAAAGCAGCATCCCCTAACAGGGAATTAATGTTCAACCATTTCACATGGACTTGATCCAAGTTTCCCTGGAGGATGAGAATATGTCATGGCGGCGAGGGCATGGACAATCCCGAGGGTCATCATGTGAAATGAAACTTTTAAATTAATAATATTTTCACTTGACAAATTTGATCAAGGAAAGGCCAGCCTTTTCCTTTGATCTGACAGTTTTTTCCACACAGCTCTCAGAGTTGTTTATGAGAATCAGTGAGGGCTGGGCTGAGCTTTGTGGCAGTCAGAATGAAGGGGAAGGGATGGTGAGAGCTCAGAAGTGACATGAAAGGTAGCTTTCTGTTGACATCTTAGCTGTGGGGCAGAGAGGCAGGAGGAATCACAAAGCAGGAAGGCCCCTCCCCTTACCTGTCAGCAGCCCCTCCAGAAGCTGAAAGCCGTGGGCAGGCTGTCCATGGCAGTTTCTGCCCCTGTGAGACACATCCTGTTCCTGGACTATGTCAGGGACACTCTTGTTTCTATGCCTGTTGCAGAAAAGATGTTTCATAGACTCGCAACCACAGGTGAGTCAAAAATGTGGCAATAGTAGTGTCGTTGCTCTTATTTTCAATGCTGCCTCTGGGAAGTAGGGTGAGATAGGGGTTTATGAGCAGTGACATTGGTGGAGGCAGTTTCTGGTAGTATTTGTTATTGTTTGGCATCTACCCACATAGGTGGAATTCTTGGCATTTTTGTTTAGTTGGCTACCAGTATTTAAACCTCACCAGTGTCCAGTAAGAGATGTTACAGATTCTGTCTATGACCTCTGCCCACCATGCTCATTAAGGTCATGCAGAGTCCTCTTTCTGTTATGTCAGTCTCTTCTGGATTTACTAACTCTTTCAAACCCCCTCTTGGCTCCCTTAAGACACAGAAAGCTTGAAGATGCCTTTCTATGATTTTCTGACCCCAAGAAGGCTGTGGTGAGATTGGAGTCTCAAGTCTTATGTTCATGGATCTACTGCAGCCATTTCTGTTCTATGAGGAGTGTATTAGTATGAGACTTGCCTTAAATTGGCTTTCATATTGTTGCAAAACACAGGTCCTCTGTACTTCAAGGCCTCTCCCACTGACTTGGTTTTCAGGATTTCTTCTTCCCAAAGCAGGACCCAGAATTGGATCAAAGGGTGGAAGAACTATGGTGAGCAAAAATTTTCTTGGGAATTCACCTGCCTTTCCTGTTCTTCCCAATGTTTCCCTTCTTATAGTTCCAGAGTTGATCAGTACTAGAGCTGGATGTGGAGAGTATGTGAGGACAGGGTTTAACACACTCACCCTTCATTTCAGAGTGTTTTGCTTTTCTTAGCCTTTGGTCTTCTGAGTTAAAATATGCCCAATTCTTGCAAATCTTGTCTCTACTGTTTCAACAGCATTTTTTTTTTTAAGTCAAAAAAAGCAAGTGGTTGATTTTTTGTTCTATTTGTTTATTTGGCACCTTTCCTTTGATGTGTCTTCTCAAGAGCTGGCAATGGGTGGGGTCATCCTTTAATACCCCTGGGTATTTCCTATTACACTTCTCAATTACCACATGACCTTGGGCAAGTTACTTGTCTTGTTGCTTTGATCTTATAAAACCTGTCCAGCCTCAAGAGCATAAAGGAATGATTACTTAAAAACAAAAATTAAAAAACAAAAAAAAGCAAAGGGAGAAAAACAGTTAAGAAAAGGGATTGGAAAGTTAGGGTGTGTAGCTCAGTGATAGAGCAGGTGGTTAGCACGTGAGGCTCTTGGTTCAGCCACCAGCATGAAAGGAAGGAAGGGAGGGAGAGAAGGAGAGAGGGAGGGAAGTAAGAACAGAGAAAGAAAGAAAAAAAAGATGAAATGGAACTATATGTATTATATGCATTAAGCCTGAGTTTTTCTAGAAAAATATCTCCCAGCCCTACTTGGCATTTTCCAGTACCCAAGAGCCAAATATTAGGAAAACTTCTTAGATGGAACCCTACTTCTAAACTCCAGGGTATTCCTGCTACTCTCACTTCTGTCCTTAGCAAAGACCATGAGGAGGTACTAGTTTCTATTCTTTGCAGTGGTGGAAAAATCTAAGAAAAAAACAGAGGTCTCTTAAAATGAGAGGTATAAGGAGCATTTGTCAACTAACACTTCTCTAGGCCTGAGCATCTCCCTGTCCCACCTCACCTCCCCACTTTCAGGAGTCAGACCTCCCTTTTGACCTGAACTGGCAGCCTTGTTCCCGGTACCATTCATCTGAAGTGCCCTCTCATTAGTTATTCCTCTTCTAAGGAGGGATTTGGAGCTTCCCCAGGCTGATGTGAGAACTTTGCAGAGAAGTAGAATTTCAGTTCAGGAAGGGTTTCATTTGTCCGCCACAATACCATGTCCAGAGGACCCCTCTGTTTCTCAAAGGTGCTTCAAGATGCATCTTGAAGGTATATCAGTACCTGGGAAGGCCACATACATAGGGCCTCAGCCCTCCCACACCATGGCCCCATTTTATGCTACCACACTATATTAAATCTATATGCAGAGTTTAATCACCAGTGATCATTATTCAGTCCCCATATACCAGAAGAGAACACTGGAGACCCACTGAGAGACAGAGACACTTGCCTAGGTCAGACATTGGGCCACTTGTCTCCAGGTCAGACACAGTTATTGGTACTATTTTATATATAACCTCAGGTCACAGCAGAGTCCTCAGGCTCCTGAAGATGATTAAAGGGTCCACGTAGGGGAATTTAAATTTAATTTCTCCTGGGCCTGAGATCTCTTGCCAGACACTTTTAATGTCAACCAGAGGCAGAAAATGTCATTATGTTCCTGCAACCAGCAAGGTTTTGAATGGTAGTCTATATAATCTATTCCATCCTGTCCTCCGTTCTGTCTCCTCCACTCTGTCTCTGGAGGAGGAAACAGAGAGGAGAGGATTCTCATCTTTTCTTCAGTTGGCATAGATAGCTTTGCAAGAAGGCATGTGAGTTCAACTAACCAACATAAGATATCCTGGAGAAGCCTGGCATGGTTGCCCTTTACTGAGCTGACACATGCAAGGAAGTAGATGCTAGGCAGGGAACTTTGGTTCAGGGAGGAAAGAGAACTGCACCTTTCCCAGCAGGCTGTGCTAAAGAGGAAACAACAACTTCCCTCCAGCAGAGCTATTTGAAACAGGAGAAAAATCGTCTACAATGATTTTTTTTTTTCCTCTCAAATGGTGTTTTCAACCTGAGGGCTAGATTCTGAAGGGAAAAAAAAAAAGTCTTGGGTTGACAGACGGTTGTCTAATTCCATCACTTATCACAAGTGAAGTTGGGGAAATATGTTTAAATGGGAACAGGAGGCGATGCAAAAGAGATGGGGTAAAGAGTTCCCCCTAGCTGTAATGTCTCAAAGGAAAAATCCTGAAAGACTCCAACTGCAGAGGTGCCTAGAAAAATGGAGATTTATCTTTGCATCCAGGAAAGAACACTTCTCTTTAATGCCTATTGTGTAACTGGGCGAAGGCCTGGAGCCTGCAAACCTGCAGTTTAAAAGCAGTTTATATTAACCTTTCCATACCTATTCAACTTCAGTCACTCGTTATTTAGAACTGTATTATAGTCAAGTATTAAACATATAAAGGGATATTTAAGTTTTAGGGACTTGTTATTCTAAATGTCATGGCCTTAAGAAAAAAAAAAGCTTGAAAATTAAATTGGCAATGGCATCAAAGAAAAACTCATTTGTCAGGATTTGGAAGTAAGTACTGATGTTGGCTTTGATCTCTGGTTCTTCCCATTCTGTGAAATTGGCTCTGGGCATATAGACCACAGGTTCTCCTAGTTCTTCTGAAGCCTATTTGTCAGGAACAGTGTGGAAAGCTAAAGGTCAAAAGAGAAAGAGGAGCAAACAGAGGCAAAGGGTACTTGGAGTCATAATTGGAGTTGAGAAGAGGATAGAGGTTTGTGCTAGAAAGTTGTAATTCTCTGTATTGGTCAGATTTGCATTATTATGCCCATAATACCTGACAAGAATGACTTAGAGGAGGAAAGATTTTTAACTCACAGTTTCAGGGATTCAGTCCATGGTCAGACTACTACATTGCTCTGAGCCTGAGAGGAGGCAAAACATCATGGTGGAAGGATGCAGAAGAGGAAAGCTGCTCAGCTCATGGTGGCCCAGAAACAGAGGGACAATGGGGAAGAGGCCTGAGAGAAAATCAACCTTTCTAGGGCACACCCCTAGTGACCTACTTACTCTACTGCATACCACCTCTCCTAGTCCATCTAGCTTTCAGTGAATTAACTGACCAAATGGATTAATCTATTGATAAGGACAGAGCCCTCACGACACAATTATTGCCTGAATGTCTCACCTCTTACCCTGACTGCAGGGAGGACCAGGCTTTCTACACATGGGCTTTTGGGGAATGTCCCAGATCCAAACCACAACAGTTTTGGTAGTTTGCCCAAACCACAGTCTTTTCCCTTGTTTTTACTTTTTTAAAAAATCACAAATTAAAATACATTTTTATCCAAAATCCAAACATTAAGGGCAAAAGTGTTCATATTCCCAGTTATGTTGCCTTATTTTTTCTGCACATCTTCAATTATTTTTTATATACACATACTGACTATTAACACTTCACTCACGCAAAATTGGAACCATATTCTCTGTTTTGTATCTTTTTATATATCATAGATATGTTTCTTGAGCATACACACAGATCTACTTATGTATCTGTGCATGTGTGTCTGTCTGTCTACCAGTCACCAACCATCCTATCCTCAGTGCTGTCTTGACCTTCAGACTTAAACACATAGTGACGACTCAGCATTTCCACTTGGATACCCACAGGCACCACAAGCTTGACATGTCCAAAGGCAAACTCCCAGTCTTCCTCCCAAATCTGCTTCTTGTTCCTGCAGGATTTGCCATCTTAATTCATGGCAGTTCCATTTTTTTATTTGCTGAAGCAAAAACTACTCTCTCTCACATACACATATAACCCCATCAGCAAATCTCAATGACTGTATTTCAAATAGGTTTTCACACATATACACTTTTTATCACTCCTACTGTGAACACCCTTGAGGTTCAGGACTTCCTCACCTTTTATTTTAATAGCTATCTAATTGGTCTCCTGGCCATACCTTCTCTGTTGAACACAGTAGTTCAACTGATTCAGTGAAGTACAGGTCAGATGATGCCATCCCCTGTCCAAGACATTCCAGCATCTTCTGAACTTGTTCAGATTCAGAGGAAAAGTTAATGACCTCTTGGTGACCTGCAAAGCCCTCTATGTCATGTCTCTGTCCCTATCTTCTTCCAAGTCCCTTGCTTATTAGGTTGCAGGCACGCAGGCCTCCAAGGGCCCTTAGCTGTGTGCTACGAACTACTGTCCCCTCAGACCATCTTTCCCAGACGACCCCACAACTCATTCTGCCAGTCACCTTTAAGTCTTTGCACAGCTGTCACCTTGTCAGGACCCTTCCCTAGCACTTCCTATCCTTCTTCCCTGCTTTGTCTGTTCTTCACCTTTTAATCTATAGGTTTGCCTACCTATTCTGTTTATTATCTGTCTTGTCCACCAGAATGGAAGCTACTTGAGGGGTTTTTGTCTAGAGTCTCAATAATTGTCATGTGTTCAAATCTATGTATCTTTTTTAAAAGGTTGTCCATTACAACCTTTTAAATTTACAATGTTGGAATAGTTTAAAAAGTTTTATAACACAACATAATTTGTATGCTTAATACGCAAGTTGCACTAAATACTTTGTACATATGTTTAATCCTTTAACAACCAAATGATATTATTTTCACTACTGGTGAGAAAATTTGACATTTGGATTGGCTCAGTACCTTCCTATGGCCACCCAGATGCTAGATTATAGAGCAGGGGTTCAAAGACTTTTCCTGGATCATGTATTCTTACCCACATGTTATACTGTGTTAGTAACCTAAATTGAATATCTGTTGTAAAGGACAGGCTTCCTTTGGAAAGAGAGACAAATGCACATACACACATGTGAACACCCACACACTTTAAACTAAATTTTACTGTGCTTTTTGTACCCAAAGAATGTAGCCCTTTACTGATATCACAGCCCTGACTGATGGGATTTTTCCAAGGTGAGAAAATTAATACCCTCATTCATTTTCTCCTCTTTCTTTGTGCAAGCACGCTTAGCTCTCTGAAGTTTATCAAAACAGTGGCATTGGCTCATTGTTCACCTCCATATTATGCTTCTCTGATAGCCACAAGTTTCCAACCTAGCTCCTTAAAGATAAAAATTCACTTGTAATCTGTCCTGCCTGCTATCTATTACTGTGAAAAGAAAAGACAGCATTACAATATAAAGTAAATTGAAATTATAATCGGAAGAAAGCAAGTGGCTACGAACCCATGAGACAGGCTGCTTAACAAAATGTTGGTAGGACTATTTCCTACATCCAAGAGTTGAAATGGGAGCTGGGCCTTGGAAAGGGCAGGGAGAAAAGAAAGGTGTAAGCCCCACTCACTCCTGACGGGAGAGAATCAAAGGAACTGGATTTTAGCTGTAAAAATGCAGTTAGAGTTCACAAAATATAGTTGCTTTTCATCAGAGGGACATTGGCATTCCTTGCCTGTATATTATTGTCATTATTGTGGTGGCAATGATGGTGATGATGATGACGATGACTCTTTGTTCCAAAACCCAAAGTGACATCTAGACACAAAGGAGGCAAGAATATCACTTTATTTCACTTGAGGGGTGTGTAATGATGCCAGATAAAGACCAGAATAAATAGTCGTCTGTGTATGTAGTAATAGATACCAGATCAGCTGGAACTGCAGCTAAAACCAAAACAAAATAACAACCCAGAACTGACCAGTCTAAAGAAACTAAAAGGGAAAGGAGGATACTAATAGATGTGTCTAAATTGTGGTAGTGTAATTTGCATGAAACCTTGTATTTTTCTCCTTCTGCTTAAAAAAGAGGGAATTGAATGACAAGAGAGGGCTACTTACATAGGAGGGGTTCTACTCATGCTTCTCATTATTTTAAGAACTAGAATGAGCAAGGGAAATAGCTTCAGAACAGTTTAGGGGAAGCTCTGGGATAGTGAGACAAGAGACCAGTTTCCAGGTTCTCAGTTTCATAATTGTGGATCTCACTAGGGAAAAGTCCTTCAGATTTGAGGACTTTTTACTTTTTACTAGGATTTTTGAAGGAAAAACACCCAGTCCTCTTACACATCAGTCTTGAATCCCCAAAAGGTAGTTGTGTGTCCCTCTCTCCTCTCACCCTAGCGGAAAGAGTATGAATTTATTGCGACCTCCTGGGCCTGGCTAGGCTTGGTCCAGGCTTAAGTCTCCTACATAGTTCTTGCCACCAGGTCATATGTGGAGGTGCTGTGGGACTGACAACCAAGCAAGTCCTCTGGGCCCCATCTTAGAAAGGGATGTGAACTGGCCCCATGTTCACAAATCACATAGGCAAGGGATGCTGATGTGAGACCAGACTTAGAAGTTGGATGTCAAAAACCAGAAAATCAAAGCTGATAGGGTGGTTGATAATAATTCTTGTCATATGCTGTGGCACAGGACCAATAAATGCTCTTCCCAAGAATGACTTACAAAATTGATTTAAGCCCAGCTTAAAAAAAAAGAAGTTGTTTTGTGAGGGCTACTAATCCTATGGCACTACTAAGCTGAAGATGTCACTGAGGCTGAAGATGCCTAGATCCCTATCCCTGTATTTCTCCAAATCTTAGAATTTAGTAGATTCTAAGTCATGAGTTTTCAGAACTTCATGAAGACAGCTTAGAGGGGCTTCCTTGGCTTGAACTGCATCTGGATTCCAGTCTGTGGCCTCATTCCTTCCGGCTGGAGGTACTGCTGGCTATCCCAGTCTCCAGGACCTGGCATCTGTACTTCCCACAGGCTCCCTGCCCACTGCCCCTATATTGATGAGTGGTTGCTGTGGGGTCCCTTTGTTTGCCAGGCTCCTGTGGTTCACACCTGCCAGTCCTCTCTCCCTGATTTCCAGCCCCAGCTTTCCCTACACACTATTGACTGCTGTGTGTACCATGTCCAGCTCAGCGCATGTACATGTTATGGATTAGGCCAAGTTCATGGAGGTAGAATGGATTATTAACTATGGGAATGTGTAGACATCTATACATTTCCATCTGGATTTGGAAACAGATGCTTTCATCACACCCGGGCGAAGGAATTTCTGCTCTCTCTCTGCATCCTGCTGCTCTGACTTGGAAAAAGGGCTCAAGATTTCATAGGAAGCAAATAGTTTTGTGCCAATTGCAGAAATGTAGAATGGAGCACACTATGCAGCATTTTTTTGGGCTCCTGTGAGAACATTGAGAACATTTCTAGGCAAAGGAGGGATTATCTGGAGATTGCAAAAATTTGTTTTCATTTGAGTCTAGAGTTTCTGGTACAAGAATCATACATAGTTATATGTTGTGAGATAGTTGGATTCAAATCCAATTACCACTGGGCCCAGTAGGAAACTTGCCAATTCAGGAGAAATATAGTGAGCTGAAATAACATTGATCTGTTGTTTCATATACCTTGTTTCCCTAAAACCTCTGACTTCTATTTAAAATTTAAAGTTGAAGGTAATATCCAAAGTACTTTTTCCCCTAAAATTGAGTTGTTTTTGCCTAAAATCAAGGGAGTGATTGAGTCTTTTGATAGGAGAAATGTGTTTTCATCCATCCATCCATTTATTATCTATCTAAGCCAGCATTTATTAAGTGCTCATTAGGTGTCCAGATCCTGTGCTGCTGCTTCCTAAGAGTGGTAGAACAAGAAATCTTCACACCCAACATATCAATAATGAGTTGTTTGTTTGCTGCATGTGAAACTTGCCCATGTCTCAAGGTCACAATTATCTGGAGCTGAGCTGCTTCTGTCTCTTTATGGAGTTAGGTTTATAAGCCCAGGACTCCAAGGGTTTTATAGGTTTTATACACACACACACACACACACAGCTTTCTGAGTACTTTGGTATAATTTTGACCTAATTCTATTGTAGTTTCTGTGGTTTCATGTGGTTTCATGTGGTTTCACGTGGAAACTAGCTTACAAGGATATGTAATACTGTTACATTTTGGACCCTGAAACAGGGATTATGTCTAATTTATCTTTATATTTCTAGCATAAGGTCTATTGAATACAAGGTCCTTATACAACTAAGTATAAGGATTATTTTGAAACATATCTGTTATGCATTTGATTGTAGTGATATTTAAATAAATACATATCTAGGTTAAATTTAGTGTCTGTCTGTCATGAATTATTTATTCTATGTGTGGTGGAGACCCACCTGCTCCTTGGTTTGCTCTGAGACTTGTAATTCACATTGGTATCATCACTTGCTTTCTGTGATAACCAGAAGTGAACACCTGGCCCTTTTGGCTCTGTGTACCTGACCTTGACTTCTTGTCCATGGGCAGCAGTTAAGGGAGATCTCAGAGAGCCTTGGACTCTAGCACACGTATTGCTTTCTGTTTTCCACAGGAAGTCTTTCCTTCATCTGACCTCCCATGAGTCTTTAACTCCATCTTCATGTTTTAGGCACGCTTGTTGGTACTCAGTTGTTTGCCCTTTAGTTATACACGATGGGTCTTGTTGAGAGGCAGCATTATAGACTAGAAAATGTGTGGTCTCTGGAGCCAGTCAGTTGTGGAATTGAAGTCCAGCTCCAGGACTTACTAGCTTTGTGGCTTTGGGCAAGCTGCTTAACTTTTCTGAGTCTAAATTCCTTGTCTATAAAAATAAAGAGAATCAGTCTACCTTGAGAGGCTGTTTTGAAAATGAAATGAATTCAATGAGAAATGAATTCAGCAGCTAGTGTTGAAAGGTGCTTAATGAATGTTGGTTTTCTTCTTTTCTTACCACGCGTGTGCACACACACACACACACACACACACACACACACACACACCATAAACCTGGATCTGCTCTTTGTGCAGTTTGGCATCAAACTGTCAACTTCCTACTCCATACCCATTTAATCTTGGTTTTCTTCAAGGAAAAATACACTGGGCTACATTCTTAGCCTAGTGTATTCCTCAAAGAATGTTGCCCAGTGTATTCTTCCAGCAAAGGCTATGGCCCTGTGATTCAGTTTTGATCATGAGGCTGGTCAAATTTTTTGTTGATTTCTGGGAAAGTTTTTCCTTCATGCTGCATGGGGTCAGACACAGGCAATGATGTCCTTCCACCTTGTAGAGGTGTGAATGGAGCCACAGCAGCCTTTTGTAAATGCAAGATACCAAGTCTGAGGATTACAGTCCACCATTGAGGGATGACTGAGCAGAGCTCAGAAAGAGCATGGCTCCTTGGCACTATGGAGTAGCTGAACCAAAATTGCGAATGCTTCTCTGCTCACTTCTTATGTCTCAAGTAAATTTTCAAGAACTTATACCTCTGTTAAATAAGCTTTCGATTATTTGCACCTAACCATGTTTGCTCATTGACATACAGTGTATTCCTTTTAAAGACCATTGGCTTGGACATGGGCAATCTTGGTGTTAGGTCTGGAGCTCCCAAGGAGTCAGGGACAATGGCATCTTGGTATCTAGGGAAGGAGACCTGAGATAACCTCAGTAACAGTATTCAGAGTGTCATGAGGAATCCTGAGTGTCTAGGGGGCATGTGGTTTGTAGATCTATGTGAAGGGGCTTAGCATGACCTGGAGTGGAGGCCTCTGACCAGCAGGTATGGTTCCTCATCCTTTGCCATGACTCCTGACAGAGGAGCAAAGAGTATGTCCCAAGGTGCAAACTAGTGAGACATGTTGGACTAGCTCACCCTGTATGAAGGTGTGAAGGGGTGGCTGCCAACTGGAGAGAACAGGCATGTGGCACAAGACAGCAGACAGGCAAGATTTAAACTAGGATTCAAAAAGAAGACTTAGACATGTTTGTTGTAGACCATTTTTAAAACACTGCAAAATAAAGAATTCATTTTTTAAAATTACCTGGCCTCCCAAACTGAATATAATCACATACTATTTTAGTATCTTTATTATTAGCTTAATAATACTTAATAGTATTCCCATATCATCCATTATTCCTTTAGAACTTTATTTTTAATGGCTTTATGGTATTTGATTATATAAATGTGCTATAATTTTTGTAACTAGTCCTCTATTACTGAACATTTAGCTTCTCTCTAATTTTTCCATCATTATAAACACTGCTTTTATGAACATCGTTGTGTATTAATTTTACAGACATCTTAATTACTTTCATAGGACATACTCCTAGCAGGATAATTTCTGGGTAAAAGTGTATCCGTATTGTTAGTCTTCTGTTACACACTCTCAGGATTACTTCCAGAAAATATGTACCATAAGTAATGTACTGAAAATGCCTACTCAAAGGGCCTTTGTCACCTTTGAATACTATAACTCTTCAAGAATTTTTCTACTTTGTAGGTTATGAAAATGGTAGCTTTATTAACTAGCATTTAGTTAACATATGGAGTTGATAAATAACAGTGGCTTAAACAGAAGAGGGTTTATCTCATTGTCATAAGACAGTCAAGTGGTTGGTTTGGGGCAATCTCTATCATCAGGGAACCTGCCTCCTTCCATGTGGTTGCTCTGAGTTCACCACATGGTCCAAGATGTCTGAGGGGATCCAACCTTCCATCTGTACTCTAGTCAGCTAGAGAAATCAAAACACATAGCTCCTTTGCTACATGCATACCTCTGTGAATTTGGATATAATTCTGCTTATTCCTGTGGCCAAGTCAGTCGGAATTTAGTCTGAGACTAGTCACACACAGGGTCCTACTTTAGATGCTGGGAAATGAAGACTGTTAAGCTGGAAAGCAACAAGCCAGCTGACAATCAAGGTTCTTATTACCAGAGAAAGGCAGAAAAGTGGAGCTTGAGAGGCAATTATCTGACTCTGTTAAATTTTGATTTTTCACTTTTTTGATTACACTGAAGGTTTAAGGGGTGGGGGGGGCATGAGCGCACATGCATAAATGCTACTTGTAATTCTTTAAAAATTGTCTCAGGCACAGATCTTTGTCTCAATAGTTTGTAAAGCAATTCTTTTACATATTACATATGTATTTTTACATGCATATTATATATATTTTTATTATTTACATAATATATATGAATCCTTCATATGTCTTTTTCCTCTTCATAAATACATAGGAATCCTTTATATATATATATATTATATATTTAAAGGATTATATATATAGAGAGGATATATATATGTATATATCACTTTTTAGAAATGTGTTGTTTGCCTTTAATGCTACTTTTGATAAAACTAAGATTTTGAGGTTTGTATCCATTCAGGGCTTTTGTTTTTTCCTTTAGAGTTTCTGGCTTTGATGTGTGTATAGAAATCTCTCCCCTACTGTAAGGGCAGATAAAAGTTTCACCTGTTTTCATTTGTTCTTTCATGGCTTGAATTTTTCATGTTTGATGCATTAGGCCAATGGCATTCACACAGGAAGAAATAGTTCCACTCTGAGCTGGTACTTGAAGCTTTCACCAGGTAATGCTCACCAAACACTGTAGAATATGCTGTTTTCTATTCTCACTCATCTGCTTCATGTTTTAGAAAGTTATGCTCATGACTCACTCATGGATGACAACCTATAGTTGGAAAAACACTGTTTTAATCCACCTAATACTTTTCAGGATATGAGCAGTGGATACATAGTAATTTTTTTCTCTTTTTGACTAGTCAGTTTTCTCAATGATTTTTGCTCAGTAATTCATCTTTTCAAATTTTGCATGGCTAGCTCTACCTATTCATTCTCCCAGATGATATTCAAAGTCGTTTTTGAAAACTTAACAAAAATGGGATGTAGATTGGATTTGCAAAGTAATTTGAGAGAAACTGATAACCTCCCAATTAAGTTGTTCCATCTGGAAACATGGCACATCTCCTTACCCAAGTTTCCTCAGGAAGCATCTGCAGTTCCCTTTCATGTTGGCTTCCATCTTCCTCATTACATCTACCACCAGAGAGTTGATGTTTGTGATTGCTTTTGTGAATGAAATCTGTTTTCCATTTTTGTTAAAATGATTATTTCTTTCACATAGGAAGTCTTGATTCTGGTAGGTTTTTTTTAGCTTATCATTTAGGATTTTATGTAGAAAACTTTATCATCTGCAGATAATGAGTGTTTTGGTCTTCCTGTCCAATGTGAATTTTTAGAAATAGTTGCCATTTATTAATGACTCAATATTGCTAGACACTGTTTACCTTATGTATCTATTTAATTATCCCAAATGTGCAGTGATGGAGGTAAAGTTTTCTCCATTTTTAAACATGGAAAAATAAACCTTCTAAAATTCAAATTTCTCCAAGTCACACATTTAGTAAAGGGCAGATTCAAGGTTTGGAGCTGGATTATTTGACTCCTAAATCTGGAGTTTTGAGTCCTTGACTCCCTTACCTAGATGTATGCTGTGCTTCTTTGTGTCTTAATGCTTTCATGGCAACTTGGAGTAAACAATACCACTATACTGCTTAGCCCATGAGGGTCATCTTTCATTTCCTTTGGGTGTGTAAGTGTGAGTCAGAGCTGTGAAAGCCTTTGCACATCCCACCCCTGTGATTAGACTGGTGAATGCCTTACGCATTGCTTGTAGAAAGGCCCCTCCTCATTTCCTTGATTTGGTCAATTCTCCAACATTCCTTGTGTTTAAAGCACTGTATACTTCTCTCTCTCTCTCTCTCTCTCTCTCTCTCTCTCTTTCTGCCCCCTCACTTTCTTTTTTCCTCCAGCAATTGGTACCCATCAAAGCTCTACTATTCCCTAAAGCCATTACTTTATTGCTTATTTTTTCATTTAAACTTTATTTTAGAAAAGTTTTAGTTTTACATAAATATTGTGCATAGTACGCAGAGTTCCCAGATATTATTCTGTGTCCACTTCCCCCATTATTAACATCTTTTATTGGTATGGTACATTTGCCACAAATAATGAACCAGTGTCAATGAATTAGAATCAATTAAAGTCCATATTTTATTTTGGATTTCCTCATTCCTTATCAAATTTTCTTTTTCTGTTTGAGAATCCCATCCAGGATACCAGATAGCAGCATTTAGTCATTATATCTCCTAGGCTTTTCTCTCATTTGCCTTTTTTTTTTTTTTTTTTTTTTTTTTTTTGATGACTGAGACATTTTGAGTACTGGTTAGGTACTTTCTAGAATGTCCCTCAGCTGAGATTTGTTTCATGTTACTGTCATGGGTAGACTGTGGTGATGGGTTTGGAGGAGGAAGACCACAGAGAAGTGCCACTCTCTTCACTTCAGGTCAAGGGTACCACTCTGGATGTGACTTAGCACTGTTGACATGAACTTGATCACTGAATGAGGTTATTTGTCAGGTTTCTGCACAGGAGGGTACTCATTTCTCTCCCTTCCCATATCATATTCTTTTGGAAGAAAGTCATTACACAGAGCTTGTGCTTAAGGAGAGGGTAACGCTTCATCTCCTTCTGTGGATACTTGAGGGCACACAGTGTCTACATAAATTATTTGGAATTCTTCTGTATGGGGAGATGTCTCTTTCCCCCATATTTATTCCTTTTATTGTTTATTTATAAAAATATGGGTTTATAGACATTTATACTTAAGACTATTAATCTTATATGAAGATTTTGTTCAAATTATTCCAGTTTTGGATATTTGGGAGCTCTTTCTTGAGGTCCTGTGTCCCTTTGACATAGATTATAGTTTGTTTTGTTTGCTTAGTTTTAAGTACTTCTTTAATTTCTGGCACTGAGAGATGCTCCAGGCTCATGTTGTATATTGCATATCCAAGTCACAGAATCAGCTATATCTCTAAGCAACTCTTGTTCCTTCTGTTGGAAAACAGTATTAGAAACCAAGATCTGGATACTAGATGTACTCACTACCACTGAAATGTCATTGTAGAATAAGGTAATATAAGTGTGTATACTAATCCCCCCTATTTCTCTCTCACTCTCTCTCTCTCTTTCTCCCCCACCCCCTGGGTATAGATAGATAACAATTTCTATGGATATGTAGATTCTTTTAGCCTTTAGTTGCATTGTCCTCACTAAATTGAAAGCTGTTCATCTCAGGTGAGCACAAATTAATTATACAATAATACATTTAGATGGTTTTATCACAACATTTTATCCTAAGATCTTTTGACCTCCTAAATGATTTTTTTAATTTGAAGTAGTTAAATGTTCACTCCTTGTGCTATAAAGTACAATGGGTTTTGAAAAATTCATAGTGTCATACTATTGACCCTTCTAGTATAAGGACTAGGTTCACCATTCTAAAAAATTCTCTGTGTGCTCTATCCTTTCAAGTACTCTATCTTCCCTCACCTCACACCCCTGGGACCACTGATTTTGTTGCCTTCTCCAATAGTTTCATCTTTTCAAAATGTTGTATAAATTGAACCACACCTTATATAGCTCCTCATACTGGCTTCGTTTACTTAGCAATATTCTTTTCAGATTCAGCCATGTCTTTTTGTAGTGTGAAAGCTCATTTTTTAAAATAATTGAATAGTACTCCATTGTATGAATATTTCATAGTTTATCCATCACCTATTGAAGGACATCTTGGTTGTTTCTAGTTTTGGTGATCATAAATAATGCTGACATGAACATTTGAGATCAACTTTTTATGTTGCCATAAGTTTTGAAATCAATTGGTTAAACACTCAGGACTGGGTTGCTGTTTTGTGTGGCACATTGTTTAGTTTTATAGGAAGCTTCCAAAGTAGCTGAAACCATTTTGCATTCCCACCAGTTCAATTTCTGTTGGTTTGCATGCTTGTCAGCAACTGAAATTATCACATTTTTGTTTTTTTTTTCTTTTGTTTTAGAAATTATAATAGCTGCATGGTGACTTGGCATCTTGCTTCATTTTGCATTTCTTGATGACAAATTACATTGAAGATATTTTCATATGGTTATTTTTTATCCTATGTAGTAAGGTGTCTGTTCATAGCTTTCACACATTTTTAATCGAGTTGTTTTCCATTTGTTGAGTTCTGAGAGTGTTTGTGTCTGATATAAGTCCTTTATCCGATATGTGTTTACAAATATTCCCTTGTAGAATGTGGCTTGTGTTTGGTTCTCTTTATTTATTTATTTTTGGTTTTTACAGACTGCATTTTGATTCATCGTTCACAAATGGGGTACATCATTTCGTTTCTATGGTTGTACATGATGTAGATTCATACCATTTGGGTAATCATACATGTACATAGGGTAATGATGTCTGTCTCATTCCACCATTTTTCATACACTCCACTCCCTCTCATTTCCCTCTACGTGATCTAAAGTTCCTCCATTCTTCTCTCACCCCAACCCCCACACCCCCATTATATATCATCATCCACTTATCAGGGAAAACATTCGGCCTTTGGTTTTTTGGGATTGGCTTATTTCACTTAGCATAATATTCTCCAATTCTGTCCATTTATCTGCAAATGCCGTAATATTATTCTTCTTTATGGCTGACTAGTATTCCATTGTGTATATATACTACAGTTTCTTTATCCATTCATCAATTGAAGGGCATCTCAGTTGGTTCCACAATCTAGCTATTGTGAATTGAGCAGCTATGAACATTGATGTGACTGTGTCACTGTATCCCAAAGTACAAGAAATCAAAGCAAGAATCAATAAATGGGATGGACTCAAACTAAAAAGCATTTTCTCAGCAAAGGATACAAT
The DNA here is from genome assembly GCF_902686455.1 of Sciurus vulgaris. Classification (NCBI taxonomy): domain Eukaryota; kingdom Metazoa; phylum Chordata; class Mammalia; order Rodentia; family Sciuridae; genus Sciurus; species Sciurus vulgaris. The sequence goes on along the minus strand of NC_136466.1, from coordinate 41,581,036 downwards.
CAATAATAAGAAAAGAGAACCTACATAGTGGGAGAAAATCTTTTCCACATACACTTCAGATAGAGCATTTATCTCCAAAATTTATAAAGAACTTACAAAACTTTAGACCAAAAATACAAAGAACCCAATCAATATAAATGGGGCAAGGAACTAGACAGACACTTTACAGAAGAAGATATACAGATGACTAATAAATATATGAAAAAGTGTTCAACTCTAAGATTTCATCTCACTCCAATTAGAATGGCTATTTTCAAGAACACAAGCAATAATAGATGTTGGTGTGGATGTGGGGAAAAAGGCACATTTTATACTGCTGGTGGAGTTGCAAATTGGTACAGCCACTCTGGAAAGCAGTGTGGAGAAGCCTCAGAAAACTTGGAATGTTTTGGTTCTCCTAACAGAGTCATCCACAGAGCACACGTTTTTAATTTCATAAAGTCTAACATCAATTTTTTTTTATTTCATAGATTATGCTTTTGGTGTTGTTTCTAAAAATCCATCACCAAACTCCAGGTCACATAGATTTTATCCTGCATTTTCTTCTAAACCTTTTATAGTTATAGTTTGCAGTTGACATTAAGGGCAATAGTCTATTTTCAGTTAACTTTTGTGCAAGGTGTACAGTCTCTGTTCTTTTGTATTTGGACATTCAATAGATTATCTTTTTCTGTTGAATTGCTTTTGTTCTCCTTTTAATAACATCAATTGACTATAACTGTATGGGTCTGAATATCAGTCTTTTTTTCTGTTCTGTTATTCTGTCTGCATCTTCACCACTACCACACTAATTATTATAGCCTTAAGGTACCATAAACTTAGAAATCTTGTAGTATGAGCTTTCTTATTTGGAGTTTCCTTCTTCACTATTATAATACTCATAAAAATATAATGTAAAGTATATTTTAGTAGCAAATACATATAATCCTTGCCTTGTACTTTAGATAATCCAGTGCTGACCAAGCACATAGTAGGTCCTCACCTGCCACTCGCAGACTGCCTGAGAAGACTATGGAGAAACTGGTATGTCCTGAGAGTGAGTCACAGATGGCTAGGTGTGGCCATTTCAGTGGGCCATTTTACCTTAGCATCTCTCATGAGGCAATAAACACTTGTGGCTTCCAAGAAAAAATTAATCCCTAGAGTTGATGGTTAATTTGATGAAAAGGTTTGAGAAATTGATAGTTCTTAACCAAAAACCAGAGATTGGAACAAACTGAAACTCATAGTTGAATGAGGATAAGATAAAATTATTTATTTCATATAGAAATAATAGAAGTCATTCATGAAATAAGCATTAGTGTGAAAACTTATGGGTCACGTATTTTGCTCTGGTGTTGTCTGGCAAACTTGGACTTGATGGATATCTCAGGAGGGGTTCATCCTCTGTGGATTTTGTGGCCCAGTATTTACCATACGTTTTCCCCACCTGTCTTCTCTTTTGCTTCAAGATTGTCTGCAGCATTTGTCTTTTCTCTGCAAGGCATATGCATGCTTTGTAATGAATTTTCAGCCACAGTGTAATGATGGGGCCAGGAGATATATGCCCAGTGTGGATTGGCAGCAGATGGAACTCATCAAGATGCATTAGAACAGTAGTCCAAGGCCTCATGAAGTGCTAGCCTGCTGTTAACACCATCCTGGTCACCTCTTTGGATCACTGGGTGGGCCCACTTTAGCTGGAAGCCAATCAGTACTGACAGTACTTTTGGCTCTAGGCTCAGAGCCCAGTCTCTATTGGCAAAGCTATCTACTGGGCACTGGACAGCTGCTGGACACAGCCAGAGCAGGGAACCAAGTGCAGGAGGAATGAAAAAAACCCAATGAAAGTCAGGCTATGTGGGATAGTTCCACATTGACCTTTAGCAAGCTCTCCCGGAAAGCATTCTTGGCAGCCACAAACCTGCAGCTCTGGTTTTATTACTCTTCAAAGTGTGAGAACAATGAACAGGTTGCCTGCAGGGATATTTGGTCCTAACTTAACCAGAGGAAGGCTGGCATGGGAGGAAGCTTGTTCAGGTGGAAAGCCAACAACCTGCACACCTGTAGATACCCGCATTGCCCCTGGTGCCTGGGATGTCCCCTTTGACTGGGCTGCTCATTTTTTTCTCTTGCAGAACCTGTTCCAATATGGTGGTTCAAAAGAAGCTTTTGAGTTCTGAAACCTATAGGCTAAAGTATCCTTAGAGCTGGATGACAGGGCTGCTCCCTGCTTGCAACCGTCATTAGCAAAACCCTGCCTGCTGATGATTTGGATACTGCCCATGGGACTGTGGGACCTGATTCATGGACATTCTGGTGTAAGGGACCCAAAAATGTAGAAGATTAGGGCTTGTGATAAGAATTCTCACTTTGGGTCTTCTGCAAAAGCCAGCATACCTGGTGGAGTAATGAGATGTAATAACTGAAATTCAAGCACTCAATGGGTCATTGGCATAGATGTGGTCATAGTAGTCCTCAAGGATCCAAATCCATAACTTCTTTTGTCTGCACATACTTCAGGTTTGCTCCTGTTCTCCTGATTTCCCAGCATAGGCAGGATGTCTCTGTTGCAAATTGTTTGTGGCAGGCAGAAAAGTAGTGTGGTAAAAAAATTGTTTTTTTTTTTTTTTTTTTTTAGAGCCAAACATATCTGTGTTCAGTTTAGAAACCTACTTCTTGCATGACTTCTAGCAAATTCTTTATCTGTTTGAATTCATGTCTTTCTTGGAGACATGGAAATTTAAATCATAGCACAGTTTCATAGAGTTACTTTAAGATTGAATAAAAAAAAATTGAAGTAAAGCACTAGGAATGGGGCTTGGTATATTACCTCATACCAAGTGATTTTATTACCACCACCACCACCATCATCTTCATTGCTAATAGTAATAGGCAGATCCACATAACAACATCTTTTCCACTGTCTGTCATCAGTCCTTGACAGCAAATCAAACTCATAAGACTCTTCTTGATTCCTGGCATGTGTGGGACATATTTAAAGATGCAGATGAGTACACATAGTTGAGTTTCTACTCATAGAGCTTCAAGGGATGAAAAGTAATAAATTAATTAAATTTCAATAGTAAATATAAAAATGAACCAAAGTAATATGTGATAATTAATTTCAAGGAAGAGCAAAGTAATGGTATTCAGCTCCTTTCATATAGCCCTGACCCATAGGTTCTATCCTTGACTCATACCATTATCAATCTGCACCACCAGAATACTGTTTTCATGGCAAGCCAAAAGGACACAGGAGCAAATCAAAGCCAGAGCTCCTCACCCACCATTCTTTGGTTCTGACACTGAATAGCTATTCCCTTCCCCCTTTCCTGCCTTCTTCCTTTATTTCTTGAATTGCCCCATTCCAGCCTTCCCTCCTAACTCCCAAGCTACCTGGTTAGTCAAAATCTTGGCACTCAGGAGATTTCTGCAGGAGGAGGGGAAGAACGTTTTTCTTATGCTCTCCACCCCTTCCCAGGCCTAGTTGTGGTCATTACCGTCTACCTGCTTCTTTTTTGCCAGATGCCAGCATACTGTATTCAAGGAGCTTCCACAGGGCAGAGGGGAATTGAGAAGGGCAGATTTCCCCTGAGACAGAGTAATTTGGTATCCAATGAGATCTTCCATGAATTCCAGAATTGGATGACCTGAAATATGAATCTTGAATAACTTCTTATGAAACTATTCTTGTCCTCTTCATGTTAAAAGGAGAGAGAAAATTCAGTGCCGTTTCACTTTATAATTTCATCCTGAGAGATTCTTCCCCTATAACAGGCCCATAGGGGAGATGCCTCCACCTCCAGGCAAGAGCAAACATCCTAACTCATCTGGCTGTTAGGAAGAAGGGCTGGCTATTTCTTAGTACCTAGTTTTCCAAAGGCATTTTTCTATTCTGTTATACATTCGATGTAGCCTTTGCCACAAACCCCTATTTAGGTGATCATTAAAATATGTAAATGCAGACACTGGCAGCACACCATCAATGTGAATGAGACTGGCACCTCTGGGTCACCTCTTTCTGCTCACCTTACCTTGGCCCCTAACATCAGCAGTAGATGACTGGAGTTTCTGAAACTTCATTTCTCTCTTATTCCCAATACATGTTTATGTATCAGAAAACTTTTCTTTTAGGCCAATGATTCCTGTGAGTTCAAGGGGCAGAGCCCACTGCAGAGAAATCTGCAAATGAGACCCAGGGAGAACATGTCTGTTGATCTTTCTCTTCCTTGGAAATAATGGATGGTTATGTACACCTTTATACTAAACCACTAAGATGTTAGGAAGTAGTAGTCATTACCTAACCAATACAGAAATTAATTCAAAGAGTGTTTATTGAGCACCTGCTATGATACAATAGATGTGCTGTGTGCTGGGACCCTAACAAAAAAGAAAGGTTTACTCCCGTGGAATTGGACTCCTGGGGTGGCACTCATCTACTTAGCATGTGCTCTACATGTGTTCTACCCACACAGTGGCTAACCAGAGGGGACAAGGGCCAAATTTTTATGTGCCTCCATGTCCCTAATACCTATTCCCATGCTCAGAATTTAGAAAGTGCTTGAAACCATTGTGAATGACATGGATCAGAGGCTTCTTATCCTGGCTCCTGGGGAGGTAGTGCTCCTGTCTTTCGTCCTAAACAGAGGAGAAAGATGCCTTGCAAGCAAGTATACACTGGAAATAAGCTTTATTTTTCGTTGTCTCATAGAAAAGGGAGCTTAAGCCTCTAATTGCTGCTATCGGAGCCAGAGCACCTGCTGGTTCCAGCGCTACCTCCATTAGCGGGCTGCCTCTCTTCCAGGGCTGCCAGGCTGGTAATCTGAAAGGGAAATAACTTGTGGTTGGGGGGCAGATGGGACTCATTGTTGCTAACTGCTCACCGAGTCTATCACTGTCTCACCTCTCCTCTTGAGGAGAGAAATCAATAGCATTTTAAATGTCTTGCTAAGTAAGTGTTTATGAAGCAGGTTCCCAGGGGACTTAGCCTAGGGGCAGCTAAGAGCCTGAAGTAGGAAAAGTCTCTGAGGTGAGAGTCCTCCCTCCCACCCCCATTCTTGCCTTCCTCATTTCCAAGGTGATTGATTGCCTCCTTTCTGGGCTCTTTGAGTCAGCATAATGAATTGGCATGTGCATGAGGGTAAGAGGGAATGATATTCATTCAGCCATTTATTCCATGATTCATTTGCTGGGCATTGTGTTGAGTGCTGGATACACCATCCCTGCCCTTGAATAGCTCCTGTTCGCAGGGAATACAAGCACAAAGATGGTGAGAATTGTGTGATATGATGTGATGGAGGGAAGTAGAGCTTAGGGGGACCAGAGAGGTAGATGCCATAGTGAGGACCACCTGATGGGACAGAAGGACATCTTCAGATTTCTTGTTACAGACTGTTTTCCAAGAACTGCTGATAGTGAGGGAAGAAATTGGTCAAGTCCTGGACAAGGCTGAGAAGCCCAGGACTATACCATTAGCATTTGCTCAGGACCACTTGATAGGTAAGGATTAATTAGAACATGCTATAATATAGACCAGCATAGGAGCCCAGTGGACATTAGCTCCATTTCCCTAGGGAAACAGACACACTGCCCCTTGGCCTCCACCCTTGGTTGTGGCTAAACCTGGTCTGCCAGGGCCACAGTGCTTCCCATGGAAGTCTGGCTTTCTCTCCTTCCTTCCCTGTGGTGTGTTCCCACAGCCCCTTCTCCTTTTCACTCGGACACTCCATCTTATCCTTACTGGAGCTCCATAAGGGCAGCTCTGTCCTGGGCCCTGGTTAACTTCCAGCATGGAGCATTGGCTGACACATAGAAGACATCCAAGCAGATAGAAAATGCAAGGCTGCTCCCACTGGCCATTGGCCTGTCATCTGTGCACCTTCCTTGGGATTCCCAGCTCAGACTGCCAGCCCTACTAGTGGGGAGAGCCATGGGACTGACAGATTGCAACTCTGGTCCTGATGTGGCATGCTGCCAGGCTTTTAGTTTTCTCCCTCATCCTTTGGGCAAAGGAGAGAAACAAGTCACAGCATAGACACCCACAGAAATAGCATTAATTTGGTCTGATTTAAATTCAGGTGTTGACTCAGCCTGAGGAGCTGCTTGTGGTATCACTAGTGGATGAGGAGCATATGTGACAGAGGAACTCAGACAGCGGCAGACCTCAGCAGCTGAGTTTGCTCTAGAAGCATCCCAGAACCCTTCCCACCCCTAGAGTCTCTGTCAACCACACCTGTACCCTCTGGCCACCTGCACATGCCATTTGTGCTCTCCTGTTTTCCTCCCAAGCAGGGTTTGTCAGCTGGAAAGAACAGCTGCTGTCATCCATGTCTGCTGTCCAGGTCAGCCTTGCCCCTGATGCCAGATCCACAGTGCCCTTTCTCAGCTATTGATCTGTCATCACCATATGGCTTCTCTGTGGATTGAATATTTCCTTAACCATAGCCTAATATTTGCCCTGGAGTTCCATAAACCTGGGTTTCATGCCTCCTAGCTTTGTGATGGGACAAATTATTTAACCTCTCAGTCAATGTCAGTTCTCCCATCCTGAAAACAGATATGAAGATAACACTCAGCCTTCAGGAGCTTGACAAAGGTACAAGATGAAACCTATAGAATGTACACAATCATGCTACCTGCCATCATGGTTACCATTAGTGCAATGGGTCCTGCCAACAGAGCTGTGTGTGGGGATCTACAACTCTCTTGTGGAGAACCCCAGCTTCTTGGCTCACTTTTGGGGTATTGTGAGGAGCTCCCTGAGGTCATCCTGGTGAAGTGACTTTACCGACTGTGGCTTCTGCTAAGTACTTACCATTGACAAGAAGTATCTTGAATGATTCTGAATGGTAGGGAGATTGCCTCTCAGCCCTGTATGGGATATCCTCACCATGTACTTCAACCCTTATGGAAAAGCCTTGTTTTTCTCCTAGGCTGAGCACTCTTTGGTGATAAAAACCTACTGAATGCTAGTCCCTGAACCACAGATGTCTGACACAGTATCCCCTCCAGAGTCTGTCCTCCAGTGCAGGAGAGAGCATGGTATGGGAGTAATTAAAGCCAACTAGTTCACCTGCTGTTTATTTGGCAAGGACATCCTGAGTCCTTGCTCGGGGCCAGCCATCATGCTAGGAGAGAGAGGAAAATAGTGAAAAATAAAAGATCTGTACCCTTGTTGAGCTTATAGTATAATGATAGACATGGACGTTTGTAGTGCAGTCATAAAGCATGGTACATGATTAGGAGTGTGGTAAGCATATTAAGAGGATCCCTGAAGATTAAGCCCTGGTGACATGAGAGAAAAGAGCAGTAGGACCTGATCTTGTCTGGGCAGGGTCATGGAAGAAGGGCTTCTTTAGGAGTTAACATTGGATCAGATCTGAAGTTGGAAGGATTTGTAGGGATCAGTAAGGCTGAGGGAAAAAGCTAGACTGAGGCTGCAAGTAGGGAAGCACCTTGTTACATGTGAGGGCTTTAAGAAAACCAGAGCCTACAGGGTGGGTGCCAGGGAAGGAAGAAAAGATGGGTTCAACATGCAGGAGGGCCAGTGAGGGAAGAGCCTCCAGTATGCCAACAAAGTCATGCAAACTCGGGGCACACAGCATGTCTGACTGCTGCTGTCCAGTGCCTTCTCTGTGGTGTCCAGCCCCTGGCTGACACTGTGGCCCCACAGTGCTCCAACTTCCCTGGCTTTACCTCCCCTACAGGATGCAGCACCCTGGCCTAGAGCCCCCTCTCTCCAATCACTAGTTGCTCTAATCCTTTTGCCTCATACAGGTCCTTAGCTCCATTTAGGGAATTTATAACTCCTGACTCCCTGGACCCTTGTTCAACTGACTGGCCAAATTGAGCTCACCTGGGCCCTCTGCACTCCTGCCAAGCCTAAGTGTAGACCTGCTTCTTCTCTGGCTGCCCTCAGCCCTCTTGCAGGTGAACTTGCTCCTGACTTGGCTGCACTGAGGCAGTGAGGGCTGAGCTCCCTCCACCCTTCCTTCTCAGGAACAGGAAGAGCAACCTGCATCCCTGATGGACTCCCATCTTCCTCTTTCCTGCTGCCCCTCCCTCTGTACTTGTCCTATGCTCAGCCATCTTGAACACCTTCTAACCCCACACCTCCTTCACTGTGTAGAATCTGCTCCTGAATCCTTTGGCTCTCTACTCGCTCCTACCACAGTAGTCCTGGTGGCTGACACCCTGGGCTACTTCCCCACACTTCTTTCCATGACCTCTTGGTAGAATTTGAGGATGCTGACCACCTCGTCTCTTCAGAAAACCCTTCTCCTTTCTTCCTAGCTGATTTCAGGACCTCCCCATTGGTTGTGCCGACTCACCTTCCTTGGCGCTCCTCACTAGTGCTGTCGATTTCAGCACTGGGCTAACCCATGACCTGTATTCATTAGAGAAGTGTCAGGCCTGCTCCTGCCAACATGACCTCTCAGCTCCCCCCATGCAGTGGCCTGCTCACAGTCTTTCCTGCCTGTTCTTTTTTTCCTCCTACTCTCACGGACCCCAATTGCACATTAGTGTTTTAAACCACTGCTTTGGGAACTATTGTGCCTCCTTTCGGGGATAATCATGTTCATTGCCTCTCAATTCCCTGAAATTGGTGTGTCTCTGGCTATGTTGTTCCCAAAGCTTAGAACACAGCCTTCCCTTTGTCAAACCACAAAACCACCAAAACTAATGGATTTCTCCTCTGGGATGAAACATTATATTTATTTGTTTTTTTTATCATTTTAAAAAATAATTATTTTACTTTTGATTAAAATATTAATTACACATATTAATGGGGTTAATATGTAGTGTGGTGTTTTTGCACGTGCATACAGCTACACTGATTGAATCTAACCTTCCTTTATATACCCCTATACCCCTTTCTCAACCTTTAGGAATCACTATTCTATATGCAGGTCAACTTTTTGTTTTATCTTCCACATATGAGAAAGAATATGCAGTACTTGTCTTTCTGTCTGGTTTATTTCACTTAATATGATGTCTTCCAATTCCATACATGTTGCCACAAATGGCAGAACTTTATTCTTCTTTGTGACTAATACTCCATTATATATTTATATCACATTTTTTATCTGTTAATTTGTGGATGAGCACCTAGGCTGATTCCCTATCTTAGATATTGTGAATAGTGCTACAATAAACATGGGTATTCAGTTCTTTCTTTGGTATGCTGATTTCATTTCCTTTTGATATATATTCAGAAGTGAGGTTGCTGGATCATATGGTGTTCTATTTTTAGTTGTTTGAGGAATCTCCATACTGTTCTTCATAATGACTATACTTTATATAAGGCACTTAAAAAACCTAAAAGAAAAACGAGTAATCTGATTTAAAAATGGGCAAATGATCTTAATAGATACTTCTCAAAAGAAGAAATATAGATAGCCAACAAATACATGAAAAAAAGGCTCATTATCTTTAGCTACCAGGGAAATTCAAATCTAAACTACAGTGAGATACTATCTCACACATGACAGAGTTGCTATTATGAAACAAAATAAAAATACTGGTGTTTTTAGTCATATTTTTATTGCTGTGACCAAAACACCTGATAAGAACAACTTAAAGGAGGAAAGGACTCTTTTGGTTCACAGTTTCAAAGGTTCCATCCACTGATGGCTGATGCTAGAGCTCTGAGCTGGAGGTGAGACAGACCATAATAGCTGATGGGTGTGTGAAAGAAAGCTATTCAGTTCACAACAGTCAGGAAGCAGAGAGACAACTTTGCTCACCAGAGACAAAATATAAACCCAAAAATCAGGTTCCCATTGATGTATTTCCTCCATTCACACCCTCCCTTCCTGTGGTTACCACCCATTTAATCCATATCAGTGGATTAGCCACAACTCTCATAATCAATTCACCTCTGATTCTTGCACTGTCTCACACATGAAATTTTGGGGGCTACCTCATATCAAAATTATAACATTACCCCAGCCCTCCAAAGCTCATGACAATCTCACAATACAAAATTCATTTAGTCCATTTTCCAAGAGTCCCTATATTCTTAATAGTTCCAGCACTCCCCAAAAATCTGAGTTCAAACTCATCTGAGACTCAAGGCAAACTCATGGATACTTTCCCTTGTAAAGATCAAAAGTAAGCTACAAATATCCAAAATATAATGGCACAGAATAAATCTTTTCACTATAAGGAAGCAGTGGAGACAAGAGGGGATAGGACTAAAGCAAGACCGAAATCCATCTGAACGAATAAGTTCTGAAACTCAATCCAGCATCTGTGGTACATGGCATCATGATGTTCTCTCCAAAGCACTTCTGTAACTCTGCACCTATGGCCTTGCTGTCTGTAGACTATATGGCCTCTCTCTTGACTTGTCTCTGCCTCATTCTTGCAGTTTTCCTTGGCAGATATTCCACGTTACTGGTATCTTTTGATCTTGTGGGTCTATTTTCCACTGTAGCTTTGACATCCTTCTCACATATTAATACATTGCTTTCATTGCTTTATTAGGGACTGCCTACAGGGATTCCAACCCTGCTACACTTTGCCTGACCTCCCATGTCTTTCTTTGAAATCACAGTGGAAGCCTCCCCATAACTCCTGTATCTTGGATTCCTGCAGAACCAGCACCATGTGGTCAGCCAAGATATACTACCATCTTGAGCAGTAGCCAAGCCTCCTAGGACCATGGCTGCAGCAGCCTCTGAGTGCCTGGGTGGCTGAGTGCAGTGAAAACTTTCTAGGTGCCCTTGTGAAAGCAGGGTTCCCCATGGTCACTTCCTAAAGGAATTTTTACTTTTATACCCTTGAGTTACATTTGTTCTCAAGTCATCTTTCCTATTATCCCTGTGCAAATCATTTAACATCTCTTTAATGGCTATAATTCCTTTAAAAACCACGCCTTCCTGAGCCCTGTAGTACTAGCACTTTGCTAGCTAAAATGCAAGTTTTCAAATCTTCCTGTTTACTTTCTGAACCTGATTATTACAGTAAACTTAGCTAAAAGGTACCAGCAGTACTGATTCTACTGCCTGAATGTTGTGCTGCTTTGAAATTGCCTCCCCCAGATTTATTGGTCCATCAGAAAGTATCAGGAGATGGGCTAAATTCAGCCCCACAGAAAGTATCAGGACATGGACTAAATGTAGACAACTTCTTTTCCAGAAGATAACATGAATGACCTCTAGTCCAGTTTTCAACAGAGGCCTCCTTCTTCTTTGAAACCTAATATACCCAGTCTTTACTGTCCACAGTCCTATCCACATTCTGGTTCTTTGACTTCCCCCCAGAATTTCCCATTAAGCTCTGCTTACAGCATTTTAAAGCTTTTCTGGCTTGTATTCTAACCTTTTCAAAACTATTCCCATGAACCAGCAATAAAGGCTTCTGAGCTACATAGTCACATTTGTCACAACAACAACCCTACTTCTTAGTTCCAATTTTTATTATAATCAACTTTTTGCAATGCTATGACCAAAAGACCTGACAAGAACAACTTAGTGGAGTAAAAGTTTATTTTGGCTCACAGTTTTAGAAGTTTAATCTATAGTCAACCATTTCAGTAGCCCCTTGCCTAAGGTGAGGAAGAAGGGTTTAGCAGAGGAAAACAACTCAGACATGGCAACCAAGGAGCAGAGAGAGAGCTTCATTCAACAGGGACAATATAAAACTTCCCAAATCAAGTCCCTAGTGAGCTACTTCCTCCCGCCACATCCTATCTGCCTGTAGTTACCACATAATCCATATCATTGGATCAATCCACTGATTAGGTCACAGCTTTCATAATCTAATCATTTTACCTCTGAACATTCTTGCATTGTTAAACCATGAGCTTTTGGGGGATACCTCATATTTAAACCATAATAACTGGTGAGGATATGGAGGAAAAAGCAGCACTTATGCACTGTTGGTGGAAATATCTGTTCTTAGTGGGACATCTTTCTTGTTTGACTTCACAACTACTCATCAGACATTTACTGATCTCTCCTATCTTGTATCATGTAGTTCAAAAGTTTTTATAGTGTGTCTAAGGAGATGGACAGATATGGAAAAAGTTAAAAATAATGGTCCTCTTCACTGTGGAAAACAATGATATATATTCTAAATTACCCGATGACCATTCACCCATGAATGAGGCTCATATTCTGAGTACATTTGTCCATTGTTCCTCCTCCTGTCATTTTTACCACTGTCTTCATTCCTGACTTTAGGATTATGATGAAAGGAGTTTTGCAGGGATAAAACTTTGACTTTGTTAACTTGATATTGTCCCCCTCAGCTGTATCTACTGTTTAAAAATAGGATTTGTTATTTTCTGATAGTTCCAGAGTGGAGGGCTGGTGGGGTTTTGTGTTTATTAAAGGGAATATTTTCAAATGGAATCTCTTTGAAATTAGACCCAAAACATGGGTTTTCTTGCAATATGTCATGTATAATTTACAAGGAAGAATGCACTTTCATGATTCTACAGGAAAACACTTATAAAATAAAACTCTTCATTAGTTTTACATATTATGATCTTTTTAAAAAATATCTTTGGGAAGAATTAGATTTAAAAAAAAAACATAGCTGCTATAAGTTTTCCCATTGGGAAATATTTACATAGAGAGGAATGGCATAATTACATTTGCTGATCTCTAAGACAGTTATGGTAACTCTGGGAAGTTCAATATGGGATCCAGTGAATTGTGGAAGCCTGACAGATGGAATATAACTGTAAAGGGAAGAACTGTACTCCTGAAATGAGGGAACAGGGCATGAGATCTGGCTTTCACTTTTAGTAAGTAGAAGCATCAGGCAAGTTATTTCATCTCTTTCTAAGTTAGAACTACTGTGGCAAGTAAATAGAGAGTTAGGAAGTGGTAAAAAGTCCCACACTTTTTTAAAAATAATTTATTTATTTTGATTCATTGTAGACAAATGGGGTACAACTTGTTTCTCTGGTTGTACATGAAATAGAGTCACACCATTTGTGTAATCATACATGTAGATAGGGTAATGATGTTTGTCTCATTCTGTTATTTTTCCTTCCCCCCACCCCTCCCACCCCTCTTTTTCCTCTATACAATCTATTCTTCCTCCATTCTTGCCCCCCTCCCACCCCTGATTATGTATCATCATCCGCTTATCAGAGATATCATTCATTCAGCCTTTGGTTTTTTGGGATCAGCTTATCTCACTTAGCATGATATTTTCCAACTTCATCCATTTGCCTGAAAATTCCATAATTTTATTCTTCTTTATGGCTGGGTATTTGTGAAGCTTGTGCCATTTTTTAAAATGAAATTATAAAATCATATATATTAATCATTGAATGTTTGGGAAATAATACTTGAACATAAAGGAAATGCATAAAAATGCAGAAAACAGTTTTTTTTTTAATTTCAAAACCAGAATGACAATATAGGTAGGTGCTTTGAATTGGTTCATTTCAGGAAAGATGGAAAAATCCCCCCACCCCCCCCGCTCAGTACTTTGTGGGAGGAATTAGATTTTGATGGCAGCATAACATTCTGTCATATGAAGTACTTAATCATTTACCAGATTTAGATTTACATTTTTTGACTATTCTAAATAATTCTTTCTTAAACTTTTATTGTTGCAGTACCTGGGATTGAACCCAGGGACACTCTACCACTGAGAGATATCTCAGCCCTTTTTTTAAAAATTTTGTTTTGAATCAGGTTCTCCTGAAATTATCCAGGTTGGCCTTGAACTTGTGTAAACATCTCTGCCTCAGACTCAGAGTAACTGAGATTACATATGTGTGCCATCATGCCTGCTCATAAACATCTTCATACAGAAATTTTATATATACCTTGAAGATAAATGGTTATGATGAAATAAATGGTCAGAAGTATAGATAATTTTAGGTGTTTTGATCCTTTTGTACTGCCAGCTTATCTGCCAATAGAAATGTCATATCAACTTGTGCTCCCACTTTCTAGTCTTTTGCTAACACCCTTTTCAGTCCTGTGCATTGCTTCAAAAGATGCAGGTATTTAAAGTGTTGCCTATTTGCTAGACCTCCCTAGAAACTGATTCCTGCTTTAATTTGCAGTGCTGGGGAAGTTGTGCAGAAACACTAGTGTGGCCAAATATTTTCTCTATTTTATTTGGCAAACTATAGTTCTTTTGAAAATTCCCATTTGTGCCCTTGGTACTTAGAGGGCAGAGTAAACATCTCTCCTCTTGCACTGAATAGAGACATGGTCACTAATGGTTTGTTAAGCTGTGTTGAGTCATCTTGGATCAGATCTTTGAACTGATCATTTGTTGAGAAACATATTTTGGTTGAATAAATGCTAAATGAATCATAATGCAGTAGTTGGATGGCCATAGGGCCAAGAGCTAATAACTGTTATCCCCAGTATAGGACATTACTTCATCCATCATCCTACCCAATGTATTTTTAAGTGTTCCAGACTATGTGTATTAGTCAGCATTCTCTAGAGGAACAGAATCAACAGGAAATATGATTATAAAAAGGGGATTTATTAGATTGGCTTACATGACCAGAAGCTAGATGATCCACAATGGCTCTCTGCAGTTGGAGAGCTGGAAGAACCAGCAGCTGTGCAGTCCAAGATGCATAAGCCCCAGAACAAAAAAGATCAACAGTGATACCCTAGTATGAGACCAAGGCTTCTGGAAACTATCTGGAGAATCACTGGCAGAGTCTGCTTTGGAAGAGTGAAGAAGTGAGAGTCTGATATCCTCAGGTGATCAAAGCAGCACCACATCAATGTTCATAGCTGCTCAATTCACAATAGTTAGTTTGTGGAACCAACCCTTCAGTTGATGAACAGATAAAATATACACAGTGGAATATTACTCAGCCATAAAGAAGAATACAATTATGGCATTTGCTGGTAAATGTATGGAGTTGGAGAACATCACACTAAGTGAAATAAGTCAAGCGCAAAAGATCAAAATGTTTTCTCTGATAAGTGGATGATGATACATAGTGGGGGGGAGTGGCAGGTGGGGCAAGAGAAGAATGGAGGAACTTTGGATTGTGTAAAGGGAAATGGGGTGGAAGAGATTGGGGGAAGGAAAGATAGTGGACTGAAACAGACATTACCCCATGTACTTACATGATTACATGAATGGTGTGAATCTACATTGTGTACAATCATAGAAATGAAAAGTTGTACCCTGTTTGTGTACAATGAATCAAAATGCAGTCTCTAAAAATAAAAATTTGAAAAAGAGGGAAAAAAAGACAAAAAAAAAAAAAAGAGGAAGAGTTGAGTATTCATCTGCATCAGCTTCCTTGTTCTTCCAACTTTTATTCCATCTTGTTGGGCAGTGCCAACCACACTTAGGGAAGGTGTCCACTCCAATTCACTATCCCACATTCCAATCACTCCTAGACACACCCTCATTGACACACCCAGAAGCCTCTTAATCATCAGCATCTCTTAATGCAATCAAGTTGACAATTCAAATTAACCATTACACTATGTATTAGGTTTTAGCTCCTGTTCTTAATAATAATTTTATTCTAAAGGAGAGAAACTTACAACATGATGTATTAATCCATGAAAAAAAAAGTTTTTGGAACACAAGTTCGTCTTCGAGAGGTCACATTTTTGACTCAGAAAGTACACAGGGCTTCATGAACTAGCAGGAGCAGCCCATCTCACCTTATTACTGAGGTACAGAAATATCTATTCTCCCATGCTTCCTTTGGGAGGTATCAAACAGGTCAAATTCAGTTTATAGAAAGCAAAGTTAAACCTCCACTAGAATGTTTCTGTAGATGCTGATAAACTCACTTTCCTCTTGGCCTCCACCTTGCCCTTGGCATAATGGTTGACCTCTCTGCCCATACCAGTTTGAAAATGCCTGCTGGAGTCAGGCAGGCAAGGACTTTGAAGCCTGGCAGACTCAAGGTCCCAATCTCAGCTCTTCTGCTTGAAAACCCTTAGGTTCTTATCTTTTCTAGGTGTCAGTTGTTTAAATGGACAAATAAACCTTACCTCATAAGGGTTATTTTAAATATCAGTCCAGATAATGATTTAAAGTATCTGGAGCACAGTAGATATTAAACAATAGTTATTGTCATTATCAATGGTAAAATAGTAGGGGCTTAACATTAAGGGAGTTTAACTGGCTCATTATGACAAATGGTCACAAAGAATACTTTTTACTTCAACAAATTATTAGTCTGAATCTGTTACAATTTTAGTTTTACGGATTTGAAACTTGATTTTATTTTCACATTGAGACTAACTCAATCTTTTTGGGATGAGATTAAATTAGCCAAATTCTCAAGAGACTATTGTAAATCCCACAAACAGGTGACTTATCAAGTCTGGACAGTTGTGAAATAGATAGAGACTGGAACACTCACATCATAGATCAGTTCTTCTCTCCCTTGGTGGGGAGGGTGTGAGTTCCTGCCAGGGTCAGATTATTAGTGCTTGTTAAATGAACAGGGAATTGGAGCAAAGGACTTAGTTCGTCATGAGAATCCAGGCCCCCTATTCCCAACTGCTATAACTTGGTGACTTGCTCATCTTGAAGGATTAGTCTTGCTTACTTGAGCACTTGTGGACCAAGGTCCCAGCACCTTTAAAGAGTTATTTGATGGACATTGCCAATTCTTGCCTGTCAAGATGTCATTTTCTTCTTAGTTCCATACTTATTACTTCCTTTTGTTATTGACAAATCAGCCATCTGGTCATGTCAAATGTCTTTAAACTGTGCTGTTTGTTACCAATTAGTCATCTGGAACCAAGGCTCTGTGAGAGATTTTGCATGTGTCCACTTGCATATTGATTTTGTCATTCACCTCCTTGAGACCAGTCTTGTTTCTGGATCACCTTTGAATGAGTTTGTAGGTGAAAGGTTCATATCTTGCTTATCTCTCTACTCCTGTGAACCATCTGCAAACTTCTTATCTTAAGCAGTGGTTTGGGATATGAAACCTACTCTCAGGGGTGACACGTCCAATAATACATGTTTTCTCTTTGTATCTCCAGGGAGTCGGGAGCAAACTGAAGGGCCTCTTGTTGTTCCAAGGGCCACTGAACATTTTCGTAAGCATACTCAAAGCTACCGGATTCATGTTGCCATGCTAGAAGAAGCCTTTACCAGTGAATGTTATCTGCCACATCCTGTATTCTATCATTTAAGTCAGCAGTCGGTAGTGGTGTGAATTACATTTCCTCTGGGATTTAGCATTTTGCCCAGTGGCAGTCTGGCTGAGATTATTTTTCTATTGTTTCACATGGCTGGAGAACAGGTGCCCTTGCACTGTAATTGCCACTTCTTCAGCCCTTCACCTCTGTTCCTGAGAGAGCCACTTGCATCCCACAGAGGAGATTCACAACTCTGACAACTGAACTCTCCAATGTGTCAGAATAACCCTCACTTAGAGGAGCTGAGGAGGAGTAGGTTACCCAAGGCAGAAAGTCCCTTCCTTTTCAGTTGTAGTATTTCTGGCTGATTTCAGACATTGTTTTTCTAAAATCTGAAGGAGATAAGAGCTTAAGAATGTTAAGTTTACTTCACCCCATTTCTCCTCCATACACCCTTTCAACATCTCTTCAGTTCCTTACCCAAGAGGCCTTTTAGCAAGGCAGCCTCAAGGTGCCTACTAAGGCTTAGGTCCCTGCTGGTGATGTGCAAGAGAAAACAAAAGGGATGGTAAGTGTTGGGGCAGGAGGGATCACATCCATACAGATTGCTTATGAGTTCTTCTGGCTGTAATAGGGCTGGTGGAAGGAGTGTCCTCACACCTGGAAAGACCTGAGCTGTTAAATACCCTTGTATCACACCCTTCAGTTGATCTGTATTTGCCACTAGCCACATATAATACTGAAATTTTTGTGCCTATTAAAATTAAATTACACTAAAAGTTCAATCCCTTGATCATACTAGTCACATTTCACTTGCTCAGCAGCTACCAATGGCTAGTGGCTACCATATTGGATTCTGATGATACAAAAAATTTCCATAGCAGAAAGTTCTTCTGGACAGTATTGCTCCAGGGCTGGTTGCTAGTTCTCCTACAATAGACATTCAAAAAATATCTATCAAGTGAATTGATGAATTACCTTAAAAAGTCCACCAAACCATCCAGTCTTATTGTTTCTCTTTATTCCTCATGAATCTTGTAGAGGTCCTGGACCCAGAAACTCAGATCAGCACCTGTGAGGTAGCTTAGGATTGATTTGGCTCCCAGCACACTTGGATTGCTGGGGTTATCGGAACAGATTTAATGTACTCATGTTAGTGAGGGTCTCAGGAGAAACAGGAATAATGGGGAGGAGGATGTTGGAGGGAAGAGGAAGAGAAGGGAGATTAATTTTTAAGGATTTATCTCATGAGATTGTGGAGTATGGCATCCAGGGAACAGTTGATGCTGCATTTCAGTCCACAGGCAGTCTGCTAGCAGAACTCCCCTCTTTCTTGGGGAAAGTCAGGTTTTTTTTCTCATAAGGTCTTAAATTAATTGGATGAGGACCACCCACATTATGGAAAATAATCTTCTTTATTCAGTCTACTGATTTAAATGTTATTCTTGCCTAAAAAGATACCTTCACAGAAACACCTAGAATAATGTTTGATCAATTATCTGGGTCCTATGACCTTAACTATGATGACCCATAAAATTAACCAGCATTCTTGCTTGTTTTATATAGAGTATTAGCTGTCTATTTCTGTGACAAAATGCTTGAGAAAATCTACTTAAAGGGAAAATAATTATTTTGACTCATAGTTTCAGAGGTTTTGGTCCATGGTCACTTGGCACTGTTGTTTTTGGGCCCGTGGTAAGTCAGAATATCATGGCAGGGAACGTGTGATAGAGCATAGCTTCTCACCTCATGGCAGTCAAGAAACAGAGAGAGGAAGAGACCATGGATAAGATATACCCGCAAGGACCTACCCCCAAAGAACAACCTTTTCCACTAGTACCTACCTCCTTAAGTTTCTACTGCCTCCCAATAATGCCACCAGCTCAGGACCAAACCTTCAACACATAAGCCTTTAGGTAACATTCCTTATCCAAAACTATAACGTGTAGGTTAATCTTTGAGTCCAGTTTCCTTGATCATGTAGTCCTTGGTGGGGGTACCACTTCTCAAGCTACCCTACCTAGTTTCTTCTCCCTCCTGCAGCTAGCAGGAAGCTCATGATAAAGTGGAAATGTCCCAGGTTTAGAGTCAGGCAGACATGAAATACAGCCTCTGGCCTACTCTAACCTCTCTAAACCTGAATCGAAAAAATGGGATAACAGTTATCTCATTAAACCCTCTGTAGCACTTTTCATTCAGTTTTGGAATTTCCTCTTGGTCTTCTTGTTCCTTTGTCTTTGAATACAGGATCTCCATTTTATTTTTTGTTGTGTAAATAGATCAGTCTGTAGAATATAACATATGCTCATGAAATATCTGTTGATTAAATAGCAAATGAATCCATTCAAAGACAGAGATGGGGCAGAGGTGATTGTAGCAGATGCTTTAAATGTGGATTTCTTTTCCACTGCAGTTCAGCTTGCTGTGAAGTCTCTTTACAGGCCTTCTCTCACCTGGGATGCCTCCAGTCTTTTATATGTGTTTGTGTGGTAAGAACACTTAAGATGAGATCTACCCTACTTACACAAGTTTAGGTATCCAATACATATAGTTGCTAGAGTTGGTCCAGCAGATCTCTAGAACTGAATACCATATTTTCTTTATTCATTCATCTGACGGTGGATATTTAGGTTGTTTCCACATCTTAGCTATGGTGAACAGTACTGCAATGAACATGAGAATGCTCTCTCTGAGATCCTGATTCCCATTCTTTTGGTTGAATGCCCAGAAATAGGATTGCTGGATTATGTGGTAGTTGCCTCCAGTCTTATATCAGCTGCATGGTAGAGTTGATTGACATATGAGATCACTGGATATTCAGTCTTTTTATTTTCCTGTCTAGCTCCCTGGCCCTCCTACTTTTTTTACGCTCCCTGGCTCCCTTCCTAGAACTTGCTCTACGCAACTGGAAATTAGTTTTCATGATTAAGGTGTTCAAATTGTTGAGGAGCCGTAAGGTAGATAACAGTAAGCAAGGCATTTTCTCCCATGTTCTGCATGAATACCATAAAACATTTTGATGGGTCAAAGGTTGATGCTCCTTTTATTCCAAAAACCTGGTGAGATTTCATTAATCACAGCCAAGTTCCAGGATCCCAGCTTTAAATCAATGTTGTATTTAACAAGAAATGAGCAGTCAATTGTAACTTTTTTTTCCCAGTAAACTGATGCAATTTAGTGCTTATGGAATTTATCTGTCTGGGGGATCAGCAGCCGAACATAATTTTAATTACACTTGTCACCCTCGGCCGCACTCTCTCATTCCGTGCTAACCTTATCGGGATAGCAGTACCTACCCTGCTAAATTTTATTGGTCAAAAGCCAAAGTTTGCTTCCTTGTCATTTAGGGAACTGCCTGGCACCTTAATTTCAGAGAGAAGCTACCTTATTAATGTAAAGCGACTTAATAGGAAGTACAAGCTGTTAGGTTGCTTGTATGACTAACAAAATCTTGTGCAGACTTCCTGAAATAGCAAAGAATGCAAGTGTTAAAGTTAGCAAAGAATACTATATTGACACTTGCTAATTAGATCCAATTTCACCACCACAGCCTGCTATGGTTATGTGAATTTTACTAACTCAATTTACATTGTGCCATAGAAGCATTTCTTGCTTATGATACTCAGTATACTTGAGGGTGTGGGGGAGCAGTCTTTTAAAAGAGCGAAATCAACTCCATTCTCATTTCTTTCTGTGAAAGCAAGAAAGGGTAAAGGGACAGAGAAAGAACATCACTTAGGATGAAAAAGAATTGGCATTTTTTCTCCTTTGTGATAATTAGGGTATTGAATATGTCTGGGCACGTATCGTGGATGAAAGGAGACCTGCCTCATGGCACCTTTTCTCCATCAGTACCACATTTGATTCCCATTTTCTAAACTATTCTTCGAGCTCCTGTCTGGTTTATGAGTCACACTTTTCATGTCAATTCTTTTGGAGGACATTTTATGTGTTACAGATTTTAAAAGTACAGTAATAGTTCATCTGTCAAACCCTGCCTGCAAATCTACCCCTTATGGCTATTAAACAATGGTTACCTTAGTTTCTTAACAAGATGTCACTATAGAGGTACATAGCCCTCTGGCCAAAACATGCTTTCCAATGGGTGACTGGCTGGAAGTGAAGCCAGCCTTCTGTTTTACTGATGCCTACTTTAAGCATTACCAAAATAAACTACTTCCCTCCATCTAACTCAGTGAGCAAGCAAGGACTGTCAATGCTTACCAAGTCCTCCTGTGCACCAGTTCTAAGCACTGTATATGTTAATTCATTTAATTTAATCATCACAATAGCCCTGTGAAATAGATGCTATTTCAAATTCCATTCTTAAGGAAAAATGAGGCACAGGGAACACACCATTTTCCCAAGATTGCAAAACTGGTATGCCAAGCCAGGGTTCAGACTCAGCCTTCAGGCTCCAGAGTCTGTGCTCTTGATCACTGTGTTATGCTGTTGCTTTTTTTTTTTTTTTTTGCTAGGTTTTGCTGTTTGGGAACTATGACCAATTTTGAGGAATGGGGGAAAAAAAAAAAAACTCTTGAGAGAAAAGTTGAACCAAATGGTCCTCATGGGAGAGGTACAGAAGTGGCCAGTGAGCAATGGAGAATTCTACCCATGTCTCATAGAAGAATGGAGGAGATCCAGAAGAGAACTGGAGCCAGCCAGATGAAATTATTAACATCAATAATATCAACACCAATAGTGACTCTGTATTGTTTTCAGCTCACAATGCACAACACAGTTGTATGTGACAGCAGATTCCCATGTTTGAAAAGCCAGAATAGGTCTAAAGGTGATAATAACCCACAATTTTTCACTTACAGAAGTTGAAGCTCACAGAGGCTAATGAGGTACACATCTATTTAGGGTCAGGGTTGCATCTGACATAATAAGTTTCTGATAGAAGTTTAATATTCTCCATCCATTGTTCCTTTACTTGCCTCAAGGGAGCGTAAAATCAGTTTGTTTCAGTTACCTACTGTGATGTAACCAAACAGCCCCTGGGGGAATAAAATAACAAATATCAACTGTTATTACCTGGTATGCTTCCTGGAGTTGGTTGGGCTCTATTGCGTGGTTTACACTTGGGGTCTCTGTGGTTACAGTGGTGGCTGGGATTGGAGTCATATTAAAATCATTCTTACAGGGTTAGCATTGATCCTGGTTCTCAATGGAGACACCAACCTGTGGTCTGTCTTGCACTTCCTCACAGCTTGGAAGCTGGATTCCAAGAGCAAGTTTCTAGAAAGAAACAAGGAGAGGGAGTACATGGGAGGTGGAAAGAGCGAGAGAGAAAAAGAAGAAAGTCATGGAGAGGGGTGGAGAGGAGACCTATCACTTTCTATGAGTTAGACTTGAAGCCACAGATTATCATACCTTCCATTCTCTGTTCATCACAAAGATCTGACCAAGTTCAAGGGGAGAGAGAGATTCTACCTTCCTATGTGAGTTGTGTCAAGGTCATATTATAAGGAAAAGCACGTTTTGGTCCTGTTTGGAAATGTAGTCTGCCATGTCATTTTTCCCCCAGATTCTTTTCTTTTAGCGTTGAAGCTTCTCCGTCCAGCAAGTATTTCTGACAGCATAGATATTTCTCTTTCAATTAATCGTTGATATCAGCTGTTTTTCCAGTGAGACATCTGGGTATCAAACAAAAATCAAGTATGCATCTTGAGTAGTATCAATCAACAGAAAATATTTTCTTCTTTGTCTCAAGCAAAGCATAAACAATTTAGGGTAATTCCAGGGATGTTGAACCTAACCACAAACATTTGTAGTATAGCTAGTTGGATTCCATCTTGATATTTTCTAGTTCACAGAACTTCTTCATCCCTTAACAGATTGTTGTGAATTGGGTCAGGGTCAGGCCTACCTTAATGAATAAACATTTCTTACTATCATACTTATTTTTAATTTGTTATAATTATTTAGTATAAAGTAGGTAATCCCTTTTTATTGATGAAACATGTATAAGGAATAAATAGTAATAAGACAGAGAAACCAGCAACATTAACAGATGGTTGCCATTACCTTTGAAGTCACCTCATGTCACTTCCTGACCCAATTCCCTTTCCTCCCCAGTTTGAGATAACTGTTATCTTGATTCCTGTGTTTATTGCTACACTAATTTTCTTCATGCTTTACTACATATTTACATCCCTTAATGATATTTTGTTTAGTTTTGCTTGTTTTAGAACATTTTTGTAGTGGAAAATCATATGGTATTCTTTCAGAAAATACTTCATCCTCAAAATTTATCTTGCTGCTGTGGGTAACTGGATTTCAGTCACATTCACTGCTAAATAGTATTCAACGTTGTAAACACAGTGTACTTTGTGATAGGCACTTTTCTATTTCTTTTTCCTATCAAAAACAGTGGTGACATTTAAATACTTACATGTCTCCAGGTACATATGCACAAACATTTTCTCAGGGCACATACCTTGCACTGAAATTGATGAGGTATAACAAATACTTGTTTTTTACTTTATTGTAAATACCAAGTTCTGTTTCACTTGAGATTGTTTCTTTCTATACTTTCATAGGATATGAAAGTTTCCGTTGCTTCACATTCCTCACCAAAACGTGCTTTCTGGATTTTTGTTGTTTGTTTTAATTGTTGTTAACCTGATGTTTGTGAAATGGTATCTTGTTTTGATTTTCATTGGTATTTATGAGCATCTTTTCTTATTTCTTTTCGTCCTCCTGGTTTTCTCATTCATTAAACTTTTTTCTTCAGGTCTTACTAATGATTGCACAAAGTCATTTTTTTCTCATTTATTTATAGGAAAATTCTCCTATTCTGGATACTAACCTTTATTAATCTTTATTTTAATTATGTGCTCCAAATACCTTCTCAAAGTTTATGAGCTGCTTCTCTTTTACTCTCTTTGCAGCAACTTTTAATCCATAGAAATTGTTAATTTTGTACTTTCCCTACCTTGAAGTCATGTAATATAATATATTCCATTATTTTCTCTTCCAAAGTCTTTATAATGTTTGGGCTCTGCTTCCTGGAGATGTGAACCTCATCACTGTATTCTGGATATTTTGATAGTCTTTTCACTTCAAATTTTGACATTAAGAATTCCAGTATTGCAGTTCTGATGTTCTGATCATGTTAGCCACAGCAGCTCTCTTGCTGTGTTCTGTGTGTGCTGCTTTTCATCTTTTGCGTTCAATATTTCCTTATCCCCTTTTCTAGTTTATCTGTTATCAACAAATAACTAGGTTTTGTTTTTCATTGTCTTAAAATCTTTGTCTTAACAAAAGTATTCAACCCACATATATTAATGGGAATTTTACTTTCTTCATTTAAAATTTTTTTATTTGTTCTAATTAGTTGTACATGGTGGTAGAATGCATTTATACATTTTGGTAGAGCATACATAAATAGAGTGTAATCTCCCATTTTTCTGATTATACATATTGCAGGATCACATCGGTCATGCAGTCATACATGTACATATTATTAAATGTCTATTTCACTCTATCATTCCTTCCCCCATACTCCTTCCCCTCCTTTCACTCCCCTCTACCTAATATAAAGTAACTCTGTTCTTCCCTATCTCCCCACTTATTATGAATTAGCTTCCACATATCAGAGAAAACATTTGAGGTAATTCTACTTTCTTTTTAATATTTTCTGCTTTTTTTTTTTTTTTCCCCTTTCCATTATTTATTTTCCCTCTCTTTTTTTATTTTGGACTATTTTTTTCTAATATTTTGCTTGCTCCCCAGTTTGGAAGTTTCTGATTACCCTAACAGTAACAAATTCAGAAATTGTGACACACACACATACCTTACCAGAGTCTAAACATACTCAGTATCTTTGCCCTCCTTGCAGACCACACAGACAAAAACCTTAGGGCATTCTAATGCTTATTTATTTGGTAATACTGTATGGATTTTTGTTTTATGGGTTTTTTTTTAACTCCTAAAATGTTATCATTGTTTTTTTTTCTTTTAGTTTTAACTCTATATTTGCCTTTTCTTTGTTCCAGCCCTTTTTATCCTTCAGAAATTTTGTCTGTGATCATTTTCCTTCTATCTGAAGTCTATCCTTTGGAGATTCCTATGGTGAGAGCCTTTTGGTGGCAAAGTATCTGATTTGCTTGTTACAATATCTGTTTCTGCCTGACATTCTAAGTGTCTAGGCAGATGGGAATCATTGGTCATACAGATGATGATCTGCATGGCATTAGTCATCATGGGCAAAAAAAAAAAAAAAAGGAAGAAGAAGAGTAAAAAAATCTACAGGTCCAATAAGTCAGCAAATGGGTAATTCACAAATACATCCATATGGCATCATACATCCAGGAATTATCATGTTTTTAAAGGCATCCTAGTGGAGAAAGAACATACTCATTACAGAATGCTAAGGAATAAAGTACAAGTTACCAAACTCTGTGTACTATATAATAAACACTCTGACACAAACACCCCCAAAAAATCTGGGAATGATACAGCAAAAAAGTTAAAACTATTTCTCAGGTATTGAAATAATAGGTGTTTTTATTTTCATTTTTATACTTTTTGACACTTTATAAGCTTTCTGCACAAAGTGTTCATAACTCAAAACCAGTGATTTGACTTATAAATGATTCATATTCAAAATTATTTCCAAGAAGGATGGATCATTTACACTCATATCCAACCCCAGCAATATATGACCAGCAGTTATATTTTTACTGTCTGCCAATTTTATAAGTGTACTCAGATATTTCATTATTATTTCCATTTACATTATTTTAATTACTATTGAAATCAAACACTTTTTATGTCTGTGTTTATTGGCCATTTGTGTTTCTTTGTGCTCTAGAGCATTTGCTCATACCCATTGTCGATTTCTCAATTACATTCTTAATGGTTTTCTATTGATTTGAAAGGGCTCTTTATATATTAAGAGTATTGACTCTGCCTTTTTTCAAATTGTTTTCCAACTTGTCTTTTCATATTTATGGTAATGTGGTTGTTTTTAATTTTTTCACTTAAAAATGATTCAGGTCTACCTTTGGGAATAAAAGGAAATAATACTCATAAACAGGGTAGAATATATATTCAAAAATATTTTCATGTACATTTTGGGGATAAGGAGAGAAAAATACATGAAATGTACCTCTAAAACAAGTTTCATAAAAACATAAGGAAAAGAAGCAGAGTATCTCTTCAGAGACTTTAACTGATGATGGGTAGGGGTGATTTGTCTCATGATCACTCTGTGGATATCCCTGTTGATACCTTTGTATCTGTATATTTAATGGCTAACATAGCCAACTGTCACTATATCTTACATTTAAGGTTGGTGGACAAAGAGGAAGGAAAGCATCAGAAACCACTCCTACATGCAGATCTATACAGCTTCTACTGGGAATTAACATGATGGTTATTCTACTTTATGCCAGTAGA
Organism: Sciurus vulgaris; assembly: GCF_902686455.1. Classification (NCBI taxonomy): domain Eukaryota; kingdom Metazoa; phylum Chordata; class Mammalia; order Rodentia; family Sciuridae; genus Sciurus; species Sciurus vulgaris. Next base: position 41,554,580 of record NC_136466.1, on the reverse strand, counting down.
CCTGAGGTCTGGTCTCACATCTGTTTCTTCCTCCCTATCACCTGAATAGTCATCATCATCAGTCGTGAATATCAAAGAGTAACCTCTTTCCTCTTATAGGTTGGGGTTTCTCAACCTGGGCAACAAGTGCCATTTGGGATGAGATGACGTTTTTGTTGTTGATGTTTAGCAGCACCCCTGGAATCTGCCTGCTAAATGCCAGTGCCACTGTTCCAGTTGCCAGAACTGTCTCAGACATAACCAAATGTCCTCTTAGGGGCAAAATTGACTGTAATTAAAAGCAACTGTAAGTTGACACAGGGCATTGAAAACTAGAGGCTTCCTTCTAGACTTTTGGGACGTTTAGATTGGATTGAAATTTGGGGAATTTCAAGTCCAACTTGTTTTGATGGCAACTTGATGGAATTGTGGCTGATCACCCACAGGTCTTTCTTCCACAGTGGGAGGCTCTAGCAAGTCTTTTAATGAACATAAGCTTTCATTTTTATACTAAATTTTATTAATATTTTTCTTGGTAACTACTTTTGTTGCTTTGATATATGCAGAGTCCCTCTTTATTCATCTTCTAATAACTGGCACTGTAATTGTTTTTACACTAAGCCTTTAATCCCTATAAAACTTACATTGATGTGTATTGTAAGGTACAGCTTTAACTTTTTGCAGTATTTTTCTTTTAAAATGACAAACGTAATGATGCCATTGCTTGAATAATTCCATTCTGTTCCTTAAGACATTCATTATACTTTTACAGAGTCATACATTCTATTTCAAGAATCTGTCAAAAGAATATTACAATATTATGTTTTTTAATCATTAGAGCAAAAAAGCTTTTTATACATTAATTATTTACACAAACACATAGGTAGATATTGGAAATCTATATAACTCAAGTATTTCATCCTAGTATTCTTTTGTGAGTTTTTAAAAACATTGAAAATCTCCCCTTGGAATTTGACTAAGTGGCAAAGAATGGCAATCTCAGACTCTCTTAATTAGTTGCCAGGAGCACGTGTATATTAAACTCCTACCATGTCAAGGGATTACCATAAGAGACCAGAACATAATGCTGTCTGTAACAGCTGCAGTCAGGCAGGGAGACAGACTTGAAAGAGGAAACCATGTGTGCTGCCTTCTCTGGTCATGTGAGTGTTTTCCTCTCTGCTCCAGTGATGCTGAGTGGGGAAGCAGTAGCAACCTTGAGAGGCAGCCACAGACCCCCTCTTGCAGGACACTAGGACTGTGAGGCTCTCTGTGGCTAGTCCTTCTTTCTTCTAGCCAGTGATGCCAACTAGAAGAATGGGGAGGAAGACTCTGTACACAGCACGACTTCCAGGACTTGCCAATTGTAGGAGGAACCACAGCCCTCCAGCACTCCATGTGTGTGAGCACCCATGATTGGTTCAGTGCCTGTTCTCCAAGCTAAGCTTCCTTTATTATCGGGTTCCCTGTCCTTACTCCTCCTAGATCGCCTTCCTCTGGCCTCCCTCAGGCATCTCACACTACTGTGAATATGGGGCCATATTGGGGGAGTGTTTATGAATGATTATTTTGTTCTCTAGAATATAACAAATGGTTTTGCCCTGGGCAGCCTCATTGGGTGTCTAGGCAGTCTTTCCTTGATCTAACTCTTAATTGTAAGGTGGGTAAGTTGGTTTCTTTCCAGGAGTCTAGAAAACCATATCCAGCCCCTATGGTCAAAACTGTGTAAGAAGTAGGTGACTCCTTTGTCATAGCTGATTGATGTCAGTTGGTATGAATTTAACCTGTCTGATTTTTTCCAAGTTCTTGTAATCTGGGTTTTGCTTTTGGTGTGAGCCTATTTTCTACAGATTTCTAGGTCGACTTATTTTGGGACTACTATTTGAATTTGAACTTGTGAATGTATTTTCTATTCATCTTTTCAGTTACAATGAGACCTAAGCATGTAAGCCTGAGAATAGTCGTCTTGGAACACATGACAACATCCACAACATGCTGTGCTCACACGTGAGGTGGTGTATGACCTTCACTAATCTGCATGACAGTAGGAGAGGTGGGGACATTATTTTGCCAGGGTATACATGAGTGACATATCAGAGCTCACAAGGAGTGCACTGCAGCTTATGAGTAATGGACACATGTGTAAATGTCCAGGGATAGGAATGCAAAGGACTTTCCTTGGTGATTTGGTTTTGCAGTGAAAGTGGCCTTGTTACAGAGGGACATATGCATCCTGATACCACAGCTCTCTCTGTCCAAAGCCCTTTCCCTTTTCAGCAGTAAAGTCGACCTGCTTAACTCTAGCCATTTCAACAATATTATCCTTCAGACTCTGAATAAATGTCTCCAAATTATTGAATACTCTCTCTTTTCTCCCTCCATAACCCTCAGTGCTGGTTGCTTTCCCTTCAAGCCATCTGTCATTAGGCCCAGTGTCAGATGCTGAAGTGCCAGGGCCTTCTGGGATGGTGCCCTGACCTGGATAGTATAAAACCAGTCCTCTTCTGGGCCCCTTCCCCAATCTACCCCATGACACCTGATGCTTGAACAAATATGGCACCTTGTGAAGATTTGAGTGCAGAATGGTGGAACAGGAATTCCCCTCTGTGGTCTACTATATTCGCCTGTGTATACACAAATAACAGACCCTATTTTTCTTCCATGTCAAGAACTGGCAAGGGGCAAAAGTGTCAGAAGCAGAACCTTTCAGGGTTCCACTGATGCTTTCCAGTATGTCTTCAGATCCCTCAGCCTTCTGGTTTGGAGAGGAGGCTTATGTGCCCTGAATGGAAATGTGCATGTTACTAACATTAATGTCTGAATCCTTGCTCCACTCTGTAAAAAGCAGACTAATTTCTTTCCCAAGACTAATGCGATAACCATGCTATAAACTCTTCTCTACAGATACTTAAGGCACCTCTTGGTGAAAAGAGAAAAATGAGGCTTTCAGAATTCACTTTTACCCAGAGAGGTGTGAATTAGTTCCAGCCTAATTTCATAGGGCAAAATCTGTCTGTGTTGGAGAAGTCACCTCCAGACAAATTTGGGCCTTTGTCCATTTATCTTTTCAGTGAGACCCTGGTTGGGTATACAGTAATCTGCCAGATAAATGGGTGATTTCTGTCAGAGTCATTGGGGGTTTTCACATCATTACATAGGATTACAAAAGCAAAACAAACTAAATAAAATATGATGCATTTCGACCCTCTCAGGAGTTTGTTCTTATCAGGATTCTAATATCCCTTGAGATAGAAAACTGGATTAATGGGCCTTAACTATGTACATAATCCATTATGGTGATAAACTCAAGCATATTGACACAGAAAGTCCCTCATTCAGATTGATCTTAAAGACCCAGGACTGTATCCTCACCTTCCTCTACCTCAGACACAGCACAGCAGACTCAACTACCTGATAAGGTAGATCTGATTCCGATCCCAAATTGTGATGCCCAAAGGCCCCAATTCATGGACTAGCAAGGATACACAAGTGATCCTGGATGACTTTAGGTCACACCCCCACCTGGAACCACATGGCCCAAGGAAGAGGATCAGTGAGGAACCAGGATAACCAGAGCCATTGCTGCTGCTCCACTGCATACTTATTACTTATTCCATAATATTGGGTCACCACTGTCCCAACCACCTATTGCTCCCCTCTGAGTAATATTCAGGCTTGATAATAGGAACCCCAGGCTAGCTCTCAAGAAAAGTATAGCTCTTAGCGATAACACTCTTGGCAATGTTAGCAGCTATAGCACTGAAAAAAGAAAGTAGCTCATACTTTCAAACTGTCGTAACTGCAGATCCAGCTATCCCACGTCTAGGAGGATTAAGAACATCACTTCTTTGCCTTAAATTCTGAAAGTATTTATAGGGGATGCAGAGGAGGAAAGATCATTAGTGTCACAGGTGAGAGAGGAATTTCCTGGAAGGAGAGGTTGGCATTTGGACTATATGCATGGCCTATAGAGATGAATATTGTTTTTAGGAACACATTTCCCAAACTGAATTACTCAGATCTGTAAGATACTAATCATGTTCCCTAAAGAAAAATATCCCAGCTCACATAAATTAGGAAACCTAATTAAGCAAACTTAAATATACTCTGACAGGAGACTGGAATACAAGTCACCAAAGAAAGATGGAAAATTTGACCAAATAAGATGTCATGAAACATGTTTCTGAAAATATTCACACACTCTAGAATCTGAAATGTTGCTGGGGTCTCCAGTTACCTTTTCTAGACTTATTGGGCCATTCTGTCTCACCCTCACCTATATCCAAATTTTGGGGCCTAAAAAACCCAATTTTTTAAAAACTCACAAATTGATGATTACAGCATTACCTGAAGTTAGAACCCACTCAACATGCTCCTCCCAGGGAGTAGAGCTATTGTTAGCCTGTGGCTGTGTCCCTGTCCCCCATCCCCATCAGTCTCTAGCATGCTTCCTTCCATACTACCCATCTCATATTAGAAAAGTGGGATCAAATGAGAGATACTTTCATAATTTGTTTTTTTGCAATTAATATAAGTATTTTCCACATCCTAAGGTCCTTCTTTCTCATACTTTGTAATGGCTTCTTAGTTTTCCAGCATGCTTCCAGACACTCATTTAATTCCTAATACTGGACATTTGTTTCTGGGTAAGGATTGTATTTTATTGCTTTTAGAATACAGTGTCAACATTTGTAAGAGAACAACTCAATCTTTGTATTCATCTATGCTAATATGACTTAGGTCTTATAGAAAATCTAAAGTGTGATAATTTTCAGTGTTGGTTCCTCATCCTGAGACAGAATCCTATTTATAGAGAGCTCAGGGGCCATCAACGATGGTCTCTTATTAGATTAACTAGTATGTATGACTTGTGCCAGAAAGTACAAGACCTGGAGTCAGACAGCCATGCTGCAAACCCTAACCCTGCACTTAACAGTTTTGCTTAATTTCAGTAGGTTATGTAACTTTTCCGAACCTCAGTCTTTACTGCTATAAAATGGGAAGGGTCACAGTGCCTGCCTCATTGAACTGTGGTAAGGATTAGTGAATCTCTGACTTGTAATCATGTGTGTGCTTATATATTTTGCATACTTGTGGGGGATGGAAGGGAGGAGAAAGGGGAAGTTTTGAGTAACAGGGACCAGCAGGACCTCTGAATACCCCACAAGCTGCTTTCCAAGCTCTCTCTCATTTTTCTGGCAGTGGGGACCCCTTTTTCAATGGTGAGAATGCAGGACATAGCAGGATAGACTTGGCTGAACCCTGAAATGTGACACCCAGCTCTGCCACTTACAAGCTCCTGGACTTGGATATGTTATGTAATTTCCTCTCATTCACATCTCAGGTCCCCACCTCATAGAGCGTTGGTGTGATGATTCCTGAGGTCCTGTGTGTGAGTGTGTAAAGTGCCTGTTTTATAATAAACAGCAGGAACCAGAAAAAAGTCACGTAACCCTCCCTCAACTTCAGTGTCCACATTAGTAAGATAGAAATAATAATAAAGAGTCTGATGGGTCATCAGTGGGATAAGGGGAGGGGGGAGGCACAGCAGTAGCATGGTCTTGACATCGTTTCACACATGGCGGCTCTTGGGGGCATATCATTACTCCTGATGTTAGTGCTCTTGACTGTGACAAGTGGAGCTGCACTGGTGCCACCTAGACTCTATAACTGGCAGTTTGAACACTGCAAATTAGCAGCCCCTTAGATACAATGCCTGCAGACAAATGAACCACCTCTTCTGTAGCCTGCAAATTGGAAGCCACTTAAGCTCATCTACTATAACCTGACCTGTGCAGGAATTTTAAAGTCTACAATGCTGGCTTGTAATGTTTCCCTTACAGGAGTCACACTTTAAATTACATTTTCAGTGTAATTTATTGCTGATGAGATATTAGGAGGGATTGAGGCAACAGGTCCTGGTGGAGAATGGAAACTGTGTGTAATAGAGTGCAGGAATGCTTTAACTATTGCAATGGTTTTTGAGCTCAGAGTGGACCTACAATTTTCTCTCTAGGCCCATGGAGAAAAATATGCACTGGGAAATTGTGTGAAGTATGAGGAGTCACTGTGGAATTGAGTCTGAATTGTACAACCTCATCACACCATGAGTTCAATCTCAAGACACGTTATGGGCTATAACTCCTGGGAGTTCTTAGAGATGCTATAATTCCTTTTAAAATTAGGCCTGTTCAAATTCTTGCTCATGCCCATGCTTTGCATTAGAAACCATTATTTTCCATTCATATGTGAGCTCAAGTATTCTTACAAACAATAATTCTGTATTCCTTTCAGAATGACTCTATTGCACCAAAGTTTCCTTGGAAAGTACCTTTGTTTTCTTCAGTGCTCTGAGGTGTGAAGTCTACATAATTTACTAAATGCATCATGTTTACATATGCATAAGCCAGTTACCTCCAAATCACCATCTCCTGCCTGCACTATTGGCTGGATGCTTCAAGAAAATGAAGCTTAATTTTCTGTAAGCAGCGTTCCATGGTTTCCAAATAAGCTTGCAGAGACACAGACAAACTAAATTATGTGGTGGTAACTATCCAGACAGGAATGAGAAGTCAGTGTGGAAACAAGCCAGGTGTGTGAAATAGGTCTACCATCATGCAATAACAATATACAAAGTAACATCGAAATGAGGTTTGAGGGACCCCCCAGGTTGTTGCCAGGCTGGGCTGAGGTCTGAGATGTTAGTAGTAGGAGTTAGCACAAATCTGCAAACCAGGAGGCCTGATTTTAGCATGGGAAATCCCTGAACTTGGAGCTGCCAAGCATGATAGTTATAGCTCCACCTCATCCTTGAAAGGTACACAATTGCCCCTTGTTGGTTTAGTCATTTATTGTAACAGGAATAGTATTTTCGCTTGACTTAAAGTATTCACTTCTTTCCTTTGTGCCTTCTGCAAACCTAGCATTACCTGTTTTTATCCAGGCTCTCTGCTGGGAACTGGGGGCAGTTAGATGCAACTATTATAGCATCCTTCCTACTCTGACCTCGGTCCCAAGTGGACAATAGGTTGTGTAATGATGCACAGGAGCTGCACCTATGGGACCCTTTAGGCATCCCCAGGAATCTTCTTAGGTGGGTGTTGAGAGGAGATTCCCTAGATGAAGACGTATTTGAGTGGAGCCTTAGTTCTTCAGGAAGGAGCATTCTGGGAGAGAAACAGCTCATGTCTCCCTCATTAAAATTCTACCAACTCAATGGAAGGAAAGTGTTCTCCTTTTACAAATCAGGAGAGGGGAGACCCAACACCAGGCAAGGGCTGTGTCTTAATCATCTCTGTATCCCCCAGAGTGTCTGGCTCAGGGAGTGCTGGAATTGAATTTAGATCTGCCCAAGGTCCCAGGGCAGAATGGAGAACAGTACACAGATTGTGTTGATTAAAAAATCCTGCATTTAGGGATTATTTTTCCCCTTTGGTTTAAAAAGAAAAATGTTAGCATGTAGCATGAGAACTGATGGATCGGTGCAAACTGTCTTGAGTTACAGCTAACAAGTCTCCTGCGGTCACATCACTCAAACTTTCTCTCACCTGGGGCCTGTGGCCCTGAACTACATACCTTCATTTACTTACTCATCCATTCAGCAAACCTTAACCAGACATTTACGTTGAGTGGTTTCAGATCTTGAGCCCAGTGCCAAGGAGAAAACCAAGTGAGTAGGGACACAATCCCTACTTTCTGGGAGCCCTTAGTTTGGTGAGGGAGGTAGATAAGGAAACAGACTTTAATTTTTTGAAGATATATATATATATATACATTCACATCACAATGAAAATATCATTTGAAGGAATACCGAAATTGTCCCTCCCTTCCTGTCTCCCATCAGCCCAATTCCCACCTTCTCCACAAATAGAAGCCATTGTTAATTAGTTTTTTATATATCATTCAAGAGAAGTTTTTGGGGTTTGGCAGTACTGGGCTTGAACCCAGGGATGCTCCTCCACTGAGCTACATTCTAGCCCTTCTCATTTTTTATTTTGCAACAAGTTGCTAAGGTTGGCCTTGAACTTGGACTCCTCCTGCCTCACCCACCTGAATTGCTGGCATGAGCCACTGCACCTGGCTTCCCTTGATGAGGGTCTTGATTTATATAGAAAATAACACAAATACAAATACAATACTTGGTCCCTTCCCCTTAACCAATCACATAAGACACATGCTGAACTTTGCTATTTTAAGTTAGCATATTTTGAAAATTCTAGCATATCACATAGCTGTATCATTTTCCAATGGGCGGGTGTACTATAGTTGATTTAACTATGGATATTTGAATTATTTATGCCTTTTGCTATTTCAAACAATGCAGTAGTGTAACTGCAAATGGGTTATGTGTGAGTCTGAATCCCACAGTGAAATAGGAGAATCAAAACAGCTAGCAACCTTTATGAATCCCTTTGTTATTATCCTATCATTTGTAATTAGTATACGGTCAGGCTTTTCTTTGTGACTTGGTCTGAAATTATAATCTTATTCTTTTGAGGGGTAAATTTTGACTCATTTATACTTATTGATATAAAAAGTTGAGTTTGGTCATAACAGTTCTGTTGTACATTCTATTCTGTTAATATATTTATCCTTTTAGGGTTTACCCTTTGTTTTATAAAATGTCATTGATTTTCCATCTTTTAACGCTTTTTTGGTAGCACCAGCTATTACAGATAAAGTAACTCAAAAGCTGGACCCACTTCTTCCCTTTGCTTCTTCTGTTGTTTTTGTTGTTAGTTTTATCACTACCTCATTCTTACCTGTTGTCAAATTTTTACTTTGGTTGATTGGAGGAAAATGTATTTTTCAAGTCACCTTCACAGCTGACATGAGTCACCTACTAGGTCCTTTGTAAGGGCTCATGGGAACAGTAGTCCCCAAGTTCTGTGTTCACAACCTGTTTTCTGTATTGTTTATTCTTCAAGAGAGTTCAGGTAGTTATGAAACCCTAGACTCCACATTCTTTTTTTTTTTTGACATGACTTATAGATATTGCTCCCTTGACTTCTGGCTTTGAATATTGTTGTACTGAAATCTGAGAGCAACCTTATTTCTTTTCTCCCTTACAAGTTACTTGCACATATTTCTGCTCCTGTGTTGATTTTTCTTTATTTTGAAAATTCAGTAAGTAATTTGATTAGGGTGGACCTGAGTATTAACCATTGCAGGCTCATTTCCCTGGTGCACACAATGCCTTTTCAATATATAGATTCAATTCTCCTTTATTTCAGGAATGTTTAGATGGATTGTATTTCAAATGTGTCCTGTTCCATCATTTTCCATTGTCTCTTAAGGGGGATCAACGTCATGTGAGGTTTCCTTTGCCTCTTCTCTGGGGCTGTCACTTGTTCTCTAAACCATTGTGATTTGTTCTATACCTCCTCTTCCCATCATCCCCTCCTCTCATTCTGACATCCTTCCCTCTTACTGTGGTTTTGGGTTCTTGTTCTTCCCTTGTTCTTCCATTTCTGGCTTCATAACTTGCACTGTCTCCTCATTTCTTCTCTGAGTTTTTGTACACTGCTTTATAGTCTTTTTTTAATAAAGGTGATTGTTAAACTTGAATTCATGATATTAAGATTGGTCCATATTTTCATGATTTTCTGTTCAGTGGTATGTGGTAAGTTTTGATGCTCTTTTCTCAAATTTCTGAGGCAGGAGGATCATAAAATAAGACAAAACTGAGACCCTGTCTCTAAATAAAACATAAAATAGGACTGGGGATGTGGTTCGGTGGTCCAGTGCCCCTGAGTTCAATCCCCAGTATGCTCCCCCACCCCCCAAAAAAATTCAACATATCAGCCACAAACAAAAACAAACTGTTATTGGAATAAGTTCGGTTTTACTGGTCTGCCTATTCATAAAGGAGTCCTGTGAATGAAAATGAGGAACAAGGCTCTCCATGGACTACACAGTCCAAAGGGCCCATCCAATGACAGATGGATTCCTATTAAAATGGCTCTCTATCTAGTACAGTCTTTTCTGTTCCTATGAAACAGATCAGGTCCAAAAGAGTTTCTCTCCTCAGTGTTCACCCCATCTCTAGTTCTCTTGCTATGTCAATAGCACTTTGCAATGAGCTTCTTCCTTACACAAAAGACAATTTTGTAGGCATCTTCTGAGACCTACAGCCCCTGGGCTGTTTTCTTCTTTTCCTTCCTTTTCTCCCCATTATGGTTTCTGTTCCATCTTGACTCTAACCCTCTCTCTTAGTTCCTGCTGAGAAAGAACTTTTGGTCTACCACTTCCCTTTGCCTCTGGGAAAGATATTTGTGCTAATTTTTATTTGTTTGCTATTTTATTGGTCCACTTGGACCTTTTACTTTTTAATTTCCATCTGGGTGGCTTCTGCTATACTGTTTAAGCCTGGAGATTCTCTTTTCTTCTAGTGTAAGTGAAAGTGAAATATATCACTCCCCTCTGCCCCCGTTTTCATTGTTGTTTATATGTGATATTCAGGAGGGGAAGAGAGAAGTTGCCAGCTGTGTTCTGTCCTACCACCTTCTTATATACTGTATCTCTCAACCCACAATTTGACCAAATATAGCAGTTTTACTAGAAACAAATAAATACCTAATATTTTATCTCTATCATAGTCACAAGGTCTTCTATGAGTCCAGAGGAGAGCCCTTGAGGCTTGGTTCCCAGCTGCTTCTTCACTGTTCCCGTTCATGCTCTGAGGAAGAGAGGGGACAAACTGAGATTGAGTTGTGTGACTTAAGGGTAGGAGGATTCATGAGTCAAACACTCATCCTGGTGGCATCTATAGTAGCCTAAGACATGCTTTATGGTTTCAGGCAGTTCTTCTTGGGATCCTGCTTTGTTTATAATGATTTTTTAGTTGTTTGTCTACCAGATCTATAAAAGTGAAAAATTCAGGCTGTATTGTCCCAGGCTTCTCTGGGACCCTTCTGCTCAGTCTTCAATGCCAGCTTCAGCCTGGACCCCTGGAGGTTTTGCTGGACCTTTGTCACAGAAGGGCACAGAGCTCCCACCTGTTCAGCCAGCCTGTCCATTCATTTTACCATGCATCTAGGTCAGGATGGCAATTGGGGAAAGATCTGGTAGAATTAAGAGGAGCTCATGGTTCTCTGCATTGGACCTAAGTCAACTTGTGGTCCACTACCCAATCTGTGTATGGAGGTGCCCACCAAGTAAAATAGCCATTCAATTTTCAGGTGCCTCTTAGGCTTCCTGTAACTTTCAGGATCAGATCTCAGATCCCAAGTTTGTCACTGATGGTCTTTCACCAATCCCTTGTGGCTTTATGTACCATTAAATAACAATGTCGATTTGCCTCCTTTATAAGAGTAAAAACATGCATGCATATGTTTGTTGATGCTTTAGGTATTGAAAAACACAGAAGCTAAAGCTATGTTTAACAGCACCTAGATTTGGATTCAGAATTCAAGATGACAAAACTGGATGCAACTTGCCTATTAGAAATAAAGATTCTTATATGTACCCTAAAAACACATATTCCACTTATGTACCCTAAAAGCCACTTACAAATTTAGGCTTCAGGATGAGTCCTAGAATAGTGCTATGTCAGAAACCATCCCTTGGAATGTATATGTACATATGTGGTGTGCAGTAGAGCAGAATATATTAAAATACATGTACAAAAATTAACAGGCATACTTATGCACATTCATATTTTTATATACACTCAGTTTAGAAATTTTTTTTTCTTTTTTGGTACCAGGGATTGAACCCCCAAAGGGCACTTAACCACTGACCCACATCCTCAGCCCTTTTTATTTTTTATTTTGAGACAACATCTCACTAGGTTGCTTATATCTTTACTAAATTACTGAGGCTGGCTTTGAATGTGCAATCTTTCTGCCTCAATCTCCCAAGCCACTGGGATTAGAGGCATATGCCACCATACTGGCTTAGATTTAATCATGTTAATATTGGTTTAAGTAAAGCTAATCTTAACTAAAAATTATCTTAAAAAATCAGTTACTTCATTTAAACTGGCTTTGTTGTTTCGAAACCTGCCTAGAATGTTGTCTCCCTAAGTCCTCTCTACATATGAACCTCAGCTCAACTTCATCTTTCTCCCAGAAGCCTTCCTTGACTGCCACTGGCTACTCAAGTTTGCACATTAACAGAAGGCTGAGTGACTTTCAGATCCTTTCTGCAAGGGGGTGACCCATGCAGCGATCAGCCATCACTACCTCAGCCCGTTCCCCAGGGCTCTGTCCATCCTGGCTCTCTCAGTAGTCCTGGTTGAGCCCATTTACATCTTGTCTTGGAGCACCTGATATTATTTTTCAGGCTTAGTCTTCATTAGTTGAAGACCAAAGAAGTTTGGTTGGCCATTGAATCCTTCGGTAAAACTGGTCATTGTAATTTTGTTTCCTGCCTTCACTGCCAATCTATTCCAGGTCTCCCATACATACGGGGAAATGTTGATCCACTGGCTAGGAAATACAGTTAAATCCAGAGCTGGCATTTCTAACCAACATTTTGCATATTCTTTTTTTTTTTTTTTTTGCCCCAGAATGTGGAAAAGACTGTGGATTTTATCAGAAGGTTTAAAAGCTTATTTCATCTAGCTAACCTTTCTACTCTAGATTATTCAGGAGGAAAAGTAAGCGTTACTCCACTAATGCACATTTACCAATGTTGTGCAAGTTCTAAATGTGTTTCTTTTTCCAGATGAAGGATTATCATTAGAATCAAGGGAAACATTAAAGTCTCCTCAAATCAGGTTACCAAGAATAGTCTTAATGGCTTTAATAGGGAAATTTATCCATCTTCACTTGTAGGTTGTACCGTTAATTAGTTTAACTCATCTTCTAAGTTTAATGTATTTTAAGCTCTTGCAAAGACTGCATTTAAAAAAAAAAAAAAAAGACTTTATTAGCAAGCTCCTGAATAATGGGGCCCTGATTCCTTTCTTCATGCCCATTTTTACATAAAATGATGCCTTCTCTAAGCATAAGAGAACATGCATATATATTGATGTTTTAGGCACTGAAAAGTAAAAACTGGAATTGCATATAACACAATTTAATTTGAGCAGACATAACCTGGCTCAAATCCCTGCCAGATGAGCTCCAATTAGAAAAGGGATTCATAGTGTATGCTTTAGAACTCCCTTCCTTGAGCCCCAAGTACATTTCTGTCTCTGGAATTGCTTGTGGCTGGGAGCATAATGTTAGGCTCCCTGGGAGTGAACGCTACAAGCTCCTGAATGTCCTTAGAGCAGAGGATGAGAGTGGCTACCTGTTGATTTTTGATAGCTTAATCTTCATGCTAAATACTCACTGCAACCCATGAATTTGATGGTGCCTGTACTATGGTCATCCCCGTTTTATAGATGAGAAAGCAGAGACTCAGAGAAAACTCCTGACTTCCCTGAAGAAGAACACTGGTATTCAGACCCAGAAACCTGAAGTTCCAACCCTTAAACTCAAGGGCAAAATTGTTACCTTGTGGCAGAGGCCCTCAGTGTGCCTCTGGGGTCTGTGCAAGAGCAGATGCAGGCACCTTTGGGGAACTGGGTCATGCCTTATGAGCAGATGAGTGAACTCCTAGTTAAGAGAGCAGGGTATGAATCTCAGTTTTGTCATTGACCATCTGTAGGACCTGGAAGAGATCATTGAACTTCTCTGAAACACAACAGAGAATTATATATTGCTGGATGGCTTTGTGAGATCATTTCCTGTGCAAATACCATGTGCAGGATCTCAATTCCCAAACTTTATTTGGTCGATCACTATGCCACCCTGTGTCCACAAACACAAAGATCATGACCAGCTGCTATAAGTGTGGACAATGTGGCAGGTCTGGTGCTGAGGGCTTAAGTACATTTCAGTTTAACCCTTGTAATCCTGGTAGTTAGTTCTCTTACCACCTTCCTTCTACAGATGAAGAAACTGAGGTTTGAAACTAACTAGTCCACAGTCTCAGCTGAGGTATCAAAGCCAGGACTGCACTCAGTTTCATCTGACTCCAAAACCTACTTACTCTCTCCTGCTTCCCCAGGGTTCTTTGAAAGTTCAATGACTCTGGTTATTGCTCTTAAAACTGTGTTAAGCAGCATCAACTGTAACCTATTTGTGTTCCAGTTTATTAGAGCCCACGTGCTTAAGGGAATTGTTGACTCACTGTTTCTCCCTCTTTCAAGTTCCATGGTGTGCAGCATCCTCCCAGCCCTCCTGCAGATTTCTCCAGCACTGGGTTTCCCACTGTGGACCAGGTATTCAATAACAGGAGGAACCCAGTGCTGTTGGTGAGGATGATTCTAGAGGCCTGCAGGCTACCAGGAGCCTGAGAATGTGATAATGGAGCAAAGAGGCTGGGCCCAGAAAAGGCAGTTCCGAAAGACACCTTACCTTTGCTCTATTCCAGGCTCCAGAAAGTGTTATCCCAGTGTCTAATCTCCACCCTAAAGAAGGCTCAGCTGGACCTTTTTCAGGAACTGCTAATTGCAAACACTTTGAGTGCATTGATCCAGAGCTGCTCTGATGAAGTAATTATTCACAACAGCACCTAGGAGGGCTGAAGGAGATTAGTGAGAAAGGGCCAGCACCAGGTCTCCATTGCTGAGAGGCCTCCCAGCCTGCTCCCAGAGAGAACTTGAGCCGGGCCCAACTCTTTAATTACTTTCAGAGGCACTAAAGTTTAAATTAAATCCTGATTGTTTTCATATTAGCTCCTGCCAGAGCCCTGAGCTAAGCATCAGTGAGGCTGGGGTGGGAGAGGGAGGTCAGGGTATGTATGTGTTGAGGTATTTATTTTCCTTGAGCTCTTTCCTGAAAGATTTCATGTATTCGAGAGCAGTCCAGTAATTGGTTCCCTAGCACAAGTTTATAGATATTCTATGATGTTCATATGTCAGATTTGTTTGAGGAATCCGCAGTTGGGTGTTCAAACATGGTTTCAGTGAGAATTGGTAACACAGAAACACACCCAGTCACACTTGCTCACATTTTCTCCCTCTGGTAGATATTAACACTCCAGCTTTGAATACAGACTTTCTATCCTGTTTCTGCCTCCATTGTTTCTTAATATCACCTTCCCAGTATTTTCTGTGCCTTTTTCTTTCCCTTTAAGTCTAAAATTCTGAAAGGGCTGCTGAGGGTATCATTCCACCCTGAAAGTCATCAATAAGCTGAAACCAGGTTTGGACACCAGTTAGGGCCTTTGGGAGTACTTTTTAAAGAAGCTTCAATTTTCTAGTTCCTATTTCTCTCCTTCAAAACTATTATCCATTTTGAAACTTTCTTGCTAGCTTTTCATTAGCCCTTGACCCTTGGAAGGGAGGATGGAGCATAGGGGTCAGGGGCAGGCAGAGACAGACCAGTGACATTCATTCAGGTCAGAAGCAATGCCTCTTTCCCCCCAGTATCTGCTACCCAGGCAGCCTAACTGCCCCATAAGCAAATATAATGAGATCAGCCCTCTCCCTTGCTCTTCTATCACCCCCGGGGCTGCAGTAATGCTGAAACTGCTGCTTCTATAGTATTGGCAACAGTGAGTTCTTTCCACTCCTGTCAACTGGGTCACTTATGCTGTACTCCAGGCTTTGCTTGAATGATGTCTGCATTCAAATCCAGGCTAGCTCATAGCACTTTAACATTCCATGGCTTGGGTGGAGGGGGAAGAAGGTGTTCAGGTGGGAAAAGCCATCACATCTGTTTCAAACCAGGGCTATCTACCTTCCATGGATATTGCATGTGCCTTATTTACACTTGCTCATTGCATTTTGGTCATATTTTCGAAACAGACAGGAGAAGTCCACTGGGAGAGCTCCAGATTACATGGGCCCTTCCCTGCCTGCATGTTGTGCTTTCCTAGGGGAGGGAGCTGTCTTTTTTTCACATTGTAGAGTAATGTGCAGTGGCACTATGCTTTTCTCTAATGAAGCCCCAGTGGCTGCCCATGTGACATGCAGCAGGCTGTTCTGCAGTCCTCCCAAAAGGCCATTGTTCTCACACCAAAGCTAATGAAGGCAAGGTCCTCACTTGCTGTGTCCTGTATCGCTCAGCAAGCAGCCTACCTGTGTCACTATAGAACATCCTTTACATGTGAGGGCCTGAGATTTGTATTTCTTTCAACCCAGAGCTTGGACCATATATATTAATTGCATCCATGAGGACTAGCTACCCACAAGCCTAATCTATCCAGGAAACCAGTCCCACACACAGGGCATTCAAGTCCTGACTCTACAACTTAATAGCATTTGACCTTGGGAATTTGTGACCCATGTGTCCTTTCAATCATGCCTTCTTTTGAACAACTACTACATACCACCTTATGGTAAGTGCTGGGAACACAGGTATGGAGAAGTCAGACCAATCCCCCCACTGTGGAGTTTACTCACTTGAGAGAAGGCAGACAGAAATTGCATCCCAAATCTCTCGGGCTTCTTACTGACCAGTCTATAAAAGAAGTAAGGAGAGACATTATTCTTTATGTCACCAGCATCTCTCCAGACTTAAAAATAAAGCATAACAATACAATTCTAGCATTATGTAGACAGTTGGGATATGGGAAGGGGAATATAAATTTATTGAGTCCCTGCTATATGCCAGTAGCTATGAGCCATGTTTTACTGATATCATTCCATTCAATGATGCTGTTAGCTAAGTTTTATTATGCCATTTTGCAGATGGGGAAAATTGCAACTTCCAAAAGGCAGCAAGGAGGTATGACAGCCCATCAGTAGGTACATATTGAGAGCATTCCTCATGCCAGTAATTGGCTGTATTTGATGCCTCAGCAGATCATATTTATGGTACTGTGATCTAGGGGGAGATGGGCACTGAATGAGAAATAACAGGTGGGATGAAAACCATCTGAGGAGCAAGACACTGGGAGCACATCCAAAGGGTAGTTCACTAGTTTGAAGGTTTAAAACTGAGATATGAGGGAGACAGTGGCATTGGCAAGGAAACAAGGAGAGTTGTGTCCAGGTGGAAGAGTGAAGGGCAGAGAGGAAGGATAGAACATGGAGACCAAGGCAGGTAGAATGCAGAAGAGAGACAACAGGATCTTCAGTGATGGATCCTACCAGCCACTTAGGTCATGCTTTGGAGTTGAGACTTAATTTACAGAGTAACTGTGAGCCTCTGAAGTGGCTCAAGCAGGAAAGTGACAAATGTCCCTTTTAGAAATATCACTCCGGCTGCTGGATGAAAAAGAGAATGTGAGGAACAAGATGGGAGTTCAGTTAGGAGCCTGTTCCAGTTGTCCATTTGGCATTGTGGACTAGAATAAAGGCAGAGGAGATGGCAAGAAGCAAACATTCTGTGGCCTGCTGATAAGGAGGGTGCAGAAGACAAATCTAGGACAATTCCCAAGTGTTTGCCTGAGGCTTTGAATATCTGGGTACCTCCTCCTGGAGGAGGCTCACATTGGGGATCCCAGAGATGCTGCCAATGTACCAGCCATGTTGGAGCACATTGAGGTCATGTAAGAAAGATACAAAATGACCTGAAGAAACAGGAAGGCAAATGGGGAAACATTGAGATGGAGGATGTTTAGCAAAGACAACTGGGAAAATGAGAACAACTCAAAGCAAACTGAAACCCAGGTGGAGGCTGGAAGCTGGAAGGGTATATTTGAACATGGGAGAACAAGAGGGCTAGCTGGTACTCATCTACTCAAAAAGGTAATGTAGTGGCAAAATAGCTCAGGTCCCTGGCCTTCACAATTTACCAAGTGCTTCCTAAGACAATATGATCTTTCCTCCAAAGACTGATGCTGAGCACCTTTATCTATCACCAGGAGGGGTGGAGAGCAATAGAACTCTTCCTTAGAAATGATAAGGACTGGTCCACTTCAGGGCAGAGTGCAGGAATGGCAGGTTCATATGGTTTTACACCCCCCCCCACAAAAACTAATTTTCCCTAGGAAGGAACAAGTATATTGCAAGTATCCTCGAGTTCCTCAGTTCTGAATACATGAATTGCAGGGTAGAACCTTTGTCTAGAGTGGTGATGGACCCTTAAAAGGCAAGTGTTTTCCTCCCATGGAAGCTGTGTGCTGTGGTTGGAGAACCAAATCTGAACAAATAGCTCTCTGCAGGCTGTCATCTTTGATTATTTTTTTCCCTCTGGAATATATCATGCTCCAGGCTGGTTATGCCTGACTTTCTCCTCCCAAGGACTTCTCTGTTGAGGACACCATGAGTGAATAGGGCCCTATAATTGAGGGCCTATCTCCATTTTGGTTTTCTGATCTCTCTCTACCCATGCCAGTGGCTCCCTGCTTATGGATCTGTCCCTAAGTGACAGATTCACTCTTTCATGATTCCAGCGCCTGATTCCATCAACCGTCCACAGCCTGTGTACTTTGGGAAGCCTGTGGGAAATCCAGCAGTCTTGTGAAGATACAGATTACCCACACATCTGTCAGGGTTTAGTTAAACACAACTGACTAATTTATCTTGCAGTGTGTGATTTCCTTTGCAAGTTGACTTGGCAATTTTCTCTGCTCAGAGGACATTTGGAATGAATGGTGTGCATATCGAGAGAAAACATAGATGTTATGAATTTCCCATTTTCAAATGTGAAATTGACCACAGAGCCCACATCCTTTAATGCTGTCTGTGAATACATTTATTCATACTATTTCTTGGTGGCTGTTTTAAAATATGGTCATGCCCTGGTTGTTAAAACCAGGCAGCGTCTTGAGGTCATTAGCAACTTGGGTATAAGCACTGGACACACATTCGTGTGGTAGGCATTTTGCAGAAGTTAAAGTCTGAATATTTGCTGGAATGAAGTTAGCTTTTAGGTTGCATAGAGCCACCCAGGCCTAATCACCTCACTTCTACTTTGGTGGATGAGGAGACATCCTTCCTGCTGGAGGTCTGGCAAGCTAGCTTTTTCACCAGGCTCCAGGCTGAGGAAAAATGGGCTGGACTAAAAAGTATATATGGAAAATAGAAATGAGGAGAGGCTCTGTGTGGTGTTTTCTTCTGGTGAGGACTCACCTGGCCTTTGCAAGGAAGATAGGGGCTATGCACCTCAATTCAGTCAGGGTCTGTGCTGTTTGGAGGCTGGCTTGGTGCCTGGGTGAGCCTCTGTCCACTTCTCCATCATTGCCCCTGAATGAGCCTGGATATGTGGTAATTTCTGAACCCTCAGCATTAGAAGACACTCAGAACTTGGCTCAACAGTGTTTTCCTTGATTGCTTAGCTGCTTGCTCACGGAGCTTTAGAATTTGGGAAAAGTGACAATTGTGGGGTTCAGCTCCTCATCCCTTCTCATTCATTGGAATTTTGGCTGTGTGGGTCTCGTAATTCTCTCCCCAATTGCTAAAAGCCACAAAGTGCATTGCTGATGTTTCTGTCTCTTGTTAGTAGCCCACCACCTGAATCCTTTGATAGGATTCTCAAACTCAGAATTACGGTATTCCCTGAGCAAAATCAGGGAAATAGGGAAAGTCAGCTCCCTTCTCTGCATCCTATCCCCTCCTTTGGGGTTCCTCCTCTCAAGTCTTATCCTAGCCTTCTAGTAGAACTTCAAATGGTTTGTACTTACCTGCTCTCCTGCCTATGCATCCAGTCATCTGGATTTTCTTTCCTCAGGAGTATACATCTGTCTCAACAACTCTGTCATATCCCCCAAAATGAACTAGATAGTTGTAGATGGATTGAGACATAAAGGACTCATCCTTTGAGAAAGCATCCATCTTCAATAATGGAAAGTAAGAATGAGTCCATAGGAAGCCTAGAAAGATAAACCCAAAGCACAAATCCAAACCTTGAGCTAAAGCAAAACTGAGAGTCTGCTATTACTGGGATCTTTTGGTGTCCTAGGCAGCCTCTCCCTAAGAGCATTAGCTATTCCTGGGTGTTAATCTCTTGGCATGAGTGTAGTGGAAAATGTAATTTTCTCTGGCAACTGTGCAATAGCAAGTTTTATATGGTTAGCAAAAAGGATCAGTGCTGGCCTTCTGAGGATGCTGCACACACAACTGGGAGGCGAGTACAGCTTGCTTTACCAGCTGGGAGGCTGTCCAAATTTAAGTCTGAACAATGCTACCTGTCCCGGGAATCTAGGCTCTGTCTTTGTTTTAGTCTACTTGTGATGGCAGCATCCTTTGGGGTACTTTCAGAGCAAGGGTGGGAGCTTCATTGTGGTTGAGGTTTGCTTCGAACGTTGTTTTGCCAATAACTTTGCACATCGAGGACAGAAATCTTGGAACTCACCTTTGTTCTATTTGCTCTTCTCCAGCCTGCTCAGACAAGGAGTTGAGGAATCTTGCCTCCCGGCTGAAAGACTGGTTTGGAGCTCTGCATGAGGATGCAAACAGGGTCATCAAGCCCACCAGCTCCGACACAGCCCAAGGCAGTAAGACCACTCTACTTTTGCTAATTTACCTCACTGCAAGTATCACATTTCTTCAGTTACTAGACATTATTGACTTAGCAATAGCATTTGGGGGTTAAAGAAACCCTACATTTAATATACACACTGACTTAACATATGTCCCAATTTTAGAAATATTAAAATATGGAGGAGGGGTCAATGCTTTGGAATCAAGAAAAATACAGCTTGTGTTTTGAAAAACCTAATTATAAAACTATTGTTTTTACTATAGATATTTTGGAAATACATTCAGTATACAGAAAAAAGGAAAAAATATATACTCCTACCAGTTTAATAACTATGAGCATGCTGAGATATTAACTCAGAGGGTTTTTTCTTTTCCTATATGAAAGTACATGTGTTTGTGTGTGTGGATGACTACAAAGTTTGGGTCAAACTTTACAGATTATCTTATAACATTTTATCATTTAGAAATATGACTATCCATTCACATTATTGAGTATAGCTACACAGAATTCTAATTTGTGGATAAAACAATACATTTATGTAGACCTTTATTTGGGGACATTTAGGTTGTTGTTAAGGTTTAGCTAACATAACCAACACTATTGCAAATATCGTCCTAATGTTTTTGTGTACACTGACCAGACTGCATTTTGTTATCTCTTCAAACTCCCAGACAAGTGTCCCCTACCCCATATTACCCTATAGTTCTTCAAGGAACCTCCACTGACTTCAGCTGCTGAATGGGCAGAAGCCACATTCTGCCTTGTCATCAGCTGGAAAGGAGGCTCATTGGGCCACTGCTATTTGCACTTCAGTGGAGTCTCTCCAGGCATTTAATTTAATGGTGGTTAGAAAAGGGCTTCCCCATATATATTCCATGATCCACTGGCAGAGAGTATTTTTCTGAGCAACATAATTGTTCAAATGCATGTAGTTCTGCCACTAACTATTCTATGTAGCCACTTAGATATTACTTGGTCAAAATATAAGAACATGTTGTCATTATTTAAAACAAAGCATTTTATTCCATCCCTGATCCTCCACTTGTTTGGGTGAAATTTTTCGAAAGTAATGCTCCTGGTTCAATGCAGGAGGTAAGGACTTACATTGCCAAGTATTGGGATCCAGTTTGAACAGCATCTGATTTTCAACGAAAACAGAAATGAACTGCAGCCAGGCACAGTGGCACCTGCCTATAGTCCCAGCTATAGCTATTTGCCTATAGTCCCTGCATCCTCCTGAGGCAGGTGGATGGTTTGAACCCAGGAATTAGGGACTAGCCTGGGCAACACAGCAAGGCCCATCTCAAAACAAACAAACAAACAAACTCCTCCTTAATCTTTGATTGTTCTTTGTAACTCATAACCTTCTAGAAATGCCAGTGAAGAATATTGATCAAAGGAACAATTATTTTGATAGTTTGAATCATTGATCTTAAGGGCAAGGTAGCATTTGCTTCCCAGAATCTACATGGTTATTGGTGGTTGTATCTATAGGAAGGGTGAAGTGAGATAGCTTATTTTTCATTCCTGCAGAGGTTCCCTGGGAGTTTGTGGACAATTAATTCTCAGATGGTCTAGGGAAACTTTTTCCTTAGGTCCTCTAGGAACAGCCTGGCCCTTGAGCTTTCTGAACAACCTTTCAAGAAAGAGCAGATAGATGTGAGGAGAGCTGCTCCTTGCAGCCTACAGTCCTGGGAGACTCCTTCCACAGACAGCTGGGAGCCTGCAAAAGACTTGTTTGGCCAGGAGCAAATTAAGTCCCCAAAGAAGCTTTAGGTTTGATGTCCTGAAGCAATTGGTGCAGAGGGAATACAGAGAAATGATGCATGGTTAGCCCTCAAGGCCAGAGGAGAGAGCAACATTTTTATTAATCCAGGATTTTTGAAGGGGAAGTTTTGGAATCTTCCTGTACCCTGCACACTTGAAGCCAGCTAGGTCCTCTACCCCTGGCAGCCACCGATGCCAAACACAGGTGCTCCTTTCTAGAACTTTTGAATGGGTTCAGAGTAGGCGCAACCTTTTGACTACTAGATAACATATTTTTGGTGACCTGTCAGCAATAAACCCCTCTTCCCTATGTATTAAATGTCAATATCCTATAAATTTGATTCATTTAATGTAAAATATTGCCTACAAGAGTATAGAGCCAAGTGTTGTCAGTATAAATCTGCCTTCAGCAGCCCCTAAGGATATTATCAGCTTAGAGATTCTTGAGAGGCATGATGTTCAATCAGTGAAGGGGACACATTATGTCTCATAGTCCCTTCTAGAAAAAGGGGGATTTTTAAAGATATATTCTGAGATATCAAAATGAATGAATTTTAAAATGCAAAGATTTTATGTTGGAAAAGGTAAACTTAGAAGTAGCTAGAAAACTTCTCCCAGCAAAAATGATAATAATAAAGAAACAGAGGTGACTGAGGCAGGGCCTGGCTCATTTTAATGACTCAGCAGGGGCTCCTGGAGGCACACATAGAACCCAATGACCAGGCTGTAGGTAGGGACTACTTGAGTGGGCATCTGACCCCATTAGGACCCTTTTTCTCTGGCTGTCCCCAAATATAGCATGCTAAGCTAACTGGATGTCCTCAGTGCAGGACTATCAAGGTAACCCTGGGAGAGGAGTCACTGAGGACACAGACTCAAGATCTGGCTCCCTGGGTTTAAATTCCAGTTCTATGATTACATGATCTTGTACACATAACTCAAACCTTGAGCCTTATTTTGTTCATCTATAAAGCAGAGCCCACAGAACTGCTACAACAATTTCATAAGATAAGTATAAAGTGTTTAAAAGAAAGCTTTACATATAGCATTACAAAATTTAACTTTTGTCACAGTATTCCAGGAAAATAAAACCAGTCCTAGAAATACAGTTTATAAAATAACCTGAGATTGTATCATGCCTTTGACTCTGAAAGAAAGATGAGATTTAGATTTGGGCCATGTCTTCTCTGGGGTTTGTCTACAGTGGTCTCAATATCCCAAGTGTTGAGCTAAGTATTGTTATTCAAGTGCATACAGTTTCCATTGTGGAAACAAATAATTCTTTAAGAAAACTACTTCCCCTCCCCTGGGGAAATAAGAAAGAAATTATTGTCTGAGTTGGTTTGGATTCCATCTCTTGTATCTCTTTAGGGGATTGCAGAAAAGAAGAATGGGGACTGAGGCAGTACCTGGCTTGTTTTGCCATTAATGTTCAGACTGTTTGGATTTAACAGTCCGCTGGGATTTAATCAGTGCCTCTGGATTATACTACATAGTTTCATTTCACTGCTATCTTTTTCACAATATTTTGTGTTGGTTTTTCAATTTTTTTTTTCCTAAATGGAGAAGTGTAGTTATTTTCAGTACGTTTGTATTCTTCCTTTCAGGCATACCCTGTTTTAAGCAGGTCTAGTAAATGAAAACCCCTGTTTACATCACAAATAAATTAGAATTGGGGATTTGTTTTCTTTAGCACATATTTTCCTCAAATGCTGAATTCTGTTTTAGCACATTTTAATAAGTTTCACTTAAAAAAAATCACACAACAACAAAAACAAATATTCCAGCAGACTAAGGAGACTATAGGCTTGGAAGGAACCAGCCTGAGCAAAGGAGGTGAAGCTTGCTGGGGAGCAGCAGGGTGGGAAAGGCCAGGCTGGGTGGTAGCTGAGATGAGCCTTTTCCTTGCAGGGTTTGATACCAGCATCCTGCCCATCTGCAAAGACTCCCTGGGCTGGATGTTCAATAAGCTGGACATGAACTATGACCTGCTGCTTGACCACTCAGAGATCAATGCCATCTACCTGGATAAATACGAGCCCTGCATCAAGCCTCTCTTCAACTCTTGTGACTCCTTCAAGGATGGCAAGCTGTCTAACAATGAGTGGTGCTACTGCTTCCAAAAACCTGGAGGTAAGGCTGGAGGGAGGTGGGGTTCAGAACCCAGGGCAGCCATGGGAGGGCAAGGGAAGACCCTATCACATAGAAAGCAGGCAAACAGGGACCAGTGCGTAGAAAGATACAGCCGGAGAATGCAGAACTCATACCATTTAATGACCAGCCCAATACTCATTTCTCCTTATTTATTTCTGCTTTTAACATGGTACATTAGAAAACTAAGTATAATCAAGGAGTCTCTTATTTGAGTTGTTCCTTTCTTTGGGAAAGTCTCCAACCCTATGTGTGCCTCAGTATTTTCATCTGTAAAATGGATGTGTAGAAACCTTCACTATAATTCTTAAGGTCATTAAGAGATTGTGTTGAAAGATACTGTGCAAATATAAGTATCCTAATCTCCATTATAACATGAATTCTCCATGTTCCCTTAAGAGAAAGCCACTTGTAAGTTTCTCTAAGTATTATACTTCATGTCTTAGACAAGGACATTTTAATTATAAATAAATTCTAGCTAATGAAAAAAAAAGAGTTGAGGAATGTATCTATATTTCATATAACTCACACTCAGACAGGAACTTGCAGGAATCCAGTTACAAATGGCTTGACTTCCTGTGGGGCTCTGTGGCCTGGCTTGACTTCCATCTGTCTCAATTTCCTTGGGGAGTGTGCACGGCATGGCAGTCCACTGTTTAAGGGGCCAGCAGAGCCTGGTTTGCTTTGGAATTCTAATTCTGGTTCACTATGAATGAGGTATCCAGGACAATCTACTACAGGCAGGGATGGCAGACTCCATCCCTGGGAAAGAAGGATGGCTACTAACAGTATTTAAAATTATGTATGTGTTTTTATTCATGTATCCATAGACAACATATACACATAGTAAAAATGTGGGTACTACAAAAGGGTATTCAGTGGAAATACCTGTGTACATGTTTATAGGATTAAGATACATTCCTAGAATCAGAATTACCAATCAAAAGTACACACATCTTTAATTTGGTCATTTTTTAAAATTTGCCCTTCAAAGTGCTATACTAGTTTTTACTCTCAAAATACCTAAGAATTCCTATTTCTCCATGGAATAACCAAACCATGATCATTGCCAAATGGAAAGAAATATTGTCTCCCAATAGGATTTATTTCATTTCCGTTTTCGTGAGTTAAGTTGAGCATCTTTATGACTTAGATTTCTTTATGACTTAGATTTCCTTTATTCTTCAAAATGTTCCTAAGTGCGTATGTTCATTGTACACTTTATTAGACTTTGGTGTTTTAATAAGAAACACTACCTTAAGGAAATTGGATCTTTTCTAATTATAGGTATTGCAAATATCTTTTCCCCAAATTTGATCATGGATTTTTTTTTTTTTTTTGCTAGGGAGAAATAAATTTTAAGACAGTTGAATGTCTCAATTTTTTATTTTGTTTTTTTGAAGCCATAAATCTTAGCTTTAGAAAGGTATTTGTAATTTTTAAGTAGTAAACCAGTTCTCTTATGCTTTCTTCAATACCTTTGGTTTTTGTTGCTGATTTAGATCTTATATCACTAGATTGTGCAAGTATCTAAACACAATGAAGTAAGGTCTCAGTTCCACCCTCAACCCTGGAGATAGTTATCCAGATGTCCTTATGTGTCATTTATTGACTAACTTATCTTTCTGCCAGCAATTTGAAATGCTGTATGTGTGTGTGTGTGTGTCTTCCTGAATATTCTGTCCTAACTAGTCATAAATCAGTTCTACACTATTTAAATCACAGTGATTTTATAGTAAGTCCAAGTATTGGGTAGGCCAATTCTCTCTTGCCATTAATTTTTTTTCCAGAATTTTCCTGGATATTCATATATTTCTCTTCCTCTGTGAACTTAGAACCAGTTTATCCAATTAAAACAAAAGTTCCTGTTAGTTATATAACACTGAATCTTTTTATCTTAAGATTTGTCAATCAACAGTGGAGTTACATTTTTTAAGCTTTGCTCTCACCATTATATTTCTCTTGTGTTTATTGTTACTGCAATTGTAAATGAAATCTACTTTTTTTTTCCTTTGGACTTTCTCACTAGTGGTTGCATCAATGCTAATTTCATGTCTAACCACCTTTATATATTCTCATTGTGTTCATAAGATATTCTGGTTGGTTTGCTTAGATTTTTCAGTTTGTGCAATGCTATCATATGCAAATAGGTAATTTTTTCTTTTCCTTTTCTATTTCAATACCTCACTTTTTTTGTTTTCTAATGACATCCACTAGTACATACACATTGATGGTAAGTACTAGCCATGTTTGTCCTGGAAACCAAAGGCATTCTTTCTCTGCTTTTCAAGCACATTCATTTCTTAGAACATGCTTTAGTTTTGTTCTGTCCGTGTCACTGTCACTTTTTCTTCAGATATGTTATGCTCCTTTGAACTCTAGAATTAAGTCTTTTGTTAAATTACAGTTTTCAGGGAACTTAACTGTATCCTTGAAAACTTTTTTTGTTCCATCTGATTTGTCTTTTCTCAGAGCATCGATGACATGAATGTTTCTTGTAAATTTTGTTGCTTTGGATGTGGCTTCATAACAATAATGGCCTAATTCCCCTTTTTCTGTGTCATTTTTCTTCTTGAGCCTGTATATCTGTGCGTTGAACACTGGCTTTACAGTTTCTTAGAGGAATCTGTGGTGAAACATTTCTCCTTTTGGAGTTTTGTCTTTTTCTTTCCCCTTTAATTTTTTAGGAGATTTTGCCAGATAATTTTTTTCTTTTTTTTTTAAATAAGTTTTTAAAATTGCTGTAGGACAATTTGAAAGAAATTGGAAATGTACTTCATAGTAAATTGTCTGACTTGGTGTTTACGAATGATTTAGATGTTCCACAAATTTCAGGAGCAGCATTCCAAACACCCACAGTTCCTTCTCATCTTTCTAAATAAAGATGAGAATTTCCATTTGCAAAATAGGAATAATATAGGTACCTAACTCATATGGTTGTTGTGACGATGCAATTAAGACCTGTAAAGCTCTAGAGCACTCCTTGGCACATTCTAACAATTCAGCAAATGGTAGTTATTTGTCAGAATAAATGCTACCTTTTATAATCACAAATGGAATTTGGTTCTACTCTTATTTGTTGTCTTCACTTTGGATCTTTCTCCTTTACTCTGAAAGCATCCTAAAACCAGACGCCATTTTACAACCCATTTCTCTCACTGAACAATCAGTAAGACCAGGTAGTATCGTAAAATCTGCAGAGTAAGAGAGAAATAGGCACCTAGATCCTTCATATGCGTGTGTGGAACCTGTAGGAAGAGGCAATAGGAGCCAAGAGAACTGGAACCCTGGCCAGGAGGATCATGAGCAAATAGCAGAAACTCCCGGAGATGCATGACCTGCCAAAGCAAGTCATAGTCCAATTTTAGAGATTTAGGGAGGCCACGTCACTATGTTTGGAAAAGAAGTCAGTGTTCTAGGGAGGCAAGAGTGCCACATACTTTCATACACCCCACTTCGCCATGTGGCCCCCGACTGTAGCTGTCGTTTCCTTGAGACCTGATGGTTTCATGCTGGTTCATACAACATGCATTTTAAAACTAAGAACTTAGTGGCTGAAAGAAGTAGAGACTGACTAGAGTATTCAGACAGTCAGGGCAGAATGAAAGGCTCTTTGTGACATGCATGGACCCTCTAGATCTCTTCTGTATTTTCATCCTTGTTCTGGGGCCTGTGATTCACTTTTCTGGGGTAGTTTTAATCTTTTTCTTCTCTTGCAAAAGCTCTGGGTTAGATCAAGTATTTGTCACCTCTGCTTATTTGGTCTGTGGCTTCAGAAAACTTACCCACGAATAAGTCTTAGTCCCAGTTTTCAGCTCACAGAAGCCTTTGCTAGAAATTTCCTTCTTGATATAAAGGAAAAAGTCAATTAGCAAATCACCTATTAGATACCTGGCATTTTCCTGAGTTGGTAGCAGTAAGAAAAACTCCTATTACAATGCAAGTAGCCCCCAAATACTATTTTAAGTACATCATGGTATGAGGTGTTTTTTTTAAATTAGTAACACTAATGGCCTGAATTTGTTTCGTTGCATAATAGCAGCATATGGAGCAGTTCCACTCCCAGGTGTGTCATTGTCTGCATTTCACATCAAGAGTGAAGTCAATCATTAGAGATTATATCCATACCATCTGGAAACTGACTTCCATAAATTATTTTTTAGGTCTCCCTTGCCAGAATGAAATGAACAGAATTCAGAAGCTGAGCAAGGGGAAAAGCCTGTTGGGTAAGTACAATTTCTTGCCACCCATTTAAACAACTAATTAAACCATCCGTGTCCCTTGTAATGTTCAGCACTGCAATGGTTATTCAATTAGGGCCAGTGTCTTGTGAAGGAAATGCTTGATTTTGGCCCAGGCCGAGCTCTCGCAGGCAGCTGGTAATATGCCACAGACAGCTGGACATAAACGGGACTGGCTGGCTGAAAACTGCTGCATGCTCCACCAGCAGGAGGGGCCAGAGGTCAGGCTTGGTCTAGTGGGCAGCTCAGTCAAGGCTGCAATCCAGTACCATCTCTCCTGCTAAATCCTTTCTGATCCTGAGCTACAGCAACCTCGGCTTTCTTTCAGGTTGGGGCATCGAATATTCTCAAGTGTTCTTTCAGTTCTAAAAGTATGAGGCCTATAACTGAGACCATGTCTAGTCCCCAAAGTAAGCTGTCCATTCAAGGAGGAAGACAAGCTGCACCCGCTTCAGAGTTTATGAAGGGTGTGTGCACTTTCCCGTGTTTCTGTTTTTACCTAATCCCTGGAGGAAAGTGCTCAGGCTGTTTAGACACTGCTCATTTCTCCTTCAGTGTGAAGGCAGAACCAAGTGGGTAGTGTAAGCATTTCCCTAACGTGCAAGCCTGTGACAAGGTGAAAGGAACAAATGCTGAGCCTTACCAGCTCCATCACCATTGGGTGGGGGGGGGGGAATGGTGGCATTCAGAAGAGGCTGTCATCGAGACATTGACAAACCTCATTCTCTGAAAAAAAAGGAGTCTGCTTTGCTTTCTTTGCTTTTTAAAAAGAGCTGACA
The DNA here is from genome assembly GCF_902686455.1 of Sciurus vulgaris. Classification (NCBI taxonomy): domain Eukaryota; kingdom Metazoa; phylum Chordata; class Mammalia; order Rodentia; family Sciuridae; genus Sciurus; species Sciurus vulgaris. The sequence continues at coordinate 41,525,354 of NC_136466.1, read as the reverse complement.
GCTGCAACGCAATAATCCAGAATTCTCCTTGTTAAGCATGCAGAGGCAGGTGTGCTCCCTAAGCAGCCTGCCATTTCAGAAGTTTATCTAGTTATTTGAAGGAAATGGGCAAATTTTCTTGCAGACTGTCAAATGTAGCAGGCTATGGATTCTGGTGATTTCTCTTCTGAATTTTGGGGTCACCTCAAAATAAATATTCTCTTTTCCTTCTGCATTTGAAAATTATTTCCCTGGCTTGCTTCATACCTTTGACTTCTGACAACACCCCACTCAACTCAGAAAAGACTCCAAAGATGTCTTGATTTTTAACTCAGAGTCTAAGTTCTTCTCATGTGTAAAGAAGACCTCTCCCTGACCTGAAAGCCAAGTGACTGGATTCTTCCTGTATGGGTTTTCCAGCGACTTAGGCTGACTGATTTTGCTCTTCCACTTGAGATGATGTTTGGGGTTGGAGTGATGTACCTAAGAAGTTATGCAATTAGTATATATTACTATTTTTTTTAAAGTTCCCATTGGATATATCTTGTTCTTGCCTCATTAGTTAATAATGAGAAAATTATAAGGTCTGTCTGAGCTGTCTCATTTTTCCATTCACCCCAGCACACATGAATAAAATACCTGTCTCCTCCCAGGAATCGCATCTTGTCTTTTCACATCTTGTACATATAAAGTTCAAGACTCTGACTCAAAAAAATGTCATTTATTGACTTACCAATTATTTTATACATGGGAAATCTCCTAATAACTGTATTCAGGGATATTCAAATAAAACAAACAATAAATTATAATCAGTTATAATTACTCCCTACTTAGAAAAAGCAGTAATCTTATTAACTTATAGATTTAGTGCAGTCCCTGCTTCTTACCAACCCATGGGCTTGGCCCAATTTTTGTTTTTGGTGCTATTGTTGTCTAACTATAGCTCCAGGGGGAGGATCAGCATTTCGATACTGTCTACTTGCTCTCTTTCTTTGCAGTCTTTAATTGAGAATCTGTTCAAAAATTCTCTGCCCCTTGGTTCTGTGGACTATTGACAGCATGTACTTTTTCAGTTTCCTCTACTATTCCCTAAAAACTAGGAATAATGTACACTGACATAAGCTCCTAAGAGCCTCTAACAGGGACAACAGCATCCTCTCCTTAGTGCTTAATATGGTGTTCAGAGTCCCCAGGGTACCTTCCTCTCCAGGATCTCATTTGATCTCTGAGAACCTTGGTCATCTTGGAATTGCCTGGTGAGTAGAATGTTTAAATTCTGGTTCCAATTTGTAGAAATCTCTACCTAATGCCACACTCTTTTTCTGGGATCATTCCTTGAAAAGAGTCACTCTAAAAGACACAGAAATAAGATTAGGGAGTAGAAAGCCACAATGGTAAGCAGGGGCTTGTGCTGAGGTGCAGGTCACACTAAAAATCCTCCCAGAGAAGATGAGCACACAGTCATGAAACACACTCAGATAGCTTGTCAGGAAAACCAAAAGAACAAAAAAATCACAAAGCCTGTCTACAGTTGAATAAGAATGAGGTGGACATCAAACTTGCTACTGGCAATGCTAAAGAAAACAGTATTTCCTAAGTGCTAAAGGGACGAAACTTTGAACATACAATTTTAAACTTATCTCAATGATTATTCAAGTGTGGTGATGGAGAGATTCTCAAACTGTGAGTCAGTAAGTTTAATAATCACAGACTCACTAAATTATCAATAAAGGATTTGCTCTACCAGGCTACCAGGTAAATGATCCCAGGATTACACAGATTCAAGTACAAAAAAGAAATGACATGCCCACTATAAATAATATAGTCTACAAGAATATAGCAAACTATAATTAGAATTTCAGATTATTGGGGCCAATGAAAAAACATGGTATAAATGTGTTTTTTGTTTCTTCAGTAAGAAAAGAAAGTATAGATTAACTTTAGATCTTGCTAGGAAAAACTGCTTCTCTGGAAAATTTAAGAATAATCACAAAAATATTAGAAATGATTTTAAATGCATAGAAGACATGGAGAAAAAAAAAACTGGATGATTTCCACAGAAGGAAGGAAATAGGAAACATGATAAATAGGGAAAAAATATGGTGGCAGAAATAAGAATAAGCCATCCATCATCACAATAAATATAAATGGGTCAAACTCATTTGAGACAGAAACTATTGATTGGTATTTTTAAAGAAAATTACACCTAAAACAATTCCACAGAAGTTGAAATTTAAAGATAATAATATTTCTTTGTATAACAGTGTTAATATTTGACAAAAGCAAATACTTTGCATTCGAAAAAGCAGAGAGTATCATCTTGTCAAAATGTTCCTTTTGCCCTATTATACCATCAAACTGATGATGCAATCACAACTTTAAAACAAATTGTCATAGAATTGCAAAGAAGAAACTGTCATATCTACAATCATACTTAGAGCCTTAGAAAATTATAGTTCAACTAGATAAAAAAAGGATAGAGAAGAGCTGAACAGCATAATTATTCATATTTATATATGTATCCCTGCAGTTAGGCATAAAGTATACAGTCTTCCAAATACACATGAAATGTCTGCCATGGACTCTACCACACAAGTCAACAAATTTCAGATAAATAACAGAAGTAAAATGAAACTCAAAAGCACTATGGACCAAAATCTATTGGGAACAACTAAAGTGAAGCTTAGAGAATCTACTTGCCTCCCAGTGCATTTGTGAAAAATGAAGTCAAAATAAAATTGGCTCAAAAATTATAAGACAACACAGTGAACTGAAATGATTAAGATTAAAGCATAGAACAATGAAATAAAATAAATAACACTGACAAATAAGGTAGTTTCTTTGAACAAACTAATGAAACGGAGAAACCTGTAACAATGAGGTGAAAAGCTCAAATATTGGAGTGATATAAATGGGAGGAACTTTGAATTTGTGGCTCTCAAACAGTTTGGAGGGTTTTTCAAGGCAGAGATTGCTGGGCCCCTCTCTTTCTGGTTTTAGTTCAGTGCTTTTGAGGTGGGGCCCCAACATTTGTATTTCTAAGGGTTTTCCAGATTCTGTTGCTAGTCCTGGGACCAAAGTTTGAGAACCAGTGCTATAAATCAATTTAAAACAATCATGAAAACCTAGATGAAATGGATACTATCAGTTACTAACTTTTGGTCACGAAACTCAGAGAACAGCAATAAATCAAAACCATGAAATGGATCAAAATGCTGAAATAGGCAACTGGCCCAGAATATTTTTATGGATAAATCCTGAAGAAAGATATCTTTCTCATTTTTTAACAAAACATTCAGAGTATAGAAAAAGGAAAATACCCAAATCATTTTATAAATAAATCAGGAGATTTGGTTTAAAATAAAAAAAGACTTTTAACAGTAACATGTTTACAAAGAATCTACAAACTGAATCCACAGAAAGGAGTGTTCTAAATGTTTACCACTATTTGTTCATTTCATTGATAGTATATAGAGATAAAAACCATGATTTTTCTCGAGTATTAATAAAAGCAATTATTAACAGTAGTACCCATTTGTGATTTAAAGGGAAATGTAAGAATTCATTAAAGAGGGAATCCCGACTAACCTTAAACAAGTAGTTTATCACTTTTTCCATCTGTAAACAGGGAAGTGGGAATAGCACCTTTGGTGATACTGGGATGGCTTCATGAAATATATGCAAGGAAAACTCTTAGCTATCATCACCATTTTAGAGGCAGGATGGCAATGATGGTGAATGGCTGGGAACAATGTGCTCTGTGGACTGGTGATAAGTCACATAACACTCATTACCACTCAGCAGTAAGCACAGAAATCGATGCATTTAGAAACTTTCATAGCAGTGTCATCATATGTGGTTGGACCAAGTATTGGTCCAGATTGGAAGTCAAGACAAGCACGTTCTGCATCATAGGAGTTGAAGAAGCATTGCTTTGGAGTCAGATTGAATGATGTGAATCTGGACTTGATATTTACTAGCAGGTGCCTTAGGCAGGTTACTTAAATTTTTCTGTACTTCAGTTTCCTATTTACTAAAAGGTAGCAATGATACATATCTCTTAGGCGCATGGAGATTGCGTGTATATACACATATGTATATTTGCATGGCTTAGCTCAGTGCTGAGAATATACATAAGCATGCAGTACATGTCGGCTATTATCAAATCTTTTGGAAAACTGAGTACAGTTCATTTAGACTCTTAAAGGCCATGGTCCCTATAATCTTGACTAATCACCAATCAGCCACATTTTCTGCCAGCCCTGCAGCAAATATTTGTCCTGATATGTGAATTCTCTTCTCTGTCTTGGATGGTACTAACCCTGAATGTCTCTGTGCTTCTCTGATTAAAGTTGGACCTCTTGTTCCCCCAGGGGCATTCATCCCGCGGTGTAATGAGGACGGCTATTACAAAGCCACACAGTGCCATGGCAGCACAGGGCAGTGCTGGTGTGTGGATAAATATGGGAATGAGCTGGCTGGCTCCAGGAAACAGGGTGCTGTGAGCTGTGGTAAGACCTTCTGTATGAACCCCACAGTGACGCTAGGTGATCTGTGGGTCCTCACCACGTAAGGATCACAGCAGAATTTCCAGAGTTAGCTCTGGTCTTCAGTGAGTTTACAATAGAGAGACAGGAATCCTAGAGTCATTGCAGCTCACCCAGTACTAGTTTTGCAAGTACAAGCACCTGTGGGTTGGACAACAGTTTCTGACAGGGAACTGTCACAGGCACAGAGCAATAGGCTGTTGTCACTTGTCACTTAAGATTATAAATCTCCTAAGAATGTCTCATATTCAAACAGTTTATGGTCCATGCTGCAGAGACTCATCCTAGCTGGGTGGTGATGACATTTACATCTTCAGAAGTAATTTCCATGGGTTTCACCCTACCATTTAAGTCCCAGGTAGAGGGAACCCCCAACATGGGACATGAGATATAAGAAGAAACCAACCTTAAACCTTTTTTTTTCTCTCCTGTGTCAGAAGAGGAGCAGGAAACCTCGGGAGACTTTGGCAGTGGTGGCTCTGTGGTCTTGCTGGATGACCTAGAGGATGAACGGGAGCTGGGACCAAAGGACAAAGGGGGTAAGCTGCGGGTGCACACTCGAGCTGTGACGGAGGATGATGAGGATGAGGATGATGACAAAGAAGACGAGGTTGGGTACATATGGTAGTGCCCATGAGGAAGAGGACATGCGTTTTGCTCAAAATTGCAAGACACTTCCTATTCCTGCATTTGTATCTAAGACTCCAAGGCACCAAGGTCTTCTCCACTGTTGCTCTCTGTACCCAACCTAAGGTTTGGAAGTCAACTGCTTGTCCCCAGAGCTTTCTGATTTTGCATACAGTTGTGTGGGAGAAAGGTGTTGTTTTGGGTTTTACTTTTTTTATTTTTATGTTTTTGACAAGAGAATGGTTGGCTAATTAGAGCCCCCTTTCCTCCTGTGAAATTTTTGCCACAAGCATGTGATTTATTGGAATTCCAGCAGTGCAGGGAGCCCCCACCCTCTGAAATATCAAAGACCCTTTTTGATTACCCACATCGGTGGTTATTACAGCATGGTTCCCAGCCTTACGGTGTCTCAGTGCTTTTCTTGTGTCCTGTAGATGTTGTGGAAAACACACCACACTGTACCTTTTCCTCCTGCCCCATCACCCCTGGTGTTTATTATTAAAAAGAAAAAAATTTTTTCACATCACTATATCTGGCTTCCTACAAACAACAGCCTTAATTCAGTCAAGAGTCCCTTTGGGGAATTCATCTTCTTTATTAAAAATTGGTGTCTGGATGATTCTCTCTGCACATGCATGTACAGGGAAGACCATATGTACATGCATTGCACAAGCACACACTTCTGAGAAAGTGGCGAGCTATTAAAAACTCATTGAGAAATGCTTACGAATTTGTCAGCTTGTCCAGACCTGGAACACAATTTCTGGAATAAGAAATTTGTATCAAAGTCCTATTTTGCACTAACAGTTGACCCTTGTAGCCTGCAGGCTGAGGAGGTTTCTTCTCTATGCATTAGCAGAGTTACTGGAAGCCTCTTTGATTTGGATAAGCCTCCATTTGCCTAAATCGTTTTCCTTGCAGAAGCCATGCAACTCCCGTTTGGGCAGCTTCACAAGCCATCATCGCCATTTCAGCTGAAAGACCCCTCAGGCTGCAGCAGCCCTGTCTGTTGCATCTCCCTTCCATTCCCTTCCCTACCTACGCAAGGGCTTTTTCTAAGGCGTGCATATACCCACTCTGTTCTCTGAGAAGACAGTACCATGGTATTCCGTAGGAAAAAAAAAAAAATAGGTTTCCTAATATTATGATGAGGGTCCCAAAGTTGTATAGATTTTTTTCCACTGTTCATCCTTTGCAAAGAATCCCAAAAGGAGGCCTAGAAAAAACTTCATAGAAACACAGAGAAGCTAGGGCTGGGTTTTTAAGTGCTGGTCCCTGCCCTTTCCCTCCCCAAAAGTGTCTGGATAACTACTGAAGAAAGCTTTTCACCATTGCATTTTTCTTCCTTGTGATTGGATTCTAGTTCCAAATTTGGTAGGGGAATCATCTGTACATTAGGATTTCTCTCACACAAGTACCAAAGAGTAATCATCACAGTGGCCCCATTCCAGAAGCTCCTCCCAATGGGTTTGCTCCAGACCCGCTTGCCCTAACCAGCCACCCAAGCCAGGTACTCTAGGCCACATTGCTCTGGTCTTCCCCATGAGCTTCAACCAGGCCACAAGACAACCACATCAAGTCAGGCAAAAAGTATATTTGGCCAACCCATACTCACAGTGTGCTGGCCAGCCCTCTACCCCAAATTGACCATTCGGTATGTAGTAACCTACTAAATTAGCATTTTCCAGTTCTTGCAATAGACTGGACAAAGTGTCATTCTCCTTTGAGTTGGTCTCAGATGGAAAATAAATATACTTGGTGTTGCTAACTCCTTTGGCCTGGAAATACGAGTACAACCAGGACCCTGAGGATTTGTGTATAGAGACCATAGGCAAACTCTGCATTGGGATCATCTCAACTCTATTGCTTATGTTTCCATATTTATTCCTCACTCAGACAAAACTGAGAGCATAATTTAGAAGACAGGTGTTTAATTGCCACTAAATTACAATAGAGTACATTAAAAATCAAGACATATTAAAAATCTTAGGTTAGACCATCAAAGAAAACCATTGTTACTATTTCCTCGAGCTTGGGAAAATGCACAAGAGAACAAATTAAAATTGACAAATTGATTTCACTTAGAGAAACCTCTGTGATCAGAGTGAACCACTGATTTTAATTTGCCTAATTATCTTATGACAAGTATCAAATTAAGATGACACTTAAAGATCCTTAGCATTAACTTAATGATGGAGATGAGTGCTCTGTAGGCAATTCCCAGGAAGGTAATGAGATGCCATTTTCACAGATATTCCAAGAAGATGTTTTGATTCATTAAAATATTAAATAAAAAGCCCTCTTAAGACTGGACCCCAAACCAATGAAGTAACATTAGCAACACTTTCCATGCCTTACTTTGGCAAGACAGCATTAAGTTTTTCAGTGATCTTTAGTATTTTCCAAAAGTACTTAAGATTACATTTTGAGTTACCCAATCCTTAGACGTCAAAATTTTGTTTGTTAAAGTGGGTCCTTTAGTTACAATGACCAAGTATACATAAGATATTTTTTTTAAATAGTATTGTGACAATACACAGGTGTTGAGTTAGATTCTCACTCATTTCAGGAAACTCTAAAGATAGAATAGTTTTATTCTTATTCTAAAATAGTTATTTAATACTATTACTGTGGCAGCCAATTTGAGCCCCAGAATTTTCTTCCACTATGGTTAGTTGTCTGCCATGTAAATGTCTTTTTGTTTCTACAAATATTCTAAGCATGGGAATACCTTAATACTGGATTCCAGGGGTTTTATCAGTTTCTCCTTCTTTATGCCCCATTCCCTCCCCGCAGGAGCAAGTGACCATGTGTCTGTCCAGGTCTGCCCCTCCGCTCTTCCCAGGATGCCATTCACATTTGGGTTTGGTTCTGTTTTACCTTGACCACACTGCACAGTAACATCCAAGAGCCCTTTCTACAGTGGGTGGTTTTGGTCTTTTTATACCTTTTTCTCAAAATCACTGATGTTTGTCCCTGTTAAATGTGTAGCATTGTAACAAGAGCCCATCAAATCCAAAGTGTCAGTTTGTTGTCCCTATTGTAGATGAAATAGTGATGTAGAAAAATTAGTATTCTGAATGCTTTTCCACGTAGACTTATCTGGAATGTGAACACAACTCTTTGGTTAATAGCAAATGCTTAACTGTAGTCCTGAGTAGGTGCATTTCTGTCTGTCTCAATAAATTTTACTTTGTCTGCGATATCTGAGTGTTTGTATTGTGTTAGCTTGAATGTGAACTTACCACATCACCACACAATTGCTGTAGAATAGTCTGGGCAGCCAAAGGGGACTCCCACTAAGTCCTGTGGGCAAGGCTGCCATGATGTGGGGAGTTGACCTGCTTGCGGTCACTGCCTGATCTCCCTCATCACCCCGTGGCACACATGTGTCCCTGCTCTGAGTCATACCACCTGGTCCCTCTGTTAGCTGCCATTGCCTCTCAGGCCCCAACTTTGTTCCTTATCCACAAGATGTCCCTACTGACATCCTATTTACAACTTTATTCATTCCTTTTCCTCTCCAGCCAATTATTCTCTAATACTCCTTGCAGGGAAAGGTATCTCTCCCTTTTACAAAGACCCTGACTTCTGCTCCATTCATAAATTAACACACCGGATGCTTGTCAAACATCACTAAGCACACAGATTATAACAGCTACTATTCCCTCCCCACCTTTCTCCTCACTGGGGCAAGTATGTCTATGACTTAATTACAACTCAAGTGAGTAATTTCATCATGAGCTGAGGTACAAACTACCACATAAATAATTCCATTCCTTTACCTCATGGACAAGATTTTACAATTTATAAGATTGACAGTTCAAGAAAAAGTGCTCCATAAATTCATAAAGTAACTAATGTCAGGAGAACAATGACCAAAAGGAAGCCTCCAAGGTAGTAAAGGGTCCATTCAAGAGTTGTAGACATTTGCAGACATACACCAAATTCCTCTGCCATAACCAGGGTGTTTATAAACAAACCCCCATATTTCTTTTCTTTTTTGGGGAACTGGATATCAAACCCAGTGCTGCTTCACCTGAGACAGATCCTCTGCCCTTTTTATGTTTTGATACAGGGTCTTGCTAAGTAGCTTAGGTCCTCACCAAGTTACTGAGGCTGGCTTTGAACTCACAACCTCCTACCTAGGCCTCCCAAACTGCTGGGATTACAGGCACGTACCACCATGCTCAGCCATAACCCATATTACAAAAGCCTCAAGTTACACTTTCGTGGATGTTATATTGGTCCTTCCAAGGCTGAGATGAAAGTAAAGAGAATAGAAGTCCGCTCTCCATCTTTGGTTTTGCACCTAAGTAAAGAGGTAGTAGTCATTTCTGAATACTTTTGACTCTAAGGTTTGTTTTTATGCAGTGATTTAAAGAAATGAGAAGATATCAAAATTTGTACAATCACTAGGCCTTTCTAGATTCATTAGTAGATTTATAGACTGACCCATGTTGGAATAATGAACACCACTATGAGTAGGCCAAACTTAGTTCTAAGAATATAAAAATAGACCTACTGCCTGCTCTGTGAAGTTGTCATCTCCTCAATAAAAGACATATAAACCACTGTGACAAAGTCAGGTGGAGGGACGTCATTGCCAATGCCAGTGGCTACCCAAACCTTATTAAAGTTTGCCTTCTTGCCTTTGTTCCTTTACCCATCATTCCCTGGACTTTCTCCTAACTCTAGGGCCATTCCTTTCCGGTCTCCAGATTATTCTTTTGTGCAACTGTTGTTAGTATTGCTGGTACTCAGATCTGCACCCCAGCCCACTGCTCTTCAGTTTTCCATGCTTTCTCTGAACATGGTCTTGTGCCTATGGTTTCAATCTCTGAGGAAGCATGTGTCTGTGTCTCCAGGTTTTGACTTCTCCATTCTGCAATCATCACCTGCTTTGTACATAATTCTACTTAAATGTCCCACTGAAACCTCAATTTGAAGCCTTAAAAAGCAAAACAATAGAAAATACAATGAATTGCCTATGCAATAGTAGTCTGCAAGGCTTTTCTTAAGTCCTAACAAACACAAGCCATAAAGGAAAAGATGAGTAAGTGTGTTGCCATAAAAATTAATGACACATCATAAACAAACATAAAAGATAAACAAGAGGCTAAAGAAGATATTGGTGACATAAAACAGATGAAGGATTAGGATATAAAATATTTTTAAAAACTTCTATAAATTCATAAGAAAAATACAGCCCAACAGACTAGTGGATAAAAGATAAAAATCAAGCAATTCATGGAAAACATACAAAAGGCAATGAAACCATGCCCAATCTCACCCATGATTGGGGAAATGCAAATTAAAGCAATGCTGTATTAGGTATCACTGAGAAAAAAAATCACCGTCATGTCAAGTGTTGGTGTGAGTGTGGGCTAGGGGGCAATCGTGTACACTGGGGTCATGTGGAAGGCAGTTTGGCAACTGTACACCCTAGGACCTAGGAATTTCACTTCTCAGGAACTACTCCCAGAGGAAAAACTATTATGCTCATTTACAAGAATATCTGTAAAAGTATATCCATTGGAGGATCACCTGTTAGAATGAACACTTGAGGAGAAAACTACTCAGCAAAATAGACTACTCAACAGTGAGTCTATACTCTGGAATTTATGCAGAAATCAAAAATAATGTAGTAACCTTATACATACTGACTTAAAAACCTCTAAAATGTTAGTTATAGGGGGAAAAAATCAAGGGACAGAGTATGATATATGCAAGTTATTTTATCTAAAAAGTGATATAAACCAGGTGCGTTGGCACACAACCTGCAATGCCAGTGACCTGGGAGGCTGAGGTAGGAGGATCACAAGTTCAAAGCCTGCTTCAGTCATGGCAAGGTGCTAAGCAACCCAGTGGGACCCTGGCTGCAAATAAAATACAAAATAGGGCTGGGGATGTGGCTCAGTGGTGGAGTGCCCCTGAGTTCAAAACCTGGTACCAAAAAAAATAAAAAGTGATACAAGTTTCTTGGGGGCAGAGGTGGAAATGCACAGAAGAAGGCCTGTTACCAAGCTGGTAACAGAGTAACCTAAGGGAAGAACAGGGATTGGGGCTGGTGGCCAGTGAGGGCATGGGCTGGGGCTTCATCTCTAAGTTTTGTTTTGTCACAAAGCAATATATCATATCTTTTTGTGTGATTTTTAAAAATAAGCAAAACATCATGCATAATTCACAATGCTTCTTCCTACAGCCCTGGCCTCAGGAACGGCACCACCATCTATGCCACTCTGCCACCCCCACCAGCAAGAATTTGGTGAATTCTGCCAGTTCTAAACATCTCTCCCTCTCTCTGCTATTGCCTCTCAATGGTCCTAGGAGTTTCTTCTCCAGTGACTGTTCTTGCCCAGCTCCATTCCATCCTCCCTGCTGCTGCTGCTTCCAGAGTAATTCTAAAGGGCAAAACACATAATGGGGGGAGGGAAGGGTTAGTGTTAGGGTTAGAGTTAGGGTTAGGGAGGGGGGGCAGAATGGAGGAAGGAAGGACTGTATAGAGGAAAAAGGGGTGGGAGGGGTGGGGGGAAGGGAAAAAATAACAGAATGAATCAAACAACATTACTCTATGTAAATTTATGATGACACAAATGGTATGCCTTTACGCCATGTACAAACAGAGAAACAACATGCATCCCATTTGTTTACAATAAAAAAAAGAGAAAAAAAACAATAGGTGAAACCAAAAAATAAATAAATAAATAAATAAAGGGCAAAACAGCTAGTGTCACTCTCCCCACTTAATTTCAAGTTTTCTATCAAGTTCTGGGCCAAATCTAAACTACAGTAATCCCACCTTGTCTGCAGGGAATACACTCCAAGAACTCCAGTGGATCCTGAAACTGTAGGTAGTACTAACCCCATATATACAGTTTTTTTTTTTTTCTATGTGTACATACTTAAGATAAAGTTAAGCACAGTAAGAGATTAGCTGCTAATAAAACAGAGCAACTAAAACAATGTTATAATAAAAGTCACGTGAATATTGTACCCCCCCCAAATACCTTATTGTACTATACTCACCCTTCTTGTGACGATGTGATGATATAATTAGACACAGTGAGGTGAATGACATGAGCATTGTGATGCATTAGTCTACTCTTGAAGTTCTGAGGTTATATCAGAAAGGAGAATCATCTGTTCTGGGTTATTCTGGATCAAACTGCAATAACGTTGATGATATCAGGAACACATGATGTAAATAACTGGGGATCCTTGATAGTTGTAGGGTATTTTTGCCAAAGTCTTTTAGAAAAACATTGCAATTGGAACTTGTTTTCTCTTTCTTTTTAATTCATAAAAGTGTTGTGGCAGAGATTATAAACTTTTAATGACCATATGGGTGACTTTAATGCTGCATTCCATACAAGGATCATACTCCATAAGTTTGTCCTAGTATGTCTATGCACTATGAAACATTTTGGCAGATTTCAGTAATGTCCACACTGCTCATTCTGTTTAATTTTCTCCTTCTTCCTCTTTCTCTTTAGATAACTCTACAAGTTCTTCCAAGTCCTCACTGTTAATAATTGTCACTGGCCTTCAGTATGTTCTTCCACTCCTTTATCAAGTATGTCAGCAAAATCCTTCTCTACCAACTTGTCTTGCTGTGTGAATGATTTTTCTAACTTCCCTATCCCTGGGAAGCCTTTAAAATCATTCATAATTTCATAAGTTGTTCCAGTAGGCATGTATGGTTTCTCATTTTAATACAGCCATTGCAGCTTTGATGAATGTTTTTGTGTCAGCAGTTGTGAATGATTTCCAACACTGCCTTACATCAGATTAAGATCTGCATCAATTGCTGATTGTGGTCAAGGACCAGGTGGGTGTATATGGCCTTGACAACCCCATGGTTAAGGGGCTAAAGCACTGGGGTTATATTTGGAAGTAAAATTACAATCTTGACACTTACATAATGAACAAATTCAGGAAGCTCAGTTACACTGCCTACTATTAATAGGACTTTAATATTCAATTTTTCTCCTTGGAGATACCTTTTCCCTTAGCTTAGTAAAGCATCAATGGAACACTCCATTAACAAGAGCACATAACAAGACACCCATACTTTCTGATAATGTTAGATAATTGTTGGTTTTGAGAGTTGGTTTTGAGAGTGGGTTCTTTGCTTACTTTTCAAATTCTATTTCACCCCCCCCCCCCCAAGAACCTCCAGCCCTTTCAATGCCTCTGGTTCCTTTACCTGGAAGTGGCATGGGAACTCCATTCAATTAGTCATCATTTAGAAACCCTTGTAGATTGTTCTCAAAGGAAGTTGCCATGCCTCTTCTCTTCCTCTAGCACCCTAGAGCACCTCCAACATAGTACTTGTTTACTTGTACATTGATAAAAGCCCTTGGAAAGTGAGTGAAGACAAAAAGGTGGACTAGAAAGCTCCAAAGTCACATTTCCTGCAAAGACACACACAGACCAGAAAAACTGGCTCAAATAACCTTAAAGGAACTCGATAAAATAGGTAAAAGTTTGCAGCAATCAAGATTAGGTCTTTTTTTTTTTTTTTTTATCTTTACAAACTGCATTTTGATTCATTGTACACAAACGGGGTGCATCATTTCATTTCTATGGTCATACACAATGTAGATTCACACCATTCATGTAATCATATATGTACTATAACAATACATGTAAACATACATGTAATCATACATGTAATGATGTCTGTCTCATTCCACCATCTTTCATACCCTCCCCCTCTCCCCCTCTCATTTCCCTCTATGTAATCTATAGTTCCTCCATTCTTCTCTCACCCCCACCTCCCCATGCCCATTATGTATCACCATTCACTTATCAGGGAGAACATTCAGCCTTTGGATTTTTAGGATTGGCCTATTTCACTTAGCATGATATTCTCCAATTCTACTCATTTACCTGCAAATGCCATAATTTTATTCTTCTTTATGGCTGAGTAATATTCTATTGTTTATATACCACAGTTTCTTTATCCATTCATCTGTTGAAGGGCATCTAGGCTGGTTCCACAATCTAGCTATTGTGAATTGAGCTGCTATAAACATTGATGTGGAAGCATTACTGTAGTATGCTAATTTTAAGTCCTTTGGGTATAAACTGAGGAGTGGGATAACTAGGCCAAAAATGGTGTGATGAGACAGACATCATTACCCTATGTATATGTATGATTACATGAATGGTATGAATCTACATCATGCAAAACTATAGAAACAAAATGATGTACCCTATTTGTGTACTATGAATCAAAATGCAGTCTGTAAAAATAGAATTAAAAAATTAAAATAAGATGGGTCCATTCCAAGTTTTCTGAGGAATCTCCATACTGCTTTCCAGAGTGGCTGCACCAATTTGAAACTCTACCAGCAATGTACAAGTGTACATTTTTCCCCACATCCACACCAACACCTATTATTGCTTGTGTTCTTTATAATAGTCATTCTAATTGGAGTAAGATGAAATCTTAGAAGAAGTAGGTATATTTAAAATACAGATTTTATAGTATTCTAACTACTGATCCCCTGCTTGGTACATTATGGACTTGGTGTAGATGAGGTTGCAGCCTAGTAACCAGTTCCATCCCTCAACCAGAGGAAACAGAGCAGATCTTATCTGAAATCATCTAATCTTTCTGAAGGCTGCCTAAAGGACTAGTTTCTATTTCACTTAACTTGAAGGAGCAGGCAATGCTTATGAAAGCTGCAGAAGGAATTCAGACCCACAGTGGCCTGGAACAAGAGGTTATGAGTACAGGAATGCAATAGACCATTGAAGACTCCAGAGGGAAGCTTCATTAAGACTGTTTGGGAAAATTAAGACATTCAAAAGCAGCCATGCACATGGGGGCACTGAAAAAGCCATACATATAATCCCAGTCAAGACTACTACTCAGGTAAGATGAATGAAATAACCTTAAATTTCCAGCCTGTGTTGATTCCAAGACTCAGATGTGCCTAGTTTATTAATGAAGGAATACCCTGGTGTAATGCCAGTCTGAAGAGAGGTGGCAATTTTTTCCAATATCTGATTTTCAACAGCAACAAAAACCAAGATATACGAAGTAATAGGGAAACATGACCCATTTAAAGGAAAATAAAAGTGGTGGCAGGAATTTTCTCTGACAAAGCCCGGGAAATAGTTATTAGAAAAAAACTATCACTAATATGCTCAAATAGCTAAAGAAAAACATGGACAAAAACAAAGGAAAATGATATTTGAACAAAACTAGAAGGTGAGCAAAACAGAAATTATGAAAAGGAAGCAAATTCTGGAGCTGATAAACACAATAACTGAACCAAAAATTCATAAAAAGAGTTTACAAGACTATTTAAGCCAGCAGAAGAAACAACCAGCAAACTTGAAAATATGACATTTGAAAGGATCGGTGTGAGAAGCAAAAGAAAAGGGAATGAGTAAAAATGAATGGCGCCTACAGGACTTAGGGGCCACCATGAAGTGGACCATTGTGCACATTTTGGGAACCCAAGAATGAAGAAAGGAAAGGGATAAAGATATTATTTGTGGGAAGGGTAGTGGTAAGGGAAATCCTAAATTTGAGGAATGACATGAATCTGCAAATCTAAGCAGCACCATGAATTTCAAGTAGGACAAACTTAAAGAGACTCATACAAGGCTGTTATCAGACTTTTCAAAGTCAAAACCAAAGAGAGAATCTTGAAAGCAGCAAGAGAAAAGTGACTCATCATGGACAAGGGATCCTTAATAAGAGTATTTCTCAGCAGAAACCTTGCAGAACTGAAAGTGGAGGAATAATATTTAAAGTGCTCAAAGAAAAAAATCTGTTAACCAGGAAGTCTATATCCAGTAAAAATATCCTTCAAAAATGGGAGAAATTAGGCAATTCCCAGATGAACAAAAGCTGGGAAATGTCTGTACTCTCCAAGTCAAGTTGACATGAAAGGATGCTAGATAGTAAACCAAAGCCATACCAAGAAAAAAAAAAATTTCTGGTAAAGGTGATACACGGTCAAATAGACAAACCAGTACATTGTAATTTTGGTTCCTGACACTTGCATTTCTATGGGATTATTTATTTATGTATTTGGTACTATAGATTGAACTAGGACTGCTTTACCACTTAGCTACATCCCCAGTCCATTTTATTTTGGATTATAATACAGGATCATCCTAAGGTGCTCAAGGCCTCACTAGATTCCCGAGGCTGGCCTCAGACTTTTATCCCTCCACCTCAGCCTTGCAAACTGCTGGGATTACAGGTATGTCACCATGCCTGACCAAAACTCTTTAAAAAAAAGTTGTAATACTAGATTTGACAATTATTTCTTGGATGTAACACTGAAAGTGCAGACAACAGAAAAACTACACATAAATTTATAAAAATTAAAACCTTTTGTGCTTCAAAGGACACTATCAACAGAATGAAAAGTCATCCCATGGAATGGGAGAAAATTCTTTGTCATATATCTGATAAATAATTAACATCCAAAATATATAAAGAACTCTTATAACTTACCACCAACAACCTGATTTTAAAAATGGGCAAAAGACGTGAACAGAAAATTTTTCACAGATTAGATATGAATGACAAAAAATACATGAAAGATGGTCACCATCATTAGTTATTAGCAAAAGGCAAATCAAAATCACAATGAGATTCCACTTCACACCATTTAAAATGGTTATTCTCAAAATAGTAAATAAAAGTAACAGATGTTGTCAATCAAGTATATGGAAAAATTAGAACACTAGTGTACTGCTGGTGGCAATGTAAAATGGTGCATCCACTATGGAAGAATGTCAGTTCCTCAACACAGTACCATCATATGATCCACATGATCATTCCTAGGTGTTTACCAAAAAAATTGAAAACAGGGATTTGAACAGGTACTTATATACCAATATTCATAGGAGCATTTACAATTGCCAAAAGTTGATAACAGCCCAGATGTCTATCAAAAGATGAATGGACAAACAAAATGGAGTATACAAATACAAGGGAATATTATTCAGCCTTCTAAGAAGACAAATTCTGCCATATACTACAACATAAATGGGCCTTGAAAACATGATGCTAAAAGAAAGAAGCCAACATGAAAGTGTGATTCCAATTTTAGAAGAGACCAAGAATAGTCAACTTCAGAGATCGAAAATAAAACAGTGGTTACGTGGAGCTGGAGGGGAGGCCTTGGGAATTTCCCAGTTAATAGAGTCTCAGTTTGGGCTACGGAAGTTCTGGAGATGGATAGAAGCAATGGCTGTATAACAATGAGAATATACTTAATCCCATAAAATGTATACCAAAAAATGGTTAGAATAGTAAGATTTATGCTGTGTATATTATGTGACAGTTTTTTTTTTTTTTTTAAAAAAGAAAAACAAAATGTCTTTCAGTCCTAATCTTTCTCATTCTTAGTGATCAAAGCATGGCTGGTGACCAGTTACTGCATGTTGGATGGATATGAATAAGCAAATGGCAATAGAAGCAAAGAAGACTGGCCAATTAATTCTGCCTGAAAAGCCTTTTTTTTTTTTTTTTGCTTAAGACCTCATAGGAAGGATGACATTTGATCAATACCTTTCCATAATTTGAATTCATAAAGTTGAATTTTTTAAATCGCTCTATTGATTTATACTGCCTTTGGTATGAAATCATCCATTTTAAGTGTGACTTTTATTAAATTGGTAGTAATTAACCACCGTACATCTAATTTTCCAACATTTCCACTGCCCCAAGAAGAAACCCCAGGTCCTGCTCCACAGTCTTTCCCTTTCCCACCCTGGGCCCCAGGAGACTGCCAACTGCTTCCTGTCTTTTCTGAACTCTTGGTACTAATAGAGTCTCCCATGTGGGCTTTGTGTAGGACCTCTGATGACAAACCAGCTGTCAGGACTTTCTACTGTTCACAGTGAGAAGATTGCAGATTCAGACGGTAACCCTGGTGCTAAGGAACGATCTGCACGGTTTTCAACTGTGGGTTTGAAACAGGTAACCACACATGCCCTCCAAAGCCAGAAAGCAGTCCTCTCTTTCTGGCATCCATGCTATTGCACCCTACTATTCCTGGTTTTACCATTGCCCCTTTGTCCCCTTTTTCCTTCTAAAAAGGACTTACTCTTTGATTATATACCATAAAAATATTCTTTTCCCACTTATTTTCCACTTACTTGAATTCTATATAAACTTACTTTTAAAAAGTTTATTTAATCTACACTTACTTTAAAAAAAACTGTATCACTAATCACATTCAGGAAAAAAAATTGAGACTAATTAAAACCCAAATCTCAGTGCTCATGAAAATTCTGATCAGTTCTCAAAACAGAGACCTGGATGATATGGTCTCTGATCTGGATGTTATGGCTTGTAGATCTGGGGCTGAAGGCTTTTGGCTATTGTTGCCTGTTTTCAAAAATCAAAAGTGATGTCAATTTAAGTCTACTCAACAGCCCACATTCTTCTTTCATTGAGAAGAACACTGACAGGTGCTATCTTTGCAAATTAGAAAGAAAAATAGAAATAGTACCTTAAGTTTTGTCCCATCATCCCAGATATAATTTGTCTAATGCCCTATAGATAGGACAGCCTATATATATATAGATATGTAAAATATACTATATTGTCACAGTGTTCTATTTAGAGGAAAATCTCCTTTTGGTTTTTTTTTTTTTTTTTTTGATACCAAGGATTGAATCCAGAGTTGAGTCACATACCCAACCCTTTTCCTTTTTTTTTTTTTAATCATTATTATTTTGAAACAGAGTGTCATTAAGTTGCTTAGGGCCTCTCTATGTTGCTAAGGCTGGCTTTGAACTTGCAAACTTCCTGCCTCAGCCTCATGAACCATTGGGATTACAGGTGTATGCCACTATGCCAGGCATACATTTTTGTTCTTTATGATAACAGAAGATAGTTAAACTCTAGATTATGATTTCCAACCTATTTTAAAGCACCTGTGTCAATTACATTGCCATATTTGCAGAGTTGAAAATTTGGGACTTAATGAATTTTCAGAGCTGTGCTATGAGAACATTGTATCCAAAATAATCAAAGTACAATCTTAGTACAGTACTGTTTGTCTTGGGACAACTGGTAGAGGTGTAAGTTGTGATAAAAGGGTAATGTTAATGACTACCATTAGATACTAAGACCCAGTGTAAGCTGCTTCTGTGTCATAATTATCTCATGGAAGTCTCATGACAGTTCTGTACATAGAAACAATGATTCTTCTTATTTTATAGAGAAGTTAAGCAACTTATCTAAAGTCACATAACTAGTAAATGGGAGTGAGGACCTAAACTCCACATAGGCAGTTTCCAAAGCTCATGTACTGAACTGCTATGCTGTGTGTTTTTACCTACAAAAAAAAGATTAAATGGAAGGTAACTACATACACACACATACACACATACCTACGCATACACGCACACATAACCAAAGTAGACTCCCTGAACCTTGGGGGAAAGTCCAGCAATATATTAATTCACGTTTATCAGCCACCAGGTACCTAGCATTATAAGACAAGGAAATGAGGCCTTGAAAGAATTTCCCTGCAGGAAAGAGAAGACAGACAGTCAGGCATCCCATACTCAGTGGGGCATTAATAGGCCAGTCTGAACATAGACATCGTCGGTGAGAATTTCCCTGGCTCTCTTTGGCTCCTCAGGTTAGCACCTTCCCTTTCTTGGCTTCAGTTTCTCCCTGTGAAATGCACAGACTGGATCTGCTGGGGTCTGAGCTTCTATGATTCTGTACTAATTGGCAGCCTGTGGTCTGAGTTCCCTGTACAACATACTTTCTGCACTTCCAACTTACACCCATTGGACTTTCCCTGTTTTCACAGTTTCAAGGACAACAAACCCCACATATTGCTTATCCATGAGCTGTACTATGGGGAGTAGCTTTCTCTTACAAATGGGGGTGAATTAAGATGAATTTTGTTTGGAGAATTGCTTTACCCTTCCATCACACACTGCTCTCTCTCTCTCTCTCTCGATCTCAGCCTCCCTGTGGTTTCTCAAAGTCCAAGTCTCAACTTCACAGTGCCCTATTCACCACAACCTGCCATATTTCACTTTCAGCTGAGTGGAGAATTCATTGCATTTCACTTTTCAGTCTCAATAGTGCAAACATATATTCAGGGCTGACATATTTTCATTATGGAAAAGCAAAGCTCTCAAACAGACGCTGCCTGCAGGGATTAATGAAGGGAGTGGTTATTTATTCTGCCACTTGACATTTCATGCGGAATAATTCCCAAGTCATTTTATACTTTAACAAATAGTTCATGAGTAAAGGAACTTAGCACTCTGGATGAGCACCAAACCAGGACTTAGGAGCTGGCTAGTTACCCAGCAGAAATGAAGCCACTTTTCAGGGTCTGGATGAAAGTAAGGATGCTCCATAATGTCACAATCAGCTGACCATGGGAGCCTGTCCTCCCAATGTCACATAGCACTGCCTCATCTAGACACAACCTCACCAATCACTCCCAGGAACTCTAAGGACACCCTAAAACCCTAACATCAAATTCTTGGCCTTGTCTATGGGTTCAGTCTACCACCTTTATTAATATGAAAATATCCCAGACCATTTGTGATCAGAAACCCACGTCTCCCTTTAGCTACCTGAACACTACACAAACTCTACAACTTGTTTTCAATGTCTACAAGACCCTGACTTCCTTTTCCTTTTTCATCTTTTCCCTCAACCTGCTTTACTTTTATTCTATTGTGGTTTTCTCTGTTGCTGAAATAGTCCCTCACTTCCCCATCTCACGTCAGGGCTTGGCTGAAGCCCAGGCCTGGTCCCTATGTCTTTCAGGTGGTATTCTAACCCCATGTGGCCACCCCCTCAACCATCAGAAGAGGCCATTTCTCTGTCACACAGAAAGCATACCCTGGGTCTTTTGGTTGGTTTGGATGCTCAATGCAACTCTTTTAGAAAGGGGGAAACAAAAGAAAAAGGAAAATAATAAACCAGTATCCATCATGGATTAGAATTCCTAATTATGTTCCAAGGCTCAGATAAACCCCTGTGAACTTAATCCATTCAACATTTATTGTGGTCCTTTTTCATACTGTATTCATTTATGGATTTTTGCCCCATTCTAGAGTCTGTGACATTCAGGGCACAGAGATTTTTCCCAACTCTCCAGTTCTGAAGTTCCCCTCTGTCTGAGGGCACACAATTGATAGATCTAAGATAGCCAATGTATTGGCACTCCGACTCCATCATTTCTGATGTTTAGCTGCTTCTCTGTGGTTCCCTGACAGCCTTTCAGATCTGAGGTCTAAGGTACTAGAGGGATTGGACACTAAATGTCTACCTTCTCCAAGTTGCTGCTAGGTTATTTTCAGGCCAGGAAATTCTGGGGAAATCAGAATGAGGCCTGAGCTCTTGTGGACAAAACCCTCCTGGACCATCCATGGCATTTGAACCTGCCTCCCACCCTATCCCTCAAGCTAATGAGCTGGTGCTCTCCTAACCACCTTCTGACTGCTGAGCCAAATATGATCACCAGGGATCATATTTGGAGTTATGGGTGGTGATAAGAACTTCAGGTCAGAGAGGTTAGACACTTTAAGCAATCTTGAAGTTTAGTAATTTGGCTAACAAAGTGCTCAGTGAAAATATCCTTGATAACATATTTCATAAAATACTGAATAAAATTATTTATAGTCTTCAAGATATAGATAGATTTAATTCTTCAATTAGCTAAAAGACAAGACAAAAATCCACAGAGTTAAGCTAATGCTAGAGCTAGATTTTGCCTCACAGTACCTGCCAATCTTTCAATGGTCTCTAGCTGTGTACTAATAGTCTCATAGAGAAACAGCAGTGAAAGCCTATGCCTCTACAGGATAGGGGTAAGCTTAGAAAAATTGGGAGGTTAAGACCTTCAAAAGACACTATATATATTATACATGTATATATACTATATATACACTATATATAGTATAATATAATATACTATTATTATAATAAAATATAATATTATAGTATAATATTAATAATATAATATATACTATATATTTATACTATATATATAAGAGTATATATATATATATATACTCTTATACATGTATCAAGGAATATATGACACTCTATTAATTTAAACAATTTATGTTTTTATGTATTAGTTACAAAATAATTTTTTAAAAATTCTGGGAAAAATGATGTGTGTATGAATGTGGTTGAGAGAATTACTAATCTCTGGTGCTATAAAAATGCTAGTATTACCTCAGCTTTTGCAATTATAGAAGGAATATGTATACACTGACACACACTAAATTCAATTCCATGTAACAGAAGTCAATTTAAAATTTCTGAAACCTTTAGAATGTAAAATCCTTCAAAACATTGTGTGCGTGTGTGTGCGTGCACATGCATTTTTTTTTTTTATTTTTTTTTTTTTTTTTGTACTGGGGATTGAACCCAGGGGCACTTAACCACTGAGCCATATCCCAGTCTTTTTCTTTCTTTTTTTTTTAATTTTGAGAAAGGGCTTTGGTAAGTTGCTAAGGGCCTAAATTTCTGAGACTAACTTTAAATTTGCAATCCCCCTGCCTCATCCCCCTGAGCCACTGGGATTATAGGCCTGTGCCACTGCACCAGGCTGATGCTATATTTTAAAAATAGTAAGATTACTTTGCCTCTGAGTAAATTAATTTGTTAATAAATAAAAACAGAATAGGGAAATGGGCAGGGTGTTGGAGGACTGACATGCCAGTCTTGGCCTTACCTCTATATAGAGTAGGATAAAATCAGGAAACATTTTCTATGAGAATTTTTTAAAAGGCATGATTTATTACCTTTGTGGTCTAAAACCTCAAGGAAAAAACAATCAAACTTAATGTGTCCCTAGCAGAAGCAGATTCAAGTCTTTAGGGACAGATGAAGAAATGACCCTATGTGTAGCAAAGAAAACAAAGATATGGAAAATATGGGGAAATGAATTAAAAGTAATGAATGTAAAGCGAGGAGGTAAAACTAAGCCTAATTGGAATTTTGGAGGAATATTGTACATAGGGTAGAATTCACTGTTGAAATCTTCCAAAAATTAATGGAAGTCACCAAAGTATTAGAAATTTCATCAAAATAGATAAAATCCATTTCTAGATGTATCATAGTCTATCTAGACAAAAACAACCTTAAAGGCAGCTGGAAACAAATGATGGGTTACCTTTACCTTTCAAATGAATAACAATTGAATCACCGATTCTCAAATTTAGTATATAGCAGAAATAACTGGCATTTTATTTTCTTATTTTTTTGGTACTGGGTATTGAATCCAGGTGTACTGTACCACTGAGCTACATCACCAGCTCTTTTTATTTTTTTAATACAGGCTTTCACTAAGTTGCTGGCTCAAACTTGTCATCCTCCTGTCTCAGCCTCCTGAGTACTGTGATTAGGGGTGTGCACCAACACCAGTCTCCTGGTGGATTTTTAAAAACACATTCCTGAAATTCAGTTGCGGAGTTTGGATTCAGTAGGTCTCAAATAAGGTTCAAAAAATTGCATTTCTAATAATCTTCAAAATGATACTGATGCTGATGGTTTGGGGACCACTCTTGCAACATTGGATTATACAGAGCTACATTATCAAGAACAGCAGTGGATTAAAGGGACAATGGAAGATATCTATAAAGTACCAACTGAAAAACTGTCAACCTACAATTGATATCCAGGAAAACTAGCTTTCAAGAACAAAGGCAAAATAAAGATTATGGTGGACAAATACTGAGAGAGACTTTACCACATATTTTCAGTGTAACTTCTATAACAGGTGCTTCAGGAAAAAAAAAAAAAAAAGTTAATATTCCAGAAGGCAGATCTGAGATGGAAGAAGGAGCAGTGACCCAAAGAAAATGTCAAATGTGGTTAAACACAACGTTCACTGTTTCAAAATAGAAAATTTCTTATCTGTACAGCAACAAAAATTTAGAATTAAGATTGTAGCGTGTGAAAGTATACAGAACAAGATCAGAATGATCTGATTTACAACAGTTTAAGATCCCTGTTTTGCATGGGAATAAATAAAACATTGAATTTATATTTCAAAACAAAATATAAATATTGAAATTTTCAGTGCATTTACTATAAGATCAGTAACAGAGCACCAGACACCAAAGTAGTTAATGGGAAAGTATGAAATGAGAGAAAAAAATTATTTCAAACAAATTTACAAAAACTAAAAAGTAGCCAGGTGCAGTGGCACACACCTATAAACTCAGGGGCTCCAGAGGCTGAGAAGGAGGATCAAAGGTTCAAAACCAGGCTCAGCAACTTAATAAAATCCTGTATCAAAATTAAAAATAAAAAGAGTTGGGGTTGTGGCTCAGTGGTAAAGCACCCTGGATTCAATCCCCAGTACAAAAAAAGAAGTAAAAAATAAGTCCAAATATACTAGAAAACAATCAATATATATCAACTAAATTCTCTAGTTACAATATAGACTGTAACATTGGATCCAAAAAAAAAAGATACTGCTGTTCATAATATGCAGCTAAAACACAAGGACATAGAAAAGTTAAAAGGAAAATGATTCAAAAACTGTATTAAGTGAATTCAAAGATTGTTTTTATAGCTCTGTCACTTTCAGAACAAATATACTTTACAAAAAATTAATTACTGAAATTTATAGAGTGGCTATATGCCAATGAAAATTTCACTTTGTTCAATAAATATTTGGGGGAGTCTACTATGTGCTATGTATTAAATAGCTTTGAAACTGTACTATGCTTGACACTACCAATACAGCAGTGAACACAATTGAAAGTTTAAAATGAGTGAATTAAAATTCTGAGTTTGTGTGTACCCAATAGCATATTTCAAACCCTAACAAGCAAAAAATTGAATGACCACTAGGTGAAATTGACAAATTCACCATAATAATAGATTTTTAAAACATATCTCTCAGTGATAAATCAAACAGGAATAGTAAGGTTATAAAAGAACTGAATGCCATAGTAGCCAGATTTAATAGAAAGGTATAGAACTAAATCCTACGTGAGAAAACACATGTATATAGCAGGTCATAAAACAGAGTTCAATAAATTTCAAGCAATAAATATCACATAGATCTTAATATCTGATTTCAGAGTTAAAAATCAATAATAAAATGTAAATGGAAGAAAAACCCATATGTTTGATATTTAGGAGTAACTAATGAGATAGAGAAAAAGCATATAACAGATGAAGATCCACAAAAATCAATATTGATTCTTTTAAAAGATAGAAATAATTATCTAGCAATAACAAAAAGGAGGAAAAATAGAAATATATATTAGAAATGGAAATGGGACATAACTCTAGATAGATCTGAGATTTAAACTGCAACAAAAATACTTATAAACTTCATGTCAATTAATTTTAGAACCCAGATAAAATGGAACACTTCTAGAAAAAAAATATAAGCTACAGTTGTTGCAAGAAAAAATGTAAAACTATTTACAAATCAAATAACTTAAAAACAACAACCTCTCATCTAGCATATACAGACTCGCGTGATTTACAGAGGCATTTTTTAAAATACTAAAGAAAAGGATTGTGATCTTATACAAACTTTTTGGAGAACAACAACAACAAAAAGGAACACTGAAAATCCTGTGACTACAGTATGAACTTGATGCCTAAACCAGAGAAGTAAATTAGAGGAAATAAAAAATTACAGATCAGTCTTACACATGAACATACATGTGAAATTTCTTAAGAAATAAAAACATACTGGCATTCCAAAGAAAGCAACATAAGAAAATAAGAAATAAACCAGGACTGAGTCTGGTTTATCCCAGAAATATAAAGCAGGTTTAGTATCAGAAACTATTAGTCCCTTTTTTCCATGCTAAACCAACTGACTGGTTTTTCATCTACAATCAATAGTATTTATATAACATACTAAATAATTCAGGTATTTTCAAGTATTTTTAAATCAACAAACTAGGAATAAGAGGAAACTTTCTAAAACTGATAGAGAAATGTCCTCCATAAGAAGTATACATACCACTAGGGTGGGAAGAGAAATGGTAGACATTTTATTTTTAAAATCCATACCAAGGAAAGACTACATCATGTTCAGTGTCAAATTCCAGTGTTATAAGAAGGGAAGCTACCTGGGCAACAAAACAACATTAAAGACATGGACTGAAAGAAAGAAATTAGACTGTCATTAGTTGTGTATGATATGATTTAACCACATACAATGACCCAAACAATCCTTAAAATGAGTTATTAAAATGAGAGTTCACCCATTTGTTCAACTGACTGCCTACTTTTATAAATGAAGTTTTGTCTTGGGTGTTAGAGAAACAGCAAATGAAACAGATAAAATTCTCCATCTAATAACTTAGATTTTTTCCAAAGAATAACACATAATAAGCAAAATAAGAAAATTGTATAATATGTTCTAAAGTACTAAGTACAGAGAAAATAAAGCAAAGAAAGGACAGATAGGTGCTGAAGACAAGAATGAAAAGGAATAGCCCCACAGTGTGATTACATATCTATATGCTTACCAAATTCTAGAAAATGAAATAAAGTCACCATCGATAATACAACCAAATATATATTACCTATAAATAAAAGATGTGCAAGACTTTTGTGAAATACATTAGCAACTTTACTAGAAGACATTCAGAGAAAAACATAATTGATGGGGGATATTTTCTCAGTAGATGGGCTAAAACATCAAAGAAAGAATTGGCAAGCTGAAAGACTGACTGAAGGTCTTCTTCCAGAATGCAGTCCAAGGGGTAATCAGATGAAAAGGAGGAAAGATGATTTAAAAAATGTGAAGGAGAGATCCAAAACAAGCTTCTAACGGGAGTTCTAGAGAGGGTGAGAATCCATAATTGAAAGGATAGAAATAAGAAAGAAGCCAGGGGTGGTGGTGCACACCTGTAATCCCAGCAGCTCAGGAGGCTGAGGCAGGAAGACTGGGAGTTCAAAGCCAGCCTCAGCAACTTACCAAGGTCCTAAAGCAACTCACTGAGACCCTGTCTCAAAATAAAATTTAAAAAAGAGCTGGGGATGTGGTTCAGTGGTTAAGCACCACTGGGTTCAATCCCTGGTCCAAAAAAAAAAAAAAAAAAAAAAGAAAGAAAGAAAAGAAAAAAGAAAAAGATATATTAAAGTATAGCCAAGAACTGAAGGTCAAAATAAGCCTTCAGTTTGAAAGAGACCACTGAAAGTGTCATGCAAAACAGTATCGAGGATTCATGTGAAACTCCAAAATCTGCTAGGAAAACATAGAATACCGATACATGAATAAACCAGATTGCCATGAGAGACTGATAATGCAAACAAGAAATTGGCCAAACCATATGTAAGAACCAAATCCTAACCCATGTTCTGTCCTAGCCACCCCAGGAAGCCAAGCTATTTCCTACAGTCATCATAAGTCAGATTTGTAGAAAATCAGGCCACTATCTCTAACAACAATCCAATAACACCAACCAAGAACACCTGTAATAACTGTCCCCAAACAGCAAGGACTTTGCTAACACAGATAACTTCCCTAATTGTATCCCAACTTAGGACCAGAAAAAGCCAAATATGGACCCCCCACATGCTATTTCATCTCCAGTTGTCCTGCCTCTGTCTTCCCCACACCAGCCGCCATCAGGATACACCCAAACCCTTCTCCTTTTTGCATTCCTCTGCCTGCCTCTGAGTCTTTGCCAAGCTTAGGTGATGGTGGCCAAACCCCTTGCAGCGCGGGCTCTGAATTCTGCTCCTTTGTGCTGAGTTCCTTGGCTATTTATTCTGTCTGGTTACAAGCTTTGTTGTTGGATCCCATTTGTTTGGCATCCTTGGCTGAATTAGGTCATTCCTTTTCTGCCTTTTTGGATGTCTTTTGTCTGTGAATTTGTCACAATCAAGAGTCACTTATGTCAAACCCTAATAAAATGGAGTCAGGAGACCATGAAGGCAGTTTGGTCCTCACACGCTTCCTTGTTAACAGGAATTGTTGCAGAAGACTCTGTCTGCCAAAACCACAACTTTGCAGGTAAGGCCATTTCTATGAGGACGACTTTCCAGAAAGAGTCAGTTCTAACCACCACATAGCAAGTAGCCTGTTTTAGTCAGCTTTTTAGATTCTGTGACTAAAAGGACCCAACCAGAACACTGTAGAGGAGGAAAGGATTATTTAGGGCTCACAGTTTCAGAGGTCTAGTCCATAGAAGGCCAACTCCATTCTTTGGGGCTTGTGGTGTGGCTGAACAGCATGGTGGAAGGGTGTGGTGGAGGGAAGCAGCTCACATGGTGATCAGAAAGCAGAGAGAACTCTACTTGCCAGATACAAAATATAAAGCCCATAGCCACGGCTCCAAATGAGCTACCTCCTCCAGTAGCACCCCACCTGCCTCCAGTTACCACTCAGTTAATCTCATCAGGGATTCAGTGATTAGTTAATCATTTCTCCTCCAAACTTTCTTGCATTGTCTCACACGTGAGCTTTTGGGGGACACCACTTCTAAACCACAACAAAGCCTTACTAAACTGCAAGCTTATAGTTGGGGATGCTTCTCTGAAGATCCCCTCCTAGCAATGGACAGTACACATGTCACCACCTGTGATAAGTTCTTGTAACCAATGAATGTTCATTTCAAAACAGTCTGCATGCACTTCTTCTCTTTGCCTTTAAAGATCCTCCTTGCCTCATCCACCTTGGATGGCCTATGATCCACCACAGTAAGCACATCCCATAGCATAGTCCCCTGACATATTCCTGAGCAAATTTATTTCATCAGAGAGCTATGCTCTCTGTTGTTATTTTAGGTTGACATTTATTCCTGTTTTGTGCTGTGCTGTCTAAAAATGCTGTTTGTCATCAGAAGGAGAATCAGGGTGGAGAACAGGCAATTTCCTGTGAGTCTGTTTTGGGAGCTGGCCTTACAAACCATAGTTGTCAGTTCCCACTGGACTGGCTTCCAATAGACAGACTGCTGTGGGTCACCAACAAAACCAGGTGAGGTTCTCCCTCCAATTTAATTTTGTTTCCTGAGAGTTTGGCTTTGATCCAGAGAGTGTTCTTTCTAGTTTCCCACCTGCCAGGGGCACAGATTGTCAGGTCTGTATTCAGAGCAAGGTCTGGACAGAGTTGGGGCTGGAGATAGGAGACGTAAAGTATTACATGGCTACCAACCACCACTGGTACCCAGGAGTCATCTAAATGTCCTCTCTACTTGGAAAAATTCTTGCTGTTAGCATGTATTGTGATCACAATCCTTATTCTTGTGCCTAATTGACATACTTCACCAAGAATAAGTTAGGCTTTCAGTACCACACTGGGGGACATCTGATTTGGACAAAATTGTCCATTTGGGAAGCATATGAGAAAAGAAAGAATATAAAGATTCCATAAAACCCCTGGGCAGCATTTTTTATTAAGTATTCAGATACTTCCAAATAAAATTCTGAATAAAAAATTACATCATTAAAAGATTCTTTGACTAAAGCTAAAGACCAAAATGACAAACTTAAGAATAAACTAATTTCCATAGTAAATCCTCCCTATCAAAGTTGCCTATGTACATCCAGCTCACTCTCATCTTTCTGATCTCTCTTCCTGTGCACCTTTACCTTCCTCTCCCCCTTGCCCAGACACCAATATGATTTTGCAACAACTTTCCTAAAATCCCACAATGCCAGTTGCCTGGAGAGATCCACCCCTCCCAGGAGCTAAGCATGCAGGCAACTGTAGAACCTTGGGCCTGGGCTGAATTAAGAGCTATAATTATAGATTTCCTTAAACCCAAACAAGACTGCAAATATTCATAGAAAATTTAAGATTCTTTGGGGTACATATGATCTAGGGTTACCTGACCTAGACCAGCTTGTATACATGTTGGTCTAAACCTCAGATGCTAAATCTTTTTCTTTCTTCCTTTCTTTTAATGTTTACAAGCTGTATTCAGTTTCATTGTACACAAATGGGATACAATTTTTCATTTCAATGGTTGTTCATGATGTAGATTCACACCATTCATGTAATCATACAACTACACAGGGTAATGATGTTTGTCTCACTCCACTATCTTTCCTTCCCTCGCCCCCTCTCTTCCCCTCATTTCCCTCTACACAATCCAAAGTTCCTCCATTCTTCTCTTACCACCCCCCTATGACCCCCACCTCCCGTTATGTATTAGCATGTACTTATCAGAGTAAACATTCAGCCTTTGGTTTTTTGGGGATTGGCTTATTTCACTTAGCATGATATTCTCCAATTCCACCCATTTACCTGCAAATGACATAATTTTATCCTTCTTTATGACTGAATAATATTCCGTTGCATATATATGTACCACAGTTTCTTTATCCATTCATCTATTGAAGGGCATCAAGGTAGGTCCCACAATCTACCTATTTTTGAATGAGCTGACCCAGTAAAGGAACTACAGAATCCTTTTCCCACAACAAAACTGAGGTTCAAAAATGGGCTAGAAAAGTAGCTCAAAGTTTTCTAAAACTCATCTGAAACATTTCCAGTAAAATTAATGGAACCATCTTTCAATTGTGCAAAGAAACACACACCACATATAAAGCTATGGGAGCTTTTTCAAGACAGGCTGTAAAATCCCTTCAGACATCACACTGGAGTAGAGGGTGCTGAGAACAAAAGCCCTTTTATCTTGTTTAGTCAGTGAAGTTAAACTTGACCTTGGAGACCTAACCCAAATTAGAAAATGGCTCCTTCCCCTAAACTACCACACCTGGAATTTGGTAGGACTTTAGTACAAAAATGAGACAAGACCAAAAGTAAACTTGTGGCCTTGGAGATTGAACAATTGGGTGGACCATTCCCCAAGCAGCCACCTACTGACAAGGACATTTCTAGATACTGTTAACAGAAGAGACAGTGGTACAAAGATTATTCCATTTTGTGCAGGAAAAGACAAAGTAGTTTCTTAATTAGGATCAACAAGGGTGCTCAAGGAAGGCAAAAGTACCCAAAATTCTTCCACACCTTTAAATACTCAAGTTGAATTAACTATAAATATGGCGTCCTCATTAATTCCTGGTGCTCCTTTTGTAACACACCCTATTGCTGTTGCTCAACCTTCTTCTCAGAGCATACTTGCCACACAGGTGGTAGGTATTTCAAATAGCCTACAGATTTTCCCTATCTCCCAGCCTTCAACCTAACTCATGGGCCTGGCACTGAAAACATTCTTTTCTGCTGTTATATGACCACTACAAATTCAGTGGTGAGAGGTATATTCTGCAAATGGAACAGTGCTATCAAATGCACACCAGAGGGACCATTTCTTAAGGTTCCAGAAAATTCCCCCATTCATCGTCAAGTTGCACCTGCTCTTTATATACTGTTGCTTCCTCCGTTACATTTAATGCATCTCCTGGATAAGGATCTCCACATTGGCCTTGACACTCCATGGGCTAAAAATTTCATTGATAAAGGCAAGATAATTGAAGTAGAACCTTTGAAAACTCAAACTCTACCAAACCATTATCTAAATTTCCCCAGTGTTCCTTAAAGACAAATACAAAGTAAGGGATCAAATTTAAAGTTGAGGACTGGGGCTGTTGTTCAGTGGTGGAGCACTTGCCTAGCACGTGTGAGGCGCTGGGTTGGATCCTCAGAACCACATAAAAATGGATAAATAAAATAAAAAATAAAGGTAAAAAAATCATTGAATGTGCTTGTCAACTTTAAAAAAAAATTTGAAGTTGAAAGCCCAAGTCTATAGATTCCCAAGGTCTTCTCATATTCTGCTCTAGCCCTTGTAACACTCCTGAGAATCAAGAACACAAATGAGTAAGGACAGGGTTTGTTCAAGACTTCAGGGCCATCACAAAACTATTAGTGCTTGCTTCTCAAGAGTATCTAATCCAACACCATCCTGCCCCCACTCATCCCGAGGCCATGCACTTCACCATGGTAGACCTTTGCTCTTTTATAGCATGCCTCTAGACCAGGAGAGTCAACACCTTTTTACCTTCATCTGCGAAGATAATAGCACACCTAGACAGTCCTGCCCCAGAGGCTTACTGAGGTCTTTTACTTTTCCAGGTGCTTATCAAGACCTATACAATCTAGGTTTCCCTTGTGATTCAGTTCACATACTATGTGTATATGATCTTGATTCAGAGAACAAGAAAACCTATAAAACACATTTCATTTACTTACTTATCATGGAAAAAGGGGACAAAAGTTTTAAAAGATACATTGCAATTTTGCCAGAAGAGTTTTTTAGGTCATGAGGTAAAGAGGGGGAGGCCCTCTCTGCTGATAGACTGAAAGCTACTCAAACTTATTCTAGACCTCTCTCAAATGACAACTGAGGATTTCATTTA
Source organism: Sciurus vulgaris (assembly GCF_902686455.1). Classification (NCBI taxonomy): domain Eukaryota; kingdom Metazoa; phylum Chordata; class Mammalia; order Rodentia; family Sciuridae; genus Sciurus; species Sciurus vulgaris. The sequence continues at coordinate 41,492,909 of NC_136466.1, read as the reverse complement.
ACTGGGTTTTGTGGACAATGGGTACCAAATTTTTCTGAGACTGCAAAACCTATCTATGGATATGATAGGAAGAGACCCTGTGCTTAGAGAGATCAAACATGAACAGGGCTTATACCATGAAGGAATGGTTCTTCCACAGCCTCCTTTTCTAATCATCTCTAATTTCAAAAAGTCATTTTACCTATTTGTGCAAGAGTGATCTGGAAAGCCCTTGGGTTTTAATTCAGCTTCATGGGAACCATCAAACAATATCATTTACTGTAGACTTACCCTTAATGCAGTGACAAAGGCTAAGTCTCTTGTCTTAGGTCCACCATAGCTGCTGCTGCAAACTTGAACTTTCTGCTGAACTATCTTCAGTTTCCCCCTTTGGCCTCATAGTTTCTCCTGCTATATGAATATCACTACTGACTTAGAACACAGGATACTTTTCAGACAGCTGTTTAGCCTCTTAGAAGATTTATTACTCTCTCCCTTTTACCTAAGTAGCTGCTTCTGCAACACCTGAAATCTCCCACTCTCCTGCTCCTGTGGGGGTGGAGACCCATGGTTGTCCTGTCTCAGTTGGGGAACTCTATACCTTGCTTAGATTTGCTAGAGACTTCCAGTAAGCCTAGACGTGATGTTATCTAATGGGTCACACCTCAAAACTGAAACTGGAGCTATCAAGCAGAATGAACCACCGCTAGTCTAAGCTCTCCTTCAGATTATGGCCCTCATCTGAATCAGCCCTGGTGCTAGAACTTACTGTACTTACTACAGTTTCTCAACTAGCCAAAGATCAGAGAGTAAACATATATACAGATAGCAACTGTGCTTCCAGAGTAGTACAAGACTTCAGAATGTTTTGAAAGCAAAGGAGTTCCATCACCTTACTGGAACCACCAACTATCAAAAATGGACATTGGGTTAAGGAACTTCTAGATGCATGCCTGCTTCCTAGAGATGTGGCCATCATGTGGTTGAGACCCACACTAAGTATAATAATATGGAAGCTAAGGGAAATGTCCCAGCAGATATGGTACCCAGCCAGCTGCTTTAACCAAGGTTATGATCCTATCAACCCTTCCAATAAAGCTCTGGAGGGATTTTAAAAAGGCCATTATAAAAAAAGTAACACCATAAACACCAACAACAAAATAACAAAAGTGGCCACATGCTTTTAAAAGAAGCACATCTGAAACAAAGTGACATAAAAAAGGCTGTAAATAAAGTGATGAAAATATAAGACAAGAAATCACAACAAAGCTAACCATTAAGATAAAAATAAGATAAAATGTAAGGATTTTATACAGATTTAAAAACCTGTTTCCATCATGAATAGTCCTACCTTGTTGGGGGCAGAGGCTAATTTGCTGAAGTGTGTTTCTCAAGTTCTGTTCCTGCTTGGTCTTTCCTCTCCTTGCTTGGCGTTGGTCTTCCTTTGCCCTGAGAACATTTCTGTTTTGCTGCTCCCATCTGTGCTCCAGGGCCACTTTTTCCCAATGATGTTCTCTAATCCTCTGGTTGAGATTAGTTGTGGGCAATCACTGTGCACCTGATCACAGGGGTGTGGCCTCCATACTGGAGCCCAGCTTCACATTCTTCTGCCCTTCTCCCCAAGGGCAGAGGTTTTACTTTTCTTTCCCCAGCTGTAGTTATTACCTCTAGCACCCTAGGTTATAGTTTTTGTTGCTCTTTCTTCTGAAGATTAAGACCTATGTTTTATAAAAGCAGGTTTCAGTGGAATTTCAGCAGGGACTGCTGTCCCCTGCCCAGTCAACTGATGGGGCTCCTGTTAGGGTTTGCAAACCTCTTCATGTCTATATTTCCTTAAAGGATTCAAACTCTTACCAGAGTCAACCCCAGCCTTTCCTATTCCTTTAAGGCTTCTCTGGGTTCCTAAGGGGTGTAATAGTCTACCCCAAGTAAGGGACTGCTTTGGCTTATTTCTCCCTCTCTCTAAAGACAGTGCTGAACTTCACCTAATTCCTACACTTTCAGTGGACAGGAAAGCCCAAGAAATTTGCATACCAATTTGCTTTCTGAGTGAGTAGAATTAAAATTTTTGTCTCACTGAAACCAAACAGACACAGAAGTAAACATTTCCAGTTCAACTGACTGGAACTGCAGAACAATTCCATCTGCAAATCACCCCACCATGAATACCTGTGCTACTTCTCTCTCTAGAAGTCTAAGGCAAAACCTCTCTGCCTAGACACTCTGATCCTTGAATCTCAGGTGTTCTCTCTATTGCAGAAGCCTGAATATCATCATGCCCTTAATAGTCTGGCACATTTTGTCTTTGACACCAAATTTTAGGCTAGTTATTTGTTCTGTGACCTCGATTCTCTGAAAGTTCAAGAAAAGTCATTCATTTGTAGTTTGTCAAGCTTTTTTTTTTTTTTTTTTTCATCTTCTGTAACTGTGGGAACAATGCTGTTTCCTGCTCTGCTTCTGAGCTAAAACTGGAAATCTTGATTCTTTTATTTACCACTTTCAGAATAAAGAGTTTGTTCCCTAGCATTTTCCAAAGGTGACCAATCAGACACTATTTTGAAGTAGCGGTATGAACAGGTTGATTTTAACATTTTAAGATTCTCAATCTATTGCAGTTATTCTTTTTATACTCATGTTTCCTCATCTTTGGCCAGTGGGAGCCCCTTTACATTGGCCTCTTAAGCCCGTAATACAACTCAAGTCATCTTTGATAGCTTCCTTGATTTCTATATAACAGGATGTTTCAATCTAATTCTGCACATTTCCCAGCCCATTTCTGGAATCAGCCATTTCTCTAGGAGGTCTTTGTTCAGTTCTGTGGGGAGTGGAATTTACAGGCCATAATCAGGGCAGTGGTGGCTTTTTAACTCTTTACATAAAAAAAATTTATTTTATTAAGATAATATGTAAACACTAAATAATGTTACTCTATTATTGTATTAAATAAGGTAAGGGATACAATCAAGATTTTTAAACAATTTTTTTACATTAAAAAATATTTATTGAGCACATACTTTGAGCAGTTGTATTTTAGGCTATGAGGATAAAAGGGGTAAAAGAAAAATAAAATGTCTTCCCAGGGTTTACATTCTAATGGAGGGAGGCAAACAATAAACAAAAAATAAAATAGTATATCAAATTATAAGTGCTATGAAGAAAACTAAGGCAAAGAAGGGAGCTGTCGAGTACTATTGTTATTTTTAATAGTCATATTACTACCAATAAGGAATAAGAGTCTAAGTTCCCTGTATAGCTTACCTTTTCCAAGCAATAAAACTGGGAAGGCAAATGTAATTTATGGAACCAAAAGCTTATTTTTACTGTCTCGCTGCTATGGTTTTGATAAGTATTCCCCAAAGGATATGTTAGAGACTTTGATCACCAGAATGTGCTAAAGAGAAGCGGGGAACCTTCAGAAGGTGGGGTTTGGGGGGAGGTCCTTAGGTCACTGGGAGCATGCCCCTAAGGGGGACTGTGTGTCCTCAGATATCCTGTTTCCCTTTTGGTTCCTGGCTGATGAGGTAAACAGTTTTGTTCTGCCATGCTCTCCTGCCATGGGTGCTACCTTGCCACAGCCCAAAGCAATGGGTTCAGTTGATCATGGACTGGGATATTCAAAACTGATTCAAAATAAACCTTTTCTCATTGTAAGTTAATTATCTCAAGTATTTCATTATAGTGATAGAGCCTCATTTTGTAAAGTCTTCATATCCTCCTCCTCCTCAACCATACCCAGTAGGTAAAGTCATCATCATAGACTGGGTTTATGTGCAGAAAGAGGCATGTGCACGGCGTTGGTGTCTGAGGATGAAGACAAGTGTGCTCCCTCTATGTTGGCAGCTGCACAAGACACAGCGATATGACATTCTCTGGACATGTGAGGATATGTCTTATAAAATTCTATTAGGCTCCCTCCTTGCCAATAAAGGTGAAGTGGCCAATAGAAAGAGCTATCCTTTCAAGAGGTAATAATCCCCAAGCTCTGCCTCCTCATCTCACTGATGGGTCCTTAGAGACCCTCCAGCTCCCCTTGAAAACATTTTGAAGGGAGCTATCATACCTAAGTACAAGGAAGTTTTTATTTTAATGTCTATTGACATATCACCAAAGAACCAAATAAAAACATTTTATTTGGTGATACTTTCTTTAGGCAGCAACTATTTGTGAAAAACATTTAAGTGCCAGAGATGAATGACAGCCCCAACCACATTTCCAATGTATCCGCATAAGAAATAGGAACGTTGCTGCCTGAATGCTATAAAGTATTTTTATGGAGCTCTAAATTCTGTTGGTGTATAGTAAACCAGGCACTGGAGACAAATTTCTGAGATTGTGTATATATCAATATAATAGACAGTCCAATCTATTTCTAGGGTAATCGTTGTGTATATCTTAAAGATACATTTTTATTAAAAATGAGATTTATTCTATATGAACAGCAGTACAAAGTTGCTACCAAGTGATATGGCATCAACTTTTTTAGAGTATTTTTCATAATTTGTACTACAGATTCCTGTCTTGGGCAGGTTGCTTGGGGTCCTAGCTCACCCTAAAATCCCCAAAGTCTTGGCTATTAGATTGTCATATCTCTTTTTAAAAACTCCTTAGGTGCCCTTTAAAATGACAGGGACACAAGGAGGTTGCACTAATGATCTTCTGGCTTTCATCTCCTTCCTTCTCTGTATGTCACAGCTAAATATGGCTCATATACTAAGAAACCAGAATCCTCAGCTGATGCTTCAGTCTCTGAAGTATGCAAAGGGTGTGCCTGCGGTTTCCATTGTTTGCTTGTCTTCCCACTAGACTGTGAACCTCTCAAAGTTCGTGTAGCATCTCACTTCTCTCTTCACCCTCCTCCCATGCCTAACATACCATAGTAGGGATGTTCCAGCAGGATATGCATGGTCATGAGACATATTGATAAATTAATGTGATTTCATCAGTCTGTGCTCTTATTAAACTTCTTTCCTATGAAGTCCACCATTTCCAAAGTATTTTCTGCTCTATTCAGACTGGTCACTTGAACCTCCCCTGCACAAACCATGGGCTTTCCTACCATCAAAACTTTACTCATGCTGTCAGCTCCACTAGAATCCCTTTCCCCTCCATCCTCCAGGAAGTTGTTTCAACTCTCATTCACAATTGTTGAGAGGCTGGATCAGATAAAACATATAACCACATCTGGCAGGTGCTTGACCCAGTGAACTTGAGTTTCAACCTTGCTGCCATAGACTCACTCGCCTTCTGACCTTCTGAGAAAATGTGTCTTGGCCACATAATTCAGTTCTACAATAAACACTGCTTCATATTGCTCAGAAATGGCCTCTTATACATATCTCTGGTCTCCACAACCAGGACCTGAGGGTACAGGATTTATCCCCTTTGTGTTCATCATAACATCTACAACACAGTAAGATGGTTGGAAGAAAGTGGACAAAAGTTGGCCAGTCACTGTTCTCTTTTCTGAGCTCCCTTCTCTCCTTTTCCTATAATATAAACTTTTTGGAGAGAAGTTTTCTTTGTCTGCAACTCATGTCCTGCTTACTCTGAGATCCTACATCTGTGAATCACAGCAAATTTATCCCAGGTGGAAGACTTATCAGGCCCTCTCTCCTTGGGATACATAAAGAAAAGGTAAGCCGTAAGTCTCTGGACAGCTGAGACTAGAACATGTAACCTTGCCTGTGTGGGACAGCATAGTCCACCCTGTAGACCGCAAAGAGAGGAGGAGGAGGCAGTGAAGCAGAATGGGCCAAGAGTGAGAGATCAGAGACATTGATTCTAACCCAACAGTCACATATGTGGTCCCCACACAGGCAAATGTATGCAAGCCCTCGTTCCCTTGGAAACCAGTTAAAAGGACACAAGTCACTCACCAATCTTCCCTGAGTGGACCAAGGACTGAAAGCAAGAAAGAATGTTTAGATGAAGGGAGAAGGAAGAGAAAGGTGCACTTCCTGCCCTGTTTACACTTCCAGCAAACCCTGCCTGTCTGGTCTGGATGGCATAATTTGCTTAGGCTGCCATAACAAAATACTATAGACTGGTGACTTGAACAACAGAATCATATCTTCTCCCACTTCTGGAACCAGGCAGCCAGCATGACTGGGTTCTGGTGAAGGCCCTCCTCCTGGCTGTGTGTGCTCATAGGACCTTTCCTCAATGCCTGTAAGGGAAATGAGGAGGGAAGGCAGAGGGCAAGGTCTTCTCCTCTGAGGGCCACCAATGCTGTTGGATTAGGGCCCTACCATTCTGACCTCATTTACCTTTACTCAGTTTACTTTCCAAAGCCCTTTCTCCAAATACAGCCTCTTTGGGGGTTAAGGCAAAAATATGAATTTGAGGGGCACCACTCAGCCCGTAGTGCTGGGGTTTGAGAGCTTGGCAAGGAGTAGAGAGAAAAACAAAGCGAATGTATCTCTCCTCTTTGCCACAGTCATAAATAAACATTAGAAGGGAGATAGATGCAAATACAGGCAGGAGCAAGATATCATCGCTATCCCAGGAGGGAAGGAGCTGTTACATTTCAAATTATTAAAGATTCAACCACACACACAGAATAAATGTATCTCATTTAGTTCTGGAAGTTTTCTGCCTTTATTCTTATTTAATTAGAGCATTTGCTCTGTAAAGACCCTCATATTTTTGTGAGAAGCATCATCAGTAAATTTAACTCCAGAACAGTAATTAATTTCAGAAATGGAGGCTGTCAGTCAGTTATACAATGGCATAAACCATCTCACTAGTGAGCAGCCACAGCCTGTGGGTTATTTTTTTCTCTGTGACTTCTGTCTCATCTCTTGGACTGAGCTGAAATGGTTCTTATACTGGTCTGAAATCTTGTGGATACTGATGTAACTTAAACTAAGTTGGCAGAAATGGCCAACTTATACCCCCTCCATGCACTTAAATGCTTTTTTCTTTATTAATCTTGAGAATTTGATTATTTTAATCAACATTCTTGGTAGTCAAAAGCCTTAGAACTTCAGACAAAATAACAACAGTGTGAATAATAAGGGAAAGAAAGGCTTATTGCAAATGTTGAATACAAAGAAGGATTGTTCCACTTGCAGGAGACAAGGATGCAATCTTTCTCCTCGAACCCACTGATAGGATAAATTATATTATCAGGCTTCTTTATGTCAATCCATCTTCAACATCTGGGAATAAACCCAATTGGTTGTGTTAGGTTATTCTATGCAAATGCTGCTAGGTTTTGTTTTCTAGCATTTTATTTAAGGATTTTTTAAAAATCTACTGACCTGAAGGGTGGGTGTGTACATCATATTCACCTTTATTTTCTCCCCTCGTCATATTGGAGCATCAGAGTCAGGCTTGCTTTGTAAAATGTACCAGGAAATTTGAAAGCACCATGATGTGTAAGCAAAGTGTCTGACTCAAGTCTCTTATGATACTGGGTTGGGAAAAGAAATAGCCAAGGACTCAGCTGCTCCCTGCAGTTGATCATTGTCACTTTTCTGCTCATCTCATTGATGTAGCTCCTCCCCACTGGTTCTTTTCCTAGTGTATGGCAGCACTTGCCACATTTTATAGTTATTTGTTAATGAGTTTGCTTACTTGTTTTTCTACCTTCCATTGGATATTAAGATCCATGAGGGCAAAACTATGTCCGTTTTATTCACCAAAATATTACCCAGTGTCTAGGATACTTCCCGAAGTGCAGCAGGAGAGCAACAATATAAGCTCTATTACTGAGCTAGAATAGAAGGAATTTATAATACTAATGATTACCATTTATTGAATATTGACTGTATACTATACATATTAAAATTGTGACTATATGCAATATACTTCAGGTTGGACATCCTTAACCTGAAAATCCTAAATCTGAAATGCTCCAAAATTCAAAACATTTGAGTGTTGACCTGATGCCATAAGTGGAAAATTCTACTTACAACATCATATGACAGGTTGCAGTTAGAACAGGTACACTAAAAGGTGCAATAAAAAGTATTAGATAAAATTATCCTCGGGCTATGTTTGTGAAGTATATAAGAAACACAAGTGAATTTTGTATTTAGATCTATATGTGCAAATATTCTGAAAAACCAAAAAGAAATATTGAACTCTGATAAGGGATACCCAACCTGTCTATACTAAAAGCATTGTATACTAATGAGTTGACATATTTTCATTGATATGAACCTTTCAAAAGCCCATTAAATGGGCTCAGTAATAGTAAATACTTTAAAGTTACCAGCTAGTAAGCTAGGATTTGAATCCAGATTTTTCAGACTTTAAAGGCTATGTTTTTTACAAGTATGGAAATATGATTTCTCTCTAAAATAAATTGTAGCAGAAAACTGGGCCCAGTTAAGTTTTCAGTGATGTGAGGCCACATCTCGGTTTATACATTCCAAATGTGAGGTTCCTTGGGCCAACGTTACATTAACATTTAGAAGGATTTTCACTATATATAATGAAACTACTGTTGCATGTAGAATAAATATGATTGTTTAAATGCCTAAGGAACTTCATTTAAAATGCAACATTCATCTCAAGAAAATAATCCTCCTTCTCTCTCTTTTGTTCCTGATAATGTGCCTGGAGAGGAAAAGAAAGTGATGGGACTTTCCTCCCTCCCAAATCTAGTGTTAGGTCAAGAGCCTGGCCCAGTAGGGGACCCAGTCCTGCTGAAGCTCAGTCACAGATAGCCAGAGGACTCAGGCTTTTATCATGGTGGTGATGGGGGACCCACTCCCGCTGTTCCCTCGTGCAAGCCAGCCCTCCCCACCTTATATATCAGTGATTAGTCTGGGCCACATCAAAAGAGGAACAATTCTGTGGCAGATATATTAATGGAGTTGGAAGGAAGTAGGACCTGGAAAATGAGGACAGTGTATCTGGTGTGGTTGGACAGAGTCAATTCATGCAAGAACAACTTATCTTTATGCTTGAAGAAAGAAGTATAATTGGGGGTGGATCCCAATAGCATGATCATATCCAATAAATTACTGTTAGTAGGCACACTTATAATATGGGAAAATCAGGGATCCTCTGAGGAGGTAAGCAACGTGATCTCCTGCAGTTGGGCTGAAGATAGGTCTCCCTGAGATTGTGACATTAAAAGTGAAGTCTTAAGTAGGTGGCTAATAGTAGAGGACATAATGATAGCATTGCAGGCAGGCTGATGGTTACGGGTCAATTTTCCGAAGAAGGAAAGAGAAAAGGTCTGAATGTAGCATAGCAATGGGGCTGGTGTTGCTAGAGTGGAGAGTAAAGCAGGGTGAGGCAGGAAGCATAGAGAAGCTCCATCAAGCAGAGTCTTCCAGACACTGTGGAGACTGACTGTCGAGCAGTGGGAACCAACAAAGGGCTTGAGCAATTGTTGTGAAATAGCCAGACCCATTGTAATCTTCAGCCTGATTGCACAGAGGAGAATGAACTGGAAGGGTGGAGGCTGTGCTGGGTGCCTGAGACCAGGTGGCATTTCAGGTGGGAGACAGATGAAGCCTGGTGGTGGGAGAAAAGGGAGGGCTTATGATTTATTTGTGTAGATTGTCAGGTCCTAATATCTGATTGGATTAGGAGGTGAGAAATATGACATTATAGAAAGTAGTATCCAGCAATCTGGCTGAAGCAATTAATGGGGGTGGATAGAGCTGCCATTATGAGCTGGCACACACTGGAAAGAGGAAAACTTCAGGAAAAAATCAAGACCTCATTTTGACTGTTTTGGTCTAAAAAGTTGAGAAATCCTGTGGATTATGGGGATATATTTGTCTGTAGCTTAGGACTAAGGTCTAAGATGGAAAGTTAAATTCAATTTAATATAATAAATACCAAACACTTATTCTGAGCCAAGCATCATGCTAGGACCAGGGGAAGCTCCTTATCTTCTTAGTAAGAATCAGACTCTGCACAAGACCATCATATCCTGGAAATGTCAAGAGTGAGATCTACACAGCCTACCCTAGAAAGAACCCTAACACTCACAACTAATTGTAACAAGCTGCCAGGAGGTGGGGGACAACTGCAGGGATGAGTATTAGGAAAGTATTCCAGGAAAGTTTTCTGGAAGAGATGAAAGTTGATAGGATCCTCAAATGCTGAGGAAAGTTGTAGTCAACAGAGAAGGAGCAGAAGTCCCTCCAGGCAGAGAGGAAACCCCAGAAGCAGAGTCTAGAATTATTCAGGGGAGATTATTCAAGTTTGTATCCTTGACACTTTTTTTTGGAGGGGGGTTTGAACTTAGGGGCACTCAAGCATTGAGCCATATCCCCAGCCCTATTTTGTATTTTACTTAGAGACAGCATCTCACTGAATTGCTTAGCGCCTCACTTTTGCTGAGACTGGCTTTGAATTCGCGATCCTTCTGTCTCAACCTCCCAAGCCCAACTGCTGATATTGCAGGCATGAGCCACAGTGCCCAACAACTTAACACTCTTAACCATTGAAATTTGGATTCTATGATTCATAAGAAGAAAGCTAGAGACGCTAGTGTTCTCATAGGGCATCCATAATATAACATGTATGAGAATTTCCTTCCTTTTTAAGGATGAGTAATTTTCCATCATCGTGTGTGTACATTTTGTTTATCCACTCACTCATCAATGGACACTTATTATGAATAGTGCTTCTATGAACATAGGTGAGCCCTGCTGGGGAATATTTAAGCAACTCAATGTTCAGGTTGCACCATACACCATCCAAATCTAATAGGATCCAGTTATCAGTATTTAAGAACTCACCTGGTGATTCCAAGGTGCAGCCAAGGAGAGAATCACATTTAAAGAAAAAGGAGGTTGTTCACAGTGGAAGCAGAGAAGAAAATAGAAGTGCCTGTGTCTTGATTCTTCTTCTCTCTCTTGCTGCCAAACCCTTCTTCCTCACCCACCTCTACCTAGGATAGAAGACCATAAATAACTCTGAGAGAAACTCTCAGGATAAGGTAAATGGCATGGGGACATGGGTGACAATTCTTTAAATTTCTTCATTCTTTTACAGAACTGCATGTCAGGCATTTGAGTGCATTTTCATGGCAATTTTCTGGGTTTGATTTGCCTCTGTGATTTTGATTAGAAACAGCCTTAACCTGGTCCTTGGTTTCCAGGACATCTATCAATAGAGGCTGGAAGCTCAGATTCTGCTGGTGTAGGTTTTGTGAGTTTGGGACCTGGCTTTCGCATAGCATATTTTCCTGCAGCAGCCACACTGAGGTTTCAGGACAGCGGGAGGAACTACAAGGGTTGATGGAGAATGCAGAGCAATCTGTAGAAGTGCTGTCCTGGGTTGTCAGAGAGAATTCTGGACCTTGGTTACTGGGAAAAAGAGCAAATGCCCAGATATAATCATGAGATCAAAGGATGCTGGGAAGTTTTGCAAACCTGGGAAGGAGAGAAGCAAATACATGTTAGTTATTTTCCTAAGTAGATAACAGTTGGTGAAAGGGTTCCCAACTCATTCTAGCAGGGTAAGTGCCTCTTCAGCGGAGGACTAGCAATTCGCTCTGGCTATGGTGGTTCAGGTACATCTTCTATGTATCTTGAGAACTGACTTTTAAAATCCCTCATTCTTTCCAATATAATAGTTCTACTTGGGGAAAACTAGTATTTACCAGGTAATTCAGGAAAAGTCCAGCTTTATTCAATAAGGAGATTTAAAATCCTCTAGTCTGGCATTATTTTATCTTTACATGGTTATGCTAATTCCTTATATATAATCAAGAAAATAATACATTTTCCCTAGTTGCTTTTTTTTTATAAGCATTATGTAGCCCAATGCTCTAACTCTCATATTTATATGACAGTGAGAGAGAAAACTGATCAATATTTATAATTTTCTACAAACACAGCGGCTTTTATCAAGACACCAGCCGAAAAGGGTAAAGTGCAGAATAGGAGAGTCTGCCCAAGAGTAAACTTGCAGCATCTCAAAATTCTACAGGGAAAAGCAATGAACCACAGCTACATTAAAGAAAAAATATGTCCTTCCAAACCAGGCACAGAGTTGGAAGATGGCTAGGCCAGGGAGACGAGCATAAATCCAATGGGAGAAGAACAGCATACAAATGACCTAATTCAAACTCCATGCATAAATACGGAATTCTAAATAGTACAGGCTAGTGGCTGCAATCCAGGGTCCTGGAGTCCTCCAGACCTAGGTTCAAGTCTCCACTCTGTCACTTGCCAGATCTTGGGAAAACTGCTCTCTTTCAAGTCCAGTTTCCTCATCTAAGTGGGGATTCTAGGGGCCCACCATTCAAAAATGTGTGAATTTGAATTAGCTAATCCATGTGAAGTGCTTACACTGAGTGGTAGTGTGGTCCCAACTGTCTCAGAGGAGGCTTTGGTCTCATCCTCTACAGCCAACTGAGTGCTAGTTTTCTGTCTTGGTAATACAAATAGATCCTGTTTTAGTTTTACTCTGTAGTTCCATTTTTTAGCATCTAAAAGATACTCAACTTCATTACTAAAATAAATGGAAATTAAACTACCCTGAAATATGAATTTTCACCCATCAGATTGGCTAGCATCCTAAACTTTGATAACACTCTGATGTGGAGGCTGTAAAGAATCAGGTACTCTCAGATTGAGGACCTGAATGTAAATTGGCACAACCACTAGGAGGGTAATTGGCAATATGTTGAAATTGCAAATGCAAAATCCTTGGAGTATGTACAATATTAGTCATTAAAGGATTTTTTTCTAACATCAAAAGATTAGAAATAACCCAAACGCCCATCAATAAGAGGCCATTTAATTAAATTATGTTGCATCCATCTAATAGAATGCTTTGTAGCTAAAGGTATTCTCTGGCTATTGATACGAGAGTTCTTCAAGATATATTTTAAGTTAAAAAAAAAAAGCAAGGCACAGATCAGTATGTGTAATGTGCTAGTTTTTGTGTAATAAAGTGGAGGTATATATGAATATTTATTCATGTTTATCTTGTGTAACCATGAACTGTGGAAGGTAAATAAGAAATGAATAGTGTATACTCATGCTACAAGTAGAAACTGGTCTGGGTCGGGGAAGAAGGCAGGCAAGGAGACTTCTCACTGTGCCTAGTTACTTATACATGTTTATTCTTTTAAGGTTTCAAGCTATGTGATTGTATTACATATCAAAAAATTTAATCAAAGCTTAAAAATTCAATTTTCTATATCCAATGTGTTCTGTGTTCAGTCTTACGGACTTGAACCTCACCCTGTTAGAATCATCACAGCTCACTTTCTGTTTATTAAAATATATTGTTCATGTATTCACTTCCTTGTGTCTCAAATCTTGTTTACTTTGGACAAAGTAAAATAGGCACCATTCCCTGGATGGAGGCAGGATTGCTCACCACACGGGGAGAGAACAGGATGAGCCTGGTCTCTGACCTGATCTCTGCCTCAACTTGACCTTGGTCAGACAACAGTTAAACATTCTGTAAACTAAAGATGTTGCTCTAGAATTTGTTTCTTTCTGTTATTAAATTCTCAGATGAATATCAAATGACAAAAATATCACTTTTCTATATCATCTTTGACTTTTCTTTGACTTTCTCACATTTTTCCTTTTTCAAACATTTAACAAGTTTCTGTTGTGCACCAGGAACAACACTGGGTGCTTTAGATATGCAAAGATGAGAGCCAAAGACCCACCAATAAAGAACTCATGATTGGGGGAAAGGGAAAGACAAAAGGAAAGTATACTTCAGAGGGAAAGTTCTATGATTAACTAAATCCTGTCCATGAGCTCTCAGAAATAGAGTACCAATTTGGCTAGCAAGAAGGAGCTTAGGGTCTTTTAGATGCTCATGGTCTCAATAGTAAATGCCACATGCCTTATTTTCCCCATAATGCAAATACTCCCATTTCCTTGAAACTTGAGTTTCCTTGGCACCTTCCCCTTACTCTGAATTCTTTTTTTTTTTTGGCCCTATTTTACCATTTCCTCTTCGTCTGTATTGCCCACAGCTTAATGGAGATCTTTACTTCTTCCTGTCTGGATTTATCCTGCAGCCTCACAACTGGTCTTTACATCTCTCATTTCTCCTCTGCCCATTATTCTTCCTTCTTTTCTTCTCCTTCTCCTCTTCTTCTCCCCCTGCCCATACCCAATAAGGAGATTGATCCCAGAGGCACAGTTACACTAAGCTATATCCCTTTAAAAAATTTTTCTTTTTGAGACAGGGTCTAACCAAGTTGCCCCAAAACTTGCAATCCTCCTGCATCAGCCTCCCTAGTAGTTGGGATTATAGGCATGTGTCACCTTACCCAGCTTTCCATTTATTCTTAATTTTTTTTTTTTTGTACCAGGGATTGAACTCAGGGTCACTCCACCACTGAGCCACATCAACAGCCCTAGTTTGTATTGTATTTCAAGACAGGGTCTCACGTAGGTGCTTAGTGTCTAGCTTTTACTGAGGCTGACTTTGAACTCCAGATCCTCCTGCCTCAGCCTCCTGAGCCACCATGATGGCCCATTTACTCTTAACCCAGGCAATCACATATATACTTGCTGTTCAAATATACCTAAAATACCTATTTATTTAGTGACCTGAAAAGTCACTATCTAAAAACCAAAATGTTAAGTGAACAAAATCCATGGCAAGCTATGCCCATCAACACCTGGGTAATCCTAGCTTTCCAGTAGGTGGTATTTCTGTGGATCCTCTAGGTAGTAAGAAATGATCAATGGTGGTGTCCCCAAGGCATTTTAAGCTCTTGAGGCAAAGAAAAGATATGTCTGGTCCTAATTTAGTGATACCCCTTTTATTATAATTTAGGTGTATTATACATGTTCTTTATTAGCCAATATATTTGATTAACCAGAAAATCCAGTTCCATTACTTTAAAAGCAGAGTAACACTACCTAATATATTTTGTACCACAAGCATTTTTCAAGACTGTAGATTTGTATATTATGTCAATGGAGAAGAAAATTGAATTTTATTTTAAAAATCAGAAGAAATTTATTATAATACCTTATGTATAATTTGTTGAGTTGTTTCCATCCCCTCAAAAAAAAAAAAAAAACAAACAAGAGATAAATAACAACTACAAATTATTACCCAAAACAAACCTGCACAGACTAGAATAAATATTATTGTAATCACCTGTTCAGGAACAGAATGCAAAGCAGTTGGGTAAATTGCTTAGCAGATTATATAATAGGTGTTGGGGAATTTTAAATGTGTCTCAATGGAAGTGCAAATATTTATCTTTTCTATTTCTTGGTATAATATATACTCAGTAAATATTTCCTTCTAATGTATAAGTTACCTGTAGTATCACACATTGGAATTTATTTCATTTTCAAATACCTTCCTACTGTCTTGGAATGATTTGCTTCTAACTAGACTATTGGGGTTCAAATATGATCAAAGCTATTTTCTCCTTCGGTACTTTGGACAGTGCCCAAGTTACCTGGGTATCCTGCTAGGCACTTAACACACTTGTTCAATGCAGAGAGAAAAATGGATATTTTAACCACAAATCACATAGAATCTCAGAATTTAGAAGGCAAACAGAACTGTGACTTTACCTTCATTTGTCAGGATTTCCTTTGCTGAGAGTTTCCCAATTTCCAAAATTTCCCCAAAGCTATTCTTGAGGAAATAATGGTACTTTTTTTTTTTTTTTTTTGGTGGTTGTGGGGCAGGGTTCCTGGGGATTTGACCCAGGAATGCTTTACCACTGAACTACATCTTCAGCCCTTTTTAATTTTTACTTTGAGACAGGGTCTCACTAAGTAGCTTAGAGCCTCATTAAGTTGTTGAGGCTGGCTTTGAACTTGCAATCCTCCTGTCTCAGCCTCTTGAGTGGCTTGGATTACAGGTGCACACCACCACACCTGGCATAAGAATACTTTTAAATGCAAAAAATATGAATTATTGTTTAGTATCTGGTTCCCTGTGTTAGTTCTTTTATCCCCATCATTAAGATCAGAATCTTGTCAATTAACTCCTGGACAATCAGAGCCAGCAATCCTAACACCAGTGTCTGGTCAGACCCCACAGGCTGCTCCTTTGTGGACCTGTAAGCCTAGTGGACTCTGCCTAGCCAGGGCTTTAGAGGTGCAGTGACAACACCTTCTCTGTGACTTTTCTCCTCTGCTTGCTAAAGGTGGTCAATGGAAGAGAAGCATGTCTTCTGGCAGAGATCAGAGCTTTTGCTTCCCACAGAAGCAACAGAGAAGTTTAGCTTCTCTAGCTTAGCTGTGTGGGGAGATCAAAGTCATGAAGAAATGTCTCCCTGGTGTTGCTTCCATGCCTTTGGTCTCTCATGTTCTGTTTTAGCGGGTATGGTAAACATGAGTGTCACCACCATTGCCACCTACCACCAATCCTTTAGATCCCTGACTTCCGGAAGGGAGGGTCAGCTCAACCAAGAAACACTATTACAAATGTTACTCAGCCCAGGCAAGGAAACAGGCCATGGTGAGAACCCTAACTTCTCTACCATGGAAGCCAAGCTGTTGGAGACATTCAACTAGTACTCCTCCTTTGGCAGCCAGAACTGGGGGTCAATATTCAGCACCTCTCCCACCTAATGAAGAGAAACCTGTCTCTGCAGGCTTCTTCTGTGCTGGACTGCTTCCTGGGTGAACTGTCCCACAGCTGGTGGCTGTGCTGCTGCTTGCTTTTCTCAGGGGAATACTTCTGATCCTCATGCTGACTTGGATGTCCCAAATCCTTTGCATTGACCATTCTCCTCACTAAATTCCAGACCTGCATGTATTCCTGAAGTACATGCAAAGCAAAGCTGCATTACAAGTGTCTTGCTTTTAACCCACCACAATATACCCTGAATATTAAAAGTGTTCAGTGTTCGAGTGTTTCTGTAAAAGTGATACCTTAATATTCTTCATGAGATTTTTTTTTTCTTCTGACACATCCATGATGAAACCAGCTGGAGCTGAACAATGAAGGCCTAGGTATTTGGGCAATTATTCCCAGACATACTCAGTTTCTTCTTTCTACAGTCCCACTGAACAATACCATGTGCCAGGAAGGAGTCAATGCATGATTTCTCACTGCCAAAGTACTCTATCTGGTTTTGAGCATCCTTTATAAATTCCTTGATCACACTTATAATGGTAATTGTTTTAGTCAGCTTTTTCACTGTTATGACTAAAAGACCTGACCAGATCACCTGTAAAGAAGGAAGAGTTTATATATAAGCTCACAGTTTCAGAAGTCTTAATCCATAGTAGGCTGGCTCCATTCCTTGGGGCTAAAGCTAAAGGTGAGGCTGAACATCGTGGTGGGAGAGTGTGTTGGATGGAAGAAGCTCACATCATGATCAGAAAGCAGAGAGGTCTCCACTTGCCAGATACAAAGATATATCCCAATGCCACACCCGAATTCCCACCTCCTCCAGCCACATCCTCCCACTTCAGTTACCACTCAGTTAATCACTCAGTTAATCCCTATCAGGAGATTAATTCCCTGATTGTGTTAAGACTGTTACAACCCAATCATTTCTTCTCTGAACCTTCTTGCATTGTCTCACTCATGAACTTTTGGGGGATACTTCACATCAAACCATAACAGTAATTTTTATAATTTTCTACAAGTCCTATCTGTTCCTCCTTCTTACTTGAGTTATACCCAATTCTGAATTTAACTAGGTGATTTACGGATAATATATGTTCATGCCTAGAAAATAAATACTGGCTTAGTTTAGAGGGTCATGGGCAAGGCTAATGTGACAGCCTACACCTGTCACCTGTTCCCTCACCTCCAAGACACTGTGCTCCAGTTGGATGCAATAAGTTCATCTTGCAGAATGGCATGGAACACTCTCATTTCTAGGTCTTTACAAATGCTATTCCCCCTGGCTAAACCACCCACCGTGCCTTGTGAATTCCCCCTTATTCCCTGTGACTTAGCATGGTCATTACTTCTGTCACCTAAGCCTCCCTAACCCCACCTCTTAAAGTAGGTACCATAAGATTTATCACACAGTGTTATTTCTATTTGTTTTCGCTACTGGACTAAATTCCTAAGGGCGTCATACTGGGCCTGTCTTGCTCACCATTTTGCCCAGGGCTTAGTATATTGCCTGTCATGTAACAAGTCACAAAACAAAGATGTGGGAGACAAATGGATGAAGGAATGAATGAATGAACCATCTAATGTACCATACCACCATGTGATTGATTATGACATAGTCAATAACAAGGACAAATTACATCTATTAGTACTTTTAAAGAAAGATATGTAGGCTATGTTGTGGTGTGAATAAAGCTAGTTCTCAAAGAAAAAAAAAAAACTACACATAGTCATTTATAGAAAAGTATTTTTTTCAGAGACAGAGAATGACCAAGACTGTACTGTTTGGAAGATGCTTACCAAAATATTAATTAACATTGGGGCAGAGAAATCAGGGGATACAGTTTTATGACTGTCTTCTTTATGCATTTCCATAATGCTTGAATATCTTATATGAAAATAAATCATGTTTATATAAAACCTCCCACTAAACAAAGCTATTAATTTTGAACAGATAAATGCAAATGTTTGTGTTTCCTTCTCCGGGAGCCTGCAGGGCAGAAGTGCAGCCACGTTAGATGCAGAGCCTGGAGAGGATTGCAGCACCCTCAGAGCTGAATCCATGGGAAGCTGCCTGCGCCTGTGGTGTGCAGAGGAATTAGCATTTACATGGAGCATCTGGAAAGAATGAGGTCTCCACATACCTAACACATTCTTCTTAATTAAGAGCGGGTTTTCCTCATCTCTACAGGAGATTTCTGTTGCTTTCTAATTAAAAAACACAAAGAAACCAAAATGAAAATGACAACTATGTGCTTCCTAGGGTTTGGTTGTCCTTTTTATTGTTTGAAAAATATGTAACTGATCCCAGAGGAAAAATCTCAATGGTTATCATTTGTATTTTTAGCTTTTTCTCTCCCCACCCACCCTCAGAATGAAAAATGTGAAGTCTTGTCTGTAATCTTACACTAGAAGGGAGGTTTTGAAATCTTGTCTTGTCTATACACTAAGCTTGGCTGACTTCCGTCCCTTGTTGGTAACAAGGAAGCTAAACGACACCAAGTACTATGAGGAATATAGAAATTCTCCCTTGTGTGTAATAGCGAAAGGAAAAGAGAACAAACAACCTAATTGTGCTTTAATAGGGGAACAGTGATATAAAATTTGGCAACTGCCTTGTTAGGAAGAACCCAACTGAACTGGAATCTAAAAGAGTGATCCAGAACTCTTACCAACACGAGGAAGTAACCAGGACATACTGTTGAATGGAGGAAGGAAAATACAGCATGAAACAGATAGTTGACTCTACTTATAAAACAAAAACACACAAAGTACTATCTCACTTCTACAGGGATTTGTGTGTGTAAATGTAGAAAATTCTGGAAAGGCATACCACATTTACTTTGGGGTAAAGCAGCCGAGTCTTGAGTGAGGACAGGCACTCCAATCAAATTTGGCTTCAGTGTTTGAAGTTTTATAAGAAGGATGCAGTGACATATTATTTTTATTAGCAAAAAATAGTTTTTAAGATTACATAGCACTTTTAAAGTGCCTAACTATGACTTGGCACAGATTAAATGACCAATAAATGGTAGTTGCTTTTACTTCAAAAAACAACTAAAAACAAGCAAGGCTGATTTAATGATTTTGTCAAGATGCTAAATATTGCCAAAATTATTCTCTGTGTGTCAAAGATATGTGTTAGAAGAGAAATTTCACGTGCCCATTTATATACTTTTACAACTAGATAGAAACATAGAGAAACATAACACAAGATTAGGTGACATGCTATCAGTGAAGCAAACTGTTTCCGAGGTTCTTAAAGAACAGAGGATTCTACTGCAGCCTGAACAGTACATTTCACCTTTCATCCCTATTAATGGGCCATACAGAAGGAAAGAGTATTTTAAATATTCCATTCACTCCCCAAAGGAGCCCGTATGACATTTCCACGGAAAAGAAACTTACACCATATTATCTCTTATAAGTATATAAGCTCACAACTCTATGATGATAATTGAGAAATCCAATTGCCTCTCCCTGAGGCAGGGAAAATGGATTTGAGAGGAGATGGAATGTGGGCAATGTCTTTCGGGCAGCCTGGTCAATAGCTCTAAAAGACCAGATTGATTGCAGACAAGGAGCAAGCTGAGGAGGAGGACAGGGGCTGGCGGTGGAAAGAAGAAACCAAGCCTCTGGTTGGCTGCCTCTTACTGCTCTGCTGCAAAGCAGGGAGGAAAGCATTCAGCTTCTTTCCTGCTGAGTGCCTGCATCCAAATATGGGCCACTTCCCTGTCTCTGGGTGGATATTCCACAGCCCTTGAGCTCTCTCACCCTGACAGGTCAGGATAAATTATGAGGGGGTGGCTCACGTAATTTGTCATGAATAATGATCAAGACACTAAAATGTGCAAATGGGTTCTTTTTTTCTTTCTTTCTCCCTTAAATAAATTGAGATTCATGGTTAATTTTTAGCAATGTCAGTCTTGCTCATTTATCTTTCAGTTTGCTTTCTTGAGTGGGTAATAAAGATCCACTAACCATCTTAAGACCTGGAAAAGTCTTAGAACCTCTGATTCAGGGAAGGGGTCAAATCCTCCCCACACACTTCTCCCACAGCCCTGGGTTGAGCCAAGCAGTTCATGGTTCCTATTCTGATCTGGCATGCCCCACCTGAGAAATCTTGGGCAGGTGATTAAAAACTATCTTGAGGCTCAGTTTCCTTCTCTGTCCAACAAGGGGCCATGAGGCAGCCCCAGCAGTACCAGAAGACTCTGGGCACTCAATACCCAGTTGTTTCTTCCCTGTGGTACGCATGCCCCACATGGACCAATAAACAGCCCCTCTCTGCCCAGACTTTTGTTCCTAACTTTATTTCCCAAATGGTTCAGCAAGTCAGTTCTTAATAAACTTCAGTGCTTTCTGTGTTTCTATTTCCAAATGTGAAGTTTCATCTTTCCTGGATTCCAGCCTTTCCTACTAATTCTCCTGCATCTGATTTCTACAGTACCAAATATATGTATCTGTCCTTACTGGGGAACACTGGGGACTAGAGTCAGGGAGTCAGGAAGGGTTCTTCCTCATGGGAACTGATGTTCTAATTGCCAGTCCTGATTGATGTGCCACTAACCATATCATTAACTTTCTAAATGCAGTTAGCGTAGATATGTGCCTTGGGCCTACTTTGGGGACCCTACTCAGAAGGCCATTGTGCCTGGGCACTCTGGATAGGAGGAAAGGAAGTTCCATACTGTCACTCATACCCTAGTGTCAAACACAGGACATTTATTGGTGAAACACTTAGGTCAGGTAGAACAGTAGGTCAGTCTGAATTCTATCTCACTGCCATTGAATTTCTTCTCTCTCTACACCTCCCTAATGGGATTCTAGAGAAAATTTCTGATTCTGGGTATAATAGATTAAGGTAAGCTCCATCTCCTGGAGAAAACAGCTGTTAATCCTGGTCAGGATATAAAAGGCGCTGGCAAGTGAACAGAATATGCAGATGCAGAGAAGGGTTCTGCTAGCTTGGAGGAAGGACCCTGGAGTTAACACAAATAAGCTCCCCTTTGCAAGACTTTCAGCCTGGGGCTAAAGTATATGCACCGAGGTAGGTTGAGTCACATGAGGGTGGAGCGGAGGGGCGGGGGAGGAAAAAATAACAGAATGAATCAAACACCATTACCCTATGTAAATGTATGATTACACAAATGGCATGCCTCTACTTCATGTACAAGCAGAGAAACAAGATGCATCCCATTTGTTTACAATAAGATAGATTTTTTAAAAAGTAGAAATAATAACAAAAATAAATAAATAAATAAATGAAAAAAAGAAAATACCGGTAGACTTTCCAGCTTGGGAACTAGGAAGGTGAAGTCAGGCAGTTGAACTGATTGTTGAAGAGTTAAAGGATTGTTGAAGGATCCTCAAAGGGAAAAAATACAGACAGGAATTTGTCAAACTTATTTACCTGTATCTCTGTATAACCCAGAATCTAATTCTCATGTTTAAAGTAACAAGGTTTTCTTAAAACATTGATGCATTATTAATGACAGTTGTAAAGAACTGACTTAAAGAATGAAGATGTGTGTTTAATCGAAATAATTTCTTGTGTCTATTAGATTTTCAATACTTAGGAAAACTGAGTCTTAAAAGAATTATAGTTTAAATCTCTTTTAAATCTTTTAAATTATTGCTTTTTAACACTAAATAACTACTATTTTATGCTATATTTGACATTCTATGTATCTGACTAGAGATGTGCATACATCTGAAGGCTACACTTGCTATTATCTTTGAACAAAGGTAGTTAGATGTGACCAAATGCTTGAAATTTACTGATAATTACAAAATAAAGTAAACATTTTTTCATGGAAAACTATACTGTTGTTTGTTAGCATTTTGCAGAAGTGCAATTTCTACCAGAAAAGCCTGTGTTGATTTGAGATAAGAAACCATCACTTACAGGACAGATAGGCTATGATACAGACTCCCAATACTAATACTGATCCTGATTAAATGAAAAGGTAACTAAAAAATTATAAAAGATAAAATTAAAGTGTACCACTCCCATTTCAATACTGGTGGAACTGACTAAATGTTCAACAATTGAGGGTTGAAGACCACAGTCAAAGAAAATAAAAGGGTTAAAAATCTGCCAATATTTTGACCCTCGCCCTCCAAGGTCAGTCAGGGAATAATGGGACTCCGTGAGGAGTCACACAACCTGCTGGTCACGAGAATTGTGAGACTCCTAGAGGATAGTAAATCAACCAGTGTACGTTCTTTAAAGAGGAGGGTCACTGGGAGGATAATGTCCCTAATGCTACCAAGGGAAGCCAGATGTGGTCATCAAGACTGACACATCCAGGCAGATGGCACAATTGGTAGAAGAAGACAGAAGGAGCCAAGAGAATTCTCTCAAGTTCCTAAAATTAACCCCTGAGAAATCTTGCCTGTCCTTAACAATAAAACAAAAACAAAAACCATTAATTTTGGTCAACATTGGGATCACCTACTTGGTCTTAAACACCCAACAGGAAAGTATAACTAAAGACAAATATACCAATATGAGAGTAAAAGAAAAGACAAAGAAATAAAGCAGTCATGCATAGACATTTAAAAGGGAAAGAAAATGGTTCTTTTAATTGTAACTTAAAATGTGTACTTGTGTCAGCCCTACCAAAATTAAAATGGGGTCTTATGCAAACATGTATGATAATAACTATCAGAAGAGAATATGCCAAAATCATAAGTCTGTCCTGATCACAAGTTTTAGTTTGATGTTAACAGACATGATGTTTTAAAAACATCCAGATCTTGAGATGTATACAGTTGGGAGAATATTAAAACATCCAGATCTTGAGATGTATACAGTTGGGAGAATATTAAAGTTTACTTCCCTAACCTCACCTGGCAGTTACTACCTATTAAGACCTTTGGCTACTATATTTCTTGATCTTCCAGAAAACTTTGTATCTTCCAGATTACAACAGTTTCAGTTAAGTCCTATAGTTCTTCTCAGACTCCATGTTGCTCCAAAGGCTCATCTCCTGCTTAGTCCTTTTAAAAAATTACATGGTAGTCCACTCCTGTACACTAACCTGCCTTGAGATTGCTGATAGCCTTGATGCCATGGTGTAGATCTCTGATGGTTTGGATGTGAAGTGTTCCAAAAAATCTTACCTGTGAGACAACGCAGGAAGGTTCAGAGGAGAAATGATTGGGTTTTGAGAGTAATAACCTAATCAGTGAATTAATCCCTGATGGGATTAACTGAGTGGTAATTGGAGGCAGGTGAGGTGTGGCTGGAGAAAGTGGTTCATTGGGGTTGTGGCTATGGGGTGTATATTTTGTATCTGGAGACTGGAGTCTCTCTGCTTCCTGATCATTGTGGTGTGAACTGCTTCCCTCTGCCACCCTCTCCTGCCATGATGTCCAGGCTCACCTTAAACCCTGAGGAGTGAAACAGGCCTTCTATGGACTAAGACAGTGAACCCTCAAATCAACCTTACCTCCTTTACAGTTGTTCTAGTCAGATCCTTAGTCATAGCAGTGAAAAAGCTGACTAAAACAAGGTCCTCACTGACTAACAGCAGGTCAACTCCCTGAGCTTTAGATAAGATCATTGCTTCAGAGAGAGGAGCCTGCATAATGCTCCGAGAGAAGCACTATTTGGGGTGAACAAATCAGGACAGGTTCAAGAAAATACTATAAACCAACCAGGCATCACAATTTAGGGACATGGCAGCCACAACCGTCTCTCTTGGAAGGGTACATGGGCATGGTTCCCCTTTATGGGACCTTTATTCTTAATCCTCTTGATTATTTCATTGGGTCCCTGTCTACTGAAACTCCTCATGAAGTTTCCCTCTTCTCACTTATAAGCTGTCAATCTCAGGATGCTGGTGCAGCTTGTAGGGGACTACCAACCTATTGTGCCTGAAACCCTGATGCCATCGTCATCTGTATTAGACCAAGTGGGACAAAGATTCTGCAGTACTCATCTGCCATCAAACACCTATTAGGCTAAAGTAAGGAGCCTTAAAATCCCCTATTCAAAGCCCTTAACAGTTAGCAAAGACTCTGAGAAATCATCATCCCCATCTAGCAGAAAGCAGCCATAAAAGGTGATCTGATGCCCTGAATCTGAATATTTTCAGAGTTCTGAATATTCTCAGTCCATGAATGGGGGATTGTTAGAGTCCACAGACAGACATGAACATGAGGATGAGAGGAAAGAGAACAGAGCTCACTCCATCTTGAGTGACAAAGATCAGCCCAGCTAGGGGATGAAAGCCCCTACCCATAAACTGCCTCCTTCACAGTGAGGTACTACCTTCATAAAAGTAAAAGACATGAGTGTAACCAGGCAAAGGGACTTTCCAATTTTGGAGCATGTATAGAGCAATGAAGTACTAAGCCAGGGTGGAAACTGTGGTAGCCACCCCTAATGCATGCTAAATGAGGAGGGAGGTTTCCAGACCAAATATGAAAACTGGCCACATGGAAGATCTCATGCCACTTCCTTTTTTGGGGGGGCCGATTTCACATTCTTCCTGAAAAGTACTTTTGTTTCTCTAAATA
The DNA here is from genome assembly GCF_902686455.1 of Sciurus vulgaris. Taxonomy (NCBI): domain Eukaryota; kingdom Metazoa; phylum Chordata; class Mammalia; order Rodentia; family Sciuridae; genus Sciurus; species Sciurus vulgaris. Next base: position 41,467,895 of record NC_136466.1, on the reverse strand, counting down.
ACCCTTTGTGCTTTTCTTATCTATGTTTCTTATCTGAAATTTTTATTTGAAGAAGACAAGAGCTAGAAAATATATCTCCCAGTAATAATATCCCTACAGCACCTTTAGATGTTAAAACAATAATGAGAGCAACTTCATGACAATGCATTTGATGATCTAGACAAAAATGTAAAATTCCCTGAAAGACACAAATTGCCAAAACTGACCCAAGTAGAAGTAGAAAACTTTAATAGTCCTACCTATACTACTTAAGAAAATTGAATTTACAATTTTAAAACTTCTCATAAACAAAAATACCTCCTGAGTCTGATGGCTTTCTTGATGAATTCTATCAAATATTTCAGAAAGAAAGAATATTGAGTTGTCCATCCTGGAAAATAGAGGAGAAGGAACATCAATCAGTTTTTCTTGAGTTTTTTGAAATTTGTTCTAATTTGTTGTACCTGATGAGAGAATGCATTTTTATATTTTGATAGATCATACATAAATGGAGTGTAATTTCTCATTTTTCTGATGATATATAGTGTGGGATCACATTGGCCATGCAGTCATATAAGAACATGAGGTAGTAATGTCTGTTTCACTGAACTACCCTTCCTACTCCCATACTCCTTCTCATTTCTTCACTCTCCTCTACCTAATATGAAGTAACTCTATTCTTTCCTATTCGCCCACCCCCCTATTGTGAATTAGTCTCCAAATATTAGTGAAAACATTCAAACTTTGGGTTTTTGGGTTTGTTTCATTTCACGTACCATGATATTCTCTAACTTCATCCATTTTCCAGCAAATGCCAGAATTTCATTCTTCTTTAAAGCTGTGTAATATTTCATCATATATATACATATCACATTCATATTTTATATATATATATATATATATATCACATTCTTTATCCATTCATCTATTGAAGGGCACATAGGTTGGTTCCATAGTTTAGCTATTGTGAATTGAGCTGCTATGAACATTGATGTGACTGCATCACTATAGTATGTTGATTTTAAGTCATTTGGGTATAAACCGAGAAGTGGGATAACTGGGTCAAATGGTGATTCCATTACAAGTTTTCGGAGGAATCTGCACGCTGCTTTCCAGAATGTTTGCACCATTTTGCATTCCCACCAGCAATGTATGAGTGTACCTTTTCCCCACATCCTTGCCAACATTTATTGCTTTTATCCTTGATAATTGCATTCTGATTGGAGTGAGATGAAATCTTAGGATAGTTTTGATTTGCATTTCTCTAATTGCTAGAGATTGTGATCAATTTTTTCATATATTTGTTGATCGATTGTATATCTTCTTCTGTGAAGTGTCTGTTCAGTTCCTTAGCCCATTTATTGAGTGGGTTATTTGGATTTTTTGCTGTTAAGTTTTTTTTGAGTTCTTTATATATTTTAGAGACTAATGCTTTATCTGAAGTGCATGTAGTAAAGATTTTCTCCCAATCAGTATGCTTTCTCTTCACATTATTGACTGAAAATTCCATCAATGCAATGAGTAAAAAGGAGAAAAACAAGAGAAAAAATTCAATAGATTCAAAACCTCCCATCACACAAATTTAGTTCCCTTTCATGGTAAAAACTTTCTGCAAACTAGCAGTAAGAGGGAAATTGCTGGGCACAATTGTGACACCTATTTTCCCTGAGACTCAGGAAACTAAGGAAGGAGGACTGCAAGTTCAGGCCAGTTTCAGCAATTTAGCAAGATCCTGTTTTAAAATAAAAAAATAAAAATAAAAAAGAACTGGAATGTAGCTCAGTGGGAAAGAGTCCCTGGGTTCAAACCCTAGTACAAAAATAGTGTGTAGTGGTGGATTTCTTAAGCCCAGTCAAAGGCATCCATGAAAACCATGAAGACAATACTGTGAGGTTTAGTGACATCTTCTCAAGATCACAAACAAGGCAAGGACATCTTCTATCACTACTTCTATACTGGAGGTTCAAGCCAGAGCAATGCAGAAAGGAAATTAAATTTTAAAAATAAGGAAAATGAAAAAGTAAAATTCTTCTTATTTGTAGTTGCTAATGTCCAGGTGTGAAGAAAACCTTAAAGAATTAACACAAAAATGTTACTAGAGCTAATAAGTGAATTTCATGAGGTCATATATACAAAAATATGCAGAAAAGGGGAATATATATAAATTGCATTTATATATGCTAACAACGAGTGATTAGAAAATTAAATCTAAAAACTCCATTTACCATACCATAAATACTTAGAAATAACTTGAATGAAAGCTATACACTGAAATTATAAAATATAACAAAGGGAAATCAAAGGAGAGCTAAATAATGGAGACATATGTACATGGACTGGTTGACTCTATTTTCCTAAGCCATTATCTTCCTTAAATTGATCTATAGGTTCAATGCAACTTAGAGCAACAGATTTCAATTAAAATACTAATAGATCTTTTCAGAAGAAATTGAAAAAGTGATTACAATTTTTGTCCAGAAAAACAAAAGACCTACAATTGCCAAAACTATTTCTTTTTCCCCAAAAAAATAGTTTTGGAAACTCCACTATGTAATCTCAAGCTACCCATAATTGGTGTGGAATTGGTGTAAGGATAAACATATAGTTGAATGAAACAAAATAGTCCAGAATTAGCCACATTTTTATGGTCAACAAATTTTTTGACAAAAATGCTAAGGTAATTTAATAGAGAAAAGATATTATTATTTAACATATTATAATATACTCATATGTAAAAGCAAATATAGAAATAAAACTAGTTTTATTAGTTTATTAGTTATTTTATTTTATTAGTTTTATCTAAATTGTAAAATCTTGACATTAAATAAATCATAAGCCCATTGTAACAACTGAAACTATTACACTTCTTGAGAAAATCATAGAAGAAAAGGAGAAGTAATGCCTGGTTTTAAAACTTCAAAGGGTAGGCTGATTCTATGACTAATTCAGATGACCACTTAAAGTTGAAGTTAACAATTCATTTACCATCCTAAAAATTTTAGAGTCCTTGAGAATTACCTTGAGTCTTCTCCATGTTCTATAAGTGGACCAACTTAATCTAGATGACATTACATCTGCTTACAACATGGTTTACAGAATACTTTAAGCCGATTGTTGAGCCTTCTGACCAGAAGAAAAGATTCTTTCAAAGGATTACTTCTCATTGACAATGCATCTGGTCATCTAAGAGCTCGGATTGAGATGTACGAAGGGATTAACTTTGTTTTCATGCCCGCTAACACAACATGCACTCTGCAGCCCAGAATAACAATAAATCTGACTTTCAAATCTTATTATTTAGAAAATTCATTTTGTAATGAATAATTTTGACTTTCAAGTCTTATTATTTAAGAAATACATTTCATTAAGTCTACAGCAGTCAGAGATAGCAAATTCTCTGACGTATCTGGGCAAAGTAGACTGCAAACATTCTGGAGAGAACTCATCAAGATAGATGCCAGTAAGAATGATACTGCTCTTTACCAGTGACGAGTCCTGCTTCCTCACGTATTGAAGTATAATGCCAGAGAAGCACGCCGAGGCAAATGTAGAGTGGAAATGCAGCTTTATTGAAGAAATGTAAAAGCAGACTTCTCCCGGGTGGAAAGTGCTTTTCCAGGCTAGCTTCTCAGAGCAGACCGCCCAGTGAGAGCCTTTCTACACAGAGTCAGCCACAAGCCACAAGCCAGCAGAGACCTCCGACCCACAAGCAGCCTCTGGGACTAGAGCAGGGCAGCCAGAGACCTCTCCAGGCAGCCCTGCCCCCCTCCAGCCTGCAGGCTTTTTCCACAGGGCAATCCAAGATGGCGGACTAGAGGGTGACTGCATCTCCAGTCACTCCAGAACCCAGGATTCATGAAGGGAAGGAATTGAGAAACTGGGACTAAAATAAAACCACGGGGTGAGTCTCCCCCACTGGGTGAAGCTCGGCCCAGGCGGCAGGCCCGGATTCGGGCAGCTTATTAGAGTAGGGCAGGGCAGCTAGAGACTTCTCCAAGCAGCCCTGGGCACTCCAGCAGTGGGCTTCTCCCACAAGGCCAGCTTCTCGGAGCAGGCCCCCCAGTGAGAGCCTTTCCACACAGAGCCAGCTCCAAGCCCTGGAACCAGTAGAGGTCTAGGGAAAGAGTTCTTCGGAAGTACTGCATTATCAAGTTACTCAAAGACTTCAGGCTACTGAAGGCTGGGAGGTGATACACTGGAAATCTCCAGGGACACTATAAGCAAATAGAGGAAATCTGCAATATCACAGAGTCCCACTGACATCTCACCAATATGAGAAAACAAGGGAAGAAAATTTCCCAAACAAACCTAGATACTATATCAATAAAACTCAATGACAGCACAGCAGAAGATATGTCAGAAAGGGAGTTTAGAATGTACATAATTAAAACAATCAGGGAAGCAAACGAGGAGATGAAAGAGCAAATGTAGGCATTAAATGATTGCACCAATGAACAGTTAAAAGAGCAAATACAGGAAGCAAGAGATCATTTCAATAAAGAGTTAGAGATACTGAAAAAAACCAAACTGAAATCCTTGAAATGAAGGAAACAATAAACCAAGTTAAAAACTCCATAGAAAGCATAACCAGTAGGATAGAACACCTGGAAGACAGAACCTCAGACATTGAAGAGAAAATGTTTAATCTTGAAAAAAAAGTTGAACAAACAGAAAGATGGTAAAAAATCATGAACAGAATCTACAAGAATTATAGGATATCATGAAAAGGCCAAATTTAAGAATTATAGGGATTGAGGAAGGCTTAGAGAGACAAACCAAAGGAATGAACGATCTATTCAATGAAATAATATCAGAAAATTGCCCAAATCTAAAGAATGAAATGAAAAACCAAGTACAAGAGGCTTATAGGACTCCAAATATACAAAATTACAACAGACCCACACCAAGACACATTATTATGAAAATACCTAACATACAAAATAAAGACAGAATTTTAAATGCCGCGAGAGAAAAGAATCAGATTACATTCAGGAGGAAACCAATACGGATATCAGCAGATTTTTCAATCCAGACCCTAAAAGCTAGAAGGGCCTAGAACAACATTTACCAAGCCCTAAAAGAAAACGGATGCCAACCAAGAATCTTATACCCAGCAAAACTTACTTTCAGATTTGACGATGAAATAAGATCCTTCCATGATAAACAAAAGCTAAAGGAATTTACAAAAAGGAAGCTGGCATTACAGAACATTCTCAGCCAAATATTCCATGAGGAAGAGATGAAAAACAACGATGCAAATCAGCAACAGGAGGAACTAGCCTAAAGGAATAGCCAAATAAAGGAGAAACCAAATCATGTCAAAAAACAAAAAATGAGTCAAATGACTGGGTATACAAATCATATCACAATAATAGCCCTGAATGTTAATGAATGGCCTGAACTCATGAATCAAAAGACATAAACTGGCAGATTGAATTAAAAAGAAAATTCCAACAATATACTGCCTGCAAGAGACTCATCTCATAGAAAGAGATACCCAAAGACTAAAGGTGAAAGGATGGGAAAAAACATACCATGCACACGGACACAGCAAAAAAGCTGGAGTATCCATCCTCATTTCAGATAATGTGGACTTCAAGCCAAAACTAGTGAGAAGGGATAAAGAAGGACATTACATACTGCTTAAGGGAAGCATAAATCAGCCAGACATAACAATCATAAATATCTATGCCCTGAATATTGGCTCATCCATGTACGTCAAACAAATCCTTCTCAATTCCAGAAATCAAATAGACCACAACACAATAATACTAGGCGATTTTAACACACCTCTCTCACTGCTGGATAGATCGTCCAAACAAAAATTGAATAAAGAAACCATAGATCTCAATAACACAATCAACAATTTAGAAGTAACCGACTTATATAGAATATACCATCCAACAAAGAATGAATACACTTTCTACTCAGCAGCACATAGATCCTTCTCTAAAATAGACCATGTTTTATGCCACAAAGCTACTGTTAGCAAATACAAGAAGATAGAGATTCTACCTTGTACTCTATCAGATCATAATGGACTGAAATTAGAAATAAATGACAGAATAAAAACCAGAAACTTCTCCAATACTTGGAGATTAAATAATACACTATTATATGATGAATGGATAACAGAAGACATCAGGAGGGAAATTAAAAAATTCTTACAAGTAAACGAGAACAAAGACATCATATCAAAACCTCTGGGATACTATGAAAGCAGTACTTAGAGGAAGATTTATATCATAGGGCGCATTCAACAAAAGAAGTAGAAATCAACAAATAAACGACTTAACACTACTGCTCAAAAACCTAGAAGAAGAAGAGTAGACCAACACCAAAAGTAGTAGAAGACAAGAAATAGTTAAAATCAGAGCCGAAATCAACAAAATTGAAACAAAAGAAACAATCAGAAAAATTAACAAAATAAATAGTTGGTTCTTTGAATAAATAAACAAAATTGATAAACCCGTAGCCACACTAACAAAGAGAAACAGGGAGAAAACTCAAATTACTAAAATTCAGAATGAACAAGGAAATATCACAACAGACACGAGTGAAATACAAAACATAATTAGAAGCTATTTTGAAAATCTATACTCCAACAAAACAGAAAACCTCGAAGACATCAACAGGTTTCTAGAGACATATGAATTACCTAACCTGAACGAGGAGGACATACACAACTTAAATAAATCAATTTCAAGCAATGAAATAGAAGAGGTAATCAAAAGCCTACCAACAAAGAGAGGTCTGGGACCAGATGGGTTCTCAGCTGAGTTCTACAAAACCTTTAAAGAAGAGCTCATTCCAATACTCCTGGAAGTATTCCATAAGATAGAAGAGGAGGGAACTGTCCCAAACTCATTCTATGAAGCCAATATCACCCTGATACCTAAACCAGACAGAGACTCATCCAGGAAAGAAAATTTCAGACTAATATCCTTAATGAACATTGACGCAAAAATTCTCAACAAAATTTTAGCAAATCGCATACAAAAAATATATTAAAAAGATAGTGCACCACAATCAAGTGGGTTTTATCCCAGGGATGCAAGGTTGATTCAACATCCGGAAATTAATAATTGTCATTCACCATATCAACAGACTAAAAGTTAAGAATCACATGATTATTTTAATAGATGCAGAAAAAGCATTCGATAAGATACAGCATCCCTTCATGCTCAAAACACTAGAGAAAATTGGGGTAGTGGGAACATTCCTTAACATTGTAAGGCCATCTACGCTAAGCCCATGGCCAATATCATTCTAAATGGTGAAAAAGTGAAAGCATTCCTCCTAAAAACTGGAACAAGGCAGGGATGCCCTCTTTCACCACTTCTATTCAACATCGTCATTGAGACTCTAGCCAGAACAATTAGACAAACCAAAGAAATTAAAGGGATACAAATTGGAAAAGAAGAACTCAAACTATCCCTGTTCGCTCATAACATGATTATATATTTAGAGGAACCTGGAAATTCCACCAGAAAACTCTTAGAACTCAAAAGTGAATTCAGTAAAGTAGCAGGTTACAAGATCAATGCCCATAAATCCAGTGCATTTTTATACATAAGTGATGAATCTTCAGAAAGAGAAATTAGGAAAACTACCCCATTCACAATAGCATTGAAAAAAATAAAATACTTGAGAATCAATCTCACAAAAGAGGTGGAAGACCTCTACAATGAGAAGTACAGAACACTAAAGAAAGAAATTAAAGAAAACCTTAGAAGATGGAAAGATCTTTCATGTTCTTGGATAGGAAGAATTAATATTGTCAAAATGGCCATACCACCTAAAGTGCTGTACAGATTCAATGCAATTCCAATTAAAATCCCAATGATGTACCTCACAGAAATAGAGCAAGCAATTATGAAATTCATCTGGAAGAATAAGAAACCCAGAATAGCTAAAGCAATCCTCAGTAGAAAGAGCGAAGCAGAGGGTATCACAATACCAGATCTTCATCTCTATTACAAAGCAATAGTAACAAAAACGGCATGGTATTGGTACCAAAATAGACAGGTAGATCAATGGTACAGAATAGAGGACATGGACACAAACACAAATAAATACAATTTTCTCATACTAGACAAAGGTGCCAAAAATATGCAATGGAGAAAAGATAGCCTCTTCAACAAATGGTGCTGGGAAAACTGGAAAACCATATGCAACAGAATGAAATTAAATCCCTATCTCTCACCCTGCACAAAACTCAACTCAAAATGGATCAAGGACCTCGGAATCAGACCAGAGACCCTGCATCTTATAGAAGAAAAAGTAGGTCCAAACCTTCAACTTGTTGGCTTAGGATCAGACTTCCTCAACAGGACTCCTATAGCCCAAGAAATAAAAGCAAGAATCAACAACTTGGATAGATTCAAACTAAAAAGCTTTCTCTCAGCTAAGGAAACTATCAGTAATGTGAAGAGAGAGCCTACAGAGTGGGAGAATATCTTTGCCACTCATACTTCAGATAGAGTGCTAATTTCCAGAATCTATAAAGAACTCAAAAATCTCTACACCAAGAATACAAATAATCCAATCAACAAATGGGCTAAGGAAATGAACAGACACTTCACAGAAGAAGATCTACAAGCAATCAACAGATATATGAAATAATGTTCAACACCTCTAGTAATAAGAGAAATGCAAATCAAAACTACCCTAAGATTTCATCTCACTCCAATTAGAATGGCGATTATCAAGAACACAAGCAACAATAGGTGTTGGCGAGGATGTGGGGAAAAAGGTACACTCATACATTGCTGGTGGGGTTGAAAATTAGTACAGTCACTCTGGAAAGCAGTATGGAGATTCCTCAGAAAGCTTGGAATGGAACCACCATTTGACCAGCTATCCCAGTCCTTGGCCTATACCCAAAGGACTTAAATTCAACATACTACAGAGATTCAGCCACATCAATGTTCATAGCTGTTCAATTCACCATAGCCAGATTTTGAACCAACCTAGATGCCCTTCAGTTGATGAATGGATAAAGAAACTGTGGCTTATATGTACAATGGAATATTACTCTGCCATGAAGAATGATAAAATTATGTCATTTGCAGGCAAATGGATGAAATTGGAGGATATCATGCTAAGTGAGATAAGCCAATCTCAAAAAACTAAAGGATGAATGATCTGGCTGATAAGCGGATGAGGACATATAATGGGGGCTTGGAAAGGTTAGCGTTAGGGTTAGGGTTAGGTTTAGGTTTAGGGATAAGGAGGGTGGTAAGAATGGAGGAAGGAAGGACTGTATAGAGGGTTAAGAGGGGTGGGAGGAGTGGGGGGAAAGGGAAAAAAATAACAGAATGAATCAAACAACATTGCCCTATGTAAATTTATGATTTTTAGTAAAAAAAAAAAAAAAAAAAAAAGAACATTCATGATTTATAGGGGGTCAAAATATCAGCATTAACAAAAATTTAGATGAGATTGATTTCAACTGTCCTTTAAGGAGTTTGAGATTCAGTGGAGAAAGTAACTGCAGATGTGGTGGAAATAGCAAGAGAACTATAATTAGAAGTGAGCCTGAAGATGTAACTGAATTGCTGCGATATCATGGTTACACCTGAAGAGATGAGGAGCTGCTTCTTATCCATGAGCAAAGGGGTTCTTGAGAATATACTCCTGGTGAAGGTGCTGTGAACATTGTTAAAATGATCTCAAAGGATTGAGAATATTGATAAAACAGTGGTGGAGTGTGAGTGAATTGACTCTATTTTTTAAATAGTTTTTATTTGTGCTAGTTATACATGACAGTAGAATGCATTTATGCATTTTGATAAATCATACCTAAATGGAGAATAATTTCTTATTTTTCTGATTGTACATATCGTAGGATCATATCAATCATGCAGTCATGTACATAGATGAGGTAATAATGTCTGTTTCACTTTTGTATACTTTCTACCCCCAAACCCCTTCCCTTCCCTGCATTCTACTCTACCTAATCTAAAGTAACTCCATTGACTCTGGTTTTGAAGGAAGTTCTACTGTGGGTGAAATTTTGTCAAACTATATTACACGTTACAGAGAAATATTTCATGGAAGAAAGAGTCAATCAACAAGGCCAACTTCATTGTCCTAATCTCAGAATTTGCCACAGTCACCGGAATCTTCAACCAACACTACCCTTATCAGTTCACAGCCATCAACCCTGTGGCAAGACCCTCCAACATTGAAATTTCCTGAAGGTCCAGATGATCATTAACAATTTTTAGCAATAAAGTAGTTTTAAATTAAAGCGCATAAAATTTTAAGACAATTCTATTGCACACGTAATAGACTACAGTGTAGGGTAAACATAATTTTCATATACTTTGGGAAACCAAACTATTTCATGTGTTTTACTTTATTATGATATTTCCTTACTGTGGTTATCTGGAACAAAATCCACACCATTTTCAGGGTGTGTCTGCATGTGTGTGTGTGTTTGTCTGTGTATGTCTGTGCATGTCTGCCTGTCCATCAGCTTTTCTCCTACTGTTTATCTTTCTTTGGAGAACGCTAATGCACACATGAAGGGATTGTTTCTAAAATATACAAAGAATTTTTACAGTCCAATAAGACTAAAAATCTCAATTTAAAAATAGACATGAGATTTGAACAGATGCTTTATAGAATAGAATGAGCAAATGTCCAGAAAATTCGTGTAAAGATGTTTAGCATTGCAGAGAACTGCAAGTTAAAAGTAAAATAAGATGCCACCACATATTTACCAGGATGGCTAATGTTAAAAAGATTGACAATACGAATTTATCAAGAATACAGAGCAGTCAGAACTCTCAATCTCTGCTAATGTGAATACAACCTGAACAGTCAATTTGGAAGACAGTATGGCAGTATCTTTCATAGCTCAATATATGCATATCATATAACAGTAATTCCACTTGCAAGATTGTACTCAAAAGAACTGAAAACATATGTCCACACAAGGATATACATGTGAATGTGCATAGCAACATTATTTAATAGACAAAAATCTGAAAACAACCCATTTGTCAATGAATTGCTAAATGGATAGAGAAATTCTGATATTTTCCTGCTATAAAAACACGACTTAGCTAAGATTAATATATGGTATAATTTGGATGAACCTGCAAAGTGAAATAATTTAACTATAAATGACTGTATTCTACAGCTTCATTTACATATAAAATTCCAGAAAAAGGTAAAACTAGGATAAAAAGCAGAGTAGTGGTTGACTGGGGCTTGGGGAGAAGGAGGAAATTTACGGAAGAGGAATAGGAGAAAACATTTTTAGGGAGAAGAAACTCTTCTGAGGGTAGTGATAGTTGTATGTATGCGATATAATAAAATTCACCAAAATTTAAACTTGTCATAGATTTTGTTGTTTGAAACTAATATTTTATTAAAAATATGTATTAAGTTTGAATTAGTGGCTCAGAGCATTAGCTATGTTTTTTGCTTGCTCTATTTTCAGATGCTTCGACATCTAGGGCTTTGCTGACCCTGGAGGGAATGCGCCTTCCAGATTGCCCTGACCAGCTCCTGGAGACAGCCCAGGACTTACCAGCAAGCACAATTTCCATGAGCAAAAGCCATTTTAGAGCCTGAACCACCATTTTTTTAGGCTCTTATACTCCAGGTCACTATTCCACCCCCCAGATCACCTCAGGGTCAGGTATGAGAAAACTGAGGACAGCCTCTCTATCCCAGCACCCCAGAAATTACTTGAACTAGCCAATCCTAATCCTGCTTACCCTACCTCACCTGTTCCTTCCTGCCATCAAACACATAACAAAGCTCTTGCCTCTTCCCCCTCAATCCTCTGCCCTTGACCAAAGCTGATGCACGCTCATGTGACCCCACATAAAAACTATAAAAACTCCTTCCTTCAAAACAGACATTTCCCTTTCCCTGTCTTTGTGCCTAATTAAAACAATTCCCTGGCTCCTTTCCAGAATTACCTGGCAGAGAAAATACGGTGCTCCCTGAGGTAAGCAACCCCCATTCCACCACATTGTATGTGCAGTGTCAAAAGTTTAGCAATCAGATAAAGAGGAGCAGCCTGGGATCCGAGGCATAAATGAGGAAAGCAAGGTTCACCGAGTGCCTAAGAGGGAGTGCCTCCACCCACACCAGGTGGCAGCATCCAGCAGCCCACCCTAGAGACTCTTTGTGGTCCAGCAAGCATCCTTTTCTCTCCCCAAACCGAACCTGGATTTTTAGCTAAGCACGTGTCCTCCCAACTCAAGTACTACATTTTCTAGCTTCCCTTGCTCTTGGCCTTGCGACCAAAATTTTCCCAGTGAAAGATATATAAATTCAAGTGGTAAGTAGGAGATAGGGTATGGGGAAAGGACCACCCTTAGGTCTCTCACCTGAAGCCCCTTCCTGTGAGGGGAAGCTGGGACATCTTGGGATTAAAGGGAGAATGCTAGAGACCACAAGAGGCAATCAAGAGCGTGAAGGGAAAGCCCCCAGTCTTGAGCATGTGCAATAGACCAAGGGACTGACCTAAAGTTATTTTGTTGCTATTTGACATATCATTAGCAAGGTTGCGGTTTTGCTGCCCTTCTGTGCATCTTCTGGGAGAAAAAGAAACTTAAGCATCAATAGTAGAAAAAAATTATTTAAAATTTAGCTGTCAATCAAAATGCCAATCAATCCAAGATCCACCCAGGGGAAAAGTGGGAGAACTAGCACAGTTCAATAAAAGCAAGCTCCACAGTGCAGACTGGACCTTGGACTACTTCACAGCTCAGCCCACTCTGTTCTCTCAGAGGGCTACTTTTGCATTTAATAAATCTTTGCCTTCCCTGCAAACTTCTGGTGTCTTGCTCAATTTTTTGCTCCAAAAAAATTTTTTTTGGACACCAAAAACGTGGGCCTGGAACCTCCTAGGAGACCCCTGCCCTTGTGCTGATAAAAAAAAAAAAAAAAAAAAAAAAAAAAAAAAAAAACCATTGTGTAGGACTTTTACCATAGTCTTTCTACTGTCCTTGTGAAAAAAAAAGAAATCCTGAATCCTACCTAAGACCACACGCCAAGATCAATTCCAGGTGGATTGCAGATCTACATATGAAGCAAAACAATATGGCTTTAGGAAACAAATCAGAGGAGGACTGTTTCAAAATCTTGGGGTAAACAAAGATTTCTTAAATATGACACAGAGTTTCAACTATACAGAAGACTATTTTAAGAATAAAACTTCTGGATTGAGGTTGTAGCTCAGCGATAGAGTGCTCCCCTAGTACCGGGTTCGATCCCCAGCACCACAAATAAATAAATAAAATAAAGGTATTAATAATAAAAAAGAATAAAACTTCATTAAATGACACCTTAAAGAGAAAGAAAATTCAAACCAAAAACAGGGAAAAGACATTTATAATTCATATTGACAAAAGATTTTTCCAAAATGTGTAAGAAATTCTTATAAATTAGAAATTAAATTAGAAACAGTGCAATAGAGAAATAGATAAAAGAAGAGGTGCCCCCCCACCAAGGAACACACTCAAATGGCCAATTAACATGAAAAATTTGCTTGAATATGTTACTCATTAGATAAATGCAATGAAAACCACAATGTGATACCCACAGAAATAACAAAAATGAAGATGAGAAAAGACCAAGTTTTGTCAAGGATGCAGCACAACTGGGATAGTGGGAGTGTAATGTGCTATGAGCACTTTGAAAAAGTACATGGTGGTATCTACTAGAATGAATATGCACAGACACTATGACAAAATGACTCCAGTCTCAGGTATAAACACAAGAGAAATGTATTCACCAAAAGATATTTCAGTGGCAAATTATTTTTAAAGACAACTATCCAAATGACAATCGGTAAAATAAAAAATTGAACTGGTGTGCATTTATACAATAAAATACTGTATAGCAATGCAAATGAAAAAATGTATGTTTTACAACCCTAATATTGAGTAAAAGAATATAGAATTAAAGAATGTATACCCTGTAACTCCATGGATAACCAAGTCAAAACCAGGCAAAACTGATGTACACTCTAAGAAGTCAGCAAAATCCACAGGGTGGTCATAGTAGGAAGATGGCCCAACGTGGGCAGAAATATTCTGGATTTTGATTTTGTGAGTCATTTTACAAGTTGGTAAAGCTGTCCACTTTTGATTTATGTTTTTTTCTCTATGTGTATTCTATTTCAATAAAATGTTGAAATAATAAAATGAATAATAAAATAATAAAAATTAAAATTAGCACACTAAAGTAATGCAGCCACATCAATGTTTATAGCAGCTCAATTCACAATAGCTATATTGTAGACTCAACCTAGATGCCCTTCAACAGATGAATGGATAAATAAACTGTGGTATATTTACATAATGGAATATTATTCAGCCATAAAGAAGAATAATTTTATGGCATTTGCAGGTAAATGGATGGAATTGGAGAATATCATGCTAAATGAAATAAGCCAAGCCCAAAAAGACAAAGGCTGAATGTTTTCCCTGATAAGTGGATGATGATGCATAATGGGGTTGTGGGGGTGAGGTGTAAGAGAATGGAGGAACTTTAGATTATGTAGAGGGAAATGAGAGGGAGGAGGGGGTGGGGGTATGAAAGGTGGTAGAATGAGACAGACATCCATTACCTTATGTACATGCATGATTACATGAGTGGTATGAATCTACATTATGCACAACCATAGAAACAAAATGATGTGCTCCATTTGTGTACAATCAATCAAAACACAGTCTGTAAAAATAAAATAAATAAATTATTAAAACAATTAAAGGATTGATGTCTGTGGTGAGCTAGAAAATCTAGGCAAATAAAACATGTTTTGACAATGACAAAACAAAGAAAAGAATTATTTGGCCAAGATCCAACAGAGGACAGAAATATAGAGATCTGAGCTTGGGATGTGAGGGTTATTTCATAGTCTAACAGAGATTGCTAAGAAACTGAGCTCTGCTTTTGACAGTCTCATTGGAATAGAAGAAGTGAATTCTCTGACAGATCCTGATTGAGATGAGACTGCTACAGGGCTCCATGGAAAGTAGACAAGCTCCCACAGGTCAGCAACCCATCTTCAAATCATTTCAACCTCCCAAACTGGTTTAAGAGATCCTGCATCCCTAGAGTCCCCAGGACATCAGCAGAAGCAAATACGAACTCTTTCTGAAACAAGATATCATTTTAATTTTCACATTGCCTCTACGTTTTTATTTAGACACAATTGCTGACATCCAATAAAAAACAACTATGTTCTTGACATAATGAAAAAGAGCAAATGACAGTCATAGACAATAGGAAGACATCCAGAAGGTCTCCAAATATTGAAAGTGAATTTAAAAATAGTAATACGTGCTATGTTTATAGATTAAAAAAGCAGCTACATGAATTTTGGCAGAGAACTGGAAACTGTAAAAAATGACAATAGACTCAAAAAATATCAAATTGACATTATGGAACTGAAAAACAAAAGCTGAACCTAACTCAGATCGATAGGTTTAATAAATTAGATATAGCTAAAGAGAAAATCAGTGTGCTGGAATTTAGGACAGAAAAATACAACAATAATAACACAGGGAGATTAAAAGAGGAAGTCACATAAGAGAGGGTAAGAGATATAAAGAGTAGTTAAATGATATAATGTACGTATCATTGTGGTTCCCAAGGAAAGGAGAGAGAAATGAGACAGTATCAATATTTGGAAAGGAAATGACTGAGTGTTTTCCAAAATCCAATTAGACAAGGAAACTTAGATTCAAAAGGGACCTTGAATTCTAAGTATAATAAATAGAAATCAATAGGTATACAATGATACAATGATAGTAAAGGTCCTGATAAAAGAAAAGAGAAAAGCTTTAACAGCAAACAGAATGTGTTTTAATGTTGCCTTTCAGTGTGGTAACCATTAGACTGAGCTGACCAGGACAGAAAGAAAGAAAGAAAAACTTTAAGTAAAAAAGTTTTTTACTTTTTTACTTAAACTTTAAGTAAAAAAGCATCAACAGAGATGAAAAGGTAAGTTTTACAAAATAAATTATTCAATGTACCAAAAATGTAATAGAGTTTAATACCTAAATACATCTAATAGCATAGTTTCAAATTTTTTTAAAAGGAGAAAAAAATCAGGGGAAATATTAAAATTCATAATTATACACATTTGTAATTAATGTATGTGATGAAAAATATTTGAATAACACATTATTCTACCTGTCCTAATAGACTTACATAGAACATTACAGACAGATTATTTAACAGAAGTTGACCATATGCTGGGCTGAAAAGAAGTCTCAACAAATTTCAAAGATTTGAAAACATAGATAATATACACTGTCCTAAATGCAATTAAGCCATAAATAAATAAAAATGAAAAAATACAAAGTCCTTAATTACTTGGAAAATAAATAAATACTGTCTTAAAAATCCATTGGCCAAAAAGAAAAAAAAATTACTTCATTTTGAAATAACAAAGTGTTTGTAACTAAATATCCACATAAAAACCCATGGTTAAACAACTTTATACATTTATTTGAAAAGAAGGAAGACTGGGGAAAAAAATCAAAGTTAAAATTCATCTAAAGAATTAGGAAAAACTAAGATATTAAAGCACAAAAGGTCTTTAGAAAGAAAGTGCATGAAAATAAAGGAATATAGTGAAATGTTATATGACAAAATACAGAGGATCAAAGTTAAATGTTGGCCTCTTAACAAAATTAATAAAATTAATATATTTCTTGTTAGATCAAGTTGAAAAAGTAAAATGGAATGCATAGGAAAGACCTCAGTTCACATTCCACAGACATTGGAAAGTTAAGTTATTATGCCAGGAAGCTGAAAATTCAGAGGAAATTATCAAATTCTTAGAAAATACATCTTAAAACTAATATGAGCAGTGGAAATTAGCATAGCTTTATTCATTAAAGAAACTGGATCCATAAAACCTTCCTACAGAGAATCCCCTTAGGAAATTCTACCAAATATTTAAGGAAAAAAAAAAATCACGGATTTTACACAAATTCTTTCAGCTATTACATAAAAAGCAACTTTCCAAATCTTCTAATGATCTCAGGATAACTATACAACCAAAATATCAAAGAACACTGAGAAAGGAATAGTAAAAGCTAATAGCATTTATGAATATTGATGCAAAAATTCTAAGTAAATATTATCAAGCCAACTTCAACAATATGTAAAAAAGAATATTTCATGAGTGAGTTGGGTTGATTTTAGGAATGAAAACTCCATTCACATTAGAAAAAAATTCAGTGTTATTCACCACATTAACAAAGTAAGAGAGAAACATCATGATTTTCTCAATAGACACAGTGAAAGTAGTTGATAAAATTCAACAACCCCTCCTGATTTTTAAAAACCTGAGAATAGAAGGTAACTATTAGTCTGAAATGTGATGCTTTCAAATAAGTTACAGCAAAGCAAAGGTAGTAGTGAAATGTTGAAAGATTTCCCTGAGAGATAACAAACAACGTTGAATAGAAGTGGTGAAAGAGGCCCTCCCTGCCTTGTTTCAGTTTTTAGAGAGAATGCTTTCAGTTTTTCTCCATTTAAAATGATGTTGGCCCTGGGCTTAGCATAGATAACCTTTAGAATGTTGAGGTATGTTCCTATTATCCCTATTTTTTCTAGTGTTTTGAGCATGAAGGGGTGCTGTATTTTATCAAATGCTTTTTCAGCATCTAATGAGATGATCATGATTCTTAGCTTGAAGTCTATTGATGAGATGAATTATATTTATTGATTTTTGGATGTTGAACCAACCTTGCATCCCTTGGATGAACCCCACTTGGTCATGGTGCACTATCTTTTGAATATGTTTTTGTATGCTATTTGCCAGAATTGTGTTAAGGATTTTTGTGTCTATTTTCATCAGGAATATTGGTCTAAAGTTTTTCCCTTGATGCAACTTTGTCTAGTTTTGGCATAGAGTGATACTAGCTTCATGTCTAGCTAGTGTCTCTAGCAGGGGTTTCAGGATAGGAGTTGCCCCACCTAAAGATGGCAGCTTCCCCTTTTCTATTTCATGGAATGCTTTAAGGAATATTGATATTAGTTCTTCTTTGAAGGTCTTGTAGAACTTGGCTGAGAATCCATCTGGTCCTGGACTGTTCTTGGCTGGTAGACTTTTGATTGCTTCTTCTATTTCAGTGCTTGAAATTGATCTGTTTAAATTGTGTATGTTCTCCTGGTTCCGTTTTGGAGGATCATATGACTCCAAAAATTTGTCAATATCTTTGATATTTTCTATTTTGTTGGAGTATAGATTTTCAAAGTGGCTTCTAATTATGTTATGTATATCAGTGGTGTCTGTCATGGTATTTCCTTTTCCACCACGAATTCTAGTAATTTGAGTTTTCTTTCTCCTTCTTTTCATTCGTGTGGCTAAGGGTTTATCAATTCTGTTTACTTTTTCAAATAACCAACATTTTGTTTTGTCAATTTTTGAAATTTGTTTCAATTTCATTGATTTCATCTGATTTTAATTATTTCCTGTCTTTTACTACTTTTGGTGTTCATATGTTTTCTTCTTTTTCTAGGCTTTGAGATGTAATGTTAGGTCATTTAGTTGTTGACTTCTTATTCTTTATTTTTTTTTAGTTCTTGTAATTATTGTTTATTTATTTTGATTAAGCAATATGTGTAAACAGAAATATTTTAAGAAGTTATAAAAGGGCATAGAATAAAAGGCAAATTTCTCTCCTATCTATCCCTTAGCTACTCAATTTCCCATCCCAGTAGCAAAACTTGATACCAGGATCTTATTTTCCTTTTCTTTCTCTCTAAATGTATATGTATATATTTATGAGTGTATACATATGCAAATATATATATGCACAACACATAAAAAGCATGGTATATGCTTCATTTTATTTTTTAATGTTTTTTGAATGTGCTCCATGCAATGAATTTTCCTCTTAGAACTGCTTTCACAATGTCCCAGAGATTTTGATATGTTGTATCGTTGTCCTAATTTACCTCTAAGAATTTTTTTATCTTCTCCCTGATGTCGTCTATTATCAGTCCATCATTCCATAGCATATTATTTCATCTCCAGGTGTTGGAATAGTTTCTGTTTTTTATTTGATCATTGATTTCTAATTTCATTCCATTTTTATCTGATAGAATACAAGGTAGTACCTTTATTTTATTGTATTTGCTAAGAGTTGCTTTTTGGCATAACATATGGTCTATTTTAGAGAAGAATCTATGAGCTGCTAATTGATGGATGGAATATTCTACAGCATAACAATTTTATACTATTCAAACCTCCCAGCGTTCAGTAGCCTGATGCAAAAGAGGTACCTGACAATGAGCTTTGTCTCTAGCAGGGGTTTCAGGATAGGAGTTGCCCCACCTAAAGATGGCAGCTTCCCCTTTGGGGATAATCTAAGAGACTGCTCTGGCTTCTGAACATGTTGGTAAGTGGGGAGCCCCAGTGCAGGCTTAGAGTCCACGCGAGGCTCCGGCAGGTCAGGCCAGGGTCCTGAAGTGGTATGTGGTCCGGTCTCATTTCATTTATATATACCAACAAGAAAATGAAAGTTTAAGGCATAATAACAGTGAAATTATCAAATAGTTAGGAATAACCTATATGTAAGTGTTTTACATGTAGGTTATTATAGAAATCTGTAAATCTAGAAATCCATAAAATATTATTGAGAGAAATTAAAGACCCAATTAAAAGAAGAAATGTGCTAGGTGTGTGGATTTGAAAAGCAATACTATACTAATGTCATCAGTTCACCCTAAATTTAATTTACAAATTTAATGAAATTCCAATCAAGACCCCAAGAGGTTTATTCATGTGTATGTGTGGTCATGGATAACCTGATAAACCAAGTTTGAGATTAAATACAAAGGACCAAGAAAAGATATTCTTAAAGAAGACAATGAAAGAACAGACTTTACTGAATATTAAGAACTCTATAAAGCCACAGCAATTTTTACAATGCAGTGTTGAATCAAGGAGAGACAAATAAATCAATGGAATAGATTAGAAAGCTCAGAAACACACCCATATGTGTACAGCCATCCGATTAATGAAAAAGGGTGAAATTGCAGAGGAGAGGGGAAATGATGGATTTTTTAAAAAGTGGTTCTATAATTACTGCATAGCCAGTGGGGAACACTTGACCTTATTCCACATATACATAAGAATCAGACCTAGGAGGATGAGAGATCTAAATATGAAAGACAGAATATCGAACATAGAAAATAATGGTAAAAGTCCTTTATGATCTCAGGTTAAAGAAAAGTTTTCTTAACTAGACAACAAAGTCACTAATCACACACACACAAAAGCTAATTTTGACTACACTAAAAGTAAGGGCGTCTACTATCAGAAAATAGTCTCATGGGAATGAAAAGGCAAAGCCATGGAATATAAGAAAATATTTATATTGCAACAACTGAATAACTATATCCACAATATACAAAGAGTGCTTACAAATAAATGGGACAGAAAATGCAAATTAAAAAGGGAGGATGACAGATTTGACCAGGTAATTTACCAAAAAAATTACCCAAGCTAAAATTCACATGGAAAAATACTAAACTAAAATAATAATCAGGAAAATGCAAATGAAAAACACAGTGAGATTTCACTGTTCCTTGACTAGCATGCTACCTAACAATGAAAAACATTTTTACACACAATATTATGGATGAATCTTATGAACACAATAGAGAAAAATAAATCAGGAATAATAGCATGTATTATGTGAGACCATATGTAAAAATCTTAAAAACAGCAACACTAAACTGTAATCTCTAGGGATAAAACTTATTTGATAAAACAATAAAGTAAGGAACAGACAACTGTAAATGTCACTTCCTTTATAGGATGTGGTAGTGGTAAGAAGAGAAATTAGTCAGGAATCTGTCAGAAAACTTCTGGAGTGCTGTGGATATCCTCTTTCTTGACCTGTGCATTGGTTATATGTTTGCTAGTTTTCTGATAACGGATCGACATACATAGTTCATTATATTTTTCTGTATGTGTATTATATTTCTTGGTGAATAAGTTTATGAATAAAAGAATGAATGACATGCCCTTCTTATTTTTCAGATGGGAATAAGGACTGTCAGTACAGATGGCAGAGAGAAAACTGGGATCTGGGTAATCGTGATGATGCCATGTTAGCCCTGGACTGAGTACCTCTGTCCTTCTTATATGATAGAGAAACCAACCTCAGTCTTGTTTAGGTCCCTTTTGTGGGGATGTCTGGTCATTGCAGCCCAATCAATTCCTAACTTCTACAATGTAAGAGTTAGATTTTATACAACACCCAGCAAGCACGTATTATATATTACACCCAGTGATTTGTTCCATGAACAGTAAAGGAATCATCAACTAGAAAATAGGAGACTGAGAAAAGAGACACTCCCTAGGGGATCTGAGAGAAGCATTAAGATTATCATGATTAGATCGAATCAGGCGAAGTTAATTCCTCTATTTCCTAGAAGAACTTAGAGCAGCTGCCAAGTTTCAGGGGGAAGTTGCTACCCCTCTTGGACTCTCTTAGTTTATGGAAGGCTAATCTTATGGTCCCTGCCAAAAAAGTAAGGATGTTTTTATTAAATTGGCTGTAGACCAACTCCTTGCTTAAAGGGGCCTTTTTCAAATATCCTTGGATCCCAGGCACATTTAGACCAGGACCCTGAAAGATTTATTTTTTTAAGAACTGAGCTTCATTGAGCTTTCTATGTGGGGTGCGGGGTCTTTAACTGAACACCAAGAAGGAAGTGGGGATGGTCACAGTCACACTCATTTTCGAATCAGATTGAGCCCAGGTTAGTTTCAAGTGAGCTACGAAGCAAATCAAAGTTGTTTTTAAATACTAAATCCAATAAGCCAGTTGGACTCAGGACTAAACCTATATCTTTTCCAGAATTATTCAACCAGAAAATCAAAATATTCCCTAAACTGAATCAGAATTGAATTGTACCGTCATTGCATTTGGATCAAGGGAGGAGGGGAGAGGTTTGTGCAGGGAGCTGAAGGGTGGGAGCCTATGTGGGTGGCAAAAGGTTCTGTGAGTTGGTTTGTTTGGGGAATGTAAAACAAAACCTTGTTAGGGATCTGACATGCAGGAACTCAACTGCACGATAGCAATTCAGCCATCAAAGGGAAAGATGACCTATATTTGTACAGACTGTGCATTTGCTGTTTAATCAGTCCTCCAGAAATCAGCTGTGGCCCAGGGAAGATTGCAGAGTTTGGCCTTGCGCTTAATTCTCCCCACGACGGGCAGCCTACCTGACAGGTATGATTTGTTACACAGAGAATGCAGTGTTTTCTCCAAACACACTCCTCAGGCATAGAAAAGACAGCGCTGTGCCTTTCCAGACTACACAGTCGTGGTGCTTGATCAAGGGCAGGTTTCTCTGTACAGACACCTGTGCTCCGAATACAATGCATTGTAATGCAAATGGCTTCAATCCTTCCCAGGGAATCTGGAGCTTTTCAAAGAGATACTAGAGGAGGGAACAAATAGCTGCTCAAAGCAGTGTAGAAAGGAAGCAAAGCAGTGTCACAGCATCTTGTCCCTGGGAAGCTCAGAGCTACCTAAAAGCAGAAACAACTTTGACTCACGCTGTGCCAGGGCCTCAGAGACAGCTGTAGGCAGGCCCCAGTCCTGCCCACCAAAACCATAGGGCAGGAATGAAAACCGGATCTGGGTTGGAAGTCTTGAGTTCCTAAATCAGTATTGGTGATGTACTGAATATCCACCATTTTTGGTGTATGGATTTAAGCACTGAGGGTTTGATTAAAGTAGAAAAATAATGTTACTGCTTTTCTCTAGAAGCATGCTCTCTTGTGGGGCAAACACCAGACAGGAATTGTTGGGGACTCAAATTGTTCAGCTCCCAGAGTTTTTCAAGATTTGTATCTGTGTGAGGCTGCTGAGATGGTTTAGATGAAGACACGAAGGAGAAAGCATCAGGATGACTCAATGGTCAGAGGACCATGTCCTCATCTCCTCTTATGGTTCCAAAGACAGAACAAGACAGTGAGAGGAAGTTACCATATCACTCCCCTGCTCCTGTGAGTTTGCCTTGATGACTTCTGCTGTTCTTTGGATCAATTGCAAAATCCTTGCCTTGCCCTCAAAGGCCACACCGTCTGGTGCCTGCCTGTACTTCCCATCTGGCCACACTCTGTCTGCTCCTCCCCAGTACCAGTCTTGTCTCAGTTTTTCTAATATGCATAGCTCTGTCCCCAGGACCAAAATCCCAAATTCTAAATTCTATTGGTACACTCACTTTGCAGAAAGAGAGGATAATTTGCCTAAGGTGAACTAGCTAGTGAATATCTGAGCAAGAATTTGAACTTAGTGGAGCACCAGTATCTACAACAGGGCAGTAGCTCAAGAAATATTTGTTGACAAATCCCAAATGCTATTTATAAATTTCATTTATAAATTATCCTAATCTGTAAATGAATGAATGCAATTGGGTTGACCAACAAGAGGCAAGAGTGGGGGGGTGTTTTTGCTCTGCCTGTGACAGATGCTAACATTTATTAAATGTTTATTACAAGCACATTCTCTTGTTTTTGTTGATGATGAATTGAAGACTTAGAGAGTTCAGTAACAGATAAAATAGCTAACAAGTGGCAGAATTTGGATTTCAAACGCTCTTAAACACTGTATCGTACTGCCTCCCACATAAATGTGGAATAACGAACCTTAGTATAAAACTGAAGAGAGCATGCCACACTTGTGGATTTTAATCACGTGCATCCAAGCACACAGACAAAGCCTTTTCAAATGAAAGAGCAAAGTGGATGGGATTTAGATTCCTTTCTCGCTTTCCTTGATGAATTCAACCCAAGTTAAGGTATAGAAAATGGCCATTGATGACAGCTGGGAACTTGCTCCAGCAGACAAAAACTCTCATTCTTAATACTCAGACACAAACACTTGGCATCTCACTCCAGGAGACTTCTATTTAACAGGTATTCCATCTCTCAAATCTGGTTCCCCATATCTTTTTCCCTTCTTACCCCAGTGGCTCTTCCTAGATGCCCTGATCTCAACCAATGATTCTAGCCTTGGACTCAGAGAAGACCACGCAGCCCTCCTGCGGTTGGTCAAACTAACCCTTGTAGCCAGTCAGATTCTGACCACAGGTACTGGTTTGATGATCCTTCATTCATTCTGCAAATACTAACTGAGCACTTATGGTGTGGCAGGTCATATGCAAAGTGTTGGGGATGCAAGAATGAACTGTAGCACCATAGCATATTCTCTGCCTCCATGAAATATACTGCCTCTCCCAGCAGATGGGAAACTGACATAAAGTTCTTGGTCACATAATTTGTTATGGAATTATAGGACAAAGTGATGTGAAATGTCACTAAAAGATGCCTTTGCTGCTCTTTTTGGTTATCCACTGGTCCCTACCCCCATCAGAGCCTAGTTGTTGAAGGCATTTCACAGCTGATAGCCAGAGAAGCTATATCCTTCATCTTCCAAAAGAGAAGAAATACACTTCTTGAGACCAGCCTCTGCAAATCTACACCAAGTTGAAAATAAATTTCAACTGATTTAATGCCTTTTGCAACCCAAACAGAAGGACTAAAAAGATTGGCAAAGAGAAGAGGAACATTGGGGAAAGTCAAGGAGGAAGAAGACCTACATTTCTGAGCTGTTTCTCATCCCTGAGTGATCTCCAGGGAATGTTCTTGATAAATCAGGAATGACTATGAACATAGGAACTGGTACTCAGTTCTCAACTGGTGTTTCATAGCAGTAGCCCTCTGGGGAAACAGACCAAACAGCAGAAGTGGTGGGGTGGCAGAGTGAGGAAGATGGTGGCAAAGCTTTTCTCCAAACTCCTGCTGACCTGAGCTGCCGTGGTAGATTCATGTGGGCCTGAAACAAGTGAGGAGATAACAGGGAGATTAAACATCAAGTACACCCAGCCAGGCAAAGGCAGTGGCACAGAGGCCAAGAAAGATGGGTGGAAGCTTCCATGCCTCTTGCTCTGTGAGCAGGGAGAAGGTGCTCAGAGAGGATCCATGGACAGACACCCTCCACCCTTCTGCCCTTTCAGCTTCTTAAGATATGGGGAATCAGCAAGTGTGTGTGTGTGTGTATGTGTGTGTGTGTGTGTGTATGTGTGTGTGCTGTGTGGAAAACTGGGGCAGGCAGAGTAGGCACATGGAATTACAAGTAGTTCATAAATAATAACAGAGGGTAAATTTGACTCAATACTCAGAAGAGACTTTTTAAAATTACAAATGACCCAAACACTATAGGTTGAATGGAATATAGTAGAAAAGGAAAAATGTAATTCTCTTTTTGCAACATAGAGGTATGAGGGCTTGTCTGAACCAGTTCTTGTTCTAAAAATCAGTATTGGTCCCCACCATGGACCAACCCCATGCTCCTCCCCCAGCTCTGGCCTATGTCGTTACATGTGTATTGTTAGGGGCAGTTATGGTTCATCGCTAGCTTCCAGAAATGCTCCACAGATACAGGTCTCACACAAGGAACTTTTATTTTATGCAGACGATTCACGTCTGCACGGGGGAAAGGGAAGAAAGAAAAGAGAGCATGGTGCAAGGTTTCTCTTAGACATAGGAATTTCGCAGGCTGAGAGGAACCAATCGCGGAGGAGAGTTCTTATAGACTGACTGATGGACCAATGACATATTAGAACTTGTAATGTGGGAGGCAGGAAGATTACGGCAGCGGAAGCCAGAAATTCCTGAAACGTGAGAGGCGGAAGAACGCAGACTGACAGGTGATGGGGAGGCCGGAAATTCCTGAAACGTGAGAGGCGGAAG
Organism: Sciurus vulgaris; assembly: GCF_902686455.1. Lineage (NCBI taxonomy): Eukaryota > Metazoa > Chordata > Mammalia > Rodentia > Sciuridae > Sciurus > Sciurus vulgaris. The sequence continues at coordinate 41,442,142 of NC_136466.1, read as the reverse complement.
AACGCAGACTGACAGGTGATGGGGAGGCCGGAAATTCCTGAAACCGGAGGGGCGGGCGTATGCAGATTGACAGGTGGTGGGGGGTGGGAAATTCCTGTAACGGGAGAGAAAGGTGGCTTTATACCTTACATGTAGTGCTGGCCACCTGTAGGCACCACCCTGGGGAGCAAGATGGCCATGATATTGGGTATCTACCCTTAAAAGAAGCTTAGTCCATGCACCAGAAGCTGAAGCTATGGGAAGAACAGGGTGAACTATACTCTTGGGAAGTGTGCATATCTTGTCCTACAGATACACAAATTCAATTTATGACAAGAATTGTAAAGAATTTTCAATGTTGCTTCTCCAGAGTAAAATAAGAGCTCTCCTCTGCTTAAGGGAATGCTTGCATTTCTGATTTTCCTGGGGAAACTAATGGAATAGAATGAGCCCATCAGGGATGGAACAACATACCTGCCAATCAAGAACAGAGTCTGCTAATTCATTTACATAAGACCTTTAGCTTAGGGATTGCAAAGTCCTCTTACAACTTTGTCATTAAAATGACTACAGGATTTCTGAAGGCCAGGTTCAATAAAATGCAGAAATGTAAACAAACCTTCTAAGCCCCCTTGTTTCCAGGTGTGTCAGGGCTGCGAGAAGTAACTGCATGGAGAAGGGAGAAATAGGGATGGATAGATGGAAGGCTACTGAAGAAGGGTGGGGGATAATGCAGAATGTGGGACTTAATTATGGATTCTGTTTTTTTCCCATCAAAATGGTGATATTACAAGAGGACCAGTTTTATGACAATAATGGAATATTACTACCACCACTACTACTATTAATGACAATATATATGCTAGAGAAAATTAATGTAGTCTGGCTTTCTATCAATAGGAGACTTGATGGATCAATGATGTTAGTGCTTTATCATGCACTTAGTATATTAACAGGTCATTTAGGATAATATGTGACTTTAAAAAAATACATTTATTTGTAATGTTGACCCTAGAGAGATGTTTATGATCCCATTTTTGTAAAACAATACACATAAACTTAGGGAAAACAGTCCCTGATATTTACATACACATTAATGTGAGTAGAGACAAAGGTGTGAGAGACATCTATGAAACATATCATGGGATACTTGTGGGAGGATGGATGAGTTGCTGGTAGGGAAGAGAGAAAAAATAAGGTTTTTTGCACACCTCTGTATCACTTGATTTGTCACAATGTGCACATTACAGGAACCTGAGATGAGAAGAATAATTTAAAAATTATAAATATTAAATTACTCGGCCTATAAAATAGCACAGAGTGCTAAATGGTCATAGCAAGCCCTGCCTATGATGCCTGTTCTGCATCATATCCTCTGCTAAGAGCTTTGCACACACTCTTGTTTGCATCTCATAAGAGCTCAATGCTCACAGCATGCTTAGTAAGTAGACTGAAATTCACCACCAAAATGAGACAAAGTTGAGATTTGAATCCAAGTCTGGCTGACTGCAGGAGGCCTAGGGAGTGGAATAGCTAGAGGGCTGCTAGGTGCCAACAAGTTAAGCATGGGGCCACTATACAGGGCTATCAGGTGCTGGTGAACAGTTTCCTTTTGTGTCTAGTGAGAGGACAGAGAGAATAACACCTGTGAATCAAACCCAGGATGAGAGTGGATTCCCTAGAATATCAAACTTTAATATCTCAATTCTCAAGGCTGGGCTCAGCTGAGTGAGTGGCTATTACCCATCAGCTTCTACACTGCATTTCCCAGGGAACAGGCTGTTTGGAATTCTCTATGTCTGGAAGCATTTTATCATCAAAACACATTAACATCACCTGCCTACTCTCCTGCTCCCATGGACAGAGCAATTAGGGGTATTTGGATCTGCCTGTGTGCAGCACGAGGCCATCAAGTCTTATTAATTTGGGGTTTTGTGACAATTTTACCTAAACCCTGCTGAAGTTTGCTCCTGCAACATCTGTAGATAAAAGGTTTTCCAGGTTTCCTGATGAATAAGGAAAACAGACAAGTGAAAATGGGTGGTGTTTAACCTCTTTGAGAGATTTAAATGGTTTTGTTGTTTTATTTGTATTGAATTTAAGTGTGGTGTCTGCCTGAAAATGCCAGTTTCTTAATAGTCATTATCAATGGCAAAAGCAGATTCTGCAAGATTTCTGGGTTGTGACTTTGCAGAATTAGCCAAGAAAGTTTACCTGCCTTTAAATATTGGTCTATTTCTTCCACAGTGATATTTCCCTAAGTGACTAGACCTTCTCCAATCAGAATGGATGACAATTTCCTGACATGTTTTCTCTGAGACTGAAAACCCTAATAGAAGGCATCTCTTGCACTTTATTCATATTTTTTTGTTCAGATGATCATGTTGACTGGCTTAAGTCTTCACTTGAGAACTTCAGATTTCTCTTTCTACAGACCAGCACAAGTAAGTATGCACTCTTAAAAAGAGGAGAGATCATTTTCCAAAGGACAAACCTGCTTGTTCCTGTTCCTTCCCTTTTGGGTTTTGAATCCACATTTTCTCGTCTTTCCATTTTCTAGATCTCTGTTTCCTTGTGTCCAAGATTGCTCCCATCTCTTCTTTCAGTTACCGTCCCATCTCATCCCTCTGGGTTTTCAGATGGGAGGAGAGCAGTCTACATCTGCAGCCTCCATTTCCTAACAAACTACTCAGTATTTCTTTCTTTGTCTTCAGTCGCCACCAACAGAAACCGATCTCCCAAAGGTCACCAGTGACACTCGATCAGCAAATGCAGTGACCTTTTCTCAGTTTTCATCCTGTTTGACCTTTCTGAGTGTTTCACATTATGGACCATCTCCCACTCACCTTTTTGGAAAATTCACTTTTTTTTCCATTACACTGTAATTTATATATTCTTTCTCTGTTTCTGGTGGTCTTTTTCCTTCCTTCCTTCCTTCCTTCCTTCCTTCCTTCCTTCCTTCCTTCCTTCCTTCCTTCCTTCCTTCCTTCCTTCCTTCCTTCCTTCCTTCTTTCCTTCCTTCTTCCCTCCCTCCCTCCCTCCCTCCCTCCCTTTATTTCTTTCTTTCCTTTATTTTTTTGGGGTTCCTTTCCCCCCCTTCACTTCCTTAAATATAAGCATTTTCAAGTTCTCCTCTTCTTCTGGTGGCACTGGAGTGGGTTTATGTCTCATCCTCTCAGATGACTGTATGGGCATCTTTGTGGATTACTTCCAAATGTGTGGTTAAAGTCAAGACTTGCTTTTCTACCTAAAACCCAATATAGCAAGTGCACACATGTTTTCTTGTCTTTTCTTCTTTCTTATGGCACCACTATATTCTTGGTCAACAAACTTGACATTTTGGGATTATCTTTAAAACTCTCCCTCTTCCTGGCCGACCCATCCCAGCAGTAAGTGAGCCTTGGTGGTTAGATTCTGAAACATCCATCACAAACTTGTGCTCAGCATTTCTTCCACGAATGACCTAGAATCATCTCAACATTTCTGAGCCTCAGTTTCCTAATCCTTGCCCTGTAGCTCTTGACAAACACACTGCAGGCATTGTAGAATCTAATAATGCTGCCACTGAAACACAGAGGGACTGATACAGAGCAGATACTCCAGCTGATTCTCCTCATTCATGGCAGTTAAGTCTAGTCTATAAATACAGTGTCTGCCAGACACTGTATTACTGAACACTGAACCTGTGTTCCTGGGAAATACAGGGCTGGCTCCTATGAACCTCTGGTCAAAACATTTTTATCAGCTGATGGACTTATATCCTTGTTTTTGGTGGTTTTGGTTTAATAACATATTATTTAAGTACTACATTGATGCACTGACATTGGACTCATGGACACATCATTATAACTTGTGCCCCAGTGAAGTTTATTTAATACAGAGTGTTTTCTCCAGAAGGCACACCACAATCTTCTTGCACTTAAGGAAACTAGGCAGCTTGTAAGCATTATGCTTGGGGCGCCATTTTAAACACGTAGTCACCAATGAAATGCCAAATATGTGAAAAATATGGCACTAAATAAGTGCCAACGGGACATTTGTTGATAGTTGGAGAGTTTCAACAGTAGGATAGAGCATCTCCTTGCTTCACCTCAGCTGGGAATGTGAGTGTAAGACAACTCAAATTTCTGACCCTCTGTATCCATTCATGAATACCAGTGGAAGCAACCTGAGTATTGATTTTGGGGTTACAACTAAATTTTAGCCAGGAGTCAAACTGGCATATATGGAATCTATGAATAATGAGAATCAACTATGCTTTCTTCTTCTCTTACCTGATACCCTTCCATGTGCTGAAGCTGCTGTTTCCCTTTGCCTAGATTTAGGGCAAGGACTCTCCTGAACTACTTTCAACCCTAACCTCACATTTTCCACGTCCACTTTGTACTTCTCTGTGTGTGAATTCACCAGTTCTGACTGACAGGAATTCTCTTTCCATTACTGCCTCCCTGAACAGCTCCATCCCCATGAATAATACCTTAAACAACTGCCATGTTATCAATGTATCATCTTAAATAAAACCATATAAGTTCATTTCCCTAATTTCTAGAATGTGCTGATAGTGTTTGCCCTATTTCATTTATAGGATTATTGTGACCATCATGCAATATAGCAATTTTCTAATTTTCATATGCATAAGAATCACTAGAGAAGTGGACCAGAAAGGGAAGAGAGAGAACTTGCTTGAATTCAGGTTCCTAGGGTCTTATCTCAGAGATTCTGACTCAGAAGATTAGACTCAGTCCCATGATTTGCTGTTAGCATTCTGTTTCTTGGGCCTGACTTTGAGGAACCCCAGAAATAGTCAACCAATGTGAAGGCACACTGCAGACTAGAATGCTTTCCATCTTCATCCATCAGCAAGTAGCACTGGAGCACCCACTGTGTGTCATTAGTGGAAAGTGTGGGGATCTACCAGCAGAAAAACAAACTCAAGAGGTGAGGAAGGGCAGTCGGTATATTTGGTATGCTTTTTTGATGTTCTTTCTCAAGAATACCACAAAAATCAAGCCAAGTTCTATAAAGAAAGAAGTAGACAAGTGCAGGATCCTAGAAATAAGGGTACAACCATCTACCCCACAAATCAAGCTCAAATCCTCCTTCCACCATCCCAATTCTGTAGCAATGGCTAGCTTGTATGCACCTCTTCTTTCTCCTGCATTTGGCAATATGGCACTGTCCTTGAGGACGTGGGTTTACAGTGTATGCACAAGGACCATACCATGGGCCTTGTAGCTGCTGTGTGCTCTACAAATGTTTGAATGGATCATTTATTTACACATGTCAGTAGGAAAACAGCTCATTGAATCTGATGGCTGTTTTGAAAATAGCCTATCACTAACTTCTTACTTGTGAAGTGATCTGTAGGCAAAGATAGTGATTGGTCACTTAATGAAGTAGTAAGGACAGGAGGAGGATAACAGACATATACCAAAGGGCCTACTGTGTGCAGTTACAGTGCTTACCCTTTTGTAACTAGTTCTGTGATCCATCCATCCAGCTCAGGACCAGAGGGCACATGGAGGACATTAGAGGTCTGGAGGTGTCTGCTGGCTATTCAGAATTGTCTGACCCACAGATCTTAGAATAGGGGTTCTTAATATGTACTATGCTATGAACCCCTTTGGTACTCTGGTAAAGTCTATGGGCCTCTTCTTAGAACAATTTTTTTTTTTTTTTTTTAGATCAGGGATTGAACCCAGGGCGCTTAATCACTGAGACACATCCCCAGCATTTTTTATTTTTTTGTTTTGACATTGGGTCTCACTAAGTTGCTTAGGGCCTCACTAAGTTGCTGAGGCTGGCCTTGAATTTGTGATCCTCCTGCTTTGGCCTCCTGAAATGCTGAGACTATGGTTGTGAGCCACCATGCCCTACAGAACCATGTTTTCAGATGCACAAAATAATAATACTTTAGATTCCATGCATAAACAAGGCTATTAAATAATGATCAACAAAGTACTTTTTTTAAAAAAGATGTGATATGATGGTATATGTGCTTTACTGTTGCAGTAAATAATAAGACCAAGGGGCAGATAAAATAATTTCAAACCAATAATAAATGGAAATAATATAAACACATAACATGACATGAAAATATATGGGTTTTTCTACTGGTGACAGAGTCACAATAATGATGGCTCTTTGCCTACACTTATAACTGAAGGAAATTCAATTTGCAGCTAGACATTAGAAAAAATAAAAATATAGTTTCCCTCCACCCAAGTTCATGGGCCCCTTCATGCACCCGCTATGCCCAGGTTTAGAACCTGTATTCCAGATGGTGGCCCTTGAAGGATAGCAATTCAGCTTCGGAGACTCCTGTTTGGTGTTTATAGAACCACAGGGCCCTGACTGTCTGCCTCTACTGTGCATTTCAATTTTCACTTCCTGGTGGTCAAGAAAATATTTCAAAATCCAACTGAAACCTGTTTTTCATATATATATATATATATATATATATATATATATATGTTTTGTTTTCAGTTTAGATGAACCTTTATTATTTATTTATTTATATATGTAGTGCTGAGAATTAAACAGAGTGCCTCACTCATGCTAGGCAAGCACTCTACCACTGAGCCACAATCCCAGCCCTGAAACCTATTTTTCTTGAGCCTGTTTTGATAAATTTTCCATTGAGTGCATGGCCCTTGGATCTTCTATTCTTAATTTGAGGTAAGAATAAACAACTGCTTTAGGAGGCCGAGGCAGGAGGATCATAGGTTTGAAGCTAGTCTCAGCAACTTGTCATGACAGTCTCAAAAAATGAAAAAGAGGCTGGGAATAGCTTAGTGGTGGAGCATCACTATTGTTAATTGTTAATTTACTTTGTTATGTTTTGGGGTTTTGTGGGGTTTTTTTTGATTTGGGGGATTAAACTCAGGGCACTCAACCACAGAGCCACACCCCACCTTTTTATTTATTTATTTTATTTTGAGACAGGGTCTTGCTAAGTTGCTAAGGGCCTCACTAAGTTTCTGTGACTGGCCTTGAACTTGTGATCTTCCTGCTTCAGCCTCCAGAGCTGTTGGGATTACAGCTGTGCACCACTGCACCCTCCTTGTGCTGCTTTTAAAAAATATTTTAGAATTATAATAATCTTATATATTATACAAGTAATATGTATTCAATATAGAAAAACAAGAATCACAGAGGAGGAAATAAATGACATGTACCATCTCACTCTTGGATAAAAATCCTATTCATATTTTGATGTATATATTTTGAAATTTATAAAAATGTGCCTGTATATACACCGTTGAATACATAGAGACTCTTACAGTTTAGATTAGGTGTCCCTCAAAAGATCAAGTGTAAGACAATGAAGAACTTTCAGAGGTGAAATGTTTGGGTTATGAAAGCCTTAACCCAATCAGTGAATTAATCCCCTGAGGGATTAACTGAGTGGTAACTGAAGGTGGGTAGGGTATGGCCAGAGGTGGGTCCCTGGGGGCGTGCCTTTGGGATATATATTTGTATCTGACCAGTGAAGTCTCTCTCTCTTTCTGCTTCCTGATCATCATGTTAGTGACTTCCTTCCACCACACTCTTCTGCCCTAATGTTCAACTTCACCTCAAGCCCTGAAGAATGGAGCCAGCTGTCTATGGTGACCTCAGAAACCATGAGCCCCCAAATAAACTTTTCCTCCTCTAAAATCATTCTTGTCAGGTCTTTTAGTCATAGCAGCAAAAAAGCTAACTGAAACAGAAACCAAAATTTTAAGTAAAACTGAGATGATACTTTCTACTCTCTTAAAACTGATTTTCCATAATTAATACATCAGACATCTTTGTATGTCACAATATTTTACACCATTGTTTTCAATATCAGGATGGATGAATTCCATAGAAAAATTGTGACATGATTTAACAAATTCCTATCTCAGAATTTAAAGTTCTTTAAATAATTTTCAAAATTCCAAAAATGCCTAGTAAGCAAATACTTTCCAACTTTCTATAAGTTAGGTGACACTTCAAAAAAAAAAATACAGCATAATAGTCCCTGTTCCATAAGATTGTAGGGAATATTAAATGAAATAAAGTCAGTAAATTGCTTTGGATAGAATGATGTACATAACAAATATGTAGCAGGCATTAGCTATATGTTTTTTCTTTTCTTGTTGTTACTGTTATTATCTTTGTTTTTGGTAGATTCCTAAGTATGGAATTTCTAGTCAAACAATATACCAAATTTGAAACATGTGCGTAACTGTGACCCAGAAAGATTATTTCTTAGTATTAGTGACTGAAAGAGTACCAGACTGAAAGAGTCTGGCTCCCTTAGCATTATTTTAAAAATACTTGCCATTTTGCTATATCTTTGACTTGACTAGGAGAGGTGAATACATTTTGTTTAATTTTCAGGTATTTGAATATTTATTATTTCTCCCCCCAAATTTGCCCTTTGGCATAGGTTGAAATCTTTTCTCCAGTTCTTACTATCTCCCCTTTAGATTAGTTTACAGTCCCTATTGTATGAAGAAGCTTTAGAGATCACTCCAGGCAGCCAGTTACATTTCCTCTCTTTCCCCCTTTTTTTGGGGGGGTGGGGGGTTCATTCTCTGACATCACACTGGGAAAATCAAGCCCTGTTACAAGTTTATATTAATGATGTTTGAGTATTTTTATGTTCTAAATATTTATATTTAATCTTTTAGCTTCTCTGGAAATAATTTGGACATATCATGTTAGGTACAGAAATAACTTTGAAAGTGTTAAATAGATGTACCAAAGTAATTACTAAATATGTAGATACTTTCCAACAAAGAGATGGCTCAAGAATTTGTTGTAATCCTGTTAAAGTACATTTCAAAGAAATAGATTTGATTATATTTTAATTCATCACATTTTGACTTCCTAGTTCACAGCAGCAGTACGGACTGATTAAACAGCAAAACATTAATTAATCTTTCCTACTCCCTAATGGGTAATTCCCACCTAGTCCTTACAGGTACTTCAGTTTTCTTTTCCTTCTCTTTCCTAAGCACTTTTATATTTTCAGCTTTGTACACCGATTTCATCAAGGAGAATCAAAGAGCACTAGCGTAACAGCTAAAGCAGAAGGCTCACTCAGCCACTTACTAATAGTGTTGACTTTTTTCTACCACATCAAAGTACTGCCATGGGTGGATTGGCTCTTCAAAACCAGAATGGTACTATTGACTTATTTTGCACGATGTCTAGTGCATGCAAAAATGTTTTATAATCTTGGGAAAGGGAAAGTATGAATCTACTCAAGTAAATGAGATATTTTCTTCTTTTCTTTTTTATGTGTATGTGTGTATGCATGTGTGTGTGTGTGTGTGTGTGTGTGTGTGTGTGTGTGTGTGGTTTTTACTTTTTTTTTCATAATGAAGATTGAACCCAGATTGCTTTATCACTGAGAAACATCCCCAGGCATTTTTGTTTTTCATTTTGAGACAGAGTCTCACTCGGTTGCCATGGCTTGCCTCAAATTTGTAATCCTTCTACCTCAGTCTCCTAAGTCATTGAAATTACACCTAGCTTATTCTTTTTCTGTTTAGTGCAACCAGAATTTTGCATATTTTCTATGGTTGAGCACCAGCTTAAAAAAGATTGTCCCTGATAGTAACTCCTCTTATTATAAATGGAATCAGACCCCTCTTGTTTAAGAGATTAACAATTAAATGGCCATTATGGATTAAAAGACAGCAAGGCTGGAAGAAAGCTGTATATAGAAAGAAGAGTATCTTTAAAAAGAACTCTAATGACCAAGAAGACATAAAATGTCAAGAAGTGTCAGGGAAAGAAAGCATAGATTTCTACTTTCCCTACAAAAACCCTCCTGAAACCAGGTTAGTCTCCTCACCAACCCAAAACTGAGGTGAAGGATTGACGAAATTTCTTGCTTCCCCAGGTCTTTTTAAAGACCCCTTTGTAATCCTCCTATTGAATGTGTTCTATTTATCTAAATTGTATGTGTCTCTGGGTCTTCTACCACAACAGTACACTCACCTGTGAATACTAGGGCCATTTCAACTGAATTAACACCATTACAGACAGAAATGAACTCTTAGAATTCACTGTATTCATTGGTCATCTGCCAATGGCAGCCATGCCAAATATCAGTCAAAATTCGGGTGGAGGAATAGAGAGCTATTTAGAAAACCCAACCCTTCTCTTGATATGGTTTGTCCCTGCCAAAATTCATGTTGATGTTGGGCCTTATTGTGGCAGTTTTGGGGTGGAGTCTGGCAGGAGGTGTTTGGGTCATGTCTTCAGGAATGGATTAATGCCTTTCTGTGTGAGTTCTCACTCTCTCAGGACTAGATTCATTACCAGGAAAGCCATTTTTATAAAACAAGCCCACCCCTCATGTTCTCTTTCTTCCTAATGTCCCTGCTTGTGCTTTCACTATCCATAAGGAGTTGATGGCATGAAGCCCTCACCAGAACAACATCATGTTCTTTGACTCCATAACCATGAGCCTAAACAAACCTCTTTTCCTTATAATTATTGAGTCTTGGGCATTCTGTTATAGCAACAGAAATCAGAATAAGTCACATCTCTTTATTCTAATATATTTCTGATCTTTGGTAGGACATCCCCCTACAACCTTGCCTCCAGCCTGATTTCCTATATAGAAAGTGATGAACAAAAGGAATTCTTTGCTACCCCAGTTCCCTTAAAAGCCCATGCACACACAACTTTATTCCTGTATCTCAGCTAAGACTCAGCCCAATGACCATAGTTATCCATAGTCTCCATTTCCTATGGTCTATCTTCAATAACTGACTTTTCCTCCCCATGCCCTAACCTTTCCTGGAGTATACCATGTTCAGACATAATTGAGATCTCTGACACTGAATGTCTTTTTTGGTATGTTCAATCAGTAACAAAGTAAAGTTATAAACCAGGTAAATAAATCTACAATGGAGGAAGAGACAGTGACATCCAGAGAATGAAAGATACACTATAGTTTTTCTACTCTCTTCCTTTTAACTTCTTTGAAGTAGCAGCTCCAAGAGATGCTTGGGTATATATTCTTAATGGACCTGGGATGGAGTAAGAAAGAAATTTAAAGCTGCATTTGTTGAAACTAAGAAAATGTCTGCTGTGTCTAGCCACAGAAAGGGGCAGGCAAGGACAGGACAAGGTAGCAGCCTTTCTTTGTCTACCAGCAACTGTTTTTCTAAACACATCTCCCCAACTCACATGGCACAGACCACCTCTGGTCTTTGCCCCTTTCTGAGTGTTACTTCTTGATTCCCTTGTGGCTCAGTTATCTTTACTGGAACCAGTATTAGTCTCCACTGGATGCAGGCTTTATTTTTATTTCCTCATCAGTTCTCTTCTTTCCTAGAATTTCCTTGTTCTTCCTTTGGCTCCTGCTCTACTTTCAAAAGCACAGCATAGGTCACATCCCCTTCAGGAAACCTTCCTTGGCATCTTAATATCTCAACTCTGAAACTTCAGGTGCTTATTACCTGAATTGCTTATCCTGGTCCCATTCCAGAGGGGGCTCTATAACTAATCCACTCCGTGCTTCCTGCCCTCTGTCTTACTACTTGAAGAACATATGTGGAATTCTCAAAGTTAAACACATTATGTGATGAAGTCTGCAAAATTCTTAAACTACTATGTCTTCTTCCCCTTACCTCAATTCTAGAGTATATCAAAAGTAAAATGAGGTGCTTAGAAGTTCAAAAAGTACCAGAGTAGTGCTCCCTGGTGCTTAGCAATATCCAAGGTCCCAGGATGAGTAAACTATTGAACTACTGAATCTCCCAAAATTTTAGTTCCCTAATGTTAAAATATGAGTAATGTGAAATCTATTACACACACACACACACACACACACACACACACACACACACACACACACACCATGTGTGCCTGGCCTGGTATCATGTTAACTGCTGTTATTTTCTTCCTTTCTCCTCAATCTTCCCCAACACTCCCTGCCATCTTCCTTAAAAGTGTTTATGGAAACAGTCTCTATGGATTACTTTCCACTTTTTTTTTCCCCATGTAAGTCCATGATGTAACACTCCTAGTAGAGAACAACCAAGCCTACTTATGGACATGACCTACAACATGTTCTCCTGACATGTCCCCCTAGACTTCCTGCCTTGCATGGTATGTAAGGGCATGAATGAATGAATGCATAAATGAGTGAATGAATAAATGACTTTCTTTAAAAAAAATACTTTCTTTAATATATGTTTGTATCAAAATTGGCTCTTGCTCTGTCTGCCCACACCAGTGGTCTCAGTGTTTCAAGGACAGGGACTGTCGGGATAATTGGTTTTGCACCACAGAGCATGCAAAAAAGACCTAATTGATAATAACACTTCTGTAGCCTACAACTCTTGAAGTCAGAACGGATTTTTTTAGCAGCATCTTTATGTTTAATGAAACATTCAATCCTCCTCTTTAAGAGTTTTATTTTCTAATTTTCCCAAACTGCATTTTTAGTTTCTACATGTTGCTTGTCTCATGGTGACAGTTTCAGGCATTTTCCCAAATGCTAATGATACAAAGGATGAATGATAGTGCGGGTAAATTGCTGCAGAGCCAAGCTTTTGAAAAGATAAAAAGAACAAGAAATGGGACTTCTCTAGTTTCTGTTCAATTTTAATGACACATTTCTTATTAGCTGTCTTTGTTTTTACTCTGTGGATATTTAAATTTTAGCAAACTGAGTAGCTTCTCCCAGAGAACTACCAATTGAGTACTCTTCAACTATGGCAAATAGCATTTTTCTCATGAAATAGATTGTGTTATTGCTCAGAATAGCTGAAAACAACCTTGTGTTGTTGACATGGTTCCCCAAATGGTTGTTCTGTTGCAGGGAACATAGAAAAGTAAGAGATATCAGAGTGGGTTCCATTCTTATTCTAAGATTACGCTTCTAGCATGTTTATGGGTCTCCCTTGCCCTCCTTGAGTCCATAGTCCACATTGTAGTCAGGGTGTGTTTTCTAAAATGCACATTTGATAACATCATTTCACTCCTACTATTCTGCAGTGTCTTTTCTTTACCTTACACATAAAATGAAAACTTTGTTCCTCTACAGGCTTAGCTACTTCTGTTCTTTAAATGGGCTATGCCCTCCTGGCCTTTGGCGTGTGGTTCTCATTAGAACCTAAAACTATTTTCCTCCCTGATTCTCACCTGGCACACTGCATTCTCTTAACTCCTGTGCATCACTCAGAATTCCACCTGGATGTCACTTCTTCCAGGCTATCTTCCATAACTTCCTTCTGGTCTAGGCATACCTCTCTGTAACAGTACAGTTCCATATCCATGCTATCCATAATGTGTTTTGTGGTTATCTATTTGATATTCCTCATCAGACTGCTCAGGGAAGTGGATGCAGGGTCTAGCCCTCTGAATGCCGCATATCTTTGTTGAATATTGGGCCAATATGCTATTTTAGGGATAAAGAGTAAGACCTAAAGACCAACATCCTAAGCTCATTTTGCTTAGGGTAGATTCAGATGTTTGCTTATATCCTATTTGAACTTTTCTATTTTATGAATTGTTTCCCCAACTAGAACTTAAGTGGCTGCTGAGTGGTCTGATAAGAAGTCTCCTGCAGAGACCTGCCTGCAATAGGTAATCCATATATTATTAGCTTTGTGAACCTTCTCAATAAATAGTTCCTCTCTCTCTCTCTCTCACACACACACACACACACAATGTCTATTAACAATCAATAAAACTTGAACACCTAGGGCTTATTTTTACATTGTAATATAAATTATAATAATAGGTTTGAATTATAAAGGAAGACCTTCTTGATCATAAGGACTGTCAATGTTAGTAGAATTTATATAATGAGATGACCAAATATTGCTTTAGGTACTGCTTTTTAGTCATGTAGGCAAATGAAGAGTCAATAAGTCCTTGGCTTCCATGATGAATCACACTACCTTGATTGAAGTGAAAGGCATCACCATGGTCACAATTGGCTTCGATAATATCTAGAACAATATTCCACATAAATCTAGGGACTTATTCAACAGATCTAATGCAGTTTTAATACTCATAGAATTCAGCTTTGGTGTTCAAGTTCTCCAAAATAGCAGCCAGACCAGAAGAAGCTAATAGAAAAGTGAGGATCAGATCACTGCAATTATCCACTTAATGTGGCATTTATCTGAAACACTAACTCTGTACAAGGTCATTTAGACCAACCACTATTTATTTTATGAATACTTGCCTGAAACTGGCAATAATCATAAAGATAATAATTTATTGCAAACATAATCAATTCAAGAAAGATAATTAACATGAGCAGTCATTGTAGGAAAATATTAGCTGTCCATGAAACATATGCCTGAATCTATTTCTTGCTCCCCTTAGAAGAGATTAGTTACATATGGTTTATATGGCATGCCTCTTGCAGATGTTGATACTTTAAAAAAAATTATGAACTAGCATTATTAATCTTTTTATGAAGAACAAAAGAATTAATTGAGAGCTTCATTATCATAGATGAGTGAGGTTTCAGATGATAATGGCATTTTATTTCAAAAGTTCATCAAATAAGATTTTAATTGTGAGGCTTGACTAATCATGACCACTTTGACTCTTGATAATTATGTATCAAGATGGAAGTTTTTAATGACTCTTCTTGAAATTAAGGGTACATTCTGCCATTGTGCGTTTGATACAGGAAAAAAATGTTCTGAATTCTAATATTTGAAAATGTCAAAAACCTACTTCTAAGCATACTTGTTCTAAAAATACATTTTAAGAATTTAGATTAGAAGTAGATGGGCTGAGAAACAGGATTGTAGAGTGGTTTTCAGCAGCTGAGAGGGAACAATCAGGGGACCAACTTAAATAATTAGCTAACAAAAGAAATCGACAAATTCTTTGTGTAAGGAATTGCCTTCTAACTCAAAGCAAAAAGACTAAGGTGCATGTGAGAGAATTCCAAATGTCCATCCACTGGGTAGACCTCTAGGAAGATGTTCTGCTGCAGGTTTTTCTATTCTTCAAACTCCTCATGACAGATGACTTAGGAGAGCAAGTTCACTCTCATTTCAGAATAGCAAATTGGTGGCATTAATGGCTACACTGCTGATATCTAGCATCTGCGATGGGAGCATACAAATGTGCCCCTATGGCAGCCTCTACTGAGGTTGGTGTAACCTTCAGAACTAAAGCCAGGTGAGGAAGACACTGATTTCCCTGAAAATTAATGACCATTTTTTCCCCTGACCTTCACTTTGGTTCAGATGTAAACATGATTAGTTAGGAAACTGATCTTTCTTTTACAGGTGGCATTTCTAAAATGGGACTCAAGAAGTGAAATTTTCACTTATTTACCTAAGGAGGTAGGTGCCCAAAAAGAGTCTAAAAATTAGAGTGCTTAAGGCCCTCTCTAAACCTTTCCTTTGGGTCCCACCAGCTCCCCAAATGATAGATTTGTAAATCAATATTGAGATATAATTCCTAATCATCAAAATTCCCAACTAAGTATATCCAAATCAAACATAATTTAGGTTTTATGTAGGAGCCAGCTGGATTCTGAGACATTGCTGGAAAATACTCTCACTCTCCCATTGGACGGTGATTGGGACCTCCCTCATCTGACAGCTTTTCTGGAGCCTTGGTTTCCAGAACTAAAGTTAGAGGGCAATTTGGCAACAAGACACTCTTTCCCTTAAATAGCAGACATCCTCTGAGGCAGAACTGAACACCTGAGATGTAAAAATATTAGGCAAGTGAAGTAGCTCTGAGCCAACATGTGAAGCAGATCTAACCAAGGGCTGAAACTAGAGTGCATCACCTGCTAATGGAAAAGAGGAACAAATGCAAGACTGCTTAAACTCCTCACCTGAGCAATGTTTGCATAGAAGTGGAGAGAGGTGGTCAATGCTTATTTAAAAATCATCCAGAGGAGATGCAGGGTCCCCAGCTCTGTGTTAATCAGGCTTCTTCAGAAAACAACCAATAAGATTGATATTAACATGCAGAAAGACATTTATTATGAAGGACTGGCTTATGGGATTATGAAGGTTGAGAAATTCTATGATCTGCTGTCTACAAGTCTGAGGCCCAGGGAAGCCAGCGATGTAGCTCTGTAACAGGGCCCCTTTGAACTAAAACCCCAAATTGGTTTTGCTTTCTTTCATTTCCTGGTAACCTATATATCTCTATCTCGGCTTCCTCATGCTGAGAATGGAAACTGAGAAGCTATCCCTCTGGCTCCTGCCGATGCCAATGAAACCTGAATTGTAGCACATCTCTGCCTGGCCCAGATTGGTTAATCAACATGCCTATATTTCCTGACTTTTGTTCCTACAAATTATAACTTTCTATAGGACTAAAGGAAGTTGGAAGCAGGGTAGCTGCCTTCCTAGTTTTGGCCAAACTATGATTAAGTTTGTTTTTTCTCTTTATGCTGTTTTCTCTTATTTCTGATAGAGGTGGGTGATTGAATCCAGTCTGTGGCACACCAGTAATCAGGGCCTCTGGTCTGAGGTGCCAGTAACAGTTCTGGTTCTTAGACCTTTGAGGATTAGAGGAGCCAGTGGTGTGGGAGATGACCTGATTCTGAAGATCAGAGAACCAGGAACTCTGATATCCAATGGCCAGAGATGAATGGCCCAGCTCAAGCCGAGTGCAAATTTTCCCTTTCTCTACCCTCAAGAGATGGGGTGATGCCTGTTCACGTTGGTGAGGGTCATCTTTTCTACTCAGTCTACTCATTTAAATGGTAACCTTTTCCTGAAGACACATCCAGAAATAACATTTTCCAGCTATGTAAGCATCCCTCAGCGCAGTGAGGTTGACACACAAAATTAGCCATCACATTCTTTCATTCATAGTTTCCAGAGGGCACAGAGTTGTCATAATTTGGGTGAAACATTGATAAATACTTTTACTGAGTAAAAGGTGATAACTCCAACTCCGATTAGAATTGGACAATAAAGTGAATACTGTTGTTGGGAATGGTGGCACACACCTGTGATCCCACAGGCTCAGGAGATTGAGGCAGGAGGATCTTGCAAGTTCAAAGTCAACCTCAGCAACTGAGCAAGGCCCTAAGCAACTTAGTAAGACCCTGTCTCAAAATAAAAAATAAATTTAAAAAGCTGGGGATGTGACTCATTGTTTAAGTGCCTCTGGTTCAATTCTTGGTAACTAACTAAATAAATAAATAAATAAATGGAACATTGAATTGATTCTTCTACTAGATTGTACAGTGTTTTTTTGCACATTAGAAAAGACACATAGCCAGTGCCAGGAAATCCTACTTTGGCAAGGTATGCAAGTACGCGAGATGGTCCTGCTCGGAAAATGTGGCAAGCAGTAAATTTAGACAACATGGGCTCAGCACTGAGATGAAAATTAAAATCAAGGAAAATGCACACACATTTTCTTGTCTGTACCATTACGTGCACCCAGGGAGGAGGACAGACAAATTCATAGCTGAAAAGCCAACATTTTATATTAGACTGGAAAATGTAACTTTTATGCTTATTTCCACAAGTCTGTGGACTCTTTGGTCCCTGCAAATCCTATTAATTCACACGTGCATGAATGTACCTTTCTTCAGTCAGGCCATAAAAGAAGCCTCTCTGCTCTCATCCCAGTCCTCACCTGCCACCACATAGGTGGCTTGATCTCACCAGGATCATTATTCTACCTTCCTGTTCTATTTTCCACTTCTGTGGACTGATAAATACCTCTAGATCCTTGGTTGAGAAGCTTTGACTCCTGGGGGCTGCCTGGTCTTGGCTTCTCAGCTTGGCTACATTCCTGCTTTGCCTTGAAGTTCTTGCTCCAGTTCTGCCCACTGAGGTCATCCTCCTTAACAATATTCTACTCAGATGATTATAGCTCAGCAGGTATTCACATAATATCCAACTTCAATAAAGGATGTGGTCCTATCCCCACCATACACAAAGTAGCTGTAGAATAAATATTTGTTAAAATATTACCAAATAAATTAGCAACTCAATTTTGCCACTGGTCATTTCTGGACTGCTGGTTGGCCTTATAGACTTGTGGATTTATCTCATTTATTTAACTTCAATTAGAGCTTTGTTAATCAATCTATCTCAAAACTATATTAGCTGCATGGTTAAGCCTATGATGAGGACAATTTATCCATTGGTGACTAAGAACTGATTGAATTAGCTAAAGATGGCTGGTCCAAATTAGTTGGGGAAAAAAGGAGTTTTAGTCATTTGGAATTAGTCATCCCTTGAAAAATTTACTGGATCTTTGAAGCCAAGACCTTATCTAACCATGAATGTGACTAAGTACCAAATTGCTACCATTTATGAGCAGGCAATATGCTACAGGTGCTTTAACAAAGAAATCTCAACTGAAAGATCTCTTATTTTGCTTATTTTAAAGATGAGATACTAAGGCAAAGAAATGAAGTGACTTGTCCTATACAAATAGGCAGGCAGATTCTACAGCCTGAATTCAAACTCGGGTCTGGATAATTTGAAAGGTCATTCCTTTTCCTGTTTTCATGTAACTTCCATATTATTGCCTAAGCACAATCCAGATCCCAGAATTCAACGCCTACAAAATTAGAACTTCAGGTCCCATTGAATTCCCAGCCCAGTAGCAATGAGGACTACATTTAGAACAGCCATGTGGCAAGAAAGAGGCAGATTGTTGTGAGGCATGAGGTGGTTCACCATGGGGGAGAAACACAAGGATGGTCCCTGCACACACACAGCCCAGCAGGCTCCTTAGAAGACAACCACCAGAAGTGTGTTTTAATGTTTCCCATCATTTTCTGGCTCCATTTTGGTTTTCCCCTTCTTTCTGCTCTACCAACCAAAGCTGGAGAGTCCCTTCAGGACAACTTCCTAAGGTCACAATCTTCTCTGCTGTCCAGTTCTATGTAGTCACTCTTTTTGCTGAGCTCCATGCTCCCTGCTGCCCAGTCACAGATGTGGGTGAGGTTTCATGCCCTCTGAGTCCTTTGACTTCCTGTGAGCCTCCCTGACCCTTAAATAACAGACAGCTGCAGGACCAGCACAAACTACAGCTTGTATCTGGGCTTTCTTCCTTCAGGGCAGCATGAATCCAGAAGTCCCAGATCTCAAATTTGATTCATGGTTTTTCTTTCTGCTTAAGTGTTGTGCCATTGGAGGCTTGTCATCCTCCTCCATTCTGAGCTGGTGACTTTCAGTGGCCTCAATTCCACCTTTAACAAGGTTGCTCAGGTCCTGTGGGAGAGGGGATCTGCCAATCAAAAGGAAAATTTGATTTCTGTACTGGGAACTGGTGTGGGAGCAGGAAGACTTCAAAGACATCAGCCAGGTCCTTGTCCTCAGAGGATGAAGAGAGGACATCATAAAATAAGAAGGGCAGAACAGAACCAAATGCTAGTGTGATTGGATGATGGCAATAGTTACTATGTTAACCCTTATTAGGTGCCAACCACTGGGCTTATCTCCAACCCTCATAGTAATACTGACGGGCATTTTACCTCCATTTTATACATAAAAAAAAATGGAATTTGAGAGATCAGTGAACTTATGGTACAGAACTTGTATGAGTCAAAGTCAGTCTTTAAACATAGGGCTTGAATTCTGTTGATGTTGATACTACTGCTCCGTGCTACAGAAGAGAAGAGGGAACACCTGGGCTTGCAAGTCGAAGCAGAATTTTTGAGGGGAGGTCTGAAGGAACAGCATGAAGCTGGAATATGCAGCTGTGCTAGGAAACTGAGCTGGAGGCCAGGAAGGGCATGTGGGCTCCAGAAGGAGGGGTGCTAGCTGCATCAGGACAGAGTGGCTGCAATTGGCGGTCAGACCAACCTTCCTCTTTGAAGTGTCCAGCTTCACTTCTTTTTCTATACAGAGGACAAGAGGACACACAAGCCTGAATTTGCTGATGAGCATATTTCCTGGCTACATAGAACTCATGCGGAGGCCCAGGAAGAGATGAACTGCTTCGGTCCCAATTGCAGAGCAATGAGTAAAATCCAGCTCTCATTTCCAGCCACTGAAACCCAGACCTAATCAAACATCCACGATAGTTTTAAAGAGAATGTTAGTTACAATCCAGAGCTAATTAAAACTTTCCATAAAATGACTCTTTAAAATTTAAGTGGCTTTGAATGCTAACAGCCCAGGCTTGTCTCTAACTGCAGAATTATTATTAACACATTAGCACAGCAATACCAGCCATTGAATTTGCTCTGCAATTTTGAAATAATGATGTTTTGAGTGTTTCCAGCTGAAATGGTATGTCCCTTTCAATCCTGACCCAGCGGGCCATCGGCTTCCTCCCTCTATTGCTTCCCCCATCCCGATCCCTCCTTCTGAGTTTCATGCAGCTCTGCTTGTAACTGCCCAGGGCTCCTGGGTTTCTCTCTGCCTTGACGCCCACCTGCTTAGTGTGCACTTATTTTTATCTCCCTTTGAAAGTAGAAACTGTGATCATGTGGGATACAGCATGTCGTGCAGTGAGGCATGGAAGAGATCTAGCTCATCCAGTCCTACTGCTGTCCCTTAGTGACTCTGGAACTTTAGAACAAGTTATTAAGACATTATTGCTCCTAATGATAATAATTGTTAACATCTGTTGAGGACTTATAATGGGGCCAAGCACGATTTACACACATTAGCTGAATTCCCCCAATAACCCCTATTTTTATTTATTCTGTTTAACAAACACCTAAAAAGTACTCACTGCAATGCTCAGTATGTACCAGGCACTGCTGTGTTATGTGTTCATAACAATGTCAGAAAAGCAGGTGCAATTATTAATCCATCTCATGGATGAGTGAACTCAGATTCAGTAACCAGAGATTAGGTAACTCAGGTGTTTTAGTCAGCTTGTTCACTGCTGCAACTGAAAGACCCAACCAGCACAATTGTAGAGGAGGAAGAGTTTATTTGGAGGCTTATGGTTTCAGAGGTCTTAGTCCACAGACAGCAGGCTCCATTCCTCAGGGCTCAAGTGAGGCTGAACATCATGGTGGAAGAGTATGGGGGAGGGAAGCAGCTCACATGATCATCAGAAAGCAGGGAGAGGGTCCACTAGTCAGATACAAATATATACCCCAAAGCCATGTCCCCAGTTCCCACCTCCTCCAGCCATACCCTACCTCTTCAGTTACCTGTCAGGGGACTAATTCACCAATTGAGTTAAGACTCTCATAACCCAATCATCTTTCCTCTGAACCTTCTTGCATTGTCTCACACGTGAGCTTTTAGGGGACACCTTACAACCAAACCATAACACCAGGTTAGAAATCTGAAAAGTAGGGAAGGGCTAGAATCCAAAGCATAGAATCAGGCCTCAGAATCCACACTTCAAACTACAATGCCACTATTTCTCTCACTCCAGCATGCCTTAAAACTACCTGGTAGGCTTGTTAGAACACAAGTTACCAACCCTCACATCCCACTCCTCCCTACTAGCCTCAGATTGGCCCTGAGAAAATGCAATTCTAAAAAATCCCCAGAGTGACATTGGTGCTGCTGGTCTGAGGGGTTCCTAGACTGTGCTGCCAATGCTCCAAGCAGCTTCCTTATTATAGATGAGGAAGCCGATCTCAGGTTGATGAAATTACACAAGGTTCTACAGAAAGAAAGTAGGTTGATCTGACTTACACAAAACACCTTGAATCCCAGTTTCCCTATCTATTTTTAAAATTTTTTACAGACTGCATTTTGATTCATTGTACACAAATGGGGTGTATCATTTCATTTCTATGGTTGTGCTGGTTGTAGATTTATACCATTCATGTAACCATACATGTGCATAGGCTAATGACATCTGTGTCATTCCTCCATTTTTCATAAACCCTCCCTCTCATTTCCTTCTGCATAATCTAAAGTTCCTCCATTCTTCTCTCACCCCCCACCCACCCACCCTCATTAAATATCATTATCCACTTATCAGGGACAATTTCCCTATTTTTATAGAAGGGATATTAATATCATCTAACTTAAGAACTTGTGAACAATAACTGAAGTGATGAACATGACTGTCTATGGCATAGTGTAGGTGCTCACTAAGCACTTGCTTTCTCTTCAGCCTTAAAAATCTTATATACAATGAGTGCCAGAAAAATGTAAACAGTTTAGACTAATAAATTAAACTTCTAGATTATTTTGCTAAAGTTCAGCTCCTGTTATGATTTAGGTATGAGATGTTCCCCCAAAAGCTCATGTGTGAGGAAATGCAAGAAGGTTCAGAGGTGAAATGATTAGATTATGAGAGTTTTAACCTAATTGGTAGATTAATCTACTGGTCGATTACTTGGGTGGTAACCCTAGGCAGGTAGGGTGTGGCTGGAGGAGGCAGGACATGGAAGGCCTGCCTTTACGGTTTATATTTTTTCCCTAGTGAGCAGAGCTCTCTGTTTCCTTACTGGCTGTCATTTCCTGAGCAGTTTTCCTTGACCATCTGTGGGCTGAATCTCTGAAACTGTGAGTCAAAATAAACTTTTCCTCCTCTAATTATTCTTGTCAGATCTTTTGGTCACAGTTACACAAAAACTAACTAGAACAGTTCCCTATTGCCTGAGTCTTGACAATTTTGTATAAGCAAAGTGTTCTTCTATCACTTCTCTCCCTTCTAGGATGTGTGTGTGTGTGTGTGTGTGTACCTCAAAACAAGCAAACTAAAAACTTCTGCTTTCAAAATAGAGTTAAAAATTCAAGCAAAGTGAAGAGAAAATAAGTAAGAAAATTCTTTAATTTGGCGATATCATTTCCAGGAATTTACTCTGAAGGCTGATTCTCAACAATGCCAAAATGGACAAACAAGCCCCTAGATGAACAATGTTATTCACTGAGGCATTATTTATTATAGCAAAAATTAAGAATGAATTAAATGGTTATTTATAAAGCATCAATGGTACATAGTAAAGTGATATGCATTTGTAGAAGTCAATGAGGATGTTAGTTATGAACTGGCCTGGACAGATTCCCAGGATATATCTCTTTAAGTAAAAAACAAAACAAAACAAAACAAAACAAAAAACAAACAAACAAACAAAAAAAAAAAAACAAGGAGACCATGTGAAGTTCTTTAATTTTATGGGGAGGAAAAAACAAACACTCAGAAACTTCTTTGTATTTACTTAAAGGAGTTAACTCCTTATGTTTACATAAAAACCTAAAAATAGATGTTCACAAAAGTTTAACTTATAATTGCCAATACCTGAAAACAACCAAGAACTGATGAATGTATAAATAAATTATGGAACTTTCAGACAATGAATTTCATTGAATGCTAACAAGAAATGAGCTATCAAGTTGTTATAGTTTAGACATGAGGTGATCCCCAAAAGCTCATGTGTGAGAAAGATTAGAGGTGAAATGATTGGGTTATGAGAGCCTTAACCTAATTGGAGCTTGAATCCACTTGAATAGATTGACTGGCTGGGCACTGTAGGCAGGTAGGGTGTGGCTAGAGGCACACACGTGTGGTCTTCTGCATACAGCTGCTTGCTACTCTCACTTCCTCTCTCACCATGTGATCTCTTCTGTGCCCACTAGTTGCCCTTCGACTTTTCCACATGAGCTGATAAAGCACAAGATCATCATCAAAAGCTGACCAGACATCTGCCAGTACTTTCCCATACTCCAGAACCATGAACCAAAATAACATTTTTTTTCTCTGTATATTAACCAACTACAAGTGTTCAAGGAACAGAAAATGTCTAAAACAGAAGCCCAGCTGAAAAAAGTACCTATTGTATGATTCCAACTATATGACATTCTGGAAAAGGAAACACTATGGAGACAACAGAAAGAGGTTGCCAGTGGCTGGGGATGGAGGAGATGAAAAGGTGGAGAACAGAGGATGTTTAGAATAGTGAAAATACTCTGTGTGATATTAGTGTGATAGAATTGTGTCATGCACTGTGTAACCACACACAAAATGTAAAACACTGAGAGTGAACCCTAACAAACTCTGGATTTTGGGTGACAATGGTGTGTCAAGGTGAATTTATCAAAAGAAACTCTCTGGTGGAGATATTGACAGTGAGGGGGCCGTGCATGGGTAGGGGAGGAACTAACAGGAAATCTGCCTCTCAATTTTGTTGTAAACCTAAAATTGTTCTAAAAAATGAAGACCTAAAAATTCAAATAGGGAATAATAAAGTAAGAGAGAGAGAGAGAGAGAGAGAGAGAGAGAGAGAGAGAGAGAGAGAGAGAGAGAGAGAGAGAGAGAAAGAGTTATTTTTGGCAAAAAGAAAGAAATATAGGAAGGACAATCCAGAAACTAATGAAATTAGTTACCTAATTAATAACCCAGAAGGATGTGTAGAAATAAGGTGCTGGTGCGAGGGAGCTTCTCTGAATACATGCATATATAGTTTTTCCTTTGATTCGAAATTAATGGCTTACATACTTCAGATAATCAAAATAAATAAATAAAGATGGAGGAAAGTGAAAATTAGATTTAAGCACAAATGACCCTATCTTAATATCAAATAGCAAAACCACACAAAGGAAAAACAGAACTTACTTGATAACCTTTGAACACATTACTCTAAATGCCCACGTTGGGATTTAGTTTAAAGATGAAAAGAATAACCACAAGTACCTTGAATGTTATTTTAGGAGTTTTTTTTTTTGTTGTTGGTAGTGGTATTGGTGTAGTAATTCTGAAACTACTTATCTGTGCATTGTAGATTAGAGGAATGAGTATCTATATTGATACAGGGAAGCAGAATTGTCAGTGTGTTTCCAGAATATTGATTCTCACTATGGGAAAGGAAATTCATATATGGAATTCAAGAAAAAGAGAAGAATTCTGTAGAAGTGGATCAGAATTAGAGATAGTAGAGATAGTAAACTTGTACTTTTAAAAGTGTTTTAGCTTTTGCCACAAGAAGAGCAACGGCACCCCAGTAACAATGAGTACACCTTATACCCATATCTTGATTTCTAAATACCGTTTCCCACTAAAAGGAACATAGTCTCCTTGGACAAATGACTAATTCCAGGTCTTCTACATAGAAAGAAAACATAAAACCCAGAACGTCTTGTTGGGATAAAAAATAAAAATTTGCCCAAAGACTAAAAGAATACAAAAGTCAGCTTTAAAATGTTCTTCCTTGGCCAAATTAGGACAATTTAAATATAAAAATTTAAAAAAAATAGGAATGGATTAAAACAAACCTATAAGTATATATTGATAAATACCTATGGTTACAGGGGTCAGGGCCTCAAATTCTGGTAGTACCCAATATATATAGATACATGCACACGTATCACATAATTATTGGTTTTAAGAACATATGTGGTGGGAGTTACAAAGTCCTATCCTAGAGAATGCCCAGTGATGAATGTGAAAGAAAAAAATAGAAATATCACCATTATTCCATAGCCAGAGATTAATGATTGATTCAGACAGAAAATATTAGTGGATGTTTTAACTATTGAGAGAAAGAATGTTTAGGAAGGGATGTTT
The DNA here is from genome assembly GCF_902686455.1 of Sciurus vulgaris. NCBI lineage: Eukaryota > Metazoa > Chordata > Mammalia > Rodentia > Sciuridae > Sciurus > Sciurus vulgaris. The sequence goes on along the minus strand of NC_136466.1, from coordinate 41,416,768 downwards.
ACAGCTCAAATGTCTCCCCATCTGTTCCTTACTGATCACAAATTTGAAAGATTCCTCTATGAAATGGAAAAACCTGATGAACATCACCTTAAACAACAGATCAAATTTAATGTCATCATTGGAGGGAAAAGCTGATGTTCTGGGTCCCCTGAAATGACTCCTTAAAAGAGCACCATGTCACTAAAGTGATATTTTTCCTGAAATGTTTAACCTGCACTGAATTGTTGAAAAGCATTTGGACAAACCCAAACTTATGGACATTCTGAAAAGAGTAATGGTCTGGATTCTTAAAAACTATTAATGTCATCAAAGTTGCCTTTACATATATGTGCGTGCACACGGGTGCGCGCGCGCACACACACACACACACACACACACACACACACACAGTTTGGACAAGTGTTGTAGATTGAAGAAAATTAAAACACAGAACCAATTAAATGCAATTCATGATCTTTGGATAATGGATCAAAACAATAAGTGACTTTTGGGGAACAATTTGGTAAATCAGAAATGATCTGGATATTAAATAAGCATGCTGAATCCATATTAAATTTTTTGAGAGTGATAATTTTATTGTAATTATGCAGATAAATAGTCTTTGGAGATATGAACAAAATGTTTAGATGTCTGCCGCCCTCAAGAGGTTCAGAAAATAGCGTATCCATCCATATAAGGAGAAAGACAAAGCAAATGATACAAACATGAACAACTAGTGAATAAAATTTTGGGCATAACAAAAGAAAAAAAAAAAAAAACTGAGGACAATGCTAGCAAATGGAAACAGCGTGATTTCTAGCTTTGGGCCACCAGCCCAAAATATCTATAATATAACATAGATACCATGAGCAATCACACTGTCCCTCCATGCCATAGGCGAGTAAAGCCAAAAAATTCTGCCTTCTCTGACTTTTAGTTAATTCAAATTGGATAAATGGATGTCTAACCAATGCCATGACTGAGCATCAACACCATATGCAGTATATGCACAGCCTACTTCATTTGATGAGAAAATTGGGACACAGCTGAAATCCTTTTTTGAGAATGAAAATCAAAATTCTGAATCCACATTTCATTTGTGATTTAGTTCCTTTTCTCATTCCCCCAAGGTCTTCATTTTCAGCTCTGACCTGTAAAGAGCTGGAAAGCCATTCATTACTCCCATACTTACAATAAGAATGAAAAGCTGAACAAGCTGAAAATCAACAGCTTTTCTTTGACCCATCAAAGAATGGAGGTTGCAGGATGAATCATCACCCCAAGATCTGAAGAAATGGATGAATACAGAAAAATTGCACCCAGGATTAGTTTATCTAGAGCAAATAGCCCTAGAGCTACAAACTAGTAGCAACACTTTGATGCTAATTTTGATGAATTGCTGGAGACTGAATGTGACTAGCTTGAGACTGAGAAATCCCTGAGGGTGACAGTCCTATACTGTTGTGGGCTCTAATTTTTGGTACCTCCAGGATCTCAGGGTGAAGATCTAAGGAAATCATCTAATGACTCCAACTGGAGAAAGGGAAAGGTAACTATTTTAAGATATACCTGGAGCATTCTCCATAAGGAAGGACTATTCTCCAATGAAGACTTTATCTTACCTAGAAGAACCCCATCTTACTTAGGCGGAAGGGAGAAAGGAAAATAACCTACTTCAGACCCTTTCTTGCATTTCTGTCTCACTTAAGGGTGTGAGGAAGGAGGGAGCTAAGATCTATTTGTTGAAGAACTCTTAAATTACAAATAAAACCATTTACATAAGAACAAAATTATATGCATAGGTATAAATCTAGTAAAAAATGTACAGGGTCCTGATAACATAAAATTCAAAATGACTGTGGATGTCTAGCATGGTGTAATCCCAGCGACTTGGGAGGCAGGGAGGATCACAAGTTCCGGGACAGCTTTAGCAAATATGAGAGGCCCTAAGCAACTTAGGGAGACACTGTTTCAAAACAAGAACAAAAAAACAAAAACAAAAAACAAAACAAATAAAACCCAAAGAGCTGGGATGTAGCTCAGTGGTAAAAGCACCTCTGTGTCCAATGCCTACTAACAAACAAAAAAACAAACAAAAAAACAAAACAAAACAAAAAAAAAACAAAAAGGAAGTAAAGACCCTGTCCCATAAAAAAGATGGAACAAGATACTAATTTTTTAAAAAGATTATAAAGAAGTTGCAGAAAGGTCAGCAGAATAGCTGGAGGATAGCAGTGGAGGGGTTGAGACTAGAAGTGCTGGAAACTGAATTAGAGCAAATTATAGTCTGCGCTTTTGTGATCATGTCAAATGTATCCTAATGTTATATGTAACTAAAAGAATCCACTTTTTTTTAAAAGTTACATTTTAAAAAAAGAAAAAAATCTGAACCATAGAATGCACATCTTACTGTTATGGGATGACTGCACTTTATTTCTCTTGTAGCATTCATTTTATTACATTGTTAGCATATTCATAATATTCATATGATATAATAAAATTGGTGCTATTTTCAAAATAAAAAAATAAAGGAATGGCAATGGCTGAAGAGTGACAAAAAAGAGAGCAGAAACCCTTTTCTGAGCCTTAGAGATTTGCTGACAGGAGTAGGTTACCACACAGACATCATGTTGGAAACTCAATTTGCCAGAGGGAACAACCATATGGGATCTAACTGTGCCTTACACGGTTTGAGAAAAATCAGAGAATAGTTTTTCTCTTGACCTGGACATGCCAGTGCACTTAGAAAATTTACCACCACCCTTATTTTCAACTGCTGGACTTGCCCCAAACCTGCTCATCTACCCCAAAGAACAATAAGCTGCATGTAGCCACTTCTTTAAGTTATGAAAGTCCAAGCTCATCTTCCCTCCCTGGAGCACTCATTCAGTCTAACTGAACTTGCATTTCCCAACTTGCTAATCTACTCTTCACCCCAACAAAACTATCTTTGCTTTCATTTTAACCTCACTTGTGATATTTGGCTTACAGTCTATGTGAAGAAAACTATAGAACTCTGATAAGAGAAATAAAAGATCAAAATAAATGGAGATATTCTGTGTTTATGAATAGGAAGATTCACTTTTTTGGGAATGTCAATTCTTCCCAACATGTTCTAAAATTTCAATTCAATGCCAATCGAAATCCCAGCAGGCTATTTTATAGATATCAACACGCTGATCCAAAGTGCATATGAAAAGTCCAAAAACCCAGGATAGCCAATACAATACTCACTGAAGAGCAAGGCTGGAGGACTGATGGTGCATGACTTCAAGACTCACTATGAATCCACAGTAATCAAGACAGCATGCTATTGGTCAAATAAAAGATGTACAAATCAACAGAACTAAATAGAAAGTCCAGAAATAGGTCCATACACAAATAAAGTTGATTGACCTACAATGAATGGGTAAAAGGCAATTCAGTGGAAAAAAACATATCCTTCTCAATGAAACTGGAACAACTGGGTATCAAAATGCAAAAACAAACACAAAAATTAAAAAAAAAAACTAGACATAACCTTACAGCATTTGTCAGAATTAATTCAAATGAATCATAAATTTGAATAAAAACTCCAAGATTATACAACTTCTAGCAGAAAATGTAGGGAAAAAAATCTAAGTGATTTTGGGTTCAGTGATGAGAAAAAGTTAAGTTGTACTTTGTTAAAAGTAAAACCTGGTTTGTGACACTATTAAAAGAATGAAAAGACATCCACAGACTGGAAGAAAACATGCTGAACACATAGTTCATAAATGCCTTGATTTGTATAAAAAATGCAAATACCCTTAAAGCTTGATAATAGACAAACAAACAACCCAACTAAATATGGACAAAAGATCTGAGCAGATGCATCATTAAAGAAGACATAGAGGAGAAAAATAACCATATGAAAAGATTTTCAACATTGCCCATCATTAAGGAAATTAGATCAACAATGAAATAGTGCCATACATCTATTAAAATGGTTAAAATCTCCCCAAACCTGATAATAGCAAATGTTGGTTTAGAAGCAAAGTAACAAGAGGTCTCATTCATTGCTGATGGGCATGAAAGTGTCATGTTGGAAGACAGTTCATGAGTTTTTTATAAAGCTAGGGATAGTTTTACCTCAGAATTCAGCAATCATACTCCAGATATTTACCCAGCTTATTTGAAAAATTGTGTAAAGAAAACCTTACAAGTAACGGTTGATGGCAGCTTTATTCATTAATGAAAACAATTGGAAGCCACCAAGATATCATTCCATAGCTGAATATGTAGACATTCATACAATGATAAAAAAGAGTCAAATTATCAAGCCACAAAAAGACCCAGAAGAACCGCAAATGTGAATTGCTATGTAAAAGAAGCCAACCTGAAAGGCTACTTACAGTATGATTCCAGTTATGTGACATTTTGAAAAGGAGAAATCTACAGTGATGGTAAACAGAATGGTGTTTATCTGAGTTTCACAGGGAGGGGAGAGGGTTATATAGGTGAAGCATAAGTTATCTTCAGGGCAGGGCAACTATTCTGCATTCTATGATGGTAGTTATGATGATGTTTTCTAAACCCATAGAATTCTATAACACAAGAGTAACCTTAGCTATTTAAGGCAAAATTTAAAAAATAGGAATTCAGGGGATCCCAGGAAGGAATTCAGACTGTGGGGAGACTCTAACTGTATTACAAATTTATGAAACTATATCACTGAAGGGGATAGGAGGGGAAGGTGCTGACCTAGGAAAATTTTGAGTCTATAAGTGAAGTCTCTGAGACTAAAGGAAAAATGAACCACACATAGCATTGGTAGGCACTGTGCTCTAGTTGACAAAGTTGTTTTCAATGAAGTATGGATTAATGATTTAGATGTTGCAATACGTGTACACTACTATCCATGTAAACTCTCATTGATATATGAAATACATGAATGATAGTGTGAGGGCCAAGTTTGCTATAGATAAGCAGGGGGAGTAGGCTAGAATGATCCATGTAGTACTGGATTAGATTCAGAAACATCAGCAAGAACTCATAATAAGCTGAATTCAGACACAGATGGTTATGTGTGGGAATATTTATGGATGAATGTACACACATTTCATATGCATGCATATTTCCTTGTGTTCTCAGCTAAAAGGATCGAGAAACAACACCTCAGCAGCAGTGTACATACCTAGCACCCAAATCTTGGTCTGTTATACCATTTTTCTTTAAAAAGAGCCAGGATCTCTTGCAGAAATAGCTGATTCTAGTGTAAGGGCAGGATGTACAGAAAAGGGCATTATGTACAACTAAGGTGAGCCTGGAGTCTTACAATACTAGAAAGTAAGGAAGTGCTTAAAAATTAAACAAACAAAAGCACCCTACGTTGATGAGGTTATGTCAAAGGGACACAGAAGCTGACTGAAAGACCTCCCAGTGGCTGAAGCTGGAACAATTTGAACAAAATATAGTAGTAGTGGAGTGTGACCCAAAGAATAACATAAAAATTCATGAGGCTACACTGATATAATGATTGAATGAATATATGAATAATTGATAGAGAAGAAACAAATTCCCCTGCAGAAGAATTCCAAATAAATCATGAAAATACTCCACCCTCAGGGAGGGGGAGCATAAGTCCCCATTCTTTAAGTGTAAGCGTCACATAGTGACTTCCTTCCAAAGCATGCAGCATGGGAATGGAGGGGGAAGAGAGTAACTTTACAGTGGAGAAACCTGACGAAACCCATGACCCCAGGCAGGTGACCAAGGTCAACATCAGCAGTGATAAACTGTGTTGATAATATATAATGCAAATGGCACTTTGTCTCCATGATCTTGCTCCCCCATTCCATAATCTCAGTTTGTTATGAGGGGAAACATCAGACAAATTCCATTTGAAGTCATCTTCCAACAAATTTGGTCATTACTCCCTAAACGTGTCAGGGATCAAAAACAAGGAGAAACTGCTGCAGCCCAGAGGATCCTTATTGTCATGTGAGTCCTGGATGGGATCCTGAAACAGAAAAAGACCTTAAGTATGACTTAAATCTGAATAAAGTGTGGACTTTCAGATAGTTGATAATGCTATTTGAATGTATCAATATTGTTTCATTAACTACTAAGTGGGTCATAGTAACACAAGTAGTTAACATTAACGGAAACCAGGACTATCTCTCTGTCTCAGCGTTTGGTATCCATCACTGTTCTAAAAAATAAAATCTGTTGAAAAAGTTAGCCAGCCCCAGGGAGTCCCGCCTTCTTTTATGTAGAGATTTGGGCCAGGTCTACAATACCTTTCTTCACTCAGTTCCTCACTCCTTGACCTACTTCTCTTTTTCCTTTTTTGTTTCATATTATTCTGCTTCTGCCACCTGATTTAATCCCTGATAGGTCCAGCTGCCTGAAAATCCTATCATGTACTCACTTCTTCATGGCTTTTGGCCTCCTAGAACAACACAGAATGATTTGCTTCCACAAAGTTGCTCCTTGGTCATTTAGACTCTTTCCTGAGCCTTCCTCCCAGGATTAACTTGAGGTAAATACCCTCTGTCATTCCTCAGGGGATGCAATGTCTGACTACTTCACATCCCTGCACACAGTCCTGTGAATACTTATGTTTCTTAAAATGAGGAATCCAGATGTGAATATGGCCTTTTCCCCTAATGTATTCTGATAAGAATTGAGCAGAATGTCATTTTTTATTGTAATTGCTTTTATCTACTGCTTAAATGATAGATCATGTTGTTCTAGTTTTAGATACCCATCTCAAGAAAGTGAACTAAATACATTTAAGGCTCCTTTAGGCATCTCCCTACTTCTCATCAAACCCATTCCATTCATGAAATTTCAAACAATTTATTCAATTTTTATACTTCATCCAGATGTGCTCACCATTTGAAATCAACAGCTTGTCTGATTGACCAGCTTTATGAATGAATTAACACTTCTTTTACTGTAGAGAGCCTTTACACAATGCTAAAGATACATAATAATTATACTCAAATGCATGTCTTTTGTTTAGCAGTGGGCTTCATGTAAATTAATAAAAATCATAGCTCTTTAAAACAGGAATATATCTCAATAGTACTTTTCCCAGAGGGTTTAGTTGAATTATAAAAAATATTGAATCAGCATCATGGAATTTGGTGGCACAAAATCCTAAGTTTTCATGCTGAGCATAAAACCAAACACAGTAATAAAGTAAAACTGGTGGGGAAAAACTCCCAGGGGAATGTAGAAATTATAGTACTCAAAAGCTAGAATTAGTTGCAACCTTTTTGCATTTCTGAGTAAATCTTTCTGAGCATTGCAGAAAGATTTCATAGGACTTCTGATGTTTAGAATGAAGATGTTTCCATCTGTTCAGATGATCTTTCTTCCAGGATTTGTCATCCTGGTGGATCTTTACTCTCTTCCTGGGCAGAGTACTTTATAGGTAAGGGATACAGCATCAGTGGGGCCTCTGAAAATGCTCAGTGAAGTTACATATATATCCACTGAATTATTGCTGCAACAGTTGGACTATTTCCCGCCCCCCCTTTTAATTCCCAGTATTGACTCCAAATTTCCCTTCTTCCTCAGAGCTTGCAGGCCCCATTGATATTGGCTGATTTTTCCTCCGTATCCCAAACCTGTTTTGTTGTTTGATATCATCCACTTTCTTTCTTTTTAAGAGTTTGCCATGTATTTGCCCCTGCTGATGTCATGTGGTTCACATGGCAGTGATTTTTGGATGGAACTCTGTCCTGAGTTTCTTGCTTATTCCTCTTATCACGAGGACCCAAAAGGACACTCAGAGAACCAGTATTCCTTTTAAATTTATCAAATGGATACAACCTGATCAAGGCCAAGTCCACTTAACTCCAAAATAATGAAGTTGATTCATTCAAAAACATAGTCAATTTCATTTGATTGCACATAGTATCTGAGGGTCCAGAAAAAAAATGGTAGCACTTGAAAGGACCAACCAAATGTTAGATTTGGCACAGTTGGTGGCAAATCCAGTTTTGTCATTCATCTCTATGCATTTGTTGGGGGAAAGGAAATATTTGTCTATCCTTTTATAAACAGTTTGAGGACAAAATTGGGCTGGCTATTCATGCTGCTGGGATGCTCGCATGGTTGAGAGATTTAGGATTAGTTTTGTGGTGTTTGACAGCTTATCCATCTCTGTCTAAGCTCGTGGTTGCTGAAGATACCCAGTGGGAAGAAGACTAAGTCATCTTTCTGAACAGCTTCCAGTCATCCTTCTTTGCAGACCCACAGGCAGCTCTGGTAGTTCAAAAAGAACAAATAATTTCTTCCCCTGAGAGAAAGCACGGCTTGAGAGCAATAACTGCATTTCCCTCCATATCAAAACTCCTCTGTGCACTTGGGATAGTGCTGAATATCTTTAGCAAGCTCCATAATCATTGCATGACCCAAAGAAGACTGTTGTTCTTTCCTGAGCCATTGGTGCCTCTGCAAGAAGCAAGCTCATAGAGCTGTTTACATTCTTCCTCTCCTGGCTGGGGTGCCTGCTGTGTGACAATCTCTGCTGCTATGGCCAAGCTCTAAAAGTGTGTGGTTCTGTTTCCTTCCTGGAACAATATCCTCAGAAATTAGACTTGCAGGCTAGAGGGATCCTGGGTAAATATACTGAAAGTTTCAAAAATTTTGATTTGCTAACATTTGTTTCCATACCTTGCTCAATGAAATTGGGGGTGGTATATTGACTTAATTTTGTGTGTCTATTAAGATCAATCAGCATGCACTAGAGAACTGCTTAGAGAGAATCTCAGACCATGTTTAAACTCTGGAGGTAGGTTCAAAAGGGAGCTTGGTTCATTAGAGACAGCTGCCAGGTGGGAGCTGGCCCCACTGAGGGACTGAGTGCCTCAGAGTTCTTAACATGGATACAGACTTCTATTGGGTCATGCAATGATTATGGAGCATACTAAACATACTCGATACTATCTTAAATATTTGGAGGACCTCTGATGTAGTAGGAAATATGGTTATCATTCTCAAGGAGTGGGTACATGGAATAACATGTGGTACCATTAATAATAATTCTGTAAAGGGATTTATAATTGTCCCTCCTTAATACATGTACACATATGCACATACTTAAAAACACAATTGCTTTGAGTTGATATTCCACACTTCACAATTCCTCTACTAACTGAAAATATTCAAAACCAGAGCTTCTCTAACTTTTATATGCACACAAATGACCTGGGGAACACATTCTGTTTCAGCAGCTATGCAGTTTGGCCTAAGATTCTGCCTTTGTGAAAAGTCTTGGGATATAGACAAAACAGGATGGTGCACAGGGTTCTCATGTGGTCTTGTTGCATATGACTCCTCTTCCCTTCATGATTTACTTTGGTTTTTCAAAAGCATTGATGTTGGCCTTTTTTCCAGTCCTTTCTGTTACTCAAACTCTGTTCATCCCAGGGCTTTATTCCTGGCATGCTCTTTTCACCTGAGTTAGTCAATTTTTCATTTTATGTGATCAAAATATCAGACAATAACAACTTAGAGGAGGAAAAGTGTATTTGGGCTCATAGTTTCAGAGATCTCAGAACACAGTCTGATGACTTCATTGTTCTGGACCTGAGTTGAAGCAGAACATCATGGTAGAAGGGCATGATAGAGGAAAGCAGCTCAGCCAGGATTGGTGGGGGTATAGAGAAGATGAGTCCTTCCAGGATATGCCCCCCAGTGACCTACCTTCTCCAGTCATGTTCCACCTGCCTACAGTTACCACCAAGTGAGTCCATTCAATTATTAATCCACTAAATGGATTAATACACTGATCATTTCACCTCTGAGTAATCCTGCATTACCATTAGAGCTTTTTGGGGACAGCTCACATACAAATCATAACTTCACCCCATTCTCCTAGATAAACTATACTCATCTTTCAAATCAGCTCAGACATCATATCTATGGGACAACTTCCCTGATTTCCCAGACCAGAGCAATCATCTTTATTATTCATTCTCAGAGCAGACGTATTCACTTTCAACTGGGAGATGATCAGTGGTTTATTTCTCCCCTGTTAGAGTATAAACTCTTCAGGACAAGGATCTTGTCTGCCTTTACCTACCAGTTTATTCCCAGGAATTAGTGCACTGTTTCTTCCTTTAGTTCTTAGACTTTAATTTTCTTGAAATTGACAATCCTCAGAGTAGGTTTTTCAGAAAAAAGAAGCCACTTATTTTCTAAACAACTCTGTATGGGGCAGGAGGTGAGATGATGTTTGGGATGGCCACTGTTTTGTTAGAAACATTTTCCCTTGCTGTGGGCTAAAATGTGGCTTGCATTGTTTTGGAATGTTACTACAGTGATGTCTATCCCTTCAAGCTTCAAAGGGCTGAAGACAGGATCCTATTCTGCTTTACATTAGTTTCTTGTATGTTTGCATGTCAGTTCTCTAAACCCTACTTTCCTAGTGTATTGGAAGTTCTTTTTGGGCAGGAGTCAAATCTGTCCTTACTTCTGCTACTGTAAGCCTTGCACACAGTAGAAATTTAATAATATATGAGCCTAAATCAAATCTGGCAGCATGTATAGGAAACCTCTAGGCCCATGGGAGGGTTTGGTTTGGGTCACTAAGATCTTTTCTGGGAGTGCCAGGAAAAAGCTGTGATAATTTACCCTGTGGCTATGTGAATCACATAAAATGTCATGTTTCCCCTTTTGCATTATATATTGGAAAGCTTAGCATTAAGTTCTGTCCAAGTGTATCATGCTTTATGGCAAAAATTTGTTAAGCCATCTCATCTTATTTCTAAGTCAAGACAGAGTACCCAAATAGATACCAAGTATTTAGTGAGAGGCCTATTAATACATATTAGGAGCTCAACACATGTTAACTTCAATTCTATTTAAAAGGTAATGTTATTGTCATTTCAGGTTTTCAAGATGGTGGAATAGAGAAGGTTGCTTTCTTGGCTGCTCAATGGTGTGAAACCATGAAATCAGACAGGCAGCTTCTCAGCATGGTAGATGAACAATAACAACAACAACAAAAAAGGTGGGGGGAAGGGCTTTCTAGTAATTTAAAGCTGGACATTCAGAGCAGATAGGGGACTCAGGAAGTTGGATATAAAAAAAATAAAGAAGAAATCCCCAGTGCCACCATCACTGCCATAGTCAGAGGCACCAGTCAGAGCAGTCCCTGCATGACCAAAGTGGAGGAATAGGGGAATTAAAGGTACCCATAGTTTTAGGAGACCTGAGGCACATTTGGGTGTGGAGCATTTAGAGATCAAGGACAATGCCAGACTAAACTAAAAGGCAGTCGCACAATATTCTTGTGTAGAAAAGAACTCACCATCTCTCCCAGTGGTGTGTGGAGGACAGAAGAAGAAACCATTTTGTAGCTGCAGCATGGTGCTGGCAGCTGGGGGAGCCGATTCTTGGCAAACCCAAGTTTGGCCCGAGGTACAGGTCTGGCAAACCCACACTACACAACATAGAGTGTGCCTAAGTGACCAGGAGAAAAATCAAATGTGGAGAGAGGTTTTCACAGGGAACAACTGGTCATGGAAACCCACCTGGCTCTCCCTCTTATGCTCCAGTTTGGCTGCTTGCAGGACTGGCTGGGAGAGACATGTCTGGCTGGGAATTTGGAGGGGGAGGATTGTTTGGAGATTGAATCCAACACCAGGAAATGTGGGATTCACAGGTGCTGCAGGGGCTCATGAATTGACTCCTCTACCACTGAGTAGAATCCAGGGGAGATTCCTGGGGTGCAGTTTTCCGGTGTGGACTGGCAATTTCTGGGCTCTGGAAGTGCTCTGATTTAAATCTCCAGATCAATTGGCATTCAGCAAAGAGTCTGAAGCCCACCTATGCCTAAACCCTGCCTCCAGGAATTCTGTCTGTACAGGAAAACCTCTCTCACTCAAGCAAGGGTGGAGCATTATGCTCCAGATGTCCCCACCTAAGACTGCTAAGAAGAGAAGCTGAGAATCTTTTGAACTCCAGTGGAAATAATTCTTTAACTTTTCATCACGATTTTCTCTCTCTCTCTCTCTCTCTTTTTCTTTTCTCTGTTTAATTGTGACCTTAATGGTTCATGGACATTGATACATGGTGATTTTTTTTCTCATTTCTAGCATTTTTGGAAGTCAGTTATTTTTCATGGATCAGTTTTGTGAGGACTAGGATGTTTGATTATTATATTTCAGTTTTGTTTTGTATTCTTTTATTTTTATTTTTACTTTAAAATTTTTTGCTTTATATGAATATATTTTCTCTCACCTGCTTCCTTTGATTCTCTTTCTTTTCTTCTGCTCAAAGTCAATCTCTGTGTTCTCTTTACACTTTCTTTATCTTTTTACTTCTATCTTCTCTCTTCCTCCCTCATAATAATCACACCCTATATCACTTGAGTCTCTACATGTTCACCATTCAAAATTGTAAACCCTTTTGAAAACTTACTGTTTTAATTGTAGGCAATATCCAAGCATATCTTTCTGTTTATTGTGACATTTAACATTGCAGATGTCATTGCAGGAACTGTTTGGTTCAATGCTGAATAATTTCTGCAGTGATTGTTATTATTTGTTTCCCCTCAAATGCTGAGGTACAAGAAATCTTCAGGGACACAATACTGGAAAATTGCATGCAAAAACATATTAAAAAGATAGTACACCACAATCAAGTGGTATTTGTACTGGGAATGCAAGGTTGGTTCAACACACAGAAATCAATAAACATAATTCATCACATCAATAGACTTAAAGACAAAAATCACATGATCATCTCAATAGATGCAGAAAAAGCACTTGACAAAATACAGCATCCATTCATGTACAAAACACTAGAAAAACTAGGGATAGTAGAAACATACCTCAACATTGCAAAAGCTATATATGCTAAACCCAAGGCCAACATCATTCTAAATGGAGAAAAATTGAAAACATTCCCTCTAAAAACTGGAACAACACAGAATTGCCTCTTTGACCACTTCCATTCAACATTGTCCTTGAAATGCTCACCAGAGCAATTAGGCAAAAGAAAGAAATTAAAGGGAAACAAATAGGAAAGGAAGAACTTAAACTATCCCTATTTGCCAATGATATGATTCTATATATAGAAGATCCAAAAAATCCCACCAGAAAGCTTCTAGAATAAATGAATTCAGCAAAGTAGCAGGATATAAAATTAACACCCAGCAATCCTATACATTCCTATACATCAGTGATGAATCAACTGAAAAAAAATTAGGAAAACTATCCCATTCACAATAGCCTCAAAAAAAAAAAGAAAAGCAAAATATTTGGGAATCAATCTAACAAAAGTGATGAATGACCTCTATGATAAAAACTACATAACTCTAAAGAAAGAATTGGAAGAAGCCCTTAGAAGATGGAAATTTTCCCCATGTTCTTGAATAGGCAGAATTAATATTGTCAAAATGGCTATACTAATAAAAGTGCTAAACAGATTTAATGTAATTCCTATTAAGGTTGTGATGACATTCTTCATGGAAATAGAAAAAATAGTAATGAAATTCATTTGGAAAAATGAAAGACCCAGACTAGCCAAAGCAATCCTTAGCAAGAAAAGTAAAGCAGGAGAACTTCAATTATACTACAGAGCTATAGTAAAAAAAAAAAAAAAAATAGTATGGTATTGGCACCAAAATATACTTGAAGATCAATAGTACAGAACAGAAAATACAAAGACAAAGAATGTTATGGTTTGGATGTGAGGTGTCCCTCAAAAGCTCAGACAATGTAGGAAGGTTCAGAGGAGAAATGATTGAGTTGTAAGAGTCTTAATCAGTGAATTAATCCTTGGTGGGATTAATTGAAGTGATAAGGCGTGGCTGGAGGAGATTGGAATTGGGGTGTGGCTTTCGTGTATATATTTTGTGTCTGAAGAGTGGAGACTCTCTTCTCTCTGCTTCCTGATGATGTAAGCTGCTTCCCTCTGCCATTCTCTTTCACTGTAATGTTCTGCTTCACCTAAAGCCCAGAGAATTGGAGCCAGCCTTCTTTATTTATTATTATTTATTTATGTTAATTAAAAATCATAAATTTACATAGGGCAATATTGTTTGATTCATTCTGTTATTTTTCCCTTCCCCCCCCACTCCTCCCACCCCTCTTTTCCCTCCATACAGTCCTTCCTTCCTCCATTCTTACCACCCTCCTTATTCCTAACCCTAAACCTAACCCTAACCCTAAAGCTAACCCCTCCTACCCCCCCTTATATGTCCCCATCCGCTTATCAGCGAGATCATTCGTCCTTTAGTTTTTTGAGACTGGCTTATCTCACTTAGCATGATATCCTCCAATTTCATCCATTTGCCTGCAAATGCCATGATTTTATCATTCTTCATGGCGGAGTAATATTCCATTGTATATATATGCCACAGTTTCTTTATCCATTCATCAACTGAAGGGCATCTAGGTTGGTTCCACAGTCTGTGGAGCCAGCCTTCTATGGACCAAGACCTCTGAAACTGTGAGCCCTCAAATAAACCTTTACTCCTCTATAATTGTGCTGGTCAGATCATTTAGTCACAGCAGCAAAATAGCTGACTAAAACAGCTCATAAGTACAGTTATCTCATACTAGACAAAGGTGCCATAAACATACATTAGAGAAAAGATAACTTCTTCAACAAATGGTGCTGGGAAAACTAGACATCAATATGTAGCAAAATGAAATTAGACCCCTATCTCTCACCCTGAACAAAACTCAACTCAAAGTGGATCAAGAACCTAGGAATTAGACCAGAGACTCTGCACCTACTAGAAGAAAAAGTAGGCCCAAATCTCCATCACGTAGACTTAGGAACCAAATTCCTCAACAAGACTTCTAAAGCACAAGAAGTAAAATTAAGATTCAATAAATGGAAAGGTATCAAATTAAAAAGCTTCTTCACAGCAAAGGAAACAATCAAGAACATAAACAGAGAGCCTACAGAATTGAAGAAAATCTTTGCCACTTGCATCTCAGATAGAGAATTAATCTCAGGATATACAAAAGAACTCAAAAGACTTAATCAACACACAAAAAACAAATAAACCATCAATAATGGGCAAAGGAACTGAACAAATACTTCACAGAAGAAATACAATCAGTGAATAAATATTTGAAAAAATGTTCAACATCTCTAGTAATTAGACAGTGCTAATTGAAGCTACACCGAATGGCAATTATGAAAAATACAAGTAATAATAAATGTTGGTGAGGATGTGGGGAAAAAGGCACACTCATACATTGCTGGTGGAACTGCAAATTTCCACTCTGGAAAGCAGTATGCAGATTCCTCAGAAAACTTGGAATGTAACCACCACTTGACCCAGTTATCCAACTCCTCAGCATGTACCCAAAGGATGTAAAATCAGCATAATATAGTCTTCTGGCCATATCAATGTTTATAGCAGCTCAATTCACAAAAGCTAAGCTATGAAACCAACCTAGGTGCCCTTCAACAAATGAATGGGTAAAGGCCAAATGTTCTCTCTGATATGTGGATGCTGACTCACAATCAGTAGTGGGGAGGGAGGGGTGGAGGTTCAACAGATTGGACAGGGGAGGGTGGGGGAAAGGAGGGGAGATGGGAATGGGAAAGACAATAGAATGAATTGGACATTACTTTTCTATGTTCATATATGAATGCATGGCCAGTGTAACTCTCCATCATGTACAACCATAACATTGGGGAGTTATACTTCATGTATATATGATATGTCAAAATATATTCTACTGTCATGTGTAACTAAAAAGAACAAATTTAAAAAAATTAAAGAAATATTATCCTCATCTTAAGATGAGAAAATAGGTTGGTTATATGATTTACCCAAAGCTATGGGCCTAAACTCTGTTGTAAAGAAATAGACTCTGAGAGAATAAATAACTATTTCAAAGTTTACTCAACTTATTTGTGACTATTAGCTTTCTAGGGCTGCAATTACCCAATGCCACAACCTTGGTGGCTTAAAACAACAGAAATGTATTCTATCACAATTATCGAGTCTAGAAGTCCAAAAATAAGGGCCATGGTCACTTCCAAGACTCCAGCAGCTTCTTCCTTACTGCTGGTGGCTCCAGGACCCTTCCCATCCCTTGGTACTGTAACACTCAACCTTTGCCTCTGTCTTCACATGTCCTATCCTGCGTATCTCTGAATGCCTCTCTTCTTCTTTAAGGACACAACTTAGTGGTACAGTCTACTAATCCAGTATGACCTCCTCTTAATTTAGCTATTTATGCCTATAGAAACCCCATTTTCAAATAAAGTTTAATGTTTGTATAGATATGAAATTTGGGGTCACATTGTATAAACCACTACAGTGCCTGAGCTAGGACCGTAAGAACTAACTGTGGCTGAGTTCTTTACACTGTACCAAACCAATGACACTGATCATCGATGCTCCTTTTGGGAAAGATGATATTGGCAGATTTCAACATTGATTTGACAACTTCTCTAAAAAGTGAACTGGTAGTTGATTTGTATGGACAAAATACTGAATTCTTATTCAATTTAGAGAATAAGCTATTTGTAGATTTTGGTTTTAAAAAGAATTAAATTTTGAGAAGTCGGATATTTGCGATATGGCTAAATTTGATCAGGTTGAATTCACGTGGAGTTTCTAACGTCTCAGCATCAGCCCCTTTGTTGATGTCCCTTTTCCCTCCTCCCAGCTCCCAAGTCCCATTGGTTACAAGAGTGCTTGCCTTGCAAAGTGCCTCTTCACTCACAGGACTGGAGCAATCCTGTCTCCCAACCGCCTGTGTGATGTTAACATGATTCTGAGAATTGCATCTCATCCAGCATATTTTAATGAGCCTCTGACAGTTCTTGTTAAGTCAGTGGAGCTGAGGTAATAAAATACAGGAATGAGGAGAGATGGTCCTCATGGTGTTGGCCGCCTTCGTAATTCTGGGGCGCGGTGTAAAGTTTCCTTAGCTGCACCATTCACCCTAGCAGTGAAAAGTTGCAAACTCTGAGACTTACCTCTAGGAATGTTCTTTCTTGCAAAGGGAGTAGGGTTGAAGGTAGGCTGTCCATAAAGGCACTTTCCAGGACCTCACTGGGTAAGTCATGCTACGGGATAAGAGAAACTGGCTGTTGCCAGGGCTGGGCTGCAGGGAGGCAGCCTCTGGAGAAGGAAGGGCACTGATAGTCAGCAAATGGGCACATCGGCCATTTCTTTATTCCTTATTGCTTTAGTCAGTTGTTTTGCTATGGTGACCAAAAGCCCAGACAGGGACAATTTTGAAGGAGGAAGAGTTTATTGGGGCCTCACAGTTTCAGAGGTCTCAGACCAGCTCCAATGTTCTGGGTCTAAGGTAAGGCAGAACATCATGATGAAAGAGTGTAGTGAGAAAGCTTTTTAGTTTGAATCTATTCCAGTTGTTGATTCTTGCTTTTATTTCTTGTGCTATGGGAGTTCTGTTAAGGAAGTCTGATCCTAAGCCGACATGTTGACGATTTGGACCTACTTTTTCTTCTGTAAGATGCAGGGTCTCTGGTCCGATTCTGAGGTCCTTGATCCATTTTGAGTTGAGTTTTGTGCAGGGTGAGAGAGAGGGGTTTAATTTCATTCTGTTGTGTATGGATTTCCAGGTTTTCCAGCACCATTTGTTGAAGAGGCTATCTTTTCTCCATTGCATATTTTTGACCCATTTGTCTAGTATGAGAAAATTGTATTTATTTGTGTTTGTGTCCATGTCCTCTATTCTGTACCATTGATCTACCTTTCTATTTTGGTACCAATACCATGCCGTTTTTGTTACTATTGCTTTGTAGTATAGTTGAAGATCTGGTATTGTGATACTCCCTGCTTCTCTCTTCCTGCTAAGGATTGCTTTAGCTATTCTGAGTTTCTTATTCTTCCAGATGAATTTCATAATTGCTTGTTCTATTTCTGTAAGGTACATCATTGGGATTTTAATTGGAATTGCATTGAATCTGTATAGCACTTTTGGTAGTAAGGCCATTTTGACAATATTAATTCTGACATTTTGACAATATTATCCAAGAACACGGGAGATCTTTCCATCTTCTAAGGTTTTCTTTAATTTCTTTCTTGTGTGTTCTGTAGTTCTCATTGTAGAGGTCTTTCACCTCTTTTGTGAGATTGATTCCCAAGTATTTTATATCTTTCGCACCCTGGAAAGCAGTATGGAGATTCCTCAGAAAGCTTGGAATGGAACCACCATTTGACCCAGCTATCCCACTCCTTGGTCTATACCCAAAGGACTTGAAATCAGCATACTACAGAGATACAGCCACATCAATGTTCATAGCTGCTCAATTCACAATAGCCAGATTGTGGAACCAACCTAGATGTCCTTTAATTGATGAATGGATAAAGAAACTGTGGCATATATATGCAATGGAATATTACTGCGCCATAAAGAATGATAAAATTACGGCACTTGCAGGCAAATAGATGGAATTGGAGAATATCATGCTAAGTGAGATAAGCCAATCTCAAAAAACCAAAGGATGAATGATCTCACTGATAAGCAGATGATGACACATAATGGGGGGTGGAAGGGGGGCAAGAATGGAGGAAGGAAGGACTGTATAGAGGGAAAAGAGGGGTGAGAGGGGTGGGGGAGGGAAAAAATAACAGAATGAATCAAACAACATTACTCTATGTAAATTTATGATTACATAAATGGTATGCCTTTACTCCATGAACAAACAGAGAAACAACATGTATCCCATTTGTTTACAATAAAAAAAATACAAAAAAAAAAAAGAGTGTAGTGGAGGAGAACAGCTCAGGGCATGACAATCAGGAAGCATAGAGCATTCCTCACATCTGACAATTATAAATCCCAAAGGCCTGCCTCCTCCCAGTGACCTCCCTCCTCCAGCCACACCCTACCTGCCTACAGTCACCTCTAGTTAATCTCTTCAATGGATTAATGCACTGATTCAGTTAAGGTCCTCATAATCTAATTATTTTACCTCTAAACTTTCCTGCATTGCCTCACACATGAACTCTTGGAGGACACCTAATATCTAAACCTAACACCTATAGAAACATCGTTGACCTGATGAGGCCCCCAGTTCTTCTTGGAGACTTAGTCTTTTCCTTAGAGACTTAATCTCCTTTTTGTTCCTATTTATTTTGTGGTTTGTGACCCCTGGATGATGTTTCTTTATTTTTAACACTTGGCATCTCCTTTATGAGTCTCAACAGCTACTACATTTAGCTGTGAATCTTAGATCCTCGAAAGAAAGCTCTGGTAAGGAGAGTTGGAAATTATCAAAGCAACAGAGAGAGTTTGACCTGAGCTATTAAATAGGAAAACTTTTGATGCAGGAAACAAAATATTGATTTTAATAATACTGTTGGTAGTAAGGAAGAGTTTTCAAGAAGCATAGAGGAAAGAAAACGAAAGGAATAATTTGAAGGAGGAGAAGAAGGGATCAAGGTAAAGATGAAGAGAGGAATTAAAAATCCGGGGTCCTGTGAATTACTTTGGCAGCATCTGAGCTTGGTAACGAAGAGGGTCAGCAATTGCTTGTAGAACAAACATAAATTGCAAGAGATAATGAGCATCATGATTTAGAATTTGTGTTTTAGGCTCAGTGAGACCTTGGTTTAAATCTAGACTTATCTCCTTTACAGGAGAATAAACTGGAAAAGTTGTTTGACTTTGCAGAGTTCTGTTTCTTCATTTGGAAAGTGGGTATAAGAAGCAACTACCTGCCTAATAGATATCAGGGAATATTAAATGAATGCTAATGCACATAAAAAATGACCAGCACAGCACAAGGGTAAATGCCAACCCAAACCATGGTATATTTTACTATTTATACAAAGCTGTGAGCAGCAGAGCTGGAAGGGTCTTGGGATGAGCCCTGCAGGTACTGCTTGCTTCCCTGAGAAGGGCCTTGCATAGGCTCAAAGCTCAGAATCAAAACTGACCCTCACTCCTTGCCTGGTTGATGGGCTTCCTTTCTGAAGCATTGCTTTCATCATCCCAAGAATTTACAGGCTTCATTCAATGCCTTCAGTTTCTTTCTTTTGGTCCTTTCCATTTGTACACAGTTGGACTGGGGAGCACAGTCTGCACTGTGGGAAGAAACCTGGCTGGAAACTCAGATTTCCTAACACTCCTGAGCTTCTTTCACTGTACTTCCATGCGCCCAGCCATTGCAGAGTTGCTCTGCCTGACTCCCTGGCATCTCCTTGGCAGCTCCTTGACTTATTATTCTAGGTCTTCTGTAGTCTTGCCTTCCATCTCCATGCAGACTTATTCCTCGTGTACAAAGCTCTGCGGGACAGGGATTTGAGATGAAAAGCCAGGTGAAGCTGAGTGTATCATGTTTGTTTGAGATAATATTGTGCTTGCAGGTCAGAAATTCAGAGGGTGGACAAAATATTGGTTTGAAAAGTGGCAGCCTTTCTCTTCTTCTAAAGCTACTTGCATTTCTTAAGCCAGGCCTCAGAGGACCCAGAAACATCCTTCTTTACAGACCCCATCAGTGATTCGTGAGAGCATTTGTCCTAGATTTACTTGACTGCAGCTGAAAAATGCAGCGGGTGGAAAGCTGAGTTTGGAATAGTTGGAGGGCTTACCCCCTGACACCAGCATACATTTTCTTTCCTAGCTGAGAACCAATTATAGAAAAGACCACATGGAAAAAACTTCACTGGAAAAGAAATAAAATATGGCTAAGTTTAGATTGAACTGGCCAAGTAGGGCCTGTGGGAGCCAGGGTAGGAAGGATAATCAGGCTGCTCAAGGAAGGGGATTTCAGGAATTCCAGTCTAAGTTTGTCCCACATTACTTTGGGGCCCTGAGAAAGTAGATCAGTGTGCCTCCTTGGACTTCAGTGTTCTTCATCTGCAAAGGAGAAAGATTGCACACTACAATCTAGGTCCCTGATAGTATAAAAATACTATAAGACCAAGGTAATGATGTAGTGGGCCAGAGAAAGGCAGATGAGAATGGGTTGTGTATTTAGAGTGACCTTGTTTTAGATAAAACATTCCTTAAGAATCATGATTTAGTAAATCATATTTAACATATGCTAAGGGAGATGAGAATTAACCCTTAAATTAAAAAATTGTTACATAAGTCGTGGTATTTGGTCATGGCCATGAGTCTGTACTTGTGGAGAAGACAAAAGCTTGAGTAGACTCGTGGCTAAATTCTTAAGGGCAGCTTGTGCATACACACACACACACACACACACGTATGACTCAAAAGATGGATTACTTGCATTAAACACAGGGTCTTTTGGACAACAAGGAATAGATGTCACCCACATTAGCACCTATTTCAGGAAATTTGTTGTAAGCAGGCAATCTCATAAATATTCATTGCAAGTCCCTCATTGTATATAGTCATGGAGCCTGTGATTTTGTGTTTCTGAACTTTTTTCCTCCTTTTCCCCATCCTACAGGTGCTCACTCATCCATCTCTTTCTTACCTGAAATCTGCTCTCCCTGATAGGTGGCTGTCTTGCTTATTTGGTCCTCCTCTATATTTGGCTCATGTTTGGCTTCAGTTTTCCTGGCACTAAGCCCAGCCCTGACTTTTTAAAGGGCCTGTCAACTCCAGAGCCCTAAAAGACTGCTTTGGTTCCTGTGGCAGTTGAAATTCACAGGAGAAAGAATTTGATTCATTCTTGTTGAAGCAACAAATTGAATTGAAAGCCAGTGGATGTGGCACTGTCCAGGCTGCTTCATCATGCCCTTTCTACAGACTATGGATGGATGGAGCGAATTCCTAGAGGAAGGACTGCAGACAGAACAGTTGCCACACAATCAAGAAAGTTCATTGAGAAACATACAGTTTGTACAACAGAAAAACTTGGAGTTGCTGTTTTGCTTTCCTACCTTCTGGTCTTTCTAACTCCTCTCAAAAGTCACAGACTGAAAACCAATGACCCAGAATAATCTTCTAAGAATGGAGAAATAAAGAACCAATAACCTCTTTCTATTGAGCCTCTAGGTTTCTAATCTTATTTATCAAATAGAGAAACACCCCCACACTCAATCCCAGGACAAAACCTACATACCCATTCCAAAAGGAACAATTAAGAGATAAAAGGATGTTCAATTGTTTTTTTGCATTTTCCCCTCTTCTAAAAACACTCAACATTTTCAAATAAAGGGCTACTTCTAATTTCCATGTGAAAAAAATCATCTGATATCATCAATTCTATAATCTTTTATCAATTGCCTACTACTTGCCCATAATGGTTGGCACTGGATAACTGGACAAGTACCAGTTCTCCAGAGATCCTTGAGATGGAGAGGGAATTCCAAACTTAAGCAGTGATCATTATGTAGGGTATTATTTTTCCTCCTGCAACTCACGCTCAATTTTATCCCCCTCTAAAAATTCACCCATAGTGATAATATATCTACCATAGACTTATATGATATAACAGAAATAATTTCATGGTAAAGGATAACCTCTCAAATACATTCCACCCCTGAGATATTGGGTCACAATACATTATCTATGTTTGTGAGATAATTGCATTTCTTCTGTTGTTTATCTATTCAATGTAACCCAAACTTTACATTATCTTTGTTAGCTGGTTTCCTTTTCTTTTTTAATAAAAACTGAGGTGCAAGTGTTTACCTTGATAAGCTGTAAAAAAAAAAAAGAAAAGAAAAGAAAAATTGCCCCTTGTCTTTCTTCTGTTGGGATATTCCTTGTCAGTGGCATAGTGGAGCCTGTTCTCTCGATGCAGAGGTCAGGTGTGGTACTTCCTTGGCCTTGTCTGCTTTGGACTTAGAAGTTCTATCAAGTTATTCATGGAGTTGTCTACTCAGTCCAGTTATCTAAATATGCCAGTGTTCAATGGGTTTTATTTACTCTGGATTGTGTGAAAAGGATAAGAGAACTGACAGAATGAATAAAAATTCATTGAGAATGGCCATATTCTAAGGATCAGTTAGATTTAGGTTCAACTGCATTATGGTAAAAAGAAGGAAAACAATACTGGCTGCTTGAGCAAGATATAGGTTTCTTTCTTCATAAAAAACACTGGAGGACAGCAGCCCAGAGTTGGCATGGTAATTTTGGCATCAGGGACCAAAGCTCCCTCTGTCTTCTGTCTTGTCATCCTTAGCACATGGACCCCTGCTCAGGACCCCAAATGCTTATGCTCCAGCTATTTTGACCACACTTTAGGGAGCAGAAAGAAAGAAGAAAAAGATGGATGACATCCTATTCTTTCAGGAACACTACACTTCTCATCCCATTGTTTAAAACTTAGTGACATGACCACACTAGCTGCAAAGAGAGTAGGAGATGGGAGATGTAGTCTTTATTCTAGAGGGGTATGTGTAGAGCTGTTTTTTTTTTTTTTTTTTTTTTTTTAACTTTTGCTATGGAAGACAAGAAGAATAGGGACTAGGAAACAACAGCATTCTCTGCCATCCTGAAGACTTCAGAGAAACTTTACTGCATGGAGTTAAATGTAACCAATTATAAAGAAACTTCATTATTTTCTATTTTCTTATGGTTCCTCCTCATCAAGGAACTTATTGTGAATCTTAACCTGAGTTTCTGAGGAGCTAACTCCTGAAAAGACTCTGGATCCTTCTCTCTTTGACCATCATTGTTCTTTTTCACCTACAGTGGCATGTCCAATTCACACTTCAGGATCCTTGATGTTGAGTTCAGAAAGTCTTTAAAAATAGTCCTTTTTTAAAAAAATAAACTTTTGTTCTTAGAACCATAGGCAATGTACCTTCATTGTAGAAATTTTGGAAAATTCAGAAAAACATGAAAATAAAAAAAATCCAACTATCAGAGATGATTTCTATGAACATGTGAAGGCACATTGTCTTTTTTATCTCTTAATAAACATTACAAAAGTAAATATCCTCTAAGTAAAAGAGTCAGAAGGTACATACATGTACAGAACAAAACATGAAAATCTCTCATGGTATGCTTCACTTTGACTCATTCATTTATCTCATCATAAGTGAATAAATCATTTAGTTCTGGCACTAAACCCTGGAGTTACAGAAGTAATTAAGATAGACACATGTCCTTATGGAGTACACATTCTAGAGGGGCACACAAACAATATACAAGGGGGAGGGAAATGGGAGAGAGGAGGACAGTTCAGATATGAGTGTTTCTGTTTCTTTTGCAAGGAATAAAAATCCCAGGCATTCTAACTGTGTCAGTCATCTTTGTATCACTGTGACCAAAATACCCAACAAGAACAACTTAGAAGAGAAAAACATTTATTTGGAGCTTAGGGTTTCAGGGGTTCAGTTCATGTTTGGCTGACTCCATTGCTCTGACCCAGAGTGAGGTAGAATATTATGGTGGAAGGGTATGGCAGAGGAAAGCTGCTCAGTTCATGGTAGCCAGGAAGCAGGATGTGGAGGGAGAGAGAGAATCCAGAGACAAATTATAATTCCCTAGGGCACAACCCGAGAGACCTACTTCTTCCAACCACATTCCACCTGGTTATAGTTATAATCCACTAAGACATTCAAATTATTAATCCATCAAATGGGTTAATCCATCAATTAGGTTTCAGCCTTCATAACCTAATAATTTGACCTCTGAACATTCCTACATTGTCTCATGAGCTTTTGGAGGACACTTCATATTCAATTCATAACACTAACCAATCATCCAGAGGCAGAGTTTGCCCTTGCATTTCAATTACATCATTCGGAGCTACAATCTCTCTCTTCTTTTTGCCTTAGCTACTTCAGCATTGGTCCCATACTTAGGTGGGTTGCATTTTCACATACCTGATATGTTTTCCAGCAGCTTCTGGGACTGCTACTTTTCTCATTCCTAGTTATCACTTCACCAATGCTACAAATCATAGGCCTACAATTAAACTTTATTGGTCTGCTTGGGCTAACTTGGTCCATTTCCAAATCAACATTTACCAGGGAGATGGTAGCAAGGAGATGGGGTACGCTGATTGACTAAAGTCAGTTCTGACCCACTTTGGGATCCACTTGGGATTCGTCCTTCCAAAAACCATATTGTGACCCTGTTAGGAAGGAGAGTAGGACAAATGTTGCTGGAGGTTGGGGGAAGACCACTGGCTAAAAATCACTAGAAATGTAGCTGGACACTTCACAAATGAGAAGAAGACTTGTGAAGAGTTAGAGGAAGAATATTTCAGGGAAGTACAAAGGCCCTGAGTTGAGAAAGAGATTGGCCTGTTCAAAAGGCACAGAGGACTAGAATTCTGAGTGAGAGAGAAATGAGACATTATGACGGTCATCCTTCCAGTGGTGTTTCCAAGCAGAACAAATATTTTTGTTTCCCCTATATATAATGGGAACCATTTTCTATGGATCGATTCCTCTTTGAAGAAGAAAAATGCCTTGGACACACACATTTACCACATTTACCACATTCTTTCTAGTGATGGTAGGTTATGTGTTTCAATAGTTTATTCTTCTAATGAGAGGCATTTTCCCCAATGTTTTTTATTGGAATCTTGAAGAAAACGTGTCTTTCTTTAGAATAAATTCTGAGACAGATTTTCTGGTTAAGGGCTGTGCAAATTTAATGTGCTGATAATACTTCCAAATTGTCCTCCCAAAGGCTTTGCAATGAATACTCCAAACAACAGCACTGAGAGTGTCTGCTTCCTTACCAACACTGAATATGATCAATATGTTTAATTATTTCCCATCTTATGGATAAGAAATGTGAGCTAATTGTTGATTTAATTTTCATTTCCCTGATTACTAGTTAAATTGGACCACTTTTCAAATGTTTATAGCTTTGTTGGCATTTATTTTCATGCTAATTGCTTATCTCTCTTCTTCCTCAATTCTTCATTTTTTTGGCATTTATAGAGCTTTTTATATCTTCTGAATATTAATCCTGCCTATAATTTGTGTTATAAACATTTTTGTTAGTTTGTTGCTTATTTTCCCCAAAATTTTATTATGAAAAATTTTAAATGCTCAGTAATCTGAAAAAATATGCTTTCCTTTTTTGAAAAAAAAAAAAAAACTTTTCTGTAATACCTTTTGTAAAAGATCAAGTATATCCCTCACTGTTCTCTTTTAACAAAGTTTAACTTTATTATATGCAACGGTGAGAAGTTTTTATAACTTTTGACATTTTGCATCCTACTTACCTGAAAACTTCATTTACTCCAAGGTAATGAAAATATTATCATTTTACCTATTTTTATCATTGCCTTAACTAAAGAGTTCTTTAAGACTCCCCCAGGTATATTTTGGTAATGGAACAGAGGGTTGAAACACTCTACCTTTGTTAAATTAATGGCGTTGGGGAAAATTAGTTGTCCAATTGAGGGGAAAGTAGTCCCTTCTTTTTCTACCAAATGAAATTCCAACTTTTCCATCAGCTGAATTTCTGTGTATACTTGGAAACTGCTTTATTTTAATGGTCCACTTACTGACCTCTCCCCCAATACCATACTGTTTTAATTTCTCTACCTTTATTGTATATTTTTTATATGTTAGGTCAAATACCCTTCTCACTGTTCTCTTTGAACATTTGTTTTCTTTTAAAAATTTTCTCTGTTATACATTTTATAATTGACTTGACAGGCTTCATGAAATATTCTGTTAGGATTTTGCTTCAGGATGCACTGAAACATTCAGATGAAGTCAGAACACTGACTGACATCTTACAACACTAATTCTTTCCATCCAGTTATGCTGTGTGTCTTGTGCTGGTCCTTCACTCTTGAAAAGGAGGCAGCTCTGGCTCTCTGGAGGGAATGTGCTAGGACTGCACTTTCAAGCGACTGCATTGTCCCTGAGGCTCAGCTTTCTTCTGCGCTCTGCAAGGGAGGATGGGAAACATCTCTCTGTGTGGTAGAAATCATCACTTCTCCCTGGAGAGGAGTCTGAAAAGACCTGCCCCATCAGGCTAAGCTTGGGTGCCCTGACTCCCTCTGTTCAGTCCCTGGGACCTGCTCAAGATGACAAAGGCTGTTGGCATCATTGCAATTTCAGGTCTCCACACCCAGTATATTGTAAGGGCCTTCCATGCTTCACAAGTCTAGGTGTGAAGAAGAATGCTGCCTTGTTAATGCTGAACTAAATTCCTAATAAAAATCTTAGCAATTTACTCTAGGGCTAGTGTCTTTGGATATTTATATTTGAGAAAGGAATATGTAGGAATTTGTATAAACTTGACCTTTCCCATCATCAGTTCTTTTTCTTTCTAAGATACCTACCTGATTTATTTCATCATCATGAAATAAATCCTACTTTCTTTCCAGATCTTCAGTGTGTGTATAATTTTTCTCTCTCTCTCTCTCTCTTTCTCTCTCTCTCTCTCTCTACACACACACACACACACACACACACACACACACATATATACACATATACACACATACGCATACATATATATGTTTGTATTTATAATATTTAATCTTCAGAACAGTATGGAGACTAATATAACTAAGGAATAGGACTTCACAAATTTCCTATAAGAATGCTCCCTAATTGAATAATTTCAACAAGTCATGTTTGCTCACTTATGTGTAAAGCAGAGACGAGAAAGTCATCAGAGCCAGAAAGATAGGAATTCTGGTTCCTTGGGCTTTTTTCTCATCTAGATTTCTCAAGTAGTTAGAATGACTCAACGTAAGGCTTCATTCAAACAGGTCAATTCAATTTATACACTTCAGCTCTGATCTCCAACTACCCCAGTTGTATTTCAAACAGCAAGTAATAAGCACATAAACCCAGGAAAAGAATTGGCCTTCATAGAGGAGACGTGGATTTAAATCGAATTTCCCTAAAATTGGGTGGTACCTTTCTGATCAGTAAAGACCTTAGATTCATTCCAGATGAATGACTGTAGAGCTTACCGTGAGAAACTTTAGATGAACTACAGAAACAAGAGCCTGGGGGCAGACAGTCTGGCTTCAAGCCCTTGTTCCAAATTTGATCAGTTATGTGACTTTGGACCAGTTATGTAAACTTTCATGGTCTCAGTTTCCTCATCTGCCAAATAATTGTACCTAACTTACAGAAGTTTTGTGAAGATTAAGTAACATATGTGGAATGCTTACAATAGTACTTTATTCATAGTAAGAACTTAGGTAAGTGCTAATCATTCCATAACTAACGTTAGATGTCTCCCATAATTATCACTTCTGGATAGGTCATGAGACACCCTCTGAATTTTTCTCCAAAATAACCAGTGCCAGTGTTCAGGTCCAGAATGCTATGGTGCCCATGCTGACTTCCTGTTGCCTGGTTTTCCCCTCAGAGATGTGTTGTGATCCAGACAGATGTTAGGATCCTGTTAAATATTCCTGCATAGTAAACAGGGCAAACCACCCACTCACTAACCACAGGTACTGGTTCAGGACACATGGAAAACTGCTCAGGCCAGAAACAAATGGAGATTTCTCTGCAGATGAGGCCTGCAAACATCACACTTCACTGGCTCCCTCTGAATGGCAGGGGGCCCTGAGATGTGAGGGCAAGAATGCTGCACAATTTTCTAAGGCAGTGGGAGCCTTTAGTTAGTTGAATTAGGAAATGGTTTATAATAGCATTGCCAGAATTTTCTACAGGTTGGCTGTCTCAGCAAGTGTTATCAACATTCTCAAAATTTCCTTGTCACATTTTCCACTACAATAATGCAATTGCTAATTTCTATGCTTTCTCAGGCTTAAGTTCCGCATAATTTTCTCATCCTCTAATTGTTCTTCCCATTCAATCCTGTTAAATAATAGGAAGGTTACCACCGTCTGCAAGAATTGGAATAGTGAGACAGGATCCATCTGAATTTCACTCCAGTTCAGCCTCATTCACCATTTCCTGGGGACCATTTGAAAACACATTTAGATTCATAGCATTTTCTGGGCTCAGACATGATACTTTGAAGCTTCAAAGTCAGCCAGATGCTCTCCAATTGCATGGGGCTGGCCTGCCATGCCTGGTCATAGTGAGATATGGAGAGGCCTGTCCAAGTGCCACCAAAGTCCCAATTGTGTGTGGTCTGCCATCCCCAAGTGGTCTGACTCTGCCCCAAGTGGCTTTCCCTCACCTCTTTTCTGCTTTCTTATTTCCTCAGTCACTGTTTTATCCCTTCCCCCAATTCCATCTGAGAAATAGTATCGTTTGTTACCTTCTTTTGAGGTTTAATGCTGAATACTATATAGATGTAAACTTGGTGGTGGTAGCAGGGTTGGGTGTGAGAGCAGGGAGCAGGATTTTTGTCTGCTTTTATTCATTGATGCATTGTCACTTAGAGTAGGGCTTGGAATACCTGCAAGTGATCAATACATTACTTCTAAATTAGGAATAAATGAGATCTCACTAGATTCTACCAGACTCTTACAAGGTGCTATTATCATCTCCATTTTATAGATCAGGAAACTGAAGCGTAGGAGAACCAACTTACCATCAAACACACAGTCAGTAAGCAGGTACCGGCAGTACTCGAGCCAAAGCAATCCTGTTCCTGAGCCACTGTAACCACTTGGCTGTACTTCCTTGCTCCGAACCACTCAACTACACCTCATTTGCATTCTACACTCTACTTGTGATGTCCTGGTGCACAGAATTTATCAGGCTACTTTTCAATTGATTGTTTACTACTGTGAAACTTGAATTACAGTAACATGTGTTCCAACAGTTCCTCTTTCAGGAAATGACCCTCTACATTTCCCCCAGGGGAAGCTATCACTTGGTGCTGGATGCTGGAGTATCGTCTGTTCTAGTCTTATCTCCTTCCCTCTCCTCTCTTCTCTCTTCTCTCTCCTCTTCTGTCATTTCTGGTAAAAGGGCACAGATCAGGCTGTAATGTTGAAATTTCACTAAAGTTTCAAGAATGTTGAGAAAGTAATGTGATACAGAGGAATAGCATTCAACTGCTGGATGGGCAAGCCCCATCCTTGAGGAGTCTCATAACTGAGTGGCTTCCTTGTGGTAGCTCACCTGACTCCTCAGTCAGGACTCAAACATTCTTCAGAATGCTTAATCAGATGGACCAAGGGAAAGGGGGAAATTTTTGTTTTGCCCTGACCTAGAGCCTGTCTTCCAAATCATTATTGCCCAGGATAATAAAATGGTTCCAGGAGAAATCTCACTACCAGTCTGACATTACAGACTTAAACTGAAAATTATTCAAGAGGTCACCATTTCTACATGCCATAGTGAAGAACCTGTAAGATCCATGCCTCCAGGTGGGACCCAGATAGGCCAGTCCAAGCAGGGGCATGTGAGCACAGGTCCTTTCCTTTCCAGCCACCCCTCAGTCTCAATTCCTCACAGTCCATAATGAGTCTCAGAGTAGTTGCAGGTTTGTTAAGAACAGAATTGCGTGGTTCATTCACCCATCTCCCTTGTTCCTAGCCTGGCACCTGGCACCTCGATCTTTGCAGATGCTGGCTGTGGTAAATTGAATTCCCTGTCTGCATCCTGCCTGCCTCTGATTCAGTCACATCCTCGAGCCCTGGAGAAATATTAACTTTTTTGCAGCAGAACATCTGTAGACTTAGAAGCCTGGAGCCAGAGAAATCAATCTGAACATTTCAAAACCCTGGAGAGAAAAGCCTTTTTTTCATGCTGCCCAGGGGGTTGGTGCCAGGCATGCCTTGGGATTCTGGACCTGAGGTATAGGACAAGATACAGAAAAGGCAGAATAGGTATAGCTCAACTTTAATGTTCCTTTCCCAGTCTGTGTTGACAAGACAAATAATGGCTCTCAGACAGTATTACCCAAGGATATGACAGAGGCAGATGCAGGTAAATAGATAGGCTCAGACTGCAACTCTGAGTTCTCTACCTGTTAGTTCATTCAGAGCTCTTCAGGGACTAACTCTGTGCACAGGGAAGAGGTCAGTGTGGCCAACAGTTCTAGACTATGTGAATCCTTCAGTCCATTTGTCATACACAGACACTAACAAAAATGATAAAAGAGTATGGCAAAAGAGTGCCTTTGGTAAGTAGTGGCAGGTTAGAAAATTAATTTTGGGGAATATAGCCAACTTGAGAATTCTCTAGATATGTTTATTTATATGCACTTCTGTGGATTCAAGAGTCATTAGAAGGTGTTATAGATTGAATTTGTTTTCTCCAAATTCAAATGTTGAAGTCCTAATTTCTAATACTTGAGAATATGACTTTATTTGGAGCTAGTCTTTACAAAGGTGATCAATTTAAACCAGATCATCAAGATGGGCTCTAGTCCAACGTGACTGGTGTTCTCATTAGAAGGGGCATGAATTCTGAGACATTCATAGAGAAAAAATGATGAGAAGAGTCATAGGGAGAAGATGGCCATCTACACCAAGGAGCATGGTCTGGAACACATTTTCCGCTCACTGTACATGGGAAGAACCAATCCTGCTGATAACCTCGATTTTGGATTTTTAGCTCCACAACTATGAGACAATAATTTCCACTGTTCAAGCCACCTAGTCTGTGATACTTTGTTATAGCAGCCCTTACAAACTAACATAAAGGACACGCAGGCACTGGTAACTTGTATTATACATCTACTGCCAATCCCAATGGTAGTGAGACATCTACTTCAGGGCTGTGACTTTCTTATCACATCATTAGTAAAGAACCACGGCTGAGATAATTGGCTGGTTGTAGTCCTTGAGTTGAACCCACACGACGAGCTTGCTTGCTGTCCATGGCTACATCTTCCCTGGGCTCCAACTCTCCAGAAGTAGTGAGCAGTGCTATAAATGTGCCAATTACCACACTTATTTTTGTGAACTAAATGAAAGTTGAATTAGAGAAAGGGATGTTCAAACATGTTTGCTGAGAGAAGGGAATAATTTCTAGGACAGAACGGAACAGCGAAAGTAAGAGGGAATACTGATATGATTAAGGGCACATGATGAAAGATGGGCCTGGC
This sequence comes from Sciurus vulgaris, assembly GCF_902686455.1. Taxonomy (NCBI): domain Eukaryota; kingdom Metazoa; phylum Chordata; class Mammalia; order Rodentia; family Sciuridae; genus Sciurus; species Sciurus vulgaris. The sequence continues at coordinate 41,385,008 of NC_136466.1, read as the reverse complement.
AAGGATATTTGCCATTTACACAGGCCTCTTGTATGCCAGGCCACATTCTATGGACTGTATACCTACTGTAATTGTCTCATAAAAATCCTATACAATACATATTATCATCATTTTGCAGAGGTGAAAACAGATGCATACAGATTAAATGGTTTTCTCAAAATTATCAGGCAGGTTAAATAAGATTAAACCCCAAATGCCTATCCATTGCACTAGATGACTTTCTCTGGAATAAAATAATCACTCTTTCATTTCCTTGAATCAGTAGGAACAGAAATAGGGCTAGATAGAGTGTGTTCTGGGTCACCTCCTCTCTACTGCTTGAGATCCATTCTCCACTTCCCTTCAATGCCTGGGAGTTGGACCTCTGCTTATTGCTTCAGTGGGCTCTCTTGCCTGTCTTTCTTCCTGCCTCTGGTTGAGACAAGCCAGTGCAAGTCAACTGCAGGAGATCAGATGAGAGGAGAAGAGTTATGGTGGGGTTGATTTCCATGCCTCCATCTCTGCTGAGCTGTCCCAGGTTGGCTGTGAGCCTCGAGCACAAGCCATAGTTTCCATCAGGTGACCCTCTCCATAGCTGTCCAGGTTCCAGGAGCAATTCTACTCCCAGCCCTGGAATACTGCCCCATCTTTGTTTTTTGTTTGTTTTTTTTTTTTTTAATCCTGGTCACATTTTTGTAAAAAGTCCCTTTGCCAAATTCTCCTTCAATTATCCAGCTTATGTCTGCCATTTTTGTTCCTCCTGGGACCCTGTCTGTTGAAGAGAATACAGAAAGCTTGAGACCATGAAGAGGAGAGATGGCAGTGAGGCAGGCTCAAAGGGAGGGACTGATGGTGGCAGTAGTCGAGGTCCACAATAGGCAGAAGAGAGTTAGAATGATGGTGTCATGGGGATGGGGTCAGGAGAGGTTCTTAGAGTTGAATGGGGGCCATGCTAAATGGGGTTTCCCCTTTTGGTTACATGGCCAACGATTAGAGGTAGAACCAATTTGCCTAATGTCTGTACATGTTAAGTTTAAGAACTGAAGTAGAACAATGTGTACCAAGATCCTGGCAAAGGTAGAAGAAAAATGGGATGAGCCTAGGAGCTCCCTGGGCTAGCTGTGGAGTGAGATGTGAAGGGAGTCACAGCACAGCATTCTCGGCATCACCACCAAGCTACGTCCACTACCTGGTAGGGGACCAGGAGATGTGACTAGAATAGGTTCAAGTCCTGGGTACTTTCTCTCCCTTATCTGGGACTCTTTGGACTGCTTATGAAGAGAATCTGGACTCTGCCTCAGTCATTCAGATCATGTGGTCCTGGCATCTGGCCTGAGAAATGGCACCTGCCTGCCAAGTCCTGATAGCATCCCCAGTCGGCACTGATGGTGAAATTGGGGTACTATTATTTACTTATTTATTATTTTGCTAAGCATTGTGAAACTCATTAGTCCTGCTATACCAATCAGCTTTCCTCCCTTTGAGGTCCCAAAGGGAGAGAAAAATATAGGAAAAAGTCTGGCAAAAATAAATTACAACAAATATAATGGTCTATTATTAGCTGTGATTTTTATCTCAAACCCCAAAGCAGAGGGTGCTAGTAAGCTGGTAAACACCTTTCTCTTAGGCTAATTAGGACTTGGGTAGACCAAAGTTTGAACTAATGCAAACCCATTGGCTATTAAAGGCACATAAGCAGAGAGAAGTAGTGTCAAGAATTTCAGGACCCAATGCCTAGATCAAAGCTATCCTTGACCTCAGTAGAGGCAGGTATCATTGGCCAGCTATAGACAGTGAGAAAGAAGGGGTATCAGAGAGAAACATACTGACTGAACTAGCTAGAGGGAGTTAACCTGGGTCTGCTTCTCTCTCTGCCACAAGAAAGGATGAAGCTAGAGAGTACTATGCTCTTGTTCCAACTGCTTAACTCAGTTATGCTCACAGGGTCCTAGACTCTACATTAGTGTTCTTCCTTCATGGAGGGACCTAAGAGGGGAGTGATAGGCAGTAAAGGGAGGCTTGGGAATGTGCACCCCGAGGGTCTGTGCCCCTTCCTCTCACCTGTGACCTAGTCACTCCTAACTACCTGACTCCCTTGCAAATGGCAACTAGGCTGGATAAAATATCAAATAACAATGATCCGAAGGCACCAGAGACTGAATTGGGAACATGATCAAGCAGATTTTGCAGGGGAGATGACACTCAGAACAAAGAATGGCATGGTATGAGTTTACAATTTTTATGGACTTTTTTTTGACCCAATGGTAGGCTGAAATTTGCACTCTTTAAGACAGCTAAAAGTCCAGTACAAACTCCAAAATCTTTCTGCTCTGAAAAAAACAGGACTGAGTTTGGGGTAACCACAACTTCTGAAAAATGATGGAGGAAACCTGGAAAGCAGACCAGAGAGAACCCCCTAATTTGACATACAAACTGTCTAAATCTCTGGATGATCCCTGAACCATGCACTACCAGAAGAGACTCCAGAAAAGCTTTGAGCTGTGACCCAAGAGATAGTGCTTACTGTTTGATTCCAGTCAATTGCATTCACTTCTAGGATAGAAAGAACTCCTCAGTATATGAAATGATCCAGTCTCCCCAATGTAGTAGTCACAAGGTGCAAGACAGAAGCTAAAGCAATTGCTCATGCGAATAGCTATCAATTTCTGACCTAAGGTCCAGGACCTTTGCTTGGGAAGAGATGGTGGGGTGATAGTTCTCAAAGCAGAAATCCAGAGACCCTGTCAGGGTCCATGAGGTCAGATTATCTTCATAATAATGCTAAGATGTTCTTTTACTTTTTCATTCTCATTCTCTAACAAGTGTACAGTGAAGTTTTCCAGAAGCTGTATGACAAGCTATGTCAAGACAGATTGAATATAAAAGTAATATAAGAAGCCAACTGTGTTCCAGACATCGAAGAAGTTTGCAAAGATGTGAAACAATGCTACTTACTATTTTTTCTAATTTTGGAAGTTATTTTTCATAAAATGATAAAATTATTATTTTAAATAAACAAAGTATTTTAAAAATCTCTTAGTTTTCATATCTAACATGGTAAATATAGATGACTATTACCCACATAAACAAAAACTCTTAGAATCCTAGGTAGGTGTTAAGAGTGTAGGTGGTCTTGAGATTAGAGAGTTTGAGAATTGTTGGTGTGAGTCAGTTATTATTAAACTCCAGGGTGCATCAATATCACATGGGGAATTTGTTAAAACAAATTTCTGTGCTCCATTCCCGGTTTTTGATTCAGTAGGTCTAGGGTAGAGCCTAAAAATTTTCATCTCTAACAGGTTCCCAGCTGTTTTAGTCAGTTTTTTTTTTTTTTTTTTTTTTTTTTTTTTTTTTTTTTTTCTGCTGTGACTAAAGGACCTGACCAGAACAACTGTAAAGGAGGAAAGGTTTATTTAGGGGCTCACAGTTTCAGAGCTCTTGGTCCATAGACAGACAGCTCCATTCCTTGGGGCTCAAGTAAGGCAGAACATCATGGCAGGAGAGTGAGGCAGAGGAAAACAGCTCATATGATACTCAGGAAGCAGAGAGAAAGAGACTCTACTTGCCAGTTTCAAATACATACCCCATAGCCATGCCCCCAATGAATCACTTCCTCCATACACACCCCACCTGCCTCCAGTAACCACTCAGTTAATCCCATCAGGGATTAACTTACTGATAGGGTTAAGGCTATAAACTAGTAATTTTTCCCCCAAACCTTCTTTCATTGTCTCACACATGAACTTTTGGGGAACACCTCACATTCAAACCATAACACTAACAGATGCTCACCCAGGTCCATTCTAGTGGAAGGGATGCCATGGGTTGCAGACCAGTCACCCTGTAGGACCACAGCATTGATCTCCCAACTGCCAGCAATGTTGCATGCTCTATGGCTGCCAGCTGAGTCCCTCCTCAATCACTCTCTTGTCCATTGCCACATTTCCTCCTCAGGAATGGCCCACAAGCAGTGACCCAGGTCATGGTCACACAAAAGCCCAGCCACTTTGCATCAATGCAGGATAACTCTGAAGAACCCTCTCACCTTTGGAGCTCCCCATGGGATCAGCTGGGGCCCTCATTGCAGCTACATCCCTGTTCAACTTTCTCTGCCCAATCCTGCTTCCTTCACTCACTCAAAGGTGTCATTACCAGTAGAGGTCCCAAATAAATACATATCTCCCTGTCAGAGCACTATGACCTCAGGGGACCAACCTAAAGCAACTGGTATAAAGATGGGCCTGCTTTGTAACCTAGGAAGTGAAGGGTAGAGTGACAGTTCCTTTGATGCCCAAACTTCTTTGATCTTGCAAATGTCTAGACAAATTTGAAACTCAAGTCTCTAGCGGTAGGACATGGATTTTCCTGTGAAATATTCCTGATGGTATGCAGAGCCCCAGAGGGATAGTCCAGGGCAATGATCTGAGCTGGTCAATCTGTCAGTGGTTTGCTGGAACTGACTCATGCAGCTCACGAGATCCGATTGTCATGTATTTAGAAATTTACCAAGTTGGTTGTTAAAACACAGCCTTGTTAAAATTAAATTACAGATGGTCCCTGTCTTACATTAGTTCCACTCATCATTTTTTTGTATTTTATGATGGTGCAAAAGCAATATACATTCAGTTGAAACTGTACTTTGAATTTTGAATTTTGATCTGTTTCTTGGCTAGCAGTAGGTGATAGATGCTCTCATCTTGCTAAACAGCAGCAGTGACCCACAGCTTCCAGCCAGCCATGAGATCAGCAGGGCAAAAAATAGATACTGTATAGTATACTGAATTGCTAAGCTATTATATTCTGTAGATTACATATAGTAAGCACATTTTCAACTTATAATACTTTCAACTTACTGAGAGATAGCCCCATTGTAAATTGATGAGCATCTGTATATATTTACAATTAAATAAAGTATATAAAATACTTATAATAAATTATATATTAAATTATATTTTGAAAGGGTAAAATGTACTCAAACTTATTTCCTAATTATTTTACTACAGTTTACTATTATAAATTTTCTGAAGCCTATTGATACCTTTTGTATTTGTGTGGTCAAAATAGTATATAATGGTGCACCATACAGATACAAAAGATGTTGATAACATAAGAACATAGATAATAGAAAATATAACCAATTAATTAGGAAAAAATGAAAGCAAAGCCAGGTGTCTGGGAGATTAAAGAGTTGTTAAATTCTTTGGGAAACAGTCATTAAGGGTGTGAGTTGATATCTTCCATCCCACCTCAAAAGATTCCCATTTCACCTCCTAACTCAGGAGATTATCAAGGGTGATTCCAGTTGTTTTAGTTCTTTGCGAATGACAGAACTATTCCTTCCCCAGTACAATTCCCCATTGGAATTCTAACTTTATAATTTATTCATCTTATCCTATGTATTCATCTCTTTTAAACCAACTGTGTGTCGAGTATTGGAAGAGAGAAGACACCCCTCTGACTTTGAGGAGATCAAGTCTAACTGAGAATATAGACATGCATACAAGTAATAAAATATAGCAATGTGCATATCTAAGTAAAACCAAACCCAACCCAAACAAAACCTTATCACTGTCTCCTGAACAGGACTTTCACAGAAAAGGAGACACATAAGAAGACACACAGCCCTACTCTTGAACAACTGGGGTCTACCAGGTGGGCAAAAGGTGCCAGTCATGAAGAACACTATGTGCAAAGGCACAGAGGTTATAAAGAAAATGGCCTTTGATTTTTGGTCATGGGGACTACAGAGCTGCCCACACTCTCCCTGGTCCCTGAAGGCCATATGCTGTCCTATCAGCATTAGATCTGCTGGCATTGAGAAAGACCAGCTGGCTTACATGGGAATCACAGCCCTAAGACTGCACTTACAGGCTGCTGTAATCCCTGAGCTAATTGGACCCTATTTCTATATTCATGCACTCTCCAGTTTTGCATGATGATTCAGAGGTTTTACGATTAATCTCATAGTGAAAAGGACATCTGTGGAACTAACGTCTCTGAAAATCTTCCAAGGACTTATCTCAGTTCTAGTTTGGTATGATTTAGATAAACCTGAAGGGTGAGAGGTATTGAAAAGACTTCAGGTGACCTGCAACTTTTGCTGTCTCATTCTAGGATTACATCCAGATTTGGAACTGACCCTCAGCTTGGAATAAATGGTTTGGATGAAGTAAAATTCTGGCAAAGTTTCTAAGAATTTCACCAGCCTATGCAGGAAAGGTGTTCCATTTCTCACATGACAAAAGAGGTTACTCTGGTATTGAAATCAGGACAGCCCAAGTCCCTCCACACCCCTGTATAGCTACAGCTTCTAAGTGTTTGTCTAGGACCAGGAAACCTCAGTGAGTAGCCAAGAGCAATGAGGAGGAAGCACATTGTGGCCAAATGTGTAAGCCCTGTCTTAACTTTCACATTACTAGGGTCAACTGATAGGTTCCAAAGTGGAAGGCTCTGAGTATTTCAGATGGATCACATCAGGCATTTCTTATTCCCCAGTAAGACTGACAGCTCCTTGATGGCAAAGACTGGGTTTGATTTATCTCTGTGTCCTCTTAGAGTTTGGATGGGTGCATGGATGGATGGATGGATGCTGTAGCCCAGTAGGATCTTACAGTGAAAACTTTGAGTAACTTAGAAAATGCTATTGAACACTTCACTGTGTGAAAGAAATTTCGTATGGTGTGTTTATGGATTATTTATATAACCTTCATAGCACTTCTCTGAGTTATTAGTATGACTATTTTACAAATGGAAAAAACCTTATATTTAGAAAATTTTACTCACTTTCTCAAGATCACACAGCAAATGCGAGAAAGAGTCAAGTGATTTATTCTGTCTGACTGCAGTCTTAATTTTCAAAGACAGTTGCATAAGGAAGGTAACTTAGTGCTATAAGTGAAGGGAGGCAGGAGATGGAGAAGGTTGGAGTAATAAGAGAAGGCTTCCTGGGAGAAATGGATTGCAACTGAAGTCTAAAGGATGGTTATTAAAATGTGGAGAACCACAAAGGGGGTTGGAATATGTTCTAGAAGGAAGACCATGGTGGGTAGAAGTTTGTTGAGATGGTAATGGTATGTTCCAGTCACTGAGAAGATAGATAAAAGAGGAAGGTTAGTTTAGGGCCAAATATGGTTCTGAGCCACGCTTCCTCATTGTCTGCATCCTGGGGCTTGCTCATTAAGCTGAGAAAAGATATCAGTCCTGCACATTACTCCCTCCATTAGTGAGTCTGGCCTGCTGTGACTCAGCCCAAGGGAATAAGGAAAACGGAAGTACCTGCATCCGTGCCAGGGTTGCATGGGAGTTCTTTCCCTATCAGGTAGCTGCCTGCTCCTGTGGCTTAGACAACATTGGTTGAAGTCTCCAAGGCATCTACCACTGGCATTGTGAGAGGAAAAGAAAATAGGCTGAATAAGAGGCAGATTTGAAAGTAAGCAGGAAGTCCCTTAGAACTCTTGCCAAGAGGATCTGCTGTACTTGGTGTTCGATTAGAAATTATAATAGAAGAGGGCTCTTGGAACAAGTTACAGGGTGAAGGAAAGCTGTTCCAATATGTTTGAAAATGGGGCATGGAGTGCTCCCCATTTCAGCTCATGAGGTCAGGGTGTCAAAGGGATCATTGGCACAGATATTGAAGACTCTGTGAAAGGGTGGAGAGAATCAGTAGTTATAATCAGGATCTACGAGCCAGGCGGTATGCCAGACACTCCATGTGTCATCTCATTAAATCTTAGAACACTTCTATGAGGATAGAGAGATTCAGAAAGGTTAATTGACTTGCCTAAAATCATCCAGCTTTTAAGTTTTTGAGTCATATTTGAATGCCAATTCTGTCAGGCTCTCAGCACTTTGCATTGCAAACTGCTTCTGCAAAAATATTCTACGTTTTCTCCACCTGGGAGTAAAGTATGATACAGACCAGTGAAAACCAGGTGTCTTGACCATCAGCCCATAAGAATGCCTTAGGTCATGCAAATTAAGGATATTAGAAAGGATGTTAGGCCAGTAATTAAAGACCTGAGATACAGTTCCTAGGCTTTTTGATGAGTACATGCATGACTCTTAAACTTGGAGGGAGTATATGTAAATGAATCATCATAGTGACTAACTGTGAATGCGTAATAAATGCAACTTGCTATTATTTGAAGCACTAAATATTGCTTGAGGAATTCTAGAAATGGCTTCATGGTTGGAAATCACAAAATTAGACCATTTCTAAAGTCCTTTTAAGTTCTAAAATTCTGATTCATTCCGCCTTCCCTATCCCTATCCTCAAGGTTTTCCTAGAAAGTTTTGAAACTACATAGAAGTATAAATCTCAGTCCTAATTCCATTATTTAGAGGAATCTACAGTTAAAACTCATTATATTTTCTCAAATCTATCTCCCCGTATATTTTTACATAGTAAATATTATGCTACATAAGTGTCTATCTTGTTATCTTCATTTAACTTTGTATAAGTATTTTCTCATATGTTTAGGATTCTTCCTAAATAATATTTTTAATGAGTGAAGAACAATCTGTCATTTTGATATTTCTGAGATGTTGGACATTTAGCTTGTTTACAACATTTGGCTAAAAATAATGCTTCAATTAAAATCTTTGTTCAATCAATCATACCATATAAAATTATTTCTTCAAGACAGAGATTCTGATTGTCAGAAGAAATTCTAGTGCTTTTAAAATGTTATCCCAATTCTTGACTTAAAGGCCTTTTGCCAACTTAAGTTGTTTCTTCAAGTAATTTTTTGAACAAGGATATGTAAATGGCACATTTATTTAACATATGTATTTCATATATGCTTTCATATATGAGCTATCATATTTCATTGTTTTTCCCTCAAAACTGTGGTTCTTGTTCTATGAAATTTAGTGGCACAGAAGAAAAATTTAAGCCAATTAGATACATGGTTATTGTGACTCGCTTGCAAGTTATCTGAAAGAATGTGTGGATGATTCTCTTTTTATGATCAAAATTACTTTATAATTAATTCCATTAGTTTCTTTATAATTAAATATCTTATTTCTGCTTTGTGTCTAGGTATAGGTCATTCTATGTTTTTTTTTTTTTATGTACCACATTTTCTTTATTCATTCATCTGATAAAGGGCACCTAGGTTGGTTCCATAGTTTAGCTATTTGTGAGTTGAGCAGCTATAAACACTGATGTGGCTGTGTTACTGTAATATGCTGAATTTAAGTTCTTTTTTTTATTGTAAACAAATGGGATACATGTTGTTTCTCTGTTTGTACATGGAGTAAAGGCATACCATTTGTGTCATCATACATTTACATAAAATGTTGTTTGATTCATTCTGTTATTTTTTCCCTCCCCTCACCCCTCCCACCCCACTTTTCCCTCTATACAGTCCTTCCTTCCTCCATTCTTGCCGCCCTTCTTAACCCCAACCCTAAACCTAATCCTAAACCAACCCTAACACTAACCCCTCCCACCCCCCATTATGTGTCATCATCTGCTTATTAGCGAGATCATTCCTCCTTCGGTTTTTTGAGATTGGCTTATCTCACTTAGCATGATATTCTCCAATTTCATCCATTTACCTGCAAGTGCCATAATTTTGTCATTCTTTATGGCTGAGTAATATTCCATTGCATATATATGCCACAGTTTCTTTATCCATTCATCAATTGAAAGACATCTAGGTTGGTTCCACAATCTGGCTATTGTGAATTGAGCAGCTATGAACATTGATGTGGCTGTATCTCTGTAGTATGCTGATTTTAAGTCCTTTGGGTATAGGCCAAGGAGTGGGATAGCTGGGTCAAATGGTGGTTCCATTCCAAGCTTTCTGAGGAATCTCCATACTGCTTTCCAGAGTGGCTGCACTAATTTGCAACCCCACCAGCAATGTATGAGTGGACCTTTCTCCCCACATCCTTGCCAACACCTATTGTTGCTTGTGTTCTTGATAATTGCCATTCTAATTGGGGTGAGATGAAATCTTAGGATAGTTTTGATTTGCATTTCTCTTATTACTAGAGAGGGTAAACATTTTTTCATATATCTGTTGATTGCTTGTACATCTTCTTCTGTGAAGTGTCTCTTCATTTCCTTAGCCCATTTGTTGATTGGATTATTTGTATTCTTGGTGTAGAGTATTTTGAGTTCTTTGTATATTCTGGAAATTAGTGCTCTATCTGAAGTATGAGTGGCAAAGATTTTCTCCCACTCTGTAGGCTCTCTCTTCACATTATTGAGTTTCCTTTGCTGAGAGAAAGCTTTTTAGTTTGAATCTATCCCAGTTGTTGATTCTTTCTTTTATTTCTTGTGCTATGGGAGTCCTGTTAAGGAAGTCTGATCCTAAGCCAACAAGTTGAAGATTTGGACCTACTTTTTCTTCTATAAGATGCAGGGTCTCTGGTCTGATTCCGAGGTCCTTGATCCATTTTGAGTTGAGTTTTGTGCAGGGTGAGAGATAGGGGTTTAGTTTCATTCTGTTGCATATGGATTTCCAGTTTTCCCAGGACCATTTGTTGAAGAGGCTATCTTTTCTCCATTGCATATTTTTGGCACTTTTGTCTAGTATGAGAAAATTGTATTTATTTGGGTTTGTGTCCATGTCCTCTATTCTGTACCATTGATCTACCTGTCTATTTTGGTGCCAATACCATGCCGTTTTGTTACTATTGCTTTGTAGTATAGTTGAAGATCTGGTATTGTGATACCCCCTGCTTTGCTCTTCCTGCTAAGGATTGCTTAAGCTATTCTGGGTTTCTTATTCTTCCAGGTGAATTTCATACTCGCTTGCTCTATTTCTGTAAGGTACATCATTGGGATTTTAATTGGAATTGCATTGAATGTGTATAGCACATTTGGTAGTATGGCCATTTTGACAATATTAATTCTGCCTATCTAAGAACATGGGAGAGCTTTCCATCTTCTAAGGTTTTCTTTAATTTCTTTCTTTAGTGTTCTGTAGTTCTCATTGTAGAGGTCTTTCACCTCTTTTGTGAGATTGATTCCCAAGTATTTTATTTTTTTCGAGGCTATTGTGAATGGGGTAGTTTTCCTAACTTCTCTTTCTGAAGATTCATCACTTATGTATAAAAATGCATTGGATTTATGAGCATTAATCTTGTAACCTGGTACTTTACTGAATTCACTTATGAGTTCTAAAAATTTTCTAGTGGAATTTCCAGGTTCCTCTGAATATATAGTCATGTCATCAGCAAACAGGGATAGTTTGAGTTCTTCTTTTCCTATTCGTATCCCTTTAATTTCTTTGGTTTGTCTAATTGCTCTGTCTAGAGTTTCAAGGACGATGTTGAATAGAAGTCATTCTTACTGATTCTATCTGGGAATGTTATAAGACTCCCCATTCCCCCAGTATCTTGCTATCAAAGTTCCTTCTTTTACAAAAATGCAGAACTTTCTTCTATTATGTTCTTTATTATTGATTTAGTACCAGCAAGTCTAAACTTTTACTTAGAAAATCTTATAGTTGTTAAATGAACAGTCTACTTTGTTTTCCTTCTGTATACTATAACTTCTATTTAAATATTTATCCCATTCCTCTGATTATTAAATATTTTTAAAAGATTGATTCCTTACACAATTAAATTGATTTTTCCTGCAATTTCTAATCTTTAATGATTCCCAAATGAAATTAATTTTGTACTTTCAGTTTATGGGAAATCTGTTATCTATCTTCTGTTGGCTCTTATCATGTTGTCTTTTCATTTTATTTTATTCTTACATTGTGGATTGCTGTTTCTGTTTCATAAAAACCACATACCCTGGCATCTTATTAGTTGTCTGAATAATTTTCTGAACTCTGTTTTCTGTAGTAAATTATCTTCAAAGTGTTGCGGTTCTTCTGCATAGAATAATATAACCCTTCAGCAGTCTTGCAGAACATTCTCATAGATTCCATCGAATTTTCATCCCATGTGCTTGAATAAATGAGCTATATCTAGACCCAAATGTTGCTTCAGGTACGTCTAACATTGGGACCTTTGATTTCGAGTGACCTTTTCTTCTCATATTTCATAATCAAAGAGCAAATGACATAGTTCCAAGTCTGATTTCCTATTACCTCTGGGCACTCAACCAGCATGGAAAAAAAAATGCTAGTGCGCGCGCACACACACACACACACACACACCCAGGCAGTTTTACCACACAACCATACATCTTGTTTAATCATTTCTTCAGAGTTTATGTCCCTTAATAAGATTAAGTTCACTGGAAAAAAATGTGTGTGTTTGGTGTGCACTGAAGGAGTGAGGGAGCAATACTTTGCCCCCAAATCAGCATTTGCTCTTGAGAGCTGTTGCTCTATGATCTTTGTTGTGTGCTTGAACTTGGTAGATAGTAATGAACAAAGTTTCTACCTCCTTACTTTAGGGTAACAGATTTTTTACAGGCAAGTTGGTGATAAATATGGAAAGGTTGTGTCTAAGATTATGGAAATATTTCACTGTAAGCCAGAATCAGCCTTTTAGAATCCAAATGTCTATCTGGGATTCCTGAGTCACAGGGGCTGTACCAATACATTCTAGACTGAATGTAATTTCTCCAAGAGAGAAGCAGATGTTGCTGGTATAATCTCCTTTTTCTACTTTCCCTCTTTTTACCTTTCTAGTAGCTGGTCTCCTCCATTTTTCTAAGTCACTCTTTTGTCTAACGTCTTCTCTTCTTTCCTTTTAAGCAACAACTTCTCAAATATTCCTGTTCCTAGGATGAATTCCAGGTGACAATGAAGAGATCTTTCTGTAGCAATGAGTTATGAGAATAATTATTTTCTTTTACATGTCTCTAATTTATAAAACATAGATACCATCAATTTCTAATGCATTGAGTAGTTATGCTTAATTATTTTTTTACATCATTTCCCACTAATGTGTTTAGGGAAAGTGATTATTAGAGACGTGATTGAAGCACTAGCAATGCTATTTGAGAGACAGATGGTTCATCTAAACATGAGAGCTCCAACCTTCAGTAGGAAAATGGAATCATAGACCATGTGGAATGGTAGATTTGTGAGACCCAGTGTTGTTTGTGTGCATGACTATGCCACCCTGTGGTTATCGAGGCTGTCGGTCATGATCATGTGATACAGGACCAAGGTAGAGTTTTAAGACTTGTTAAAATGGTATACATCATGAAGTGATAGTCTTCCTAGATCTCTGAATGAATAATATTCCCTTTAGTGACTTTCTATAGTTTAAGATAGAATGATCATTCAGGACTCATAACCACTTGAAAGAATGTGGGGGAATTGGCAGAAACTTGGCATTTGTCTTTCTCCAATGCTAACTTCTGCCATTGGGAAAGCAGTGGAAGTTGTATAAAACATAAATGCCAAAAATTACTGCTCCCCTCCTTTCTGATTCCATCTTTCTCCTCTACAGTGTGACAAACCTGCTCTCAAGGATCCTTGTTCTCCTCTCCACTTTAATTGCTCTGCTTTCTTTTGTGGAATGCTGAAAGCAGGATGTCCTCTTTTATTCACTGAGAAATCTTCCTCCTCTCATTTAAATTCCATTTCTTTTAAGAAAACTATGTTGGCCTTGGCCCAAATTGCAGCCTCATATATCCTCTTTCCTTCTGCTCAAACTAAATTACTCAGAAAAAGGAAGAAATAAAAGTTAACATAAGCAAACATTATCTTAAGAGTGAATGATAAAATTAAGAATAATGTTGTCATAGGAGTCCAAAAGATTTTAGAATGATACATATGACTAGAATATTGAAGTTCATGGGAAACCTCTCTTCTACTCAAATGTAAATAACAATAATAGTTTATTGAAGGTTGATTACATATCAGCCATAGCATAGACTTGGAAATTAAATGATGACTTAGATATAGCCCCTTTCATAGAAAGGCTGATAAACACAAAGTAGAAATAACAGCATGATGTGAACCTGAGATCACCTGTGGATATTCCTACACAGGAGTGATGTGATGGTTAACTTCAGGTGTCAACTTGAATGGATGAAGGTATTCCCAGGTAGCAGATAAAGCATTACTCCTATGGATGTTTGTGAGGGTGCCTCTGCAAGAGACTGGCATTTGAATCAGTAAACTGAGTGAAGAAGATCTTCCATCACCCAATGTGGGTGAGCATCAGCCCATCCATTGGTGACCCCAAGAGAACAAAAGACAGAGGAAAGGCAAATTTGCTCACTCTTCTTAGACTGGGACATCCTTAGACATGAGAAATCAAGATTCTTGGGGATTCAAGATTATAGAATAGAGGTACCTAGCACTCACCTTCTCCACAAAAAAGAACAAAAGTAAAAATATATTGTTGCATTTTGAGTTGAGTGACCATGGGAAAACACTGAAAATCAGCAATAGAGAGACTGGAACTTTGAAAGATTCAGAGACCTGGGAGAACAACATAGAAATGGACACAAAACGTTCCAAGATTCACCATTCTAGTTTTACACCTGGGGGAGGGAAAATCTCCCCTTTCCAGGATTAAGGGTGAAAGAGAGTCCCACCAAGCTGGAGCAATCCTAGCTACTGAAAAGTCTTAAAAACTTCACAGGTTTTCACCACATCTAATAAGTTACCTGAAATCAGCATCGTAGATTTTTCTTTGTAAAAGAATCTCACTTTTCCCAGCAAACACCAAGAATGCTGTAGCCAGGAGCCATCTTGAAAAAGAAGTATTATCTGAGTTTGAACTTCTCTAGGGGTTAGGAACCATACATGTTTCCATCTCTGGACTCCAGAAACATGCTACTGTATTCCTTTGTGAACCCAACTTGACCCATGAGAGTGAGTATGACCTAAACTGCTGGTGTCCTGTACTATACAGAACAGGTGTTGTGACATGGGAAAGAAGAGAAGACTATGCCCTCAAGAACCAGGATATCTGGGTAATTGCTCTCTGAGGCCAAGGGTATGACCAATCAAGTGTAGCTTTGCCCCAGTACTTGGACTGAATGCATGACTGAGCCATGCTCAGGTGTCTGTTACTGGCAGAGTGCAGAAGAAATACTGATTCTCACTGCTGTCTTGCCCACAGGGGTGTGCTGAACAGACCTACAGAAACTCTGGATCTCCATCTATTTCTAAAGGAGTTGTAAATAGGACAAAAAAACAAAAACAAAAACAAAAAAAAAAAAACAAAAAAAAACTTGCTCCAACTATCATATCTCCAGGAATGCAGGGTCAGGGAGACCTGAGAGAAATTTTGTCCAGTGCCAGTCACAGACCTGCTCCCACACATGTACTACTTCCAGCAAAGAGAAACACCACGGTTCCCACTGCCATTTCAATTCCAACCCTTGTCTGACATGTACTGCTGTCAGGACTGGGTGGGAGTGCCACAGAGAAGGTATTGTGTTCCCCACCACGAACTTTCCTTATGCAGTATCTGAGCCTGCACCACTGATTGATCAGAGAAAAAGTACTTCAGGATCTTCACCACGCTGAGGCTCCTAGTGCCAGAGGCCCTTACCGGTAACATAGCTAGCATGAACACTATCAGCTGCAGGGGCCACCAATCCCACTGTAAGTGTAACCATACAGCGCTCCCCACACTCACTGCTGTCTTCAACACACCTCTCTGCATTGCTAGATTATCTTTGCTCTTTCATGGCACTCAGAGAAAGTGGATCTTTCTAACTCTGTCATGCTATACGCTATGCCCAAAATCATTAATCATAGCCAAAGAAGTTAGAGGGAGGCTACAGTATGGTGCCTATCTGGAAATAAACCCAACGTTGAAGAACAAACTGACACTTATAGATACATCTTCAGGAGACAGCCACTTACCAAGAAGGCCAATCCATAAAAGTGGTAGAAATACCTGATTCACCAGATAAAAATATTGTCAAAGCACAAGAAATGTGAAAAAAACAAAACGGGTAATATGGTATCTCCAAAAGAACATAACAGCTTTTTAGCCATAGATTCCAAAGAAATTGGTATGGATGAAATACCTGATAAATAATTTAAAAGAATGATTATTAAAAAGCAGTAGGAGATACAGGAGAGGGAGAAAGCAGCAGATAAAAAGTTAAATAAAATTAGGAAGAAAACATAGGATATGAATTAAAAAGTCAGCAAAGAAATAAAGATTTGAAAAAGAACCAAATATAAATCTTAGAAATGAAAAACTCAATAAATCAAATAAAAATACATTGAAAGTCTGAAGAACAGACTAGATCAAAGGGAAGAAAGAATATCTGAACTAGAAAAAGGGTTTTTTTGAGATATTTCAGACAGACAAAGATAGAAAATAGAAAAAAGAAATAAGAAAAAGAAAAAAAAACAGAATGAAGAAAGCATTGGAGATCTTTGGGTGGGACATCATTAAATGAAAAAAAATACACACCATTTGAATACTTGATGAGAAGAACAAGGTTAATGGTATAGAAAACCTATCCAATAAAATAATAGAAATTTGGGGGCTGGGGGTATAGCTCAGTTGGTAGAGTGCTTGCCTTGCAAGCAAAGGCCCTGGGCTCAATCCCCAGCACCACCTGCCCCCAAAAATAGAAATTTTACTTAATCCTGGGGAAAATATGGGCATCCACATACAGGAGGTTGTAGGACCTCAAATAGACATGATCAGAAAATACTTTCACTATAGCATATTATACTCAAACTATCAAAAGTCCAAAAATAAAATAAAAATTATAAAATCTGCAAGAAAAAACAAGTCACATTTGAGAGTATTCCCATGAAACCAATAACAGATTTCTCAGCAGAACTCTGCAGACAAAAAGGTAAAGGAATGCTATATATCAAGTCCTGAAACAAAATAATTATAATCACGTATAATACACCCTTTAAGAAATGAAGGAGAAATAAAGATCTTCCAAGACAAGTAACAATCGAAGAAATTCATGACAACCAAATCAGCTTTACAAAAGACATTTAAAGGAGTCCTATATCCAAAACTGAAAGAAAGGTAACTACCATCATGAAAGCATGTGAAAGTATAAGTCCCACTAGAAGAATGAATACAACACAGAGAAAATAATCAACCATTATAAATGGTTGATTTATAATCAACCACCAAGCCACAAAGATGAATAAGAGAGGACGAAAAGAACAAGGGACAGGAATATTCAAAAACTAGAAGAAAATCGACAAAATGATGGGAATATGTCCTTACCTATCAATAATAACATTGAATGTTATGCATTAAATTCTCTGATTAAAAGTTTTACTGAATGAGTAGATAAAAAATAGGATCTAATAATATGAGTTTACCAGAAACTTATTTCACTGGTAAAGACACATGCACACTGAAAGTAAAAGGATGGAGAATGATATTCTAAGCAAAGGGCACTCTAAAGTGAGCAGGAGTAGTAGAAATACAAATGTATTTTAAGTATTTTAAGATGACAATAACTGTAAGAAGAGACAAATATGGTCACTATATAATGATCAAGGGACCAATCAAAAAGAAGATAGTATGTTTCCAAATCTATATGCACTTACTGTAGGAACACCCAATTTTATAAAAAAACACTATTAGATCTAAAAAAAAATAGGCTCTAATACAAGAATAGTTGGATAATTCAGCAATGTACTTTTATTACTTTTATTATCCAGACCAAAGCACAAACAAGCAAACAAAAAACTCAACAAAGAAACATCAGAGTTAAACTATACTATACACCAAATGAACCTAACAAATGTTGGCAAGATAATCCATCTAACAGTGGCAGAATACACATTTTTTCATTGGTGTGTAGAACTTTCCCTAGAATAGAGCCTATATTACTCCACAAAACAAGTCTTAACAAATAAAAATATGAAATTGTATCACATATCTTTTCTGAATACAATGTGATAGAAGTAGACATCAATGAAAGAAATTTTGGAAATTATATAAATACATGGAGACTGAACAACACATTTTGCACAACGGGTCACTGAAAAACTTAAAAATGAAATAAAAACATTTCTTGAAACAAACAAAAATGGAAATATATGCCAAAACTAATGAGAGACAAAAAAAAAGCAGCATTTACAGAGAAGTTCATAGCAGTAAGTGCCTACATTGAAAAAAAAAAGAAATATTTCATACAAAAAAACTAGTCATGCATCTAAAAAATTTAGGAAAGCAAGAACAAACCAAACTGAAAATTACTATGAAAACAGAAATAATGAAGATTAAATGAGAAATAAATGAAATAAACTGAAAAAAGAAAACTACAAAACATTAATGAAACAAAGAGTTGGATTCTTTTAGAGTTAAAAAAAAATCGACAAGTTTTTAACTAGCTAACCAAGAATAAAAAAGAGATAATACCCAAATAAATAGAATCAGAGATGAAAAATGTGACATTACAACTTGATACAGTCAGACTACAAAGGGATTATATACAAAAATAATTTCCTAACAAATTGGAAAACTCAGAAGAAATGGATAAATTTCTGAACATACATATCGCCTCCCAAATTCAAACATGGAGACATAGAAACTTGAATAAATCAATAACAAATATTGAGATAGAGTCAGTAATAAAATATCTTCTGATAAAGAAAAGCCCAGCACTGGATGGCTTCCCTGATGAATTGTACCAAACTTTTAAAGAAGAAATAATGCCAGTTCGTATCAAATTATTCCAAACAACTGATGGGGGGACCTTAACAAACTCACTTTATGAGGCCAGCATCACTTTGTTACCAAAATCAGACAAATAGATGACATAAAAGGAAACTACAGACCAATATCCCAGGTGAAGATAGATGCAAAAATTCTCAACAAAATACTAGCAAATTAAATTTAACAGTATATTACAAAGATCATTCACCATAACTCAGAGATGCAAGGATGGTTTAACATATACAAATTAATAAATATAATATATCAAATAACAATATGATCATATTAATAGATGCAGAAAAATCATTTCATACAATTTAGTGTCCCTTCATGATAAAATCTCTGAACAAATTAGGTATAGGAGGATTATACCTGTACATAAGAAAAATCATAATGTTGAACAACCAACATCATACTCTATGGAGAAAAGCTGAAAGCATTTTCTTTAAGATCAGGAACAAGACAAAGGAATCCACTTTCTGCTCTTATTCAATATAGTACTAGAAGTTTTAGTCACAAAGATTATAGAAGAGGAATAAATAAATGTCATACAAATAGGTAGGGAGGAAGTCAAACTATACCTGTTTGCAGATGAAACTCTGCAAAATAAAAAAAATAAATAAAAAAAAATAGAAAAACCCATAGACTCCATCAAAGGACTATCAGAACTGATAAACAAATTGAGTAATGTATCAGGATATAAAATCAACTACATTATCAATAGCTTTTCTATACACAAGTAATGCATTTGCAGAGAATGAAATCACAAAGAAATCCCATTCACAATATTTACCAAAAGCAAATAAGTAAAATACATAGGAATAAACTTAATTCACAAAGTAGAACTCTGTAACAAAAATCACAAAACCCTGATGAAAGAAATTGAAGATGACACTAAGAGATGAAAAGACTCTCTATGTTCATGAATTGGAAGAATTAAAATGTTAAAATGTCCCTACTACCCAGAACAATCTACAAATTCGATGCAGTCCTCATCAAAATACCAATGACATTCTTCACTAGAACTGGGAAAAATAAACAACCCTAAAATTCCTATGGAAGCATGAAAGCCCTCTAATAACCACTCAGTCTTGAGTAGAAAGAACAATGTTGGAGGCTTTGCAACACATGATTTGAAGACATACTGCAGTCATATAATCAAAACAGCATGGTATTGTCATAAAAACAGGCACACAGACCAATGGATAAGAGTAGAGAAAAACCCAGGAATCTATAGCCAGCTCATTGTCAGTAAAAGTGTCAAAAACATACATTAGAGAAAGGCCAGCCTCTTTAACCAATAGTGATGAGAAACCTGGATATTCACCTGTGGGAAACTAAAATTTACCCCCTATATCTTTGTTCTGTATACTAATTAACTTGAGATGGATGAAAGATCTAAGTGTAAGACCTGAAACTCTGAAACTATTAGGAGAAAACACAGGAGAAACAGTTCAAGACATTGTACAAGCAACAATTTTCTGGCTAGGACTCCAAAAGCATAGGATAAAAAGCAAAAATTGACAAAAGGGGTCACCTCAAACTAAAAGGCTTATATATAGCAAAGGAAAATAATCAAAAGAGGGAAGAAAGAATAATCTACAGAGGGGCAGAAAATATTTGTCAGGTACTCCTCTGACAGTTAATATTCAGAATACATAAGAAGCTCAAAATACTAAACAATAGAGACAAAGCAATCCAATTTTAAAATAGGTAAATTATCTAAATAGATACCTCTCAAAAGATGATACACAAATAGCTAACAAATATATGAAAAAAAGCCAGTATCATTGGCCATCATGGAAATTCAGACCAAAACAAAAATAGAATTTCATGTCACCCTGGTTATAATGGATATTATATTTTTAAAAGTTACAAATGCTGGAGAGGATTTGGATAAAAAAAAAAAAAACTCTTATACATTATGGATGGGAATATAACTTAATATGGCCACTATGAAAAACAGTATGGAGATTTCTAAATAACAAAGAAACAGTAACACAAACAGAAGAACTAACACATGATCTAGTTATCAAGATCCCACCCCCGAGTATATATCCAAAGGAAATTACATCAGCATGCCCAGGAAATACTTGTTCATCCAGATTTGTTGTGACATTATTCCACCATTCACAATAGCTCAGATAATCAACCTAGTTTCCTATTAGTAGATGAATAAAGAAAATGTTATATATACAGAATGGAGTATTATTCAGCCACAAAGAAGAACAAAATCTTGTCATTTACAGCAAAATGGATAGTACTGAGGATATTATGTTAAGCGAGATAAATCAGACACAAAAAGACAAGTATTGAATGTTCTCTGTCATATGTAGAAGGTAAAAAGGTCAACTTAAAAGTAGAGTAGTTAATCCTAGAGATTGGGAAGAATATGTTAGGGGAGGATGGGTAGGAAAAGATTTGATCAGTGCATACTATATGCCATATGAACTATCACTGAACCCCATTAATATGTACAATTAATATGTGCCAGTAAAATTTTTTAAATAGAAATCAAGGTTCTCAGGACTTTGGGCTCTAGGACTTGTACCACTCCTAGTTTTTCAAGCCTTGGGCCTTGGAAGGAGCCATGGTACTGGGTTCCCTGGTTCCCTATGGGTTCCATTTCTGTGGAGAACGCTGACAAATACAAGTGACTTTATCTGTATCTGGAGGTTTGGGGAAGACATCAAGCAGAGGTGAGTTGTTAGTTGAATTTTGAAGAACAAAGAGGAATTTGGGCTTAAAATTAATAAGTATACATTTATCTTTTAAAGTGTTTATCAGGTAAATGTATATTTATTAATTTTAAACTCAAACATGTACTACATTTTAAAAAATTCAGCATGTAGCACATGAAGTAAAAATAGTACTCTCTTAAGTGTGTAACAATGAATTTTAAGTGGTTCAAAAAACACTATTTCTAAGACATTGGTTAAATAAACAGTGGCATATTCACCCAGTGGTATTTTCGGTGATTGTGATAAACCTAAGAAACACCTCTGTAATCATGCCATATAATATTCCAGGTATATTACTAAATTGAAAAAGGTAAATTGAAGGAAGTATTTCTGCTATAATGTGTTTGTGTAATAAGCAGGGAGGGAGATTAAAACATATGACATATGCATATTTTAACTTGGCTATTTAAAAGAGAAGTGACATACTACAGGAGGTAATTACAAAATTTTGTGGGTATGCATTGCTTTAAATATCTGATTTTTGAACTTTTATTACTTATGTGATCAAAAATAAAATTATGAGAGGGAAATGAGAGGGGGTATGAAAGATGGTGGAATGAGACAGACATCATTACCCTATGTACACATATGATTACATGAATGGTATGAATCTACATTATGTACAACCATAGAAATGAAAAGATGTACCCCATTTGTGTACAATGAACCAAAATGCAGTCTGTAAAAATAAAGAAATAAAATAAAATTCATATTAAAAATACATTTTTTTTAAATTGAAAAAGAAAAGGAGGGAATTTGGTGAGTTAAATAAAATGGTGAAGAACCTAGCAGGCAGAATGAAGAATATGGAAAAAGGCTTTTGAAGTCTTAAAGAGCAGGGCACATTTGGGGGAAGGTGTCTTAGTCCATTCTGTGTTGCTGTAACAGAAGACTGGGTTATTTGTAAAGAACAGAAATTTATTTCTCACAATCCTGGAGGCTGAGAAGTATAAGATCATGGTATCTGCAAATTCATCCTCTGGATCCAAAATGGCACCTGTGCTGAATTGTATCCTTACATGGAAGAAGAGTAAGAAAGAGTGAATACACCTCCACAGACCCTTTTCATGGCAGCATATGTCTATTGATAAGGGCAGAGACCTCATGATAGTTTGAAGCACATGGATTTTGTAGGACACATTCAGACCATAGCAGAAGGCAAAAAGATCAGTATAACTGGAACATAATACCAGGAAGGGCTGCAGGGAGGGTGGTATGACATGAGGCTGAGAGAGTCAGTGGAGACTTATTTTGAAGGTAGCTTAGGACATAGGATGATAAAGGCTTTTATCTTCGAGGTTGTGGGAAACCACTGGTGGGCTTTGAGTAGGAATTCTATGGCATTCAGTTCTTTTCTTAGAAAGTTCATTCAGGTTACAGTATACAGCAGAGGGTGAGGGGGTTGGAGATGTGATGATGGGAGAAGAAAAACTAATAAGAAAGTTATGGCCATGATCCAGGCAAGAAAAAGCTCAGATCACAGCAGGGAAGGATGTCTTCAGAGAGCACAAATTGTCATTCTGCTTTCAACTGATGCTACAGAGTATCAACAGTGTCCCAGGAATAAAACGTAAAAATGTGGAGAGATTGTTCCTGATCTTTTCTGACACACTCAACTCTGTTGAACTCTAAAAAAGGAAATCTTGCATTTGGCCATCTTTTCCCATGATTTGCATTTTATTGTTGTTGTCTGCAATAGTGAGAACTATGCTAACCAATATCTGTGATGGTTTCCATCTCAAGGAGTTCTAGGTCCTATTTTATCATGACTCCCCATTCACTGTGAAATCAGGTGATTGGTTTGCATGCATAAATCATCCAAATAGAGAAACCCAATAAGTTCCACTGAAAAACAGCTCCGTACACCCGTCACCAGTCTAATAATCCTTCGGTGGAAGGAAGGTCTCTCTCCCAGGGAAACCATCTAAAACATTGTCAGCCTCCCTTTGACAGCTCTTCTGTTTGTTTCTGAAGTACATCATGGGCCAGCACTGCCCTCTCCTGGAATCTTGAAGTTATAGTTTGATGTTCTCTGTTTCAAGCACAGAGATTTTTCCTACAGAAAGAAGTCATTGTTAATATTAGTTTTCTCAGCTTGGAGACCTAAATTAATGAATCATTTGGAGCCAAAAGTTATGGCTGAAATGGGGATCCAGGAGAAGGCTATTTGACCATGGACAATGAAGGAGACCAATGATGTAGTAAGCAAAACACACAAAGAACCTGAATTTGCTACTTGAAGCTGGGTTCAAATGTCAGCACCTCTCGCCTACCTGTGGCCACAGACAGATCATTTCCTCTTCTTCCAACCCACAGGACCCTTCTGAGCACTGGATGTGATCAAGCAACTAAGATCATCTTCATGTGGCAAATGTTCAACTTTTGTCATCTAAAAATCTGAAATGTCTTTAGGGAATGTAATTGCTAGAAATTTTCTGGAACAACAACAACAAAAAAGAATCTGCTAGCAAAGATCAACTATAAACACAGATTAGAGTCATTTTTGACCTAACTAAGCTTTTAGAATTTATCCTATGAAAAAATAACTAAAATATGTAAAATGCTGCATGTACAAATACATTCATTATAGTATTATGTACTGTAAAATTTGAAAATAATCCTAATGTGAATGTCCAAAATATGAAGGACATGGTTAAATTGACTTGTAATGTCTATACCATGTTTTTATGGTAGAATTTAAAAGCAAATTTTATGGAAAACTTTAGAATAAAAAATGCATGATGTTAAAGGAATAGACTGTATCAAGCATGATATCAGAGATATACATATATAAAAAGTAGAAAAAGTATTTGAAATGATAAAATTAGATGACATAAATTAGTTGACACTGGTAAAGACAGAGTCAAAATGGACACTTTCATGTACTTCTGACAGAAGTGAAAATTTGTAAAGTTACTCTGGACAGACTTTTAGAAAAAGAAGTTAAAATAAGAAAAGTGCATATGATTTTATTCTGGGGGAATAATCCCATAGAAAAAGTTGTATATAGTTGTATATGGGAACAAAAAATATGAGCATAAGGATGTTTATTGACAAATTGTATAACAGCAAAAAATTAGAAACAACTGTTTTGCCCACACATTGGGAATGGGTAAATGAATCCTGATATGGGTGTTTATCTGCATAGATGAGGAATTCTGAGGGAGCAAACCACACTCACAGCTGGACGACTTAAGAAAACACAAAAGGCTTTCATTCACATTGTTGCGTCAGCACAGTGGGGGACTCAGCTCTGTCATCTTAGAGATTAGGGTAGATCTATGCTGCCCTATTTAGTGACCACTAGTCACATGTGACAACTGAGCACTTGAAATGTGGCTAGACTGAATTAATATACACTATAAGTGTAACATACACTCACTGACTTGAAAGTTGGTATAAAGACTCAAAACAGCTTACTAGTAACCCTTAATATATTTTTTTTATATTTCATTATGGTATTTATTTCTTTTCTTTTATTAAAAATCATAAATTTACAAAGGGCAATGTTGTTTGATTCATTCTGTTATTTTTTTCCCTTTCCCCCACTCCTCCAACCCCTCTTTTCCCTCTATACAGTCCTTCCTTCCGCCATTCTTACCACCCTCCTTATTCCTAAGCCTCAACCTAACCCTAAACCTAACACTAACCCCTCCTACCCCCCATTATATGTCCTCATCCGCTTATCAGCGAGATCATTCATCCTTTAGTTTTTTGAGATTGGCTTATCTCACTTAACATGATATCCTCCAATTTCATCCATTTGCCTTCAAATGCCATAATTTTATCATTCTTCATGGCAGAGTAATATTCCATTGTACATATATGCGACAGTTTCTTTATCCATTCATCAACTGAAGGGCATCTAGGTTGGTTCCACAATCTGGCTATGGTGAATTGAGCAGCTATGAACATTGATGTGGCTGTATCTCTGTAGTATGCTGATTTTAAGTCTTTTGGGTATACCAAGGAGTGAGATAGCTGGGTCAAATGGTGATTCCATTCCAAGCTTTCTGAGAATCTCCACACTGCTTTCCAGAGTGCCTGCAATAATTTGAAACCCCACCAGCAATGTATGAGTGTACATTTTTCCCCACATCCTCGCCAACACCTGTTGTTGCTTGTGTTCTTGATAATCGCCATTCTAATTGGGGTGAGATGAAATCTTAGGGTAGTTTCGATTTGCATTTCTCTTATTACTAGAGATGGTGAACATTTTTCCATATATCTGTTGATTGCTTGTAGATCTTCTGCTGTGAAGTGTCTGTTCATATCCTTAGCCCATTTGTTGATTGGGTTATTAGTATTCTTGGTGTAGAGTTTTTTGAGTTCTTTATATATTCTGGAAATTAGTGCTCTATCTGAAGTATGAGTGGCAAAGATTTTCTCCCACTCTGTAGGCTATCTCTTCACATTACTGATAGTTTCCTTTGCTGACAGAAAGCTTTTTAGTTTGAATCTATCCCAGTTATTGATTCTTGCTTTTATTTCTTGTGCTATGGGAGTCCTGTTAAGGAAGTCTGCTCCTAAGCCAACAAGTTGAAGGTTTGGACCTACTTTTTGTTCTATAAGATGCAGGGTCTCTGGTCTGATTTCGAGGTCCTTGATCCATTTTGAGTTGAGTTTTGTGCAGGGTGAGAGATAGGGGTTAAATTTCATTCTGTTGCAAATGGTTTTCCACATTTCCCAGCACCATTTGTTGAAGAGGCTATCTTTTCTCCATTGCATATTTTTGGCACCTTTGTCTAGAATGAGAAAATTGTATTTATTTGGGTTTGTGTCCATGTCCTCTATTCTGTACCATTGATCTACCTGTCTATTTTGGTACCAATATCAGGCCATTTTTGTTACTATTGCTTTGTAATAGAGTTGCAGATCTGGTATTGCGATACCTCCTGCTTCACTCTTTCTACCGAGGATTGCTTTAGCTATTCTGGGTTTCTTATTCTTCCAGATGAATTTCATAATTGCTTGCTCTATTTCTGTAAGGTACATCATTGGAATTTTAATTGGAATTGCATTGAATTTGTATAGCACTTTAGGTAGTATGGCCATTTTGACAATATTAATTCTTCCTATCCAAGAACATGGAAGATCTTTCCATCTTCTAAGGTGTTCTTTAATTTCTTTCTTTAGTGTTCTGTAGTTCTCATTGTAGAGGTCTTTCACCTCTTTTGTGAGATTGATTCCCAAGTATTTTATTTTCTTCGAGGCTTTTGTGAATGGGGTAGTTTTCCTAACTTCTCTTTCTGAAGATTCATCACTTATGTATAAAAATGCGTTGGATTTATAAGCATTGATCTTGTAACCTGCTACCTTACTGAATTCACTTATGAGTTCTAAAAGTTTTCTGGTGGAATTTCCAGGTTCCTCTAAATATATAATCATGTCATCAGCGAATAAGGATAGTTTGCATTCTTCTTTTCCAATTCGTATCCCTTTAATTTCTTTGGTTTGTCTAATTGCTCTGGCTAGAGTTTCAAGGAGGATGTTGAATAGAAGTGGTGAAAGAGGGCATCCCTGCCTTGTTCCAGATTTTAGGGGGAATGCTTTCAGTTTTTCACCATTAGAATGATATTGGCCATGGGCTTAGCATAGATGGCCTTTACAATGTTAAGGAATGTTCCCACTACCCCAATTTTCTCTAGTATTTTGAGCATGAAGGGATGCTGTATTTTATCAAATGCTTTTTCTGCATCTATTGAAATAATCATGTGATTCTTAACTTTTAGTCTGTTGATATGGTGAATGACATTTATTGATTTCCGAATGTTGAACCAACCTTGCATCCCTGGGATAAATACCACTTGATCGTGGCGCACTATCTTTTTAATATATTTTTGTATGCGATTTGCTAAAATTTTGTTGAGAATTTTTGCATCAACGTTCGTTAAGGATATTGGTCTGAAATTTTCTTTCCTCCATGTGTCTCTGTCTGGTTTAGGTATAAATGTGATATTGGCTTCATAGAATGAGTTTGGGAGGGTTCCCTAATCTTCTATTTTATGGAATACTTCCAGGAGTATTGGAATAAACTCTTTTTTAAAGGTTTTGTAGAGCTGGGCTGAGAACCCATGTGGTCCCAGACTTTTCGTTGTTGGTAGGCTTTTGATGACTTCTTCTATTTCATTGCTTGAATTTGATTTATTTAAGTTGTGTACGTCCTCCTCATTCAGTTTAGGTAATTCATATGTCTCTAGAAACTTGTTGATGTGTTCAAGGTTTTCTGTTTTGTTGGAGTATAGATTTTCAAAATAGCTGCTAATTATGTTTTGTATTTCACTCGTGTCTGTTGTGATATTTCCTTGTTAATTCTGAATTTTAGTAATTTGAGTTTTCTCCCTCTTTCTCTTTGTTAGTGTGGCTAAGGGTTTATCAATTTTGTTTATTTTTTCAAAGAACCAACTATTTATTTTGTTAATTTTTCCTATTGTTTCTTTTGTTTCAATTTTGTTGATTTCGTCTCTGATTTTAACTATTTCCTGTCTTCTACTACTTTTGGTGTTGGTCTGCTCTTCTCTTTCTAGGGCTTTGAGCTGTAGTGTTAGGTCGTTTATTTGTTGATTTCTACTTCTTTTGTTGAATGCGCCCCATGAAATAAATCTTTCTCTAAGTACTGCTTTCATAGTGTCCCAGAGATTTTGATATGATGTGTCTTTGTTCTTGTTTACTTGTAAGAATTTTTTAAATTTCCCTCCTGATGTCTTCTGTTATTCATTCATCATATAATAGTGTATTATTTAATCTGCAGGTATTGGAGAAGTTTCTGTTTTTTATTCTGTGATTTATTTCTAATTTCAATCCATTATGATCTGATAGAGTACAAGGTAGTATCTCTATATTCTTGTATTTGCTAACAGTAGCTTTGTGGCATAAAACATGGTCTATTTTAGAGAAGGATGCATGTGCTACTGAGAAGAAAGTGTATTCGTTCTTTGTTGGATGGTATATTCTATATATGTCAGTTAAGTCTAAATTGTTGATTGTGTTATTGAGATCTATGGTTTCTTTATTCAATTTGTATTTGGAAGATCTATCCAGTGGTGAGAGAGGTGTGTTAAAATTGCCTAGTATTATTGTGTTGTGGTCTATTTGATTTCTGGAATTGAGAAGGATTTGTTTGACGTACATGGATCAGCCAATGTTCGAGGCACAGATATTTATGATTGTTATGTCTTGCTGATTTATGCTTCCCTTAAGCAGTATGTAATGTCCTTCTTTATCCCTTCTGACTAGTTTTGGCTTGAAGTCCACATTATCTGAAATGAGGATGGATACTCCAGCTTTTTTGCTGTGTCCGTGTGCATGGTATGTTTTCTCCCATCCTTTCACCTTTAGTCTATGGGTATCTCTTTCTATGAGTTGTGTCTCTTGCAGGCAGCATATTGTTGGATTTTTCTTTTTAATCCAATCTGCCAGTCTATGTCTTTTGATTGATGATTTCAGGCCATTAACATTCGGGGTTATTATTGTGATATGATTTGTATTCCCAGTCTTTTAACTCATTTTTGTTTTTTTTGACATGATTTGGTTTCTCCTTTATTTGGCTATTCCTCCCATTGCTGACTTACATCATTGTTTTTCATCTCTTCCTCATGGAATATTTTGCTGAGAATGTTCTGTAATGCCGGCTTTCTTTTTGTAAATTTCTTTAGCTTTTGTTTATCATGGAAGGATCTTATTTCATCGTCAAATCTGAAAGTAAGTTTTGCTGGGTATAAGATTCTTGGTTGGCATCCGTTTTCTTTCAGGGCTTGGTAAATGTTGTTCCAGGCCCTTCTAGCTTTTAGGGTTTGGATTGAAAAATCTGCTGATGTTCTTATTGGTTTCTCCCTTAATGTAATTTGATTATTTTCTCTCGCGGCTTTTAAAATTCTGTCTTTATTTTGTATGTTAGGTATTTTCATAATAATTTGCCTTGGTGTGGGTCTGTTGTAATTTTGTATATTTGGAGTCCTATAAGCCTGTTGTACTTGGTTTTCTATTTCATTTTTCAAATTAGGGAAATTTTCTGATATTATTTCATTGAATAGATTGTTCATTCCTTTGGTTTGTTTCTCTAAGCCTTCCTTAATCCCAATAATTGTTAAATTTGGCCTTTTCATGATATCCCATAATTCTTGTAGATTCTGTTCATGATTTCTTACCATCTTTTCTGTTTGGTCAACTTTGTTTTCAAGATTAAATATTTTGTCTTTAATATCTGAGGTCTGTCTTCCAGGTGTTCTATCCTATTGGTTATGCTTTCTATGGAGCTTTTAACTTGGTTTTTTGTTTCCTTCATTTCAAGGATTTCTGTTTGTTTTTGTTTTTTTCAGTACCTCTAACTCTTTATTGAAATGATCTCTTGCTTCCCGTATTTGCTCTTTTAACTGTTGATTGGTATGATCATTTAATGCCTGCATTTGCTCTTTCATCTCCTCCTTCAATGCC
Organism: Sciurus vulgaris; assembly: GCF_902686455.1. Taxonomy (NCBI): domain Eukaryota; kingdom Metazoa; phylum Chordata; class Mammalia; order Rodentia; family Sciuridae; genus Sciurus; species Sciurus vulgaris. The sequence continues at coordinate 41,355,312 of NC_136466.1, read as the reverse complement.
TGCATTTGCTCTTTCATCTCCTCGTTTGCTTCCCTGATTATTTTAATTATGTACATTCTGAACTCCCTTTCTGACATTTCTTCTGCCGTGCTGTCATTGTGTTTTATTGATATAGTATCTAGGTTTGTTTGGGACCTTTTCTTCCCTTGTTTTCTCATATTGGTTAGATGTCAGTGGGACTCTGTGATATTTCAGATTTTCTCTATTTGTTTATACTTCTAGTGTATCACCTCCCAGCCTTCAGTAGCCTGAAGTCTTGGAGGAACTTGATAATGCAGTACTTCCGAATAAAGCTGTCTCTAGCCTGCTACTGGTTCTAGGACTTGGAGCTGGCTCTGTGTGGAAAGGCTCTCACTGGGGGGCCTGCTCCGAGAAGCTGGCCTTGTGGGAGGAGCCCACCACTGGAGTGCCCAGGGCTGCCTGGAGAAGACTCTAGCTGCCCTGCCCTACTCTAATACACCGCCCAAATCTGGCCTGCCACCCAGGCTGAGCTTCACCCGGTTGGGGAGACTCACCCAGTGGTTCTATTTTAGTCTGAGTCTCTCAATGCCTCCCCTTCTTGAATCCTGGGTTCTGGAGCGACTAGAAATGCAGTCACCCTCTAGTCCGCCATCTTGGATCACCCCGTGGAAAAAGCCTGCAGGCGGATGGGGGCAGGGCCTCCTGGAGAGGTCTCTGGCTGCCCTGCCCTGGTCCCAGAGGCTGCTTGCGAGTCGGAGGTCTCCGCTGGCTTGGGGACTTGTGCCTGGCTCTGTGTAGAAAGGCTCTTACTGGGCGGTCTGCTCCGAGAAGCTAGCCTGGAAAGGCACTTCCCGCCAGAGGGAGCCGGGCTGCTTGGGGAAGTCCCTGGCTGCCCTGTCCTGGTCTCTGAAGCAACCTGTGGGCGGGCCAGAGCTCACCGCTTGCTGGCTCAGGGACTTGGAGCTGGTTGTGTGCAGAAAGGCTCTCACTGGGGGGCCTACTCCGAGAAGCTGGAGTATCTGGCCCTGTGGGAGGAGCCTACCTCCGGAGTGCTCAGGGCTGCCTGGGGGAGACTCTAGGTGCCCTGCCCTACTCTAATAAGGTGCCTGAATCTGGGCCTGCTGCCCAGGCTGAGCTTCACCGGGTGGGGGAGACTCACCCTGTGGTTCTATTTTAGTCTGAGTCTCTCAATGCCTCCCCTTCTTGAATCCTGGGTTCTGGAGCGACTGGAGATGCAGTCACCCTCTTGTCCGCCATCTTGGATCGCCTAACCCTTAATATTGATTGCATGTTGAAATGAGAGTAGTTTGAGTATATTGGGTAAATAGAATGTGTTATTATGTTAATTTACCTAGATTTAATATTCTGAAAATATGACTTCTAGAACATTTAAAATTTTTTATTAGTAAATTATAGTTATATATGATATTGGGAGTTAATTTTGACATAATTATGCAAGCATGGGATTTAATTTGCTCCAATCCAGTTCCTAGCTCCTCTTCCTCTTTCCCTTACCTTCTCCCTGTTCCCTTTCCTCGGTTCTACTGGTCTTTGACCTATTTATAGTTTTTTTTTCAAAAGTAGTGCGTTATAGATATCCATTGATTGAAATTCACTGGGGTATAGTCATTTATGTATATAGAATAATTTGTTCAGTTTCATTGCACCGTTCCTCCCTGTTCCCATCCCTTGAACCTTTTTAACTGCACAACAGCCTGAACTGCACTTTTTCTGGACAAGGCTGATCTAGAACATCGCTAGTCTCAGTGGCAAAGGAAGAAAGAGATGGTGATGCATGTGTTGGTTCTTAAAGCTTTTGCCTCTGAGTGACATATGTAAGCAACACTTGTTTTTATGTCCTTGACCAAAGGCAATCACACTGGCACACCTGAGTTTAATGGAGTGGAAACTGCTGTTCTCTTGTGTGCCCAGGAGGAGCGGGAGAGAACTTGTATACTGGAGAATAACCACCCATGATCCACACTGTGAACTCTGTCCAGCAGTTAGGTCTCTACCTGCTGACATGGAAAGAGTCCAAGCCATACTGTTGAGTGAAAAAGCACATTGCTTGAAGATACATATTGTACCACACTGATTACAAAACATACACACCCACACAGGCAGAACAGAATCACACACTTTACGAAGGCATATATTATACAAGAAATAACTTTGAACAATTCCTGAAAGGATCTATATTAACCTTAAAACAAAGGTTACTTCTTTGCCGGGAGGGGTAGATTATCTTTGATGTCTGCATATTAGAAAACAAGAGGCATTCCTGATTGGGCTGGCTGTCTTCAGTTTGCCCTTCAGATAGATTCTACCCTCCCCTACCCTGTGCAGGGCCCAGAACACTGACCACATCAATGGCCCCCTTGCTCACTGGTTTCTGACTGTGTTTGACCAGTGGAGACCACAGGCAGAGAGGGAGAGTCCAGAGAGCAAGGTCTTCATTCCCCTCCCCATAATGTCACACCACCCCTCTTCCTGTCAGGTGGTCCTTGACACACAGCTGTCTCTGTCTGATCTTGGCTCTCCCTGCTTTATGCTCTAGGTTATCACAGTGTCCCACTATTAGCAGACCACAGGTGTGTTATGTTTTATGGTTTCCTTACTCCCTGCTCATTCCCTTATAAACAGTTAAAATCAGCATTCTATAGTGAATGACACAGCCACATCAATGTCCATAGCAGCACAACTCATAAGAGCTAAGCTATGGAGCCAACCTAGGTGTCCTTCAACGGGTGAATAGATAAAGAAAAGGTGGTATAGATACACAATGAAATATTACTCGGCCATAAAAAAGAATGACTTTATGACTTTTGCCAGTAAATGGATGGATCTGGAGACTAACATGCTAAATGAAATAGACCAATTCCCCCAAAACCAAAGGTTTAATGTTCTATCTGATATGTGGATTCTAACACAAAATGGTGTGGGGGATAGAAGCTCACTTGACTGGACAAAGGAGAATGAAAGGAGGTAGGGGAGGTAGGAATAGGAAAGACTGGGATGAATCAGACATCACTTTCCTGTGTTCATATATGAATACATCACCAGTGAAACGCCACATCGTCTGCAACCACAGGAATGGAATCCTAATTAGAATAAGTTACACTCCTTGTATGTATAATATGTCAAAATACATTCTACTGTCATGTATGTCTAAAAAGAACGAATAAAAATAATAATAATAATTTAAAAAATAAACACTGGCCTCACTAGCCTCTGTTCAAGTTGCTCAATTTAAGAGCATCATCTGCTTTTTGCGGGTACTGTATGTAGTATATTACTTGTATAACTAATAATGAATAAAAGCAGAGTTTAAAAAAAATTGATGGACGTATGAAAGAAATGTCCAAATTGTTTGCCTTCTTTGGAAACAGAATTACTTGTGCACCAGTCCACCCTTGTCCATGGGAACATATTCCAAAATCCCCAGTGGATGCCTGAAAACTACACACATATTGCACTTCCCCTACGTGTCCTGCAGCTCTGCCACTGAGTGCCAGAGTCAGTCTGTCCTTCCATGTTTTTCGCCCTGGTTCTTGAGTCTGGGTGCCATGATTAAGTAAAATAAAGATGAACTGGTCACAAGCACTGCAGTACCCTGTCTGTAGATCTGATGTCCAAGACGTTACCAAGTGACTTACAGGTGGGTCATGTAGACAGTAAGGATATACTGGGCACAGGGATGATTCATATCCCGGGTGGGTCAGCGCAGGGTGGCACAAGATTTTATCACACTACTTCAGGCAGTGTGCAGCTGCTTGCTTCTGGATTTTCCCATTCAGTATCTTCCAATTGCAGTTGGCGGCAGGTAGGGCAGGAGGGGACGGCTGTCTTTTCGGCGCCATGGCACTTCTTGGTAGTTTCGAATTTTCTTTGTCATAAATGTCACCCTTACAGGTCATTCCATAAGTACAAGTCTAAAATGAACAAAACAAGTAAATGAAAATGTTACCCTAAAACTGAGTTTGTTCACAAATCGAGGAACTTTGCTTCATGATACGATGGCACATAGGAGTCGATCCTCTCTTACCTGGCAGGGAGTACAGAACAAAAGTCACGATTCGTTATAATGCAACAGCCTCAGTGGGCTAAGAGCCCATGTGCCCACTGCTTGTGACCTTCTTTCCCCCAACTGCTAACAGCGCACTGTTGCGTCCTCACCCAGGCAGTTCCCTATTCCTGAGCTGATCTCACACACAACACTGGGCAGAGGTGTCCCACTCCCCAGAGTTCAGAGGCCCTTTCTCATTACTAAGGAATTCTAGCGTGTGGTTGCTGATCTAAAATATCCCTGCTGACTCCTTTTGCTAAGATAGTTTTTAGGACACTGGTTGGTAAATCCATCTTTACTGCATATCTGGGTCGAGGGTCCTAACCACACAGGGACAGCATTTGCTTAATTTCTTCGTTCACTTGCATCACTGAGTTATGCGCTCCAAATGTCAATCAGATCACACATGGTGACTTCCACATAAGACAGAGGTGAAGCAAGCCAGGGAGGGATAGGACATGCTCCCTTCCTTCTAAGCCTGGGCCAGTCCTGAGTTAGAGTATTGGTAGTGCCCGAGTCTGGCAGGGACAGGAGAAAAGACAACCACACCACAGAGGGCTAAGAACCTGAATTCACTAAGCCCTCTCCAAAGAAGTGTTCTCTTCGGGTGATGGTTCTCAACCAGTGGCACCTGTGCCCATCAGAGGACAGTTGACAATGTCCAGAGACATTAAAAACTCCACTGGAAGAAGGGTGCAAGTGGCAGGTAGTGGTTAGAGGCCAGGGATGCTGCTAATTATCGTGCAGTGAGGAGGAGAGCCTCCTTCTACCAATAATTACCCAGCCCAAAATGTCAATAATGCTGAGTTGAGAAACCCTGTCTTAGGACACTGGACAGACTCCACTGCTTAGTCTCCTCGGAGCATCAGCGTTATTAGAAGGAATCGGAGCTGCCCAAGGCAGGGCTTAGCCACACATGTTTACACACTGAGACTGGCATGGGCCTCAGTACAGCTCAGGGCTGGGCCAATTGATAAAAGGAGGTCTTTTTGCCTCACTCTATGAAGCCAATCCCATGAGAATCATTATCTGAATAGAGTTTTTATTAGCAGAAGATCTGATAGGCCCAGAGACTCTATGGGTTGGATTATAATGATTCTTTATCTTAATTGAAACCACTTCCAAGTAAACAGAGTCTTCAGGTCTTGAGGACTTTGAATCTCATCAAAGCTCATTTTCAGATGACACCTTTTGGTTCACCTAAATGAAAGTCTGGACTGGGTTGAGGCTTTCCTGAGGAGCAGTGTCAGGAAGCAGTATCTGGGTTCAAGTTCAGGCTCTCACTCACCGGCTATGCAGCTGTGAGCTATGCTTTTCTTCCTCATTAAATAGAACAAGAGCCTTGAATAGGGTATTGAAGCACACAGAGCAATGTACTTTATGTCATGTTATTAGTGTCAGAGGTGAGAATGACATCATTTATCAGCTATTTGATTCTTGCAGATCTGTCCCCCTCAGATTGTTTCTTAAGATTCTGGAACAATGCTTGACTGAAAACAAGATGTTTTTGGTCAAATCAATGTAATGGAATTCTAGAAATTTCTTTGTTTCAGATACTAAGAACAAAGTAGTTTTGTGCCCGATGAGGCTGTACCCCATGAAGTTTAGTTTGCTTTGATATAGGCTCACCCCTGTGGCCGATCATCACAGACAACTAGAGGTAGACATTGCAAAATTCAACCCCTGGTCTTCTGGCTCCAAATCCAGATCTGTTCCACTCAACCATGCTGCCTACTATGTGTCATACATTTTACTTGATATTTTCTTTCTTTATTTATTTTTTCATCTGTTTGGGTTTTAGAATGAAACAGACATGGGCATGGTTGATTCTCTAGCTCTGTTACCTACTACTTATCTTCAAATAATGCATGAAACCCATTGAACATACTGTCTAGCACATGGAAAGTACTCATAAACTCATGGAAAATACTAGTTAGCCCTGCTTTCATTCATTTATCAAGGGCCTATCTGCTGGATATAATCCTGCAGACTCCATAAAGGCAGCATCCATGCTTGTCTTGTTACCCAAATAATCCACAATCCTGGCATAAGATTGGTAGTCAATATTCATTGAAAATTCTGCAACTCCACACTGGCTCTCTAGGAGGCCCCAACAACCCCATGGGGAGACTTATTGACCAACAAACATTAGGAACTTAAGTAGGAGAGAACTTCGCAGTTCTTGACTTTGGTCTGTGCTCTCATTTTAATAAAGACATGGTGTCTTTGTCCACTTGTGTTGCTGTAAGAGAATACCTGATGTTGGGAACTTATAAAGACAAGAAGCTTATTTAGCTCACAGTTTTAGAGTCTGAAAGTCCAAGACCAGAAAACTCCACCAGTTCTGCTTCTGGTAGGTCTTTGTTCTACATCACAACATAGCAGATGGCACCACAGTGGGAGCACGTGAGAGGCGAGAAAAGTCCCGGGGGGAGAGAGAATCCCATGGTGATCTACTTTTTTAAGACACATTAATCCCTTCTGAAGGTGGTACCCCATGACTCAGTCACCTTCCATTAGAGCTCACCTCTTAAAGGTGTCTCCACCTCAACACAACCAAACTGGGACCAACCTCCAGCACATGAACCCTTGGGAGACATCCAGATCTTACTAAGGGGCTTTTGCCTCTTTGACACTATGTTGCCAGTACCTTCAGGGATGGTTTTAAAGAAAGAGGAACTTGCATTTAATGTACTTAACCTACAGAACATCATAGCTTAGCAACATGCACACTAGACAGTGTTGATTCTCCTCCTCCACAGTCATGAGAGGATTGTATGGCTTATTATTCACTCTGGAAAATGGAAAAAATTTTAAGTCAAAGTGTGGTTTCTACTTAATATGTAATGCTTTTGGGCAATCAGAAAGTTGAAAAATTGTTATATTGAACCACTGTGAATTGGGGACTGTGTGTGTTTTACTCTAATTCTAGCAAGTTTTAAAGATATAACAGGTAGAGGACTCAGAAGTGCTTGACAAAGGAATGGTGACAGCACATTGATTTACGTGGCAATTGTTTAATCATCACCTACTACATGCTGGGCACTATGACAAGCACCTGGAAGCTGATAAAATGTTCCCCTGTCCTCAAAGAACTCCGTGTTTGGCAGTTTTCAAGTTCCGATGACACCGATGTCAGAGGTTGCTGTGTGAGACTTCAGCATGCTCCCCACAGACTGCCACAGGGAGAGACCATGAAAGTCATGGGGGACTCGCAGCTGGAAATTCTGAGAACTAACTACCCCGATAGAGAAATTTGGGATGCACCACAAAGCAGCTGAACTCTCTTTGCCCTCTGCTAAAATGAATGTCAATTCTACAGAAAAAGTAAGTATATAGTGTGCGGCAGTCAGGAGCATTAAGGGCAGCTCAGCTTGGCTTCTGTGGGTTTTCCACTCTAGTCACTGGGAGAGTGCCCTGGGAGCATCAGCTGTGCACTTGGCAGAGGCCTGGGAGGTGAGCAAGGAAGCCCCACAGCCTGCCTCCTCTGGGCTTGGGTGTGCCACTGGACCCTGTGGATAGCGTGCTACAGGGCTACGAAAATCAAGTCCGTCACCCCACCTACAGAACATCACTGTCTAAATGTTGGGATAGGCTAGTCTCACAAGATAATTGAAAGGAAGAGAAGATGGGTTAACCAAAAAAGGAAAATGAATTTAGCATAGAAAGATGGAGGATTCTGATCTGACCCTACTAATTATTAGAAATGTGCTTGAAAAAGTCATGTAACCATTGACAACTCTTATGCCTATAAATGGGGTTTTGACTAACTAAGGACCCCATAAGGTTGTAAAAAGATTATCCCTGTGTCTGATCAAGGTACATGCTCAATAGGAATATTTTTTCTATTCCTCTTAATTTTTATTAACAAATAAAATAGTATGTATTTATCACATTTAATACTTTCAAAAATACGTGCTTTGTGGAACGACTAAATCAAGTTAACTAACAAGCATTATTTCACATTCTGGTCACTTTTTATAATGAGAACACTTAAAATCTACCCTCACAACAATTTTCAGGAACACATTAACTGTAGTTACCATGTTGTACAATAGCGATCTTGTACTTATTCCTCTTAAGTGAAATTTTGTGTCCTTTGACCAGTCAGCTCCCAGACCCAAAAGGTCTTTTGGATCACAGAATTAGGGTAACCAGACAGGCAGAATAAAATAATCTATCCTCCTGTCCAGGCACCTAAAGGTGAAAAAACAGGAGGTACTGTGCAGTAGCATCATATCCCTACTTCCTTAGACCCCAGAATTAGGCCAGATATAAGAACCTGCAGGTCCCCTGCTCTTAAAAAGAGTACCAGGATAGGAGTCAGCAAATATGCTTACCTAGTATTGCTGCTACAGAAAATACAAATAAGGTAATAAAAGTAGGGGAATGAGATTGATCAAATTATGTTATGTACATGTAACAAATGTGACACAATGAATCCCACTATCATGCATAGTTATAATACACTGCCAAAAACTAAATTAAAAAAGGAAAAGGAAAAATTAAAACTGCTTGTTTTTAATATTCAAAAACTGTTTTGTTGAATATAATTCAGAGTTTATTTAACACAAATTAGAAACCTAGAAGCAATGTTTGATAATTTTCTATTTTTGATCTAGTTTCTCCATCCAAGACTGTCTAGACTTTTAACACATGTAACCACTTTGTCCTTTAGAAATTGACTATATTGGTTTATGCTCAATTATTCACTCAACGTTTGAACAAAAACTTTGCTGTAATGTCACACACACAGTCACATGAACACAAAGAAAGTGTACATCATGTCAAAAATTGAAGAATTATGTAACCACCAGAAAGATCAGAAGAGAACACACAGCCAGTAACTTGGAAGTCCCTGCATGTCCCTCTTGGCCATTACCCTCTCCCTCGTCCAAAGTATATATAACCATTGGGATCACATAGAATGCATTTTGGGGAACGGTGGGGGGGGATTCTGGCTTTTTTGCTCAACATTCTGTTTGTGAGACTCAGCCATATGTTGCACATAATTGTCCATACACATTTTTATAGCTCTCTAGATTCCGTTGTGTGAAGACATAATACTGTATATTCCCAGGTCTGTGGGCATTTGGTTGTTTACGCTTTTGGGATCTTATGAGTGCAGTTGTATACATATAGTTGTATAGTGCTGATTGCATATATTTTACTTCTTTTGCTGTATATACATTTAAAAAGTGTATAGGTATTGCTGAAGAGCTTTTCTAAGTGAGTTACTAATTGATAACTCCACTATCAACATATGAGAAACTCAACTCACAATGGATCAAGGACCTTGAAATCAGACCAGAGACCCTGCATGTTATAGAAGAAAAAGTAGGTCCAAATCTTCAACTTGTTGGCTTAGGGTCAGACTTCCTGAACAGGACTCCCATAGCACAAGAAATAAAATCAAGAATCAATAACTGGGATAGAGTCAAACTAAAAAGCTTTCTCTCAGCAAAGGAAAGTATCAGCAATGCGAAGAGAGAACCTACAGATTGGGAGAAAATCTTCGCCACTCATACTTTAGATAGAGCACTAATTTCTAGAATATATAAAGAACTCAAAAAACTCTACACCAAGAATACTAATAACCCAATCAACAAATGGGCTAAGGATATGAACAGACACTTCACAGAAGATGTACAAGCAATCAACAGATATATGAAAAAATGTTCACCATCTCTAGTAATAAGAGAAATGCAAATCGAAACTACCCTAAGCTTCCATCTCACCCCAATTAGAATGGCGATTATCAAGAATACAAGCAACAATAGGTATTGGAGAGGATGTGGGGAGAAAGGTACCCTCATACATTGCTGGTGGGGTTGCAAATTAGTGCAGCCATTCTGGAAAGCATATGGAGATTCCTCAGAAAACTTGGAATGGAACCACCATTTGACCCAGCTATCCAACTCTTTGGCCTATACCCAAAGGATTTAAAATCAGCATACTACAGAGATACAGCCACATCAATGTTCATAGCTGCTCAATTCACAATAGCCAGATTGTGGAACCAGCCTAGATGCCCTTCAATTGATGAATGGATAAAGAAACTGTGGTATATATCTACAATGGAATATTACTCAGCCATAAAGAATAATAAAATTATGGCATTTGCAGGCAAATGGATGGAACTGGAGAATGTCATGCTAAGTGAGATAAGCCAATCTCAAAAAACCAAAGGATGAATGATCTCGCTGATAAGCGGATGATGACACATAATGGGGGGTGGGAGGGGGGCAAGAATGGAGGAAGGAGGGACTGTATAGAGGGAAAAGAGGGGTGGGAGGGGTGGGGGGAAGGCAAAAAGAACAGAATGAATCAAACACCTTTACCCTATGTAAATATATGATTATACAAATGGTATGCCTCTACTTCACATACAGAGAAACAAGATGTATTCCATTTGTTTACAATAAAAATTTTAAAAAATTAAAAAAAAAACATGAGAAATCAGTGTTCCCTGGTCTTCCTAAGCATCAAGAAGATGGCCCTTTTTATTTTAAGGATTCTGGTAGGTATGTAATGGAATCACATTATGAATTTAATTTGCATTTCCCTGATAAACAGTGAAGTTAACCATATATAATCATATATAATAGAAACCTCATATATATATAAAATGTATATATATATATGGCTAATACATACATTAGCCATGGCTAATACATTTTATATATATATGAGATTCCTGTTATAATTTTTATCCACTTATTTTGAGTTGTCACTTTTCTTAAGGATTTCTTTACATATTGATAAAAATATTTTGTTGGCAATGTGAATTGCAGACATGTTTTCACACATTGTGACTTGTCCTTTTACTTCAGAAACGATGCACTTTTATAATCTGAAATTCATAATTGTAATGTAGAGCAATATATCAAAAATCTCCTTTATGGTTACCATTTTTATGTCCTGTTTAAAAAAATCTTTGCCTGCTCTAAAGTCATGAAAATATTCCACTGTGTTATTTTCTGGAATACCTAATGTTTACCTTTTCACAGTGAGATATGCAATCCACCTAGAATTGACTTTTGTAGTGTGAGGTAAGGAGAAATATTTCTTTTTACATATGGATCATTCTAGAAACATTTGATAAAGACTATTTTCTTTATTGTTATGCTATTTTACTCTTCTCAGAAATCAAGGGTTCCTTAATATTTGAGTTTATACCATTTCTACTCTTCATTCTTGTCAATACAATGCTGTCTTAATTACTACCATTAACCCTTGATATCCAGTCATGCAGTTCATACGAATTACTCTCAACTTCAAGATTGTTTTGGCAATACTTGGTCCTTTGCATTCCATATAATTTTAGACTTAGGTGTTCAATTTCCAGGGAAAGTGGTGTAGAATCAATATAATTCCAAGAATGTATTGAATATTATGAATCAATTTGGAAAAAACTTTTTTTTAATGCAGAGTCATATAATCTATGAACATGGTATAAACTACATTTGTTTCTTCTCTGAATAATGTATTTCTCTAAGTAGAGTACTTGTTCATCTGTTATTAAAATTTTACCTATATATTTATAATTTTGATGCTATTATAAAAATATTGTTCATTAAGTTTGGTTTCCTAATTATCTATTGGACATATGTAGAAATTCAAGTGATTTTTTAATATTGATCTTATATCCAATAATCATAAAAAAACTTAAGTTTAGTAGTTAACAATCATGTTGTCTATATATCATGTTTTTATTTCTTCCTCTATGATCCTTATGCCTTCATTTCTTTTCCCTTCTGTATTGTACAGTCTAGGATTTCCAGTAAATTTTAAATGGAAATGGTAATAAGGAAAATTACTATCTTTTTCCTGATTTCAGAGGAAGACTTTTAATATTTCCCCACTAATTTTAATGTTTGTTGCCTTTTAAAAAATATTATAAATAATAAAACATTATTTATTAGAATAAAGAAGTTTTTATCACTAGTACAGTAAGAGGTTTTAAAATCACAAATGAATGCTGAATTTTATCAAATGAATTTTAGGTATCTTTTTTTTTCGTTCCCTCCCACCCCTCCCACCCCTCTTTTCCCTCTATACAGTCCTTCCTTCCTCCATTCTTGCCCCCCTTCCACCCCCCATTATGTGTCATCATCCACTTATCAGCGAGATCATTCATCCTTTAGTTTTTTGAGATTGGCTTATCTCACTTAGCATGACATTCTCCAGTTCCATCCATTTGCCTGCAAATGCCATAATTTTATTATTCTTTATAGCTGAGTAATATTCCATTGTATATATATATACCACAGTTTCTTTATCCATTCATCAATTGAAGGGCATCTAGGCTGGTTCCACAATCTGGCTATTGTGAATTGAGCAGCTATGAACATTGATGTGGCTGTATCTCTGTAGTATGCTGATTTTAAGTCCTTTGGGTATAGGCCAAAGAGTTGGATAGCTGGGTCAAATGGTGGTTCCATTGCAAGTTTTCTGAGGAATCTCCATATGCTTTCCAGAATGGCTGCACTAATTTGCAACCCCACCAGCAATGTATGAGGGTACCTTTCTCCCCACATCCTCTCCAACACCTATTGTTGCTTGTATTCTTGATAATCGCCATTCTAATTGGGGTGAGATGGAAGCTTAGGGTAGTTTCGATTTGGTGAACATTTTTTCATATATCTGTTGATTGCTTGTACATCTTCTGTGAAGTGTCTGTTCATATCCTTAGCCCATTTGTTGATTGAGTTATTAGTATTCTTGGTGTAGAGTTTTTTGAGTTCTTTATATATTCTAGAAATTAGTGCTCTATCTAAAGTATGAGTGGCGAAGATTTTCTCCCAATCTGTAGGTTCTCTCTTCGCATTGCTGATACTTTCCTTTGCTGAGAGAAAGCTTTTTAGTTTGACTCTATCCCAGTTATTGATTCTTGATTTTATTTCTTGTGCTATGGGAGTCCTGTTCAGGAAGTTTGATCCTAAGCCAACAAGTTGAAGATTTGGACCTACTTTTTCTTCTATAACATGCAGGGTCTCTGGTCCAATTTCAAGCTCCTTGATCCATTGTGAGTTGATTTTTGTGCAGGGTGAGAGATAGGGGTTTAGTTTCATTCTGTTGCATATGGATTTCCAGTTTTCCCAGCATCATTTGTTTCTCCATTGTATATTTTTGGCCCCTTTTTCTAGTATGAGAAAATTGTATTTATTTGGGTTTGTGTCCATGTCCTCTATTCTGTACCATTGATCTACCTGTCTATTTTGGTACCAATACCATGCCGTTTTTGTTACCATGCTTTGTAGTAGAGTTGAAGATCTGGTATTGCAATACCCCCTGTTTCATTCTTCCTGCTAAGGATTGCTTTAGCTATTCTGGGTTTCTTATTCTTCCAGATGAATTTCATGATTCCTTGCTCTATTTCTGTAAGGTACATCTTTGGGATTTTAATTGGAATTGCATTGAATCTGTATAGCACTTTTGGTAGTATGGCCATTTTGACAATATTAATTCTGCCTATTAATTCTGCCTGTCCAAGAACATCTTTCCATCTTCTAAGGTCTTCCTCAATTTCTTTTTTCAATATTTTGTAGTTTTCATTGTAGAGATCTTTTACCTCTGTGATTAGATTGATTCCTAAGTATTTTTTTTTGAGGCTATCGCAAATGGAGTTGTTTTCCTCATTTCCCTTTCAGATGTTTCATCGCTTATGTATAAAAGTGCTTTAGATTTATGTGTGTTGATTTCATAGCCTGCTATTTTGCTGAATTCATTGATGAGGTCTAGAAGTTTTCTGGAGGAGTTTTTTGGATCCTCTAAATATAGAATCATGTCATCAGCAAATAGTGACAGCTTAAGTTCCTCTTTTCCTATTCGTATCCCTTTAATTTCATTAGTCTGCCTAATTGCTCTGGCTAGAGTGTCAAGGACAATGTTGAATAGAAGTGGCGAAAGAGGATATCCCTGTTTTGTTCCCCTTTTTAAAGGGAATGGTTTCAGTTTTTCTCCATTAAGAATGATGTTGGCCATGGGCTTAGCATAAATAGCCTTTACAATGTTCAGGTATGTTCCTCCTATCCCTGTTTTTTCTAGTGTTTTGAGCATGAAGGGGTATTGTATTTTGTTGAATGCTTTTTCTGCGTCAATTGAAATAACCATATGATTCTTATCCTTAAGTCTATTGACATGATGGATTACGTTTATTGATTTACGGATGTTAAACCATCCTTGCATTCCAGGGATGAACCCCACTTGATCGTGGTGCACGATTTTCTTAATTTGTTTTTGGATACGGTTTGCCAATATTTTGTTAAGGATCTTTTAGGTATCTTTTGAAAGAGTTTTGCAGTTTTTCTTTCCTTTTTTGTTAATATGAATGTGATAAATCACAGTGATTAATTTTCAGGAGTTAAATAACCCTTGAGTTCTTGTGATTAACCCTGCTTGTTTGAATAATACATATAAATACATATATATATGTATATATACATACCTATAAATACATATATATATACATACATACACATACACATATATGCACACACATACATATTACCCATACAAATACATGTGAACAGCTTAAACCAATGTAAACAAACAGAAATTGGTAATATATATATACATATATAATACAAAAACATAACATATTGCATGCTATACATTATATATTGTATAAATATGAAATACATAATGTGATATATAATATACATATAAGATTTTACTTATATTTATCTTGCTGAATTCTGTTTTCTAACATTTGCTCTGGCTGTTTTCATTTTCACTCTTAAGGTACATTGATCTGTATTGTATCTTACTCTGTAATGTACTTGTCATTTTGTATGACTTGAGCTATGGTTCTGTAAAAGGACTTAGGGTGTGAATTAATATCCGCATATCAGCGAAAACATTCAGCCTTTGGTTTTGGGGGTTTGGCTTATTTTGCTTAGCATGATATTCTCCATGGGGCACTAGGGAAGAACAGAGTTTCTTTAGATTAAGTAGAAGGGAGTGAAGGGAGGGGAAGGGGTAGAAGGGTACAAAGGATAGTAGAGTGAAACAGACAAGATTACCTCATGTACAAAGATGACTCTACATGACCAGTGTGATCCTACAATATTTATAATCAGTAAAAAAAGAAATTATACTCCATTTTTGTATGACTTATCAAAATGCATAAATGCATTCTACTGCATGTATAAATAATTAGAATTAACAAAAAACAACTTAGGACGTGTTTTCTCTTTTTCTATTATCTGTAAGGTTCTGCGTATGATTGATATTAATACATTCTGAAACTTTTGAAGAATTTCCTCATGAAGATTGTGTCTTGAGCTTTCTTTTCGAAAGGTTTTAATAATACAATTAAACAAAAGTTGAACTTTTCTAACTTTTAATTGTGCCAGTTTGGGTAAGATATGTTATCCATTTCCTGTAAAATTTTAACCTGATTGACATAAAACTGTTTGTGATATATTTTCCTTATTTTTGCCATATGTTTGGTTCTGTTGTGATTTCTGATAATATTGTGTCTTCTGCTTTATTTTCTCTGGTTCATTCTTGCCAGTAGTGTATACTTTTAATTACTATTTGGACTCCAACTTTTTCTTTTTCAGCAATTCTTTCTGTTTGGCGTTTTCTATTTCACTCATTTCGTCTTTTATGTCTATAGTTTCCTTGCCTGTACTTTCTTTAGGTTTAATTTATGCTTTTTTCATAATAACTTGAGACAGTTAAATTATTAGTTTTTAAATCTGTTTATCTCTAAAATATGCCTTCAAGAATATTCATATTTCTCTAAGCACAGCTTTAGTTACCCTCCACTAATTTGAATGTGGCATATTTTTATCATCTGTTTAAAGTGTTTTCTACTTTACAATTTTCTCTTTGTTTATTTGGGAAGGTAATTGCCAAATTTTGCAAATACATGGAAAATTTTAAATTTATCTTTTGTTATTTATTTCTAATTTAATATAACTGTTATCAATAAGTATATTAATATGCTAAAATATGGAATATAATATATGCACATATATGTATGTGTATTTGCATATATTTAAATCCCATGAGACAGTTTTATTTAATGCAGGCTCTTTTATAATTAACCATGCTTTTTGTCCCTTATTCTTCAGCTATTATTATCCTCCCTAAGTTAACCATTATTCTGATTTAGTTCACTAGGTATCCATGCTGTTTTTCTTTTTTGTACTTTATGACTTTTCTGTACTCAAAAGTATATGCTCATTTTGTGTCTTGATTTTGCTAAACATTATAGAGACTAGAAATGCTGTTGCAAGTAATTATAAATTATTCATCCTCACTGCGATATATTATTCCATAGCATGAATATAATACAATTTAATTTTTATTCATTTTCATGAGATTTATTTTGACAGGCTCAGGAACTGTTCTGTATTTATCTTAGGATTTATGGAGCTTCTGAAATAGATGGCTTAATACTTTTATAGCCTTGGAAAATTTTCAGCCACTGATTTTTTGAATGCTGTTTCTTTTTTGTGTTTTTATTAGTGTATTATAATTATACATAATAGTGGGGTTCATAGCAACATATTCATACTTGCATATAATTTGTTCCACTTCATTCCCCAGTATTTTCCCTTTCCCTTTCCTCCTCCCATCCCCTTATCTCATTCCTCTACTCTGCTGTTCTTCATTCTATTTATATTTTTAAATTGGTGCATTATAATTATACAAAAAGTGGGATTCATTGTGTATATTCATACATGCACATAACATATTTGGTCAATTTCATTCCCCAGTACTTCCCCTTTCCCTGCATCCTCCCTCCTTCTAGCTCCCCTTCCTCTAGTTTATTGTTTTCCCTTCTATTTTAGTGAGATCCTTTTTTTAATTCTTTTTTTTCTTTCTAACTTCCACATAAAAGAGAAAACATACGATTCTTAACTTTCTGAGTCTGACTTACTTCCCTTAGCATGGTGTTCTCCAGCAAATATCATAATTTCATTCTTCCTTATGGCTGAGTAGAACCCCATTGTGTGTGTGTGTGTGTGTGTGTGTGTGTGTGTGTATACACATATCATGTTTTCTTTATTCATTCATCTGTTGCCAGGCACCTGATTCCATAACTTGGTTATTGTGAATTACACTGCTATAAACATTGAAATAAGTATATCTTTCTAGTATGCTGATTTTAGTTTTTTTGAATAAATACCAAAATAGAACTCAAAAAACTCAACACCAAGAAAACATATAACCCAATAACCTAGTCAATAAGTGGAACTAAACAGATGTTTCTCAAAAGAATAAATACAAATGTGCAACACACATATGAATATGTGTTTAAATAATGTTTCTGATCTGTTCTTTCTCATCTGAATTTCTGGGCTCAAATAATGTTTACTATTTTTCTTTTTTGCATTTTACATTAATTTGTGCTTCAGTCTGAATATATTCTGAGCTATACCTCAGTTTATTAACTTTCTTTTCAACTATTTTGAATCTTTATTTTGCTGTTTTTGAGTTCTAAAATTTCCATTGTATTTATGTTCTGAGTTGTATTTACCTTCTTTAGGGTTCCACTTGGTCTTTTCTTTGAACACATTAATTACATCCACATTAATTACATTAAGTCCATCTGATAACTCATCAATATTTGGATATTCTAAGATGCTTTTGGTCTTGTATTCTGAATTATGGCTGGTTTTGATTGAGTATGGTGCTTATGTTTGTGATGGGCTGACAGATTTGGCTGCATGGAAGTGTTATAGGCAGGCCATATAGGCTATGACTAAACAGACTCCATTTTCCTCTGAGACTCCATGTTATGTAGAAAATACTTCTCCCATGGGAACACCCTGCCTCTATGCCCTTCAACAATTGCTTAGCTTATGTTTGGCAATGCAAAATGATGAAATGGCAATTCTTGTATAATGAGAAATTGTTCTCTTTTTGATTCCTATTTTCCTAAACAATGTACCATGTACTATGGTGTACCACATACCAGTGATGTCAACAGTGATTGTTTAGATGTTAGTAACTATTCTTTAGTTTGTACCTAAGTAAGGTCATTTTGACCTACTTTCTCCTTGGCTAATGATATCAGATCCTATGATGTTAGTTTGTAATTTTGAATCATAGCAACAGACACTTATGATTGGTGTACTGATTTATGGTATAAAAACCCCTGCAACCCTGTGGTCAGGGCTGTTCTCCCAATAGCCACTTTTGGAGCATTGTGTGAGACAGTCAGTCGACTGGCTTCATAAAGACTCTCAAATTTGGACTTCTCAGTAGTGATCGGTCTATTCTTAAGTTGTGTCCCATAACAATGTTTACACAACAGCAGAGACCAGTTGAATCCTGGGTGACATTATGTGCCTCCAGAGAGGCCCTGGCTGTCACTTCTGGTAGGTGGCTGCCACAGGATCAAATCCTCACATTGCAGTTGTGGTTTGAGCTTCAATTTACCCTAATCTGGTGTGGATCTTTGTGGCACAGAGGTTGCAACTGAAACTCTGGGATTTGTTAAGTTCCTCCCCTTCTTAGCAGGCCCTGAAATTAGATTTTCCCCTTATTCAATGAGACTAATAGAAAAACTTCAGCTCCTGTCCTCTCCCATGTCCAAGAATGTCACCAAAACAGTAGAGAAGTCTACCTCCAAGTGGTTGCAAGTTTCAATACTGTGTTTAAAAGTGACCAGAGCCATAAGTCATGCAATCCACGTTAGATTTAACCAATGTGAGGACAAAAATTAAAACACAACTAAAAACAAGCCCAGGAAGAAACTTTAAAAGGTTGGAAGAGAGTTTAAATAGTTGGAAGAGAGTAGTTTCATGACTATACTTGTTAAATTCTTCTCTTTCAACAAATTGCATACTGATAGCAATGAGAACAATAAAAATAACCACATCTAATTAATAATAATTAACCACACTTAAGTAATTGTGGAATAGATACTTCAACAAATTATTCTACCACTCATTCATTTATTGATTTATTTAACAAATATTGATTTACCACGTAACATACTCCAATTTCTGTGCAAAGTACTTGGAATATAGTTGGGACTGAGAAGGAACATGGCTTTCCTTGCTCCTCGGGGATATAAAGGGCTCAGGAGAAAAGTTCGAATTAAGAACTCTGGCTCTGAAGTCAGAGGGATATGACTTTCTGCCCCCAGGAATCTCAGAGAAAATGATCTAACTTAAGGAACAAAGAATATAATTAATTTATAATTAATTTTATTCAATATTACACAAGAAAATGAGCATATGCTGCATGTGAATAGAGGAATGGATGAATGACGATCAGGCCTTGCTGCTCTGTCTCTAATTTTGGCAGACTGAGCAAGTCCTTTCCTCTCTGGCTTTCAATTTCCCTTCAGTTCAAAAGTTGATGATAGTTGTTAGATTTGCTCTAAGGTGTTTTTTCCCCCTTATATTTTATGATCTGTGACTGTTAAATCAGCGGTAAGAAGGCATTTCCAAGTTCAGCACATTTTTAGTACTCTGAGACACTAGAGGGCAGGAAAACCACACACATAAAAACACACACACGTTGGGGTCATCAGAGTGAGAAGTGCTTGCTAAATTGCACTCTTTCTTCCTGGTGGGGTTGATCCTGCTCTAACAAGCAGGCATGGATTTTCCTCATCACTTACATCTCTGACCAAGGTCAACTTTACAACCACTTTCCTCCTCTTAGTCCTCAAGGCAGTAATTGTTTTCATAACTGAAATTTAGAACTCCTGATGTAGAAATTGGACATAATATTTAAAATTGGGACTATCCAGGGAAATCCTTGATATGAGGTTATTATAGCTTAGAGCCTTTTGTGTCTGATCAAAGTGACTTCTGAATCCATTCATGTACTGAAGTCGGAGTGGAAATAATCAAACTTTTGTATTGTGTACCAGATACGAGTTTCTGTTGAAGTGATGGGGAGAGAGCAGAGAATACAGCATCCTTTGCTGATGTCAGGATGACCTGACATCCATTGTGCTGACAGCCAGCACGCTGGTGGTCACACAGCTGAGGTTGAGGACCTCAGTGTGTGTGTGAAGATCAGAAACCAGACGCAGGATGGTTCTGGGAACTTGCAACTGAAAAAAAAAAAAAAAAAAAATGGGACTATGGGGTGGACTTCAAATACAGCAGGAATGATAACGATTTAAAAACCAAAGAAACAATTCCCTGAGCCTATGAGCTGCCACAGGTGAAGGCTTTTACTGTTGATTACTAGGATACAGAATTGGGAGCTCAAGACTGTCCAAGACCATCCTATTTATTTTGTATATGGATTGATAAAGGACCCAGAGAGGATGATCTTGCAAAAGTGCCTCAGCAAACTGTATTGTCATAGGCTGTTTCTATCACGTGTCTTGGCCCAAGAGGAAACATCCTTAGACTAAAACTCCAGGTTTAAAGAATAAGTGATTCAGGTGGGCTGGTATCTAGTTTACTTTGGCAGAGTTTCCAGAATGTGTTCAAATGTTCCACTCAAACCCAGGATTGTGCAGGTTCTGACTGATTATAATTCTGAGACCCAGAAATTCATCCTGCTTCTAGAACATACTTTCAGACAAGGTTCCTTGCTTAGTAGGTCAGCTCCTTTTCTTGCATCACCCAGAATATCTGATGGTCTTCGGAAGGGTTGCTAGGTTTCTGGTTGACCATCTCTCTCAGTGTTTTTGGATTGCCATCTTATCTGATATGACATTTCCACCTTTTGTTTTACACAAGAGACTCTGCTTTTGTCCTCTCCTTTTAGGAAAGATGAGCTTTTCAATTAGTTGAGATCACTCAAGGAAATAGGAAGGAACTAATAAATATATTCAGTATGCATCACAAAGTAAGGAAGATCTTTTGAGCATAATGGCTTTATTATTTATCCTCAAAAAATCCTCAACTAGAGATTATCATTCCAATTTTAAAGATGCAGAAAATGAAGCTCAGAAACAAGAAGAAATTGATCAAGTTTCAAAGAAATTTCAAGCTGAAAAGCCAAAATTCAAAACCACATGCATTTGATTCTAAAATTTATTTTTCTCTGAATCAGATGAAGACCTTGATTATGGAAGTTATGTATCAAATTCTGGGGCTCCCAAAAGAGGACAAAGAGAACCAGATAGAGAGAACCTCTTCAGGTTGGTTAAGGCTGAATTCACCCAGGCCCTGCAATATAAATTTAGGTGGTCAGGATTGTGCTCATAAAATGGCAGCTGATTTAATAATGTTGAATATTAATGTTGCATGATACTTTGTGTTTATGGAGAACTTTATGTGAATTATCTCATTTATTTTCTCATATCTGTCCAACAAGAAGGGTGGAAATGGTGTTGCTAATGCTAGTACATGTTTAAATGAATTTTTATATAATTTGTTATAGCTTGATAATTTTTCAGAAGGAAAGAAATACCAAGCCTGTTAATAGAGTTTTCCAATATTCAAGATGGAAAAACTGGGGCTCATAAGAATGGATTTCACCACTCTAATGGGAGAAGGTATTTGACAAATAAAAGAATCTTTGAATGTCAGCTTCAGAGAAGACAAAGCATGGTAGGCAAAATCCAGGGGACTATGAGGAAGATCCTCCACTTTGCCAGGTACATCAGTGAAACCATGGGCAATATCGGCAATATCAGAGGATAAAAGCGCTTGTGTGTGCCATTCTCTTCATTTACCAAAATAAACAGTAAAACCAAAACCAAATCTGCAGGGATGCCCACTTCAACCATAGATAGGCACAAAGCACTTACTAATTTTCTGGCATTGTGCTATGCTCATAAATAAAATTGTGAGCAGAAAACCAGAGACTGCTTCTGCTCTTGTGGATTAGTGCAATTTTTTGGCCAATATTATAGGTATGTACTGAACTCTAATTGTGGTTATAACTTATTCTTTCAATTTATTAAAGAAGTTGGGCACATTTAATTGTGGTCAGGCATTAAAATGTCTTAAGTAGGAGGAGGAAATGAACAGACTTACTCTCTGGTTGTGGTATAGAGCATTGACTGAGGGGAACCCAGTAGGGGGCTGGTACAACAGCCTATCCAAAGGGGACACAGCAGCTTACCTTGGAGGCAGTAACATGGGTGCCAGACTAGGAAATAACATTCAAAGCAATGTTTCCAAATTCCAGAAGGTCTTCAGAATTTGAAGCAAGAAATTGAAATTCCTGGAAATTTTCTTAAAAATCTTTTCAACATTTTTCATACTCCTTCATCATTATTGTGGATATCTGAAAAATGTGTTTAATAAATAAGAATAAGCAAGAAGAAGAAGAAGGAAATTTAAGGTTGTGTCTTTACAAAGAACTGTAGCCTATAGCAATATTCAAACACTGGAAAATGCCAGCAAACATTATTTGATAATATTCCAATAATGCAGTGTTCAGATCTTCTAGCAAGATTAATGACACTATACAGAATCATGTCAAAATTGCCAATTTTGTTTGCAAAACTTGTTATTTCTGGGAACACCACTCTAGGATTTATATAAAGCATGCTATGTGAGTAAATTCACTAATATTCATTTTGTTTGCAAGAATGACTCACCATTAGCAGCAGAGACAGGAATACACACACAAATGGCAACAGCTACAAGGGAAATAACTACTCAGATTCTGAATGTTTTCTGATTGATATTTGGTTTCCATGAAATGCCCACCTGCTTTTGCTTTCAACTTGAAGTCAGTGATTTCCCCTGCACCAGTAATATTTTGATGATATTTGTTAAACTTTATTTTTCAAAGGAGATTTATAAATTATAAATATAATATTTCTATCTCACTTTTCTTATTTATTCATTGATTTTTTTTCTCAAAATTGGGAAATTCTGAAACAATATATTCCCTATAAGTACTAGAAGGTAATCCCAGCATGGAAACACAGGTTTGTGAAAGATAGATTAGCTGATGGTGACTGGTTTAACATGGGTTCTCTCCAAATCAATTGGTCTTCTAAGGCAATTCATCACTATGAGGAAACTGAGACAAGTCACCAATAAACACAATTAGATAGTTAACCAACCCCACTCTCCTATCCAAAATAAGGACTGAAATTCCAAACAACGTTCTCTTACCCTCTTTGAACAAGAGCTTACCTATTGAAAGAGTACTAAAACACATGTCTTTCCAAGAAACCATCAAACTCTGGGACTTGGCTTAGAGAAGATGGATTAACTAGAGATAATTCCTGGAGGTTGACTCCCTTTTAGGCATGTTACCAAGTCGTTTCTTGATTTAAATTCTGAAATTTTTTTTTTTTTTGCTCAATCACATTAGCCACTCATAAAGACTGGGTGTTTGACAACTCGTAAACCATGCCTGACTTAGAAGGCCGGATCCAGACAGAAATGTGAATGTAGAAATAAAATGAGCTGATTGGGAAAAAAAAATTAAATAATCTGATAATCTCAAGTAGCAATAAAGAAATTCCAAAGGCATCAAATAATCTCCACAGTTCTCTTTGGTTCTGAATCCCAACAGGTTTCCCCCAAAATCTGTCTGAGACAAAGCAGAGAGGAAAGTAGAGATTGGTTAATCCATCTATTGGTTCATGGCAGTCGCCACTGGCAAAGCTTCTGATAATTCTGTCTTCCTGGGTGTGTTTTGAGAATTGTGGCAGGTGCACATAACCTGTGTTGTTGTTAGTAGTACTGACACCTCCATCTGGGTGGAAAGACTGTTTCCCATTCATGTATTAAGTAATTGTCATCCCTCTGGGCACTTGGCATCGTCCCTCTTGTATTGGTGCATCTGTCATAGATTTCCCCATAGGGGATATTTTTTTCAAAAGACTGTATGGGAATAAGAAAACTGGGAGGAAAATCAACCCTTCAGAGAGTCAGAGGAATGTAGTGTTCTAGAAGAATCTTAAAGTATCACAGCTATTTATAGATCTCTAAATAAATGGCCTTCCTTTGATTAGAAGAGGCACTTCTAAAAGAATTTTTAAAATAATAGGATAAGAGTAGGATGAAGTGGGAAAAATTATCTAAGACTGTCTGATATAATTTTTTAAATCAGAACTATCACATTATCACATGTACCAAAAATATTTAAAGTTATTTGAAGAGGTAGGTAGCAGATTTCCAAAACTAATTTTTTTTCTTTTTTTGACTAGGGGTAAAACCAAGGGACTGATTGGAAATGGGAGAAGAACACTTTGGTTTGCTGATGGTTTTTAGGATGGCAGTTTATTCTGCAGAGGCATTTGTGGCTAAAGAAATTGGATAGGATATTATTGTGTTCTTAGAAGACATCATATGCTGGGGAGACCAGAAAATATTTTCACAATGGTATTCAGTTTTTTTTTTTAAGTATAATTATTGGACTCCATTTGCATCCATGTTGAGGAAATCAGTGCAAATTAAACAAGAATAAGAAGTGTTAGAGATGGGCAGTGAGGAGGATTTAGTACTGGGTCCTAAATGACGACACAGATGATGTAAGGAAAGCAGATTATTAAAATCTGCCAATAAATCTAGGAAGTTCAGTACGAGAGTACTTGAGAGCAATGATTTTCAACTTTGGACACCCACTGACTTGCTTGAAGAGTTTTTAAAGCTTTGGTGCCTGGTTCTTAGCAATTCAAATCTGATGGTTCTGGAGTGTGATTTGACCCGAAGATTTTTAAATGCTCC
The DNA here is from genome assembly GCF_902686455.1 of Sciurus vulgaris. Classification (NCBI taxonomy): domain Eukaryota; kingdom Metazoa; phylum Chordata; class Mammalia; order Rodentia; family Sciuridae; genus Sciurus; species Sciurus vulgaris. The sequence continues at coordinate 41,330,706 of NC_136466.1, read as the reverse complement.
CTAGATAATTCTGATATTCAGCCACAGTCAAGAACTGCCAGCCCTAAAGGCTGGTCAGGTAGTGAATTAGAAGTACCTTTGGTCCTTTCACAAGCTCTTATGAGCCTAGGAAATCTAGATGGTAGACTTTCCTCCAGGCCCTGGTCAAGCCAGCCAGGGAAGACTTGCTGGGGTAGTGAATCTCCCTGCAGCCCCCCTCCTGGTGCTACACTGGGGGCTCTGGATTTGCCTGGTTTCCCAGGACTCCCCCTCTCCTGGGCAATCCAGTCCTTAGCATCCTAGCAGTTGGTGGTGCAGCCTCATAGATATACGAGTAGTTCTTTTTCTTTCCATTTCATTATTTGCTGGCTTTGTTTTATTTTGTGTTTTATATTTACCTTAATTTAAAATTTTTACTGAATCTCATATCAACATAAAATAAATGGAACTTTGACTTTTGCTTCTCAATCTACATAGTTGGTTTCAGGGCATGTTTTATAAACTAAACTGTTTCTTTGAAAACTCTTTATATTTTCCTTTTGGACTTTGCCCTGTGACCTAGGAAAGGCTTGCAACTGCTGTGCTAGAATTTGACACTCATCCTAAAAGCATTCAGCCCTAGAATTATGGGTGACTATTGTAAGCAATGAAACCTCAAACATAGGTTTTTAAACAGAGTTTCTACAAATTACCTGCTTTCTTGATTTTATACTACTCCGTTAATGAAGATCTGAAGTGTGGAGTCATTAGGAAGCATATTTGCCAGGTGGACAACTCCTGGTATTTATATCACATTGGCATGTGGATTGCCTGTCCAGGGTAGGAGCCCAGGGCCAGCCTGACCTGAAGCAGAGCAGAGGAGCAGCTACATAGGAAGATGCAGAGATGGCTCTTTAACTATCAATTTAAATTTCTTGCCACCACCTGCAACTCCACTTTGGTCGGGTCTCAGTTGCAGGGGCATTTTACTGGGACACAAGGGCATAGAGTCTTCTGCAGTTTGCCATTCAACATACCCTAGTCCTATTAAATTAGAAATTCTAATGGTGGGACTTTCTAGATGATTCTGAGAGTAGCTTTTTTTTTCAGGTGCTATGTTGAACAGCGGGGGAAAGATTCAAATTGGCTTATGAACTCTGGAACAAATTTCCTAAGCTTACTGAGTCTCCAAATTTGCCTCTATAAAATGGGAACATGAAAATTCTTACCTCACTGGGTTGTTAGGATGTTTACATCAAGTGGAGAATGTCCAGTGCTAATCAGGTAAAATCCTAATAAACATGACCTTGTACTTTGATCGTATGCTTCGATCTCTGTGTTTCTGTTTCTGTCACTTGCCATCCCATGATCTGCACTCGGGTAGTGGGAATCACTGCCGCTCCTTCTCAGGATGCTTGTCTCACCTTCCCATGCCATTCTTGTTGCTGGGAGCTGTTTCTTTCACACAGACAATCCCTCCACATGGGTAGAAGTAATCCCTCACAATTTTTCACCTCTAAGGGAAAAATATTCTCAGGGAAATGGTGGAGGAACACCTTTCACAAAACATACCTATCACCCCCTCCAGGCTTCCCGAGGCCATGGCCTTGGATTTAGGGGCATTCATAGACTCATAGGGAGATTTGTTTCTAGCTTTGTCTTCCAGAATCTGGGAATGGAGATGTTCAAGGTTAATGGTGGCAAACTGACAGATAGCATCAGCCCAGCCACATCTGCTGATGAGGTGATGGGGCCTTTGCTGGTGCTTCTTGTCCTTGGAGTTTCTGTGCCACTGACTTTCTGTGGCAAGGGCAGACCCTTATGAATAAGGAGGATGGACTTAGGTGAGAACCAGATTGAACTGGGAGATAGCAGAAATGCTTCTGCAGGAAGACTCTTAATTCCTAGACTAGAGGGGACACAGAATGAGAGAGTCCTGAGTTACCAGACACACCTGCATTTGATTTTAAATCTTAGACACTTATTACATAATAAGTCAAGGGGTATATTACATAAGATCTTATTTTTTTTCACTTATAAAATGGAAATAACACTTCTAACTTGTTGGGGTTGACATGAAGATTGAACTAAAAGAAACATGCGGAAGTATCTTGGATTATAAACTCACCATAAGGTAGTTTGTGGCGGTCACAAAAGGCAGCCAAGTGTGGAATCAGATGTACTTGAACTTCTGCCCTAGACACTTTCTACATGTGTGACCTTGTGTTCAACCTCTTCGAGCCCGGCTTTCCGGCTCATGAAAAGCAACAATTTTATGCTTCCCTCCCAGGTTAACAGAAGCCTGCAGGATCAGGCAGAGTGGAGTCTTGGCAAGTGTCATGAGCTACTTCAGGGCTGATGGGTTGCATCTCCAGGTGCTTCTGTGTGCTTGTGACTCCTGGAGACTGTCAGGTCTGCAGGACCCCATGTATGGTCCATGAAGTCAAGTTCATCTTACTGAAGCTAAGAGTCCCAGCATTTGAAGGGGAAAGTCTCTTTCAAGGCACCCTATACCTTATGAAGTCTCAGCCAAGGTCTCTGCCACCATCTCCACTGGAGGAGAAGCCACTCTCAAAAGCTGTGGGTTCTAGTCAAGCAGCTGCCTCATTTCCTCTATGTGTACACAAGGTCCTTCCCCACTCATCCCTTACCCACATTGGTGACTTCACCTCCCAGAGGCCTTCCCATTCTCCCCTAGCACATAGCATGTTTTAAGACATGCCCTAGTTTCACATCCTTCTTGAGCCTCTCCCTTACTCCATGTTGTGACCTTATCTTTCTCCAAAGGCACATGCTCTCTTATTGGCTTCCATTGTTCTCTGGAGGGCATGACTTCACCTGCTGGGGAGATTATATTAGCCCCCCCCTTATCCATGGCTTTGCCTTTCTGCAGTGTAGTAAACCATAGTCTGAAACTTTTAAAATACTGATAATAATAATCATAATAATTCCAAATAAAAAATTCACAAGTTTTAAATCTTACACATTCTGGGTAATGTGATGAAATCGTACGCCATCCTGCTCCATCCAACTGGGTTACAAACTGTTGAACACAACCACACCGTCTCCACAGTTAGTCACTTAGCAGCTGTCTCAGTTATTGGCTCCACCGTCACAGTAGCGTATATTGTTATAATTGTTCTATTTTATTATTAAGAGTCATTGCCAATCGCTTGCTGTGCCTAATTTATAAATTAAACATCACAGATATGTATTAAAAAAAAGTATAAATAGGATTCAGAACAACCAAAGTTTCAGGCATCCACTGGAGCTGAAACTTGTCTCCTGTGGACAAGGAAAGGCTATGGTATTCTTCTTTTAGGGCAGGTCCCTGGGTCCCTTACAGGTCTAAGGAGGGTACTAGCTGTGACAGGAACTGGTTAATTGCCTTGTATAAGGAAAACAAGGGAAAGTCAACTCAACCGCAGTGAGCCTAGACAGCCACTGGGGGGCGATGAAGGACCACACTGGGAGTGTGGCTGGGGCCTCTGGACCAGGAGCCCAGGCTGGGATTCTCATCAGTCAAGGAGGTTGGACCAAGAAAGGCTCTCCAAGACGGTCGGTCCAGTGGTCTAAAAATCCAGGAGGGGAATCTGTGGGGGGGACACAGTGACCCCCAGACCTCCCACACTTGCGGATACGCCCCCGATTCCCTCAGAAGAGCTAGGGCTGCCTCTGGGGTCCTCAGTATTCTGAAATGCAGCAGTATCCCTTTTGCACTAAACACAGTGCTGATGCAGTGGCATCCTGCTTCAGGCGGGTAATCTAACCCTACCATAGACCCCAGCCAGAGGGAAGGAAGACCATGCTTTATAAGACGTCAGAAAGGTAAAGAAAAATACCCAGAGTAGAGGAATCCTCGGGTCCAGTCGAGCTGAGCTCCTAAAGTTGCTGCTAAACAAAGCCCTCGGCAGCCAGCCTGATGGCTCCCAAGAGGTATGCCCCGATGGGCTCTGTCCTGGCATGCCCCTGCCTGACTCATCTGTCCCTCATCTGTCCCACCACTGCCCACCCCCTGCTCTGAGCTGACATAAGCCCACTGGGTTCTCCTGATGACATGGAAATGTGGCTCTTCTTGGTCCCACCCATGCAGAGGCTCAGAGACACCGCCCAGGCTTATGTGGGGAGTGGGGGGATGGGTGGAGGTGGACAAACAGAGAGCATTCTGTTATGTTCTGGTAGCCCTGTTTCCTTTAGGCCTTAACCTTGATTGGAGGCTGGGAAGGGCCACCATATTCAACGTGAGGGTTTTCCAGGCCCTAACCAGTACTCCTGGAAGCTCCGTCTGCAGTTTGTGGGGGGTCAAACCGGGTGGATGGGGTTTCTTGTCTCCTGTGTCTGTGCGGAGCGGCTGGGGAATGACCCTCTGCATGACAGCTGCAGTTAATTCTGATTTATGGCCTCAGTGCCTCCCTCCACCGCAGGGAGAAGGAGCTGTCAGAATGCTTTGTGGCAGGTATGGCTGCTGTTTTCATGCCTGGTGCTTCCTGCCCTGGGCCTGCTGGAGTCCTGTGTAACCTCCCTCTGCTGGGTGCAAGGAGGAGGGAGAATCACTCCAGGCCCCGCCCCCTCCCCACTTCCCAAGGCCTGCGCACCTCCCTTGGGTCTGGCTGACCATGCCCCACCCTTTCTAGTAAGCACAGCTTTCCCTCCTACCTGGGTTTTCTCTTGACCTGGCCTTGCCCAGACCTTCACTGCTCTCTATCCCGAGCCCCTGATTATTAGGTATCTCTTTTAGCTTTCATCCCTGCCTGTGCTTGCTCTTTCTCACCTGTGACTAATCTTTAGTGACATCTCCTCTCCCTGGGTATGAGCCCTCAGAGTACAGAACCATGGCTCCTATTCTTTGTTAAATTAATTTAACAAATGTTTGTTGAGCATCCACTATGTGCCAGTTTCTGAACTAGGTGCCAGGTAGCAGTGGAGACATCGTGCCAGCTCTCATAGAGCCATGAGACCAGCAGATAAGCAAACAAAGAAACGGCAAACAAAGTTTATGAATAGTGATAAATGCCATAAAAACAAGTCTAGTAGTTAGGAATGTAATTGGGGTCTGTTTTCAACACATGGGGCTAGAAGTGATAGTCATGCTGAGACCTGAAGGAAGAAAGTGCCTGGGGGTCAGAGCCCTGTCTGTCTCTCAGTTGCCTGTGCTCCACTGCCTGTGTAAGGGAGGGGTGCATTTGGTGGAGGCACAGTAAGTGCAAAGGCCCTGAGGTAAAATCAGCTTACAATTTATAGAAACTGATGGATGAGCAGTGTGAGTGCAAGAAAGATCAAAGGAAATAAAATATTAAACTTGACATGTCCAAGCAGAACTGCTTTCCCTACAAAACCTGGCCCCCCATTGTCTTTGCCAGTTTATTGATGCTTACCATGATCTAGCTCATTAGTTGTTTGCTTCTCACTGTCTGTCCCACTATGACTGAGGTACATTGGAGGCAGGAACTTTGTTATGCTCATTGCTTTATCTCTAGCACTTATTTCTTGTGCCTGGCATGGAGCCACCCCCTCAAATATGTGTTGAGGTTAGAAATGTTGCCATGATCAGACTGTGAAGAATATTCTAGGTTATGAAGCTCTAAGAAGACACTGGGAAGTTTTAAGCAGTGGAGGAAGAGACCTGTTTTGTATTTTTTGAGTTTACTGTGGGCATGTGTGATGTGGAGAATAACTGGAAGCACAGGGGTCGGTGATGAAGCCCAAGAAACATGCTGGTGGCTTCAGCAGGACAGTAACTGTGGTTATAGGAGCAGGTTGCAAGCAACACAATTGACAGATCACCTGGGAAGATGCTGGTGACCAGGGCCTGGACTCCTGTGTGGCCCCTCCACACAGCCCTCTCCGGTTGCTGTACTGGTTCTCAGCACAGGTGGGAGGATTATAGTCTAAGCTAAGCTATTCATACATCTCCCTTTATGCATAGTGATGAACATTGTGCCAGAAAGAGCCAGGGCTGTGCGGTCAGTACCCCTCACTGTCCCCCTCCCCAGACCTCACACATACATACCCCTAAGGGTGTTCTCAGCACCATTGTAGTTTGGAGTTTCTGAAAAGATGCTGAGACAAACTGTGGAGTACAAGGCATCTATTAGGGATGAATGCCTATGACAGGAAGAGTAGGAAGCAGGCTTTGCACAGAATGAGCCAGATTACAATGTAGGTCTGATGAACCCTTGGCCAACTTGGTGGATAGCTTGAGAACAAGTACCAACCATTCACTGCATGTTGGGCTGAAGTGGCTGGGCTGTAGACCCCTGTATGTAGGCTGCCTGGGAAGGTGTGAGCCCAGGTGGGTGGCTGTTCTGCAGGGTCTGAGAGCTAGAAGCATCTGCTGATTGCACTCCCCAGGAGCTGGGCAGCAAACCCATCCTTGAAGTGTGAACTTCCAGCAAGAGTTTCTCCCACAGTTTGGGCCCTTTATAGGCCTTGGAGTTGACTTCCCTGAACAAACTACTGACCTTAGCTCAGAGCATCTCTTCAAACTTTGGAGAATATCTCACAGATGGACTTAGATATGTGAGACTCATTCAGAGGGCAACTTCAGAATCACTTCAGCATCTGCTGTGCCACAGAAAGATGTGGGCTTTGTGGCCAGTGGTCAGAATTCTAATCTTGTTTTTGCCACATGCCAGTTCATGACCACAGGCAAAGTAACAAGCTTCCTATGTCCTGCTGGCCTCATCTTCCCATTGGTCTATGGGTGTTGAATGCCACTTGCTGTCAGGAATTTGTGCCCTTATCTTATATAGACATGGTTCCTGCAAGTCTCTGGAAGGCAGGGGCTGTTATTCACACTTGCGGACACGTGAGTAGGAATAACCATTTGTTTACTGATCTGTTGCTTCACCAAACTATGAGCACTACCAATTTCAAGGCTGAAAACTTAGGACCCAGTCCAGAGCTGGCACCCAACACATTAGCTGCAACATTTAAAACCTAACATGACACACTGGGGTCTCAATAGCACCCCAACAGTCTGCTCATGACATGCTCTGGAAATAAGGCCCAATTTTACTCTGGTATCAGTGTTTTTTCCTGGAATCTCATTTGCATGGTGGGTGACATACTGTCCCCAAGTGGATTGTAAAGTTGATCTTGAGTGAAGCATTTGCCACAGCTCACTTGTTCAGTAGCAATTTAGCATCACCCTGGTAAACCTGCCTGGGCTTCTTCCAGTCACCTCTCTTCCACCTATGAAGATCTGCGTTTTCTCTAGGTCATAAGAGGGAAGACTGCAGTTCCAAAGAAGGAAACCACAGCTTTTGATAAGACTACAAAGAACTGAAGTTTAGTCATTTTGACAAAATGCTCCTTGCTTGTTCAAGGTAAAACCCTTCACTCTGCTCCATAACACCAGGTGTAGTGGGATGAGCACTTGGTGTGGATCCTTCAAGCCCTAAATTAAGTTCTATTGGCACTGAACTAGTCTACTGAACTGAGAGCTTTGACTCCCTTATCTGAGATACTTATTGTGCTAGTCAGCCTTTGTTACTGTGACTAAAATACCTGACAAGAACAACTTAGAAGAGGAAAGACTTATCTTGGCTCCTGGTTTCAGGGTATTCAGTTCAGGTCAGCTGACTGCAAGGCAGAAACATCATGGTGGAAGGGGATGGCTAAGGGAAGATATTCTGCTGTGACAGCTGGAGAGTAGAGAGGATGGGAGGTGGAGGCCAGGGTAAAGATAACCCTTCCAAGGCATACCCCCAGTGACCTACTTCCTCCAAATAGGACTCACCTGCCAATAGTCCATTCTGCTCTCAATGGATTAATCCACTGATGACATTGGAACACTTAAGATCCAATCATTGCCTGAAAGTCCTATCTATGAACCTTGTAGCATTGGGGATCACACTTTCAACACATGAACTTTTCGGGGACATTCCAGATCCAAACTGTAACACTTATTTTGTTGTTAGTTGAGGACTGATGCACCCCACTGTAGAATGGCTGCTACTTGGTATTTGCTTTTCAAAACTTTGCAATTATCATCACTTTTTCCTTTTGCAGGGATGGTAGAGGAGAAAGCCCATTTCTTTTGGTCTTCCTTGCACTGTTTATACCATCTTGCCCCATCTATGTTCAAAGTTTTTAGTTCCCTCAAAGGTCAGAGTTACTGGGACAGAGGAGTGTTCTGGGCAGGGTAGGGAAACTTCCAAGGTCTATCTAGAGCGTCTGGAGATCTGGAGGTGGGTGGGGAGGTAGTGAGGCAATGGACTTAATCCTGGTACTTGAACTTGCTCCCGGATCCTACTTTCCTCAATGACAGTTGAGTCTTATGTCTTCCACAATGTGAGAACACAGTGTTCCTCCCCATCAAGGTGCCATCTTGGAAACACAGTAGCCCTCATCAGACAAACCCAATCTGTCACACCTTGATCTTATACTTTCCAACCTCCAGAATTGTGATAAAACAAATTTCTCTTCTTTATAATTATTCAGCTTCAGGTATTTTTCAGCATAAAATGGACCAAAACAGTAGCTGGCAATTAGCAGAATTAAGAGAGGTGAAGAGGGAGTCCAGCTCGACTATAGACCTGTGATCTCATGGATGGGGAAATGGGAAACACCAGTAGTGGCTTTGGACAGCATACTTAGTTCAGTACACTGATTGGTGCTCACTAACAGGTTCTCCCCATGGTTCTGGTTCTGAGTCCTGTCCTCAGGGTAGATGGGAGAAATTGCAGGCACTCATGTAATGTAGACTGAAGAGAACCCAAGCTTTCAGACTTCCTCAGACAACACATCCCCAGACTCAATGAGATGTGCACCAGTCCAGTTCTGCCTTGTGCTGTTGGGAGGCAGAGATTAGAACAGCACTCAGAGGTGGGGGTTTCTAATTGGACCAAATGCCAACAAATAGCACTTGACCTTCTGGCTAGGAAGCAATTTAGTGGTAAGTGAGTCTCCCAGGACCAGCTGTGTGCTGGTTACATGTGAAGTAGAATCTAATAGACCTAATAAAACAATTCAAATAAATTTACTTCTGCTCAATTAGGAACAGAAGAATTGTACTATTTAACATCTTTATTCTTTTGGCATTCAGCTTCTAAATCACTAGTGTGAAATTTTTGAATCCTAAACATGACATGCATTTTTTTCTAGAAACTTTGATCTCTGTATGATTTATAAATTATTTTTCAGATTTATAATTATATTTTATTTAAATTAGTACATTGCTGTAATTTAAATTTTTGGTCTAAATACCTTGAGGGAAATGATCCACTTACCTGGCTTTCCCTAGTGAACTCTCCAATGGAAAGGTCTCTGGCTAATGGGAAAAAGAAATCTTCATGTCTCTGGCAAAATTTTTTATATTTCTCTCTTCCATGGGCACATGATCTTGTGCTCTCTCTCATTCTCTTCCAGGCTTCCATGTATATGATAGGAGGTAAAGAAAGAGGGTTTTTGGAAAGTTCTGAATTTTAACAAGCTTATTTTCCTTCTCCAGATGTTTAGAAGTGATATCAAGGCAAAATACTACTTGTTTTTTATTGTGACTCAGATAGGAAACCATTGGTTATATTTTTCAATGTATCTTGTCCAGACCTCTTAAGCTAGTGACGTTACCCACTTCTTAGTAGTCACTGAAAGGTCATGTACTTATTCTAGAGATACCTTTGTTATTCCCAACAGACCTTTCAGTGGCCATTCTATTATTTTAAGAAGATTCTTAGGGTCACTTTACTAATTGCACAAGAAATTTAACCTCATTTCTCCACAATCACTATGGAAGGAAGAAAGGGGTATAGAGGGACACTATAATTCAACATACTCCCCATCAAGTTAGATTCTTAATGATCTCGGGATAGTTTTCCAACATTTAAATCCATCCTCCTGTAACAAAGACAACCTTACCAGGAGATATCAAAAGAAGCTTGGGAAATAATTTTGAAGCTGGAGCTTTTCAATTATGTTGAGCCATGAAACACATTTGAAATAAGTATCAAATCCATTAAAAAGACTACCTTGCGGAATAGTACCATTAGCCATGTGATATTTACTTCTGCATGTTCACCTTGCAGGTTATTTATACCACATAAAGCTATTGTGTTTCAAAGTCTGTACTTTGTGCTATTCCACACCATCCAGGGCTCAAAAGTTCATTGGGTCATGGCTTTATTTTTCTTCTTTTTTTCCCAGAGTTGCTGGATCATTCTATCTTCTCTTCCCCTATAGTTAAGACTCAGGTGTGGATGTGGATTTGCCTGACCTATATTGGTTAGTGATGTTCTGGGATAACAGGATAAAAGACATGGAGCACTGCTAAGAGGTTCCAGGAGGTCTTCCTACCTTCTTGAGCAGACATTGGTGGTGAACCAGGCTTTGAAATACTGTTATGGTTTGGATCCTAAATGTCCCCCAAAGGTAAAAATGCTGAATGCTTGGTCAGCCTGCAGTGATACTGGGAAGTTGACGGAAACTTTAGTAGGCTGGGCCTAATGGAAGGAAGTTAGGTCATTGGAGATATGCCCTTGAAAGTGATATTTGGGCCCCACCCCTTCATTTCTCCATTTGTTTGCTGCCATGAGGTAAGCAGTCTCCTCTGCCATGTGCTCCCCACCATGATGGCATGCCTTCCACAAGGTCAAAGGTAACAGTGACCATGAACTGTTTCTCAGAAACCATGAGCCAAAATAAGTCCATTAAGTTGATTTTCCCAGGTATTTTTGTCATGTGACCAAAAGCTAACACAAACACATTTCTCTTTGAGGCCTGATGTCTCTACCTAGCCCCTCTTGATGACTCACTCAAGCTGTGGAGATGGTGTATGTGTGTGTGTGAAAGAGGCAGAGTATGTGTAGAATCACAATTTAACAAATGCCAGAAAGTTATTGTGCGTAGTAGACAATGTGGAGCTAGTTCTGCGACCACTGCCTCCCACCAAATCTTTCCTCAGCTATCATTTCACTTACAGGTTAAGATATTGTCTCAAGAAGCCCCCTTGGAACTAGCAAGAAGGTGGACTAGAGGGTGACTGCATCACCCGTCACTCCAGAACCCAGGATTCAAGATGGGGAGGCATTGAAAGATTCAGACTAACATAGAGCCACTGGATGGACAGGGGCAGCTTCTTGGAGCAGGGCAGGGCAGCTAGAGTCTTCCCCAAGCAGCCCTGTTCCCTCTGGCAGCAGGCTCATTCCTCAGCCAGCTTCTCGGAGCAGGTTGCCCAGTGAGAGCCTTTCTGCACAGAGCCAGCTCCAAGCCCCGAACCCAGCAGTGGGCCCTGGCCTGCAGGCGGCTTCTGGGACCAGGGCAGGGCAGCCAGAGACATCCCCAAGCAGCCCTGCTCCCTCCAGCGGCAGGTGCGATCTACAGCCAGTTCCTGAGAGCAGACCCACCCAGTAAGAGCTTTTCCACACAGAGGCAGCCCCCAGTCCTGGAACCAGTAGTGGGCTAGGGGCAGCTTTCTTCAGAAGCACTGCATTATCAAGTTCCTCCAAGACTTCAGGCTACTAAAGACTGGGAGGTGATATACTGGAAATCTACAGGGACACTGTAAGCCAAAGAGGAAGTCTGCAATATCTCAGAGTCCCACTGATATCTGACCAATATGAGAAAACAAGGGAAAAAAAGGTCCGAAATAAACCTAGATACTATATCAATAAAACCCAATGAGAGCAGAGCAGAAGAAATGTCAGAAAGGGAGTTCAGAATGTACATAATTAAAACAATCAGGGAAGCAAACGAGGAGATGAAAGAGCAAATGCAGGCATTGAAGGAGGAGATGAAACAGCAAATGCAGGCATTAAATGATTACACCAATCAACAGTTAAAAGAGCAAATACGGGAAGCAAGAGATCATTTCAATAAAGAGTTAGAGGTACTGAAAAAAAAAAACAAAACAAACAGAAATCCTTGAAATGAAGGAAACAATAAACCAAGTTAAAAACTCCATAGAAAGCATAACCAATAGGATAGAACACCTGGAAGACAGAACCTCAGACATTGAAGACAAAATATTTAATCTTGAAAACAAAGTTGACCAAACAGAGAAGATGGTAAGAAATCATGAACAGAATCTACAAGAATTATGGGATATCATGAAAAGGCCAAATTTAAGAATTATTGGGATTGAGGAAGGCTTAGAGAAACAAACCAAAGGAATGAACAATCTATTCAATGAAATAATATCAGAAAATTGCCCAAATCTGAAGAATGAAAAGGAAAACCAGGTACAAGAGGCTAATAGGACTCCAAATATACAAAATTACAACAGACCCACACCAAGGCACATTATTATGAAAATACCTAACATACAAAATAAAGACAGAATTTTAAAGGCCGTGAGAGAAAAGAATCAAATTACATTTGGGGGAAACCAATAAGAATATCAGCAGATTTTTGAATCCAGACCCTAAAAGCTAGAAGGCCCTGGAACAACATTCACCAAACCCTGAAAGAAAACGGATGCCAACCAAGAATCTTATACCCAGCAAAACTTACTTTCAGATTTGACGATGAAATAAGATCCTTCCATGATAAACAAAACCTAAAGGAATTTACAAAAAGAAAGCCGGCATTACACAACATTCTCAGCAAAATATTCCATAAGGAAGAGATGAAAAACAATGATACAAATCAGCAACAGGAGGAACTAGCCTAAAAGAATAGCCAAATAAAGGAGAAACCAAATCATGTCAAAAACCAAAAATGAGTCAAATGACTGGGAATACAAATCATATCACAATAATAACCCTGAATGTTAATGGCCTGAACTCATCAATCAAAAGTCATAGACTGGCAGATTGTATTAAAAAGAAAAAAACCAACAATATGCTGCCTGTAAGAGACTCATCTCATAGAAAGAGATACTCAAAGACTAAAGGTGAAAGGAAGGGAAAAAACATACAATGCACACGGACACAGCAAAAAAGCTGGAGTATCCATCCTTATTTCAGATAATGTGGACTTCAAGCCAAAACTAGTCAGAAGGGATAAAGAAGGACATTACACACTGCTTAAGGGAAGCATAAATCAGCAAGACATAACAATCATAAATATCTATGCCCCAAACATTGGATCATCCATGTACGTCAAACAAATCCTTCTTAATTCCAGAAATCAAATGGACCACAACACAATAATACTAGGCGATTTTAACACACCTCTCTCACCACTGGATAGATCTTCCAAACACAAATTGAATAAAGAAATCATAGATCTCAATAACACAATCCACAATTTAGACTTAACGGACATATATAGAATATACCATCCAATAAAGAACGAATACACTTTCTTCTCAGCAGCACATGGATCATTCTCTAAAATAGACCATATTTTATGCCACAAAGCTACTGTTAGCAAATACAAGAAGATAAAGATACTACCTTGTACTCTATCAGATCATAATGGATTGAAATTAGAAATAAATCACAGAATAAAAAACAGAAACTTCTCCAATACCTGCAGATTAAATAATACACTATTATATGATGAATGGATAACAGAAGACATCAGGAGGGAAATTAAAAAAATTCTTAGAAGTAAATGAGAACAAAGACACATCAAATCAAAATCTCTAGGTCACTATGAAAGCAGTACTTAGAGGAAGATTTATTTCATGGGGCGCATTCAACAAAAGAAGTAGAAATCAACAAACAAATGATTTAACACTACTGCTCAAAGTCCTAGAAAAAGAAGAGCAGACCAACACCAAAAGTAGTAGAAGACAAGAAATAGTTAAACTCAGAGCCAAAATCAACAAAATTGAAACAAAAGAAACTATTGGAAAAATTAACAAAATAAATAGTTGGTTCTTTGAAAAAATAAACAAAATTGATAAACCCTTAGCCACACTAACAAAGAGAAAGAGGGAGAAAACTCAAATTACTAAAATTCATAATGAACAAGGAAATATCACAACAGACACGAGTGAAATACAAAACATAATTAGAAACTATTTTGAAAATCTATACTCCAACAAAACAGAAAACCTCGAAGACATAAACAAGTTTCTAGAGACATATGAATTACTTAAACTGAACGTGGAGGACATACACAACTTAAATAAATCAAACTCAAGCAATGAAATAGAAGAGGTTATCAAAAGTCTACCAACAAAGAAACGTCCAGGACCAGATGGGTTCTCAGCCAAGTTCTACAAAACCTTTAAAGAAGAGCTCATTCCAATACTCCTCAAAGTATTCCATGAAATAGAAGAGGAGGGAACCCTCCCAAACTCATTCTACAAAGCCACTATCACCCTGATACCTAAAGCAGACAGAGACACATGGAGGAAAGAACATTTCAGACCAATATCCTTAATGAACATCGACACAAAAATTTCTCAACAAAATTTTAGCAAGTTGCATACAAAAATATATTAAAAAGATAGTGCACCACGATCAAGTGGGTTTTATCCCAGGGATGCAAGGTTGGTTCAACATCCAGAAATCAATATATGTCATTCACCATATCAACAGGCTTAAAGTTAAGAATCACATGATTATTTCAATAGATGCAGAAAAAGCATTCGATAAAATACAGCATCCATTCATGCTCAAAACACTAGAGAAAATAGGGATAGGGGGAACATTCCTTAACATTGTAAGGGCCATCTACACTAAGCCAATGACCAATAACATTCTAAATGGTGAAAAACTGAAAGCATTCCCCCTAAAATCTGGAACAAGGCAGGGATGCCCTCTTCCACCACTTCTATTCAACATTGTCCTTGAAACTCTAGCCAGAGCAATTAGACAAACCAAAGAAATTAAAGGGATACGAATAGGAAAAGAAGAACTCAAACTATCCTTATTCGCTGATGACATGATTATATATTTAGAGGAACCTGGAAATTCCACCAGAAAACTTTAAGAACTCATAAGTGAATTCAGTAAGGTAGCAGGTTACAAGGTTAATGCTCATAAATCCAATGCATTTTTATACATAAGTGATGAATCTTCAGAAAGAGAAGTTAGGAAAACTACCCCATTTACAAAGGCCTTGAAAAAAATAAAATACTTGGGAATCAATCTCACAAAAGAGGTGGAAGACCTCTACAATGAGAACTACAGAACACTAAAGAAAGAGATTAAAGAAAACCTTAGAAGATGGAAAGATCTCCCATGTTCTTGGATAGGCAGAATTAATATTGTCAAAATGGCCATACTACCAAAAGTGCTATACAGATTCAATGCAATTCCAATTAAAATCCCAATGATGTACCTTACAGAAATAGAGCAAGCAATTATGAAATTCACCTGGAAGAATAAGAAACCCAGAATAGCTGAAGCAATCCTTAGCAGAAAGAGTGAAGCAGGGGGTATCCCAATACCAGATCTTCAACTCTACTACAAAGCAATAGTAACAAAAACGGCATTGTATTGGTACCAATATAGACAGGTAGATCAATGGTACAGAATAGAAGACATGGACACAAACCCAAATAAATACAATTTTCTCATACTAGACAAAGGGGCCAAAAATATGAAATGGAGAAAAGATAGCCTCTTCAACAAATGGTGCTGGGAAAACTGGAGAACCTTATGCAACAGAATGAAACTAAACCCCTATCTCTCATCCTGCACAAAACTCAACTCAAAATGGATCAAGGACCTCGAAATCAGACCAGAGACCCTGCATCTTATAGAAGTAAAAGTAGGCCCAAATCTTCAACATTTCGGCTTAGGATCAGACTTCCTTAACAGGACTCTCATAGCACAAGAAATAAAAGCAAGAATCAACAACTGGGATAGATTCAAACTAATAAGCTTTCTCACAGCAAAGGAAACTATCAGTAATGTGAAGAGAGAGTCTACAGAGTGGGAGAAAATCTTTGCCACTCATATTTCAGATAGAGCTCTAATTTCCAGAATATATAAAGGACTCAAAAAACTCTACACCAAGAATACAAATAATCCAATCAACAAATGGGCTAAGGAAATGAACAGACACTTCACAGAAGAAGATCCACAAGAAATCAACATATATTTGAGAAAATGTTCAACATCTCTAGTAGTAAGAGAAATGCAAATCAAAACTACCCTAAGATTCCATCTCACCCCAATTAGAATGCAATTATCAAGAATACAAGCAACAATATGTGTTGGCGAGGATGTGGGGAGAAAGGTACACTCATACATTGGTGGTGGGATTGAAAATTAGTGTAGTCACTCTGGAAAGCAGTATGGAGATTCCTCAGAAAGCTTGGAATGGAACCACCATTTGACCCAGCTATCCTACTCCTTGGCCTATACCCAAAGGACTTAAAATCAGCATACTACAAGATACAGCCACATCAATGTTCATAGTTGCTCAATTCACCATAGCCAGATTGTGGAACCAACCTAGATGCCCTTCAATTGATGAATGGATAAAGAAACTGTGGCATATATATACAATGGAATATTACTCAGCCATAAAGAATGACAAAATTATGGCACTTGCAGGCAAATGGATGAAATTGGAGGATATCATGCTAAGTGAGATTAGCCAATCTCAAAAAACCAAAGGATGAATGATCTCCCTGATAAGTGGATGATGACATATAATGGGGGGTGGGAGGGGTTAGCGTTAGGGTTAGGGTTAGGTTTAGGGTTAGGGTTAAGGAGGGTGGCAAGAATGGAGGAAGGAAGGACTGTATAGAGGGAAAAGTGACGTGGGAGGGGTGGGGGGAAGGGAAAAAATAACAGAATGAATCAAACGACATTACCCTATGTAAATTTATGATTACACAAATGGTTTGCCTTGACTCCATGTACAAACAGAGAAACAACATGTATCCCATTTGTTTACAATAAAAAAAAGAATCCCCCTTTTAGAAAATACATATTGTACCTAGTAGGTGGGCACATTCATTGATACCAGCTACTGACAATTATACAAATTATACAGGAAATAGCTCACCTGCTCACCAAAAAGTGGCTTCAGTATTCCGTGGAAGCAGCAGCCAGGATGAGTCTCTCTCGCCTTCAGATGGGAAGCTTGAGAGGGAGGTAACCACGATAGAAAGACAGCAAAGGTCTAGCATACAGGGACACGTCCAGCAGGCATTCCTGGGACTGGTGAAGGGACAAGTCCTTCCCTTAGAGCCTGCGGAAGGAGACCTCTGGCAAATCCTATTCTTCCTTTTTGTATCTAGTGTGACCTCGTCCTTTTTGCTTTGTCCCTGCTCCCCTCCCATCCAGCTACCTGGGAGAGGTAAAAGGGAGGGTGTTAAATTTGAAAAAATTATCCGTCCTCTTCTTCCTTGAGGTGTACTCAAGGCAATATTTCTCAAAGAGATGATGCAAACTTGGTCTTTAAAATTGTGAAGTCGTGTCACTAAGTAGTATCACTTCAATTTTCTATTGAAGCTGGGAGGTTTCTGGAGCCAAAGGGGAACTGCTTTGTGTCTTTTTAGCTTGGTCATATGATTTGTGGTAGTTTCTTTGGCCAGGAAAGCTGTTTTCTGGGGCAGTGACCCTTTGGATGTCAATGAATTGCACACTAGAGAGGTGAGAGGAAGAAAATTAGCCTAGATGTGGCATTTGGGACTTGCATCACCAATACTGAGAGACCTTTGAATGTCCTTATTTATAGTTAGATTTTTCTAGTCACTCAGATATGTAAAATTCTGATTTCTTTTTCTGCTAAATATCTGTCCTCTGTTACAGTTTGGAGATGAGGTGTCCCCCCAAAGCTCCTGTTAATGTAGGATGTTGAGCTGAAATGATTAGACTATGAGAGCCATGACCTAATCTGTTAATTAAAACAGTTGATGGATTAATAATTTCAAAAGACTACTAACTGGGTGGTAACTGCAGGCAAGTAGGGTGTGGCTGGAGGAGGTATGTCACTGGGGGTGTCCCCTGGAAGGTTCATCTTCCCTGCAGCTCCTTGCCCTCTCTTTCTGCTTCCTGCCTTCCATGAGTGGAGTAGCACTTCTCTGCTGCACCCTTTTACCATGATGTTCTGCCTCTCCTTGGACCTAGAGCAATGGTGTTATCCAACCATGGACTGAACTTCTGAATCCATGAACCAAAATAAACTGTTCCTTCTCTGAGTTTTTTTTTTTTTTTTAAATCAAGTAATTTGTCACAGTTTCATAAAGCTGTCTAACACACCCTCGGAATCCAATCTTATCCCATTCAACAGAATACTTCCTTGTCCTGTGACATTGAGACAGTAGCACCTGACTTATTGATTGTTGTCCAGATTAGATGAGTAATGTTCCTAGGAGTCTGATCTCTGTACCTATCATCTTATATAACTTTTGATGTATTATATAAAAATTTCTGGCTCATTTTGCTCAAAGGCAAAATAATTCAGAAGGATGCTAGTTTTTGTTCTGTTGTTATTTATGTAGCTTTAACATTTCTTTAGTAATAGGGGAAATAGAAATATCAAGATGAAAATTGCAAAGATAATGATAACAAGACCCTATTGGGTTACAAATGGAAACAGGAGGGTTTAGATGGTCATAAGTAAAGCTTCATCTCACCTTTCTTGGATGCCACATATACCCATCCTGCATATAGTAAAACTGGGACTTTAAAAAGTCACATTAAATCTGATATCTTTTGTGCAGGTTCAAATTCCATGCTGGCTCAGGCTAATTTCCATAAAGTGACTGTGCCTTTCTCATAATATCTGTTCCTTTTTCACTCTGTGGGGACTGCAGGCAGATGCCTGTAGGATGTGAGTTTAAATCATTGGTGGGTTTCCATCTGTGCTAGGTTAGTGATTCCAACGCACCTGGGCTGAAGGAGGATAGTGGAGAGGTTGTACAACAGCAGGATGCGATAGCTCAGCTAGAAACTCCACCAACCAAAGAAAGAAGAGTGGTACTGTTTCCTCAACCTGAGACAGCTCCTGGGAAACACTGATTCTTAGGTCAATGTAATGAATTTTAAGGCTTCTTGAGAATTTATTTCCTGGTCTAGGAGGCACAGAGACAGGATGGTGGTGGGGTCAGGGGGAGGGGGCTGTGGGTTTCTGTGTTGAGGAGATAGGAATGGGAAGGGTGTGCTATTGTTGAGAGTCCATGATCCTTTGGGGATGGATGCTTGCACCTGTGGTGTGATGAATGCCGTATCCAAGGACTGAGTCAACAACCCCTTCCAGAGAGCATTGGAGCATTAGCGTACATTGACTTTCAGACATTTTTAGATTAGGAGTGGGGGAGCGCTCCTGACTTTGAAATTGGGTGTCAGTGAGTAGCTTATCTCATTGTCAAGACATTGTTCTTTTACCTAAAATTTTGGTCACAAGAGACAGTCAATTGGATCACAACTCCATTTAAGTCACCAAAGGATATTGAACATATGGAATGCTTACAATGTGTCAGACATACAATGTCAGGAACTAAGGACCGGGTGAACAATATTGTGGTTCTGATTTCATGCAACTCAAAAAACAGCAGATCTGCTGTGCTAGCTGTGTTCCAGTCTCTGTCCTAAGTTCTTGACTTTTAATCTTTATACAGTAACTTTGTGCAGAAAAGGTATTAATATTTTCTGTTTTAGAGATGAGGAAATTGAGTTACAGATTAATTAACTTACCTAAAATAACACACTTGTAAATTATAGAGTCAGGCAGCCTGAATCTAGGATTGGAGCTGAAACTATTACAGTTTGCTGCATCTGACCATTAAGGAGGGTACATACAAGGCAAATATGCTTAAGTGCTATGAAGGGGTAAGTATAGGGGCTGTGAGAACAGAGAGAACCGTGTGTAGGAAGATGAGAGCAACCAGACACTACATCCCAGAGGAAGTGATGTCTGAGTTGAGACCCAAGGTATGTTTGCTTGTTAGCCAGACCAAATGCAAATGTGGGTTCCAGGTGGAAGCAAAAGTAAATGAAAACTCTCATAGTGGGAGAGAGCATGGCTTGTTTATATTTAAAGCACTGAGTGTAACTGGATCACATTTCACATAAGGGAAATATTTAGAAATGAAGTTTCAGAGGTTTTCTCTAATAATTTAGCATCTATTACGTGTCAGGCATTATCTAGCCTCTGGTAAGACTACATTAATTGTTATAAATAAAATGCTTCCCCCCATGCAGCTTACAGTCTATAAAACCAAATAATATCTTCTCTGTTAAAAAAATTAAAGTCAGAAAGAAGACAACAAGGCATGTGGCATGACTTGCAATATCATACTGATTGTTTAATACACTTACTAAAAAGGATTTAATACTCTAGAGTAATGTACCTGTGTTTGACTTGGTGCTTTACTATTATAAAATGAAAATTTAGTTAAATACACTGTGTGGGTACCTGTCTGGTAGAAAGATAACCTCCAGGGTTACAGTTTTATTGTCCTATAGAATGTTAACAAATTTTGTCTCAGTCCCAGTGCGTTAGTTTGCTCTTGTTGTTATAGCAAATTACCCAGGGTTTAGTGGCTTAAAACAACACAAAGTAATCACCTTATAGTCTGGAGGTCAGAAGTTCAGTACAGGTCTTACCAGACTAAAATCAGGGTGTTTGCAAGCTTTGCTTGTTCTGGGGAGACTGTTTTCTGAGTCGTTGGAGGAATTCAATTCCATGAAAGTGTGTAACAGAGGTGCCATGTTCTTGCTGAGTTAAAGTGGAGGGCCATTCCAGCTTCTAGAGGTCATGTTCATGTTTCTTGGTTCATGTTCTCCCTTCATCTTCAAAGCTAGCACCTGCAGGTCCTTCCCACGTGCATCATTTTGACCTTCACTCTGCCTTCCTCTCCCACTTTGAAGGATTTATGTAATTAAATTGAGCACACTCAGATAATCAGGATTATCTATTGATCTTAACATCCTTATGTTAATCTTCAAAACCCCTTTTGCTATGTCAAGCACCATACTAGTGGCTTCTGAGATAAGGGCATTGACTTCTTTGTTGGGTCATTTTTCCGTCTGCCACAATAGAATAACAGCCATTATTTCACAATGCCTGTCTTGATAAACTATAGGACCCTAGTTTCCCCAAATGCAAATTATTAAAAATAAATAAAATAAATAAGTAATGTAATATATATGAGAAAAAATGCTTCTTTAACTAGCTTTACCATCTTACTGGCTCCCTTATTAATGAATCAGTCTTTGACACATATTCATTCTATATCTGTATGTTTTTAACACTTTGAGAATTGGAGGAATTATAATTGTCAATCTAGAGCTTCACTGAGACCTGCTTGTGCCAATTAAAATGTGCTTTACAGGAAGTGCACCTCACTGACTGTTTTATCTCTGGCATGCTATTTTGGTTCCTGGGATAGATACCAAGTAAAACTGTCTTTCTTGACTCACTATCTTCTTTCTCTCTCTTTCTTTCCCTCAATTTTCTCCTCCCACATCTGTTTTATTATTATTATTATCATCATCATCATCATCATCTCTGGTCCTTGGCCAACTTTAGTTCTGGTTCTGATTTATGCATTATTAGAAGTTATTTCTATGGGTGACTATGTTCTTTGGGACTCTGGTTTTAGTTTGATCATTTGGGAATTAATGCTGGAATAAGGGGATCTATTTCCTTGGTTAAGAAACAACCCAGAGTACAGTTTGTTTGCCATTCTGGTTTGTCTGTTTGACCATTTGCAAGCTCAGAGAGCCAAGGAGCAGCCCTTTGAGATGTGGAGCAGTGAGTTTGCACAGTTCTGTTCCTGACCTGTGACTGAGTTTGGGAAATGAAGTTGAAAACTCTCTGTGGGTTTGAATGTGTGTAAAAAGGAAAGCCTTACTGCTCATTGCATGTGAAATATTTCCCTTCCCCTGAAGGGTATTAATAAATTAGATTACAACTTCTCTTAAATTAATTAATTGGTTCATAGAGATCTTAAGTACTTACATAAATCTAATATTCCCAGAATTGCCTGCAAAAAATTTTTTTTAATTGAAACTCCTAATATATTAAATGAGCTGCCTTCAAAAATACTTTCTTACAGAAAATGCTAAGGCATTTTAAAAAATTAGGTAATCAAAGTGAATCCTTAGGCAAATCAGATTGATTTAATAATTTTGTCTTAGGAATAGTTATATGTAATTTCTGTGGTTTTATCACTAAGGGGTATAACATAAGATTTTTTTGAAAGGTTTTATGCTTTTGTCTTGAAATAACTAGCTAATCTAAACTTCCTAAACTTTTAAAACTTAATTTACTTATCAGATAAGCTAATATTATTTCTATGTAATATTTGGGATTGTATAAAATGTAAAATTTTCAAACTAAATTGACATAATTATGACAAACCTTTTTTATCAACAGCAATGATGTATACAGTTTGAACATAATTTTCAACAGCTATAGTAAACTTTACAACCATGGATCAGTATAAAATTGAATTGGTTTGTTATATAATCTATGGCTACCTGGATATTTCTAAGTAAAAGTGGATATAGAAAGCTTGGCTACTGAGCATAGTTTAGTGTCTCAATATGTACATTTGCTTCCTACATTCATGTAATAGAGTGACCACGTCTTGGGTCCTGTCATTGGAAGCCTTCATTTTTGTCACTTGAAGAAGGTGTTAAAGGCATGCAGGTGGCTGTTGGGTCTCATGTGCATGTTCCTCTGAACTTTTGAATAGGCCCAACTGCTGGTGTATGATAAGTACTTCTCAATTCCTTTCCTCCCTCTCTGTTCTTTCTTTAAAATATAACTTATTTGCAAGTTTTAATGAATACATATAATTAAGACTAGGCATAATAGCAAAAAAATCTCAATTGTTTGTAAGATAAACAGGTGCATATCTCAAGAGAAAAAAGAAGGTATTTTTTGACCCAAAGTGTATGACTTGGAATCATGGATGACAAAACTTGGATATTCTCATTGCAGAAGGTTTGTAAATATTATGTTTTATTCACTTTGCTTTATAATACCCAGAAATAATGAGTCTGAGGAAAAGCAATGAACATTCAGATTGTGATGGATCCCACTGAGTGAGATGGGCTCATTGGTGAATTTAATTAAAGGTGTGGGAGAAGTTTGCAAATCTTCATTGATAAGCCTGATATTATTGAAAAACTAAACTTCAATTTTTTTCTGTTAAAATGGTAAATTGGTCTCCTTTATGAGGGAAGAGTAAAAGTTTATTATTTCGTTTTTTCTCCACATTTTTATTGTTATACATAATGGTGGGATTTGTTGCTACATATTTGTACGTGCACACAATATAATGATATAATTTGGCCAATATCTCTCCCTAGCACATCCTCTGTTCCCACCTCTGACCCAGGTCCCCTTTCTCTATTTACTGATCTCTAAAGGTCACTATGTCTGTACTGTTATCTATCTGCATGGCCAGGCTTCTACTTCTCACCAGAAAAATTTTCTGTCCTTTCTGTGACTCGTTCATGTCCTTGATTCCTAAGGAGATAAGGTTCCATAAAATTGTGCAACCTTCTTCAATGCTTATTTAAAATATATATTGTCATTTTGATTAATAGGCAACTAAGCTATTGTTTCTATCTTAACCCAGTGTCCAAATCTCTCAATTCTTGATTTTGCCATCCTGAAATCAGACCATAATTTAGAACAAAAGGAAATAGAATTTCTTTTACACTAAGTCCAAAGGGAACTCCCAAAGATTTATTCTTTAATCTTACAGAAAAGGTAAAGCTAGAAATAATTATATCTGTTTTGCATATTTCTTAATTTGCTAAACACAGTTTCTAAAGCTGACTGACAAAAAATGATTTGCCAAATTAAATATTAATTATTTATAGGTAAAATATCTTTAATGTTTCAAAGCACATACATTTTACAGAGGAATCGGGAGGCCCTGGAGACTCAGTAATACTCTCACTGCCCTTAATATGGTTTTTCCCACGAGTAAACAGACCAAATTCTTAGAAAAAGTTGTGGATGGTATCCTAACAGAAAATACAGACCCAGAGGTCTTTTCTCTGGGCTTGACTGCCACCGCCGCTGCTGCTGCCACCAACCACTGCCATCAAAGCTGCTGCTGCTCCCCTCTAGTGGAGAAGACCTAGAGATCTTCTCTCTAGGTGTTGCTACAGCTGCAGCCACAACCACTGCCACTGCCACTGCTGCCGCTGTCCTCCCACCTGCTGCCAATGCCACTGACAACTGCAGCTGCTGCTGACCCCCTGCCTGTTGCCACTGACCCCTGCCATTACCGCTTCCACCACTGCCCAGAGGTCTGCTGCCGGGGAGACTCCAGGTTTGGTTGCACATGGCCACATCCATTTTGAATGCCGGCCAGAGCCTGGGGCTTGGGGTGCCAGCAGTACTGCCATCTTGGGTCACAGTGACCCTATCTGGGGACACCTTGCAACTTGGAGATTCAGTGTCAGGGTGCCTGCAGGTTTGGCTGCACCTGGGGTCTTCTTCCTGGGAGTGCTGGTTGCCTCCATACTTTTTCTCAGGATCGCTCATCCCTGGTGGTCTCTCTCAAAACACCAGTGGCACTGAGATCTTGGAACTGCAACATGGCCGAAGCAAGGACATCTGAGGCCCAGATTGGTGGGATAGTGACTGGTTCTGTTAGGGCTGGTCTGTGCTGGCAGTCTTGTGGGAAATCAGAGACAGGGTTGAGAAACTTTTGTATGCTGGCAGAGATAGTTATTCAATTTTCCAACCAGATTTATTTTATTTTTAATTTTTCTTCTCTGGAATTTCTCTTCACCATATTTGGAGCAGGGTGTTTCTTATGCTCCAGTTTATTGTGGATAGTGATATATGCATGATGTTTTCTAGTTCTGCTGTGTATTCTTATATTTTATTTTATTTTTCTCTTTGTATGTATTCTTACTCTCACTTGTCTGTTTTCCTGGATTCCCTTTCTAACTTTTCTATACCTAAAAGCCAATCTCTGTTGGTTCCTCTTCCATTCTTCCTGTGAAATTTTGCTTTTGCCTTCTCTCTCCCTCATGAACATCATGTCCTGCATGATTTCTGATCTCTCTCTTTGTCCACTATTTGAGATTGTAAATCCTTTTGGCAAGTTTCCTGTTTATATTGTGGACAGTGGTTGAACTCATCATTGCTGTTTATAGCAGGAGGGCAGTAGATGCCTTGGTGGGAGCTATTAGATTTGAGGCTATATATTGTTTGCACTGGGTGCTGTTGATGTTGGTCTGTCTCTTCAAGGTGGGATACTGGAAATCTTCAGGGACACTATAAGTCTACAGGGTAGAATATGTACTGCCTTAGATTCATACAAGTAGATGGGAAAACACACAAGCAACTTGAAAAAACCCAGGAAACAATTTCTCCAAACAAACCAAGATGCTCCAACTAGAGAATCTACTGAAAACACAGTAGAAGAAATGTGCAAGAAGGAGTTTAGAATTTACATAGTTAAAATTGTCTGCAAAGTAAAGGATGATAAAAAAGAAAATATAGAAAGTGAAAGATCACTTCAATAAAGAATTAGAGATTGTGAAAAGAAAACAAGCAGAAATCCTTGAAATGAAAGAAACAATAAACCAAATTATAAATTCAATGGAAAGCATCACCAACACACTAGACCATTTGGAAGACAGAACCTTCAGACAATAAACACAAAATATTTAATATTGAAAATAAAATAGAACTTGAAAAGAAGATGGTAAGAATCCATGAACGGAACTTTCAAGAATTATGGGACAACATGACAAGATCAAATTTAAGAGTTATCTGGATAGAAGAAGGAGCAGAGATACAAACAAAAGGAATGTACAATCTTTTCAATGACATCAGAAAATTTCCCAAACCTAAAGAATTAAATGAAAAATCAAATACAGGAGGTTTACAGGGCCCCAAATGTTCATAATTACAGCAGACCCACACAAAGTCACATTATAATGAAAATGACTAAAATAAAGAATCAGGATAAAATCTTAAAGGCTATGAGAGAAAAAAAGCAAATTATATATAGGGGAAAACCAATTCGGATTTCAACTGATTTCTTAAGCCAGACCCTCAAAGCTAGGAGGTCATGGAACAATATATTTCAAGCTCTGAAAGAAAATGTATGTCAACCAAGAATTTTACATCCAGCAAAACCTTACATGTTAAAAAAGTGAAAACAAACAAAGTGAGGAAATACACTAAAGGAATAGTCAAAGGAGAAACTAAATCAATTAAAAGCCCAAAATAAATCAAAATGACTGGAATACAAGTTATTTCTCAGAAATAACCTTGAATGTTAATAGTCTAAACTCATCAATCAAACGACGTAGACTTGCAGATTGGGTAAAAAAACAAGACCCAACAATATGGTGTTTCTAAGAGACTCCCCTTATAGGCAAGGACATCCACAGACTGAAGGTGAAAGTATGGGAAAAGACAAATCATTCATATGGATTATGTAAACAAGCAGGGCTTTCCAACCTCATATCAGATCAAGTGGGCTTCAACCCAAAGTTAATCAGAAGGGACAAAGAAGGTCATTTCATTATATTGAAGGGAATTATATGTGAGAAAGATATATGATTGTAATTATTTATGCACCAAACAATGGAGCATCTATGTATGTCAAACAAACCTTTCTCAATTTCAAAAATAAAATAGACCACAACACAATAGTACTGGGTAACTTTAACACACCTCTCTCACTACTGGACAGATCTTCTAAACAAAAACTAAAGAAACTGTGGGGGTTTTCAAGATGGTGGACTAGAGGGTGGCTGCATTTCATGTTGCTCCAGGACTCAGGATTCAAAAGAGGAGATATTGAGAGACTTGGGACCAACTCAAAGCAGCCGGGTGAGTCTCTCCCATTGGGGAGGCGTTCCAGATGGGGCGGTAGTCCCGGAACGCAGGGAACTTTGTGAAGTAGAGCTGCCCAAAGAAACCCCTCCCCCGCTGGAGCAGTGAACTCGGACAACTGGGAGCATCGTAGAAGAGGCCACTCAGCACAGTGCTTGGACTCAGAGCAACCACTGGAGCTCTGGGTGGCTGCCCAGAGGAGGAGCTAAAGGAGAGCTATTTGGACTCAGAGCAACCACTCCTGAACACCAGGGGGCTGCCCAGAGGAGGAGGAGGAGCACAGCCAGTCGCTTGGACTTGGAGCGACTGCACCAGAGCTACAGGTGGTTGCCAGAGGAGGAGGCGAGTGGTGAGCTGTTTGGACTCAGAGCATCCACTCCTGAACACTGGGGCCTGCCCGGAGGAGGAGGAGAAGCACGGCCGCTTGGACATGCAGTGACTGCATCAGACCTCCAGGCGGCTGCTCAGAGGAGGAGGCAAGTGGTGAGTTGTTTGGACTCAAAGCGACCGCTCCTGAACACCGGGGGGCTGCCCGGAGGATAAGGAGGAATGGGCAGGTCACTTGGACTCGGAGTGACTGCCCAGGGCTATGGCAGTTGGCGGGAGGAGGAGGCGCACAGTGAATTGCTTGGACTCCTAGTGACCGCACCGGAACACCGGGCAGCTGTCCGGAGGAGAGGCGTGCGGTGGGTCTCTGGGACTTGGAGCAATTGTACGGGGCTCCAGGTGGCTGCTCCAGAGGAGGGGCCGCATAGCCAAGCGATTAGGTGCAGAGCAGGGTCCCAGGACTTAGGAGGCTTCTTGATGGAAGAGCCACACTGAGACACGCTTAGGGGCGGAGCGAAGGTTCCAGGACTGCGGGCAGATTCTCTGAGGAGAGGCAGCCTAAGGAGACTCGTCTGCAAAGGGTGAGGCTCCCAGGCCCAGGAGGTAGGTCCAGGCCCCTGGGAACGTTGCAGAGGAAGGCAGCCCAGTCCAGGCGGTAGTTGTAGATTGAGGGGAACCTCTAGGAGGGGAACTGACCAGCGAGACCTCCCCACCGGGTGAGCCTTCCCTGCCGGGTGAGGTTTTCCCACAAGGATGGTAAAACCAGAGACACAGGCCCAAACAGGCCATGCCTCAGCCCGCAGCCTAGTTCCCCTTTGGATGACCATTGGTCAACAAGTGGAGGCACCTCTGCACACTAGCAGGGAATATACCCCACCTGAAGGTCACCACCCCTAGAGAGGCAGCTTCCTTGTGGAGCACCACACTATCAACTTCCTCCAAGACTTCAGCCCACTGAAGGCTAAGAGGGGATATACTAGAAATCTTCAGGGACATTATAAGTCAATAGAGGAAATCTGCAATATCTCAGCAGTCCACTATACCTGAACAATATGAGAAAACAACGAGGAAAATGCCCCAAACAAATCTAGATGTTACATCAATAAAACCCAATGACAGCATGGCAGAAGAAATGACAGAAAAGGAGTTCAGAATGTACATAATTAAAATGATCAGGGAAGCAAATGATGAGATGAAAGAGCAAATGCAGGCATTGAATGATCGCACCAATCGACAGTTGAAAGAGCAAATACAGGAAGCAAAAGATCATTTCAATAAACAGAGATATTGAAAAAAAAAACAAACAGAAATCCTTGAAATGAAGAAAACAATAAATCAAATTAAGAACTCCATAGAACACATATCCAATAGGATAGAACACCTGGAAGACAGAACCTCAGACGTTGAAGAGAAAATATTTAATCTTGAAAACAAAGTTGAACAAACAGAGAAGATGGTAAGAAATCATGAACAGAATCTACAAGAACTATGGGATATCATGAAAAGGCAAAATTTAAGAATAATTGGGATTGAGGAAGGCTTAGAGAAACAAACCAAAGGAATGAACAATCTATTCAATGAAATAATATCAGAAAATTTCCCAAATCTGAAGAATGAAATGGAAAATCAAGGTCAAGAGGCTTATAGGGCTCCAAATACACAAAATTACAGCAGACCCACACCAAGGCACATTATAATGAAAATACCTAACATACAAAATAAAGAAAGAATTTTAAAGGCTGTGAGAGAAAAGAACCAAATTACATTCAGGGGGAGACCAATATGGATATCAGCAGATTTTTCAGTCCAGACCCTAAAAGGTAGAAGGTCCTGGAACGACATTTTTCAAACCCTGAAAGAAAATGGATGCCAGCCAAGAATCTTATACCCAGCAAAACTTTCCTTCAAATTTGACAATGAAATAAAATCTTTCCATGATAAACAAAAGCTAAAAGAATTTACAAGAAGAAAGCCAGCATTACAGAACATTCTCAGCAAAATATTCCATGAGGAAGAGGTGAAAAACAAAGAAGCAAATCAGTAAAGGGAGGAATTATCCTAAAGGAATTGTCAAATAAAGGAGGAACCAAGTCATGTCAAATAAATAAATAAATAAATAAATAAATAAATAAATAAATAAATAAAATAAAAATGAACCAAATGACTGGGAATACAAATCATATCTCAATAATAACCCTGAATGTTAATGGCCTGAATTCATCTATCAAAAGACATAGACTTGCAGATTGGATTAAAAGAAAGATCCAACAATATGTTGCCTGCAAGAGACTCACCTCATAGAAAAAGATACCCATAGACTAAAGGTGAAAGGATGGGGAAAAAACATACCATGCACATGGACTCAGCAAAAAAGCTGGAGTATCCATCCTCATTTCAGATAATGTGGACTTCAAGCCAAAGTTAGTCAGAAGGGATAAAGAAAGACATTTCATACTGCTTAAGGGAAGCATAAATCAGCAAGATATAACAATCATAAATATCTATGCCCCAAACAGTGGCTCATACATGTATGTCAAAGAAATCCTTCCCATTTTCAGAAACCAAATAGACCATAACACAATAATACTAGGTGATTTTAACACACCTCTCTCACCACTGGACAGATCTCCCAAACAAAAATTGCACAAAGAAAGCATAGATCTCAATAACACAATCAATAATTTAGACTTAACAGACATTTATAGAGTATACCATCCAACCAAGAGCGAATACACTTTCTTCTCAGCAGCACATGGATCATTCTCTAAAATAGACCATATATTATGCCACAAAGCTAATGTTAGCAAATACAAGAAGATAGAGACACTACCTTGTATTCTATCAGATCATAATGGATTGAAGTTAGAAATAAATGAAAGAGTAAAAAACAGAAACTACTCCAACACCTGGAGATTAAACAATATGCTATTATATGATGAATGGATAACACAAGATATTAGGAAGGAAATTAAAAAATTCTTAGAGGTAAATGAGAACAAAGAAACATCATATCAAAATCTCTGGGACACTATGAAAGCAGTACTTAGAGGAAAATTTATTTCATGGAGCACATTTAATAAAAGAAGTAAAACTCAACAAATAAACGACCTAACACTACAGCTCAAAGCCCTAGAAAAAGAAGAACAGACCAGCACCAAAAGTAGTAGAAGACAGGAAGTAGTTAAACTCCGAGCTGAAATCAATGAAATTGAAACAAAAGAAACAATACAAAAATTTGACAAAAGAGTTGGTTCTCCGAAAAAATAAACAAAATTGATAAACCTTTAGCCACACTAACAAAGAGAAGACGAGAGAAAACCCAAATCACTAGAATTCGGAATGAACAAGGAAATATCACAACAGACACAATTGAAATACAAAACATAATTAGAAGCTATTTTGAAAATCTATACTCCAACAAAAAACAAAATTTCAAAGACATCAACAGGTTTCTAGAGACATATGAATTACCTAAACTGAATGAGGAGGATGTACACAATTTAAATAGACCAATTTCAAGTAATGAAATAGAAGAAGTCATCAAAAGCCTACCAACAAAGAAAAGTCCAGGACCAGATGAATTCTCAGCCGAGTTCTACAAAACCTTTAAAGAAGAGCTCATTCCATTAATTCTCAAAATATTCCATAAAACAGAAGAGGAGGGAACCCTCCCAAACTCATTCTATGAAGCCAATATCACACTGATACCTAAAGCAGACATAGACACATCGATGAAAGAAAATTTCAGACCAATATCCTTAATGAACATCTACGCAAAAATTCTCAACAAAATTTTAGCAAATCGCATACAAAAACATATTAAAAAGATAGGGCACCATGATCAAGTGGGTTTCAACCCAGGGATGCAAGGTTGGTTCAACATCAGGAAATCAATAAATGTAATTCACCATATCAATAGACTTAAGTCAAGAATCACATGATTATTTCGATAGATGCAGAAAAAGCATTTGATAAAATACAGCATCCCTTCATGCTCAAAACACTAGAAAAAATAGGGATAGTGGGAACATTCCTTAATATTGTAAAGGCCATTTATGCTAAGCCCATGGCTAATATCATTCTAAATGGTGAAAAACTGAAAGCATTTCCCCTAAAAACTGGAACAAGGGCAGGGATGCCCTCTTTCACCACTTCTATTCATATCATCCTTGAAACTCTAGCCAGAGCAATTAGACAAACCAAAGAAATTAAAGGGATACAAATAGGAAAAGAAGAACTCAAACTATACCTATTTGCGGATGATATGATTATATTCTTAGAGGAACCAGGAAATTCCACCAGAAAACTTTTAGAACTCATAAGTGAATTCAGTAAAGTAGTGGGATATAAGATCAATACACATAAATCTAATGCATTTTTTATACATAAGTGATGAATTTTGGAAAGAATAATTAGGAAATCTACCTCATTCACAATAGCCTCAAAAAAAATAAAATACTTGGGAATCAATCTCACAAAAGAGGTGAAAGACCTCCACAATGAGAACTACAGAACACTAAAGAAAATTAAAGAAAACAATAGAAGATGGAAAGATCTCCCCTGTTCGTTGATAGGAAGAATTAATATTGTCAAAATGGCCATACTACCAAAAGCGCTATACACATTCAATGCAATTCCAATTAAAATCCCAATGACGTACCTTACAGAAATAGAGCAAGCAATTATGAAATTCGCCTGGAAGAATAAGAAACCCAGAATAGCTAAAGCAATCCTTAGTAGGAAGAGTGAAGCAGGGGGTATCCCAATACCAGATCTTCAACTCTACTACTAAGCAATAGTAACAAAAACGGCATGGTAGTGGTACCAAAATAGAAAGGTAGATCAATGGCACAGAATAGAGGACACGGACACAAACCCAAATAAATACAATTTTCTCATACTAGACAAAGGGGCCAAAAATATGCAATGGAGAAAAGATAGCCTCTTCAACAAATGGTGCTGGGAGATTTGGAAATCCATATGCAACAGAATGAAACTAAACCCCTATCTCTCACTATGCATGAAACTAAACTCAAAATGGATTAAGGACCTTGGAATCAGACCAGAGACCCTGCAGATTATAGAAGAAAAAGTAGGTCCAGATCCTCAACATGTCGGCTTAGGATCAGACTTCCTCAAAAGGACTCCCATAGCACAGGAAATAAAATCAAGAATCAATAACTGGGATAGATTCAAACTAAAAAGCTTTCTCTCAGCAAAGGAAACTATCAGCAATGCGAAGAAAGAGCCTACAGAGTGTGAGAAAATCTTTGCCAATCATACTTCAGATAGAGCACTAATCTCCAGAATCTATAAAGAACTCAAAAAACTCTATACCAAGAATACAAATAATCCAATTGACAAATGGGCTAAGGAAATGAATAGACACTTCACAGAAGAAGATCTACAAGAAATCAACAAACATATGGAAAAAGGTTCAACATCTCTAGTAGTAAGAGAAATGCAAATCAAAACCACTCTAAGATTCCATCTCTCCCCAATTAGAATGGTGATTATCAAGAATACAAGCAACAACAGGTGTTGGCGAGGATGTGGGGAGAAAGGTACACTCATACATTGCTGGTGGGGCTGCAAATTAGTGCAGCCACTCTGGAAAGCATTGTGGAGATTCCTCAGAAAACTTGGAATGGAACCACCATTTGACCCAGCTATCCCACTCCTTGGCCTATACCCAAAGGACTTAAAATCAGCATACTACAGAGATACAGCCACATCAATGTTCATAGCTGCTCAATTCACAATAGCCAGACTGTGGATCCAACCTAGATGTCCTTCAATTGATGAGTGGATAAAGAAACTGTGGTATATATATATACAATGGAATATTACTCAGCCATAAAGAATGATAAAATTATGGCATTTGCAGGCAAATGGATGAAATTGGAGGATATCATGCTAAGTGAGATAAGCCAATCTCAAAAAAACCAAAGGACGAATGATATCGCTAATAAGTAGATGATGACACATAATGGGGGGAGGGAAGGGTTAGTGTTAGGGTTAGAGTTAGGGTTAGGGAGGGGGGCAAGAATGAAGGAAGGAAGGACTGTATAGAGGAAAAGAGGGGTGGGAGGGGTGGGGAGAAGGGAAAAAATAACAGAATGAATCAAACAACATTACCCTATGTAAATTTATGATTACACAAATGGTATGCCTTTATGCCATGTACAAACAGAGAAACAACATGTATCCCTTTTGTTTACAATAAAAAAAAAGAATCTGTGGAACTATATAATACAGTTAATAATTTAGACTTAAGAGATACATACAGAATATTTTCTCCATCAATGAGTGAATATACTTTTTTCTCAGCAGCACATGGATCCTTCTCTAAAATAGACCATATCATATGCCACACAGCAACTCTTCACAAATACTAAAAAATGGAGATAATACCATGCATTCTATTAGATCATGATGGCCTGACATTAGAAATCAATGACAAAATAAAAAAATAGCACTCTAACACATGGAGACTAAATAATACACTATTGAATGATGAATGAATAGTAGAAGAAATCAAGGATGAAATGAAAAAATACTTAGAGATAAATGAGAATACTGACACAATATACCAAAATCTCTGGAACACTGTGAAGGCAGTACTAAGAGGAAAGTTCATTGCATTGATTTCATTTATTAAAAGAATAAAAAGTCAAGTTACCTAACATTACAAATGAATAAATGACCTAACATTACATTTCAAATCCTTAGAAAAAGAAGAACAGTAGAAACGAAATGATGACCCCATTTGTGTACAATGAATCAAAATGCAGTCTATAAATAATTAAAAGCTAAATAAAAAAAGAAGAACAAAAAAGAACAAATCAACACCAAAAGCAGTAGAAGACAGGAAATAATTAAAATCCGAACTGAAATCAATAAAATTGAAACAAAAGAAACAATTGAAAAAAATTGATAAAACAAAAAGTTGGTTGTTTGAAAAAATCAATAAAATTGATAAACCCTTAGCCACACAAATGAAGATAAAAATTAAGAAAACCCCAAATACTAAAATATGTGATGAAAAAAGGAAATATCACAATGGATATTATTGAAATACAAAAGATAATCAGAAGCTTTTAGAAATTTATATTCCAATAAATAGAAAATATTGAAGACATTGACAAATTTATAAGGACATATGACCTACCTAAACTGAATCAGGAGGTGATACATGACTTAAACAGAATAATTTCAAGTAATGAAATAGAAAATGCCATCAAAAGCCTACCAATTAAGAAAAACCCAGGACCAGAGAGATTCTTAGCTGAGTTCTACAAGACTATCAAAAAAGAATTAACACAAATACTCAATTATTCCATGAAACAGAAAGGGAGGGAACTCTTCCAAACTCATTCTATGAGGCTAATATCACCCTGATACCCAAACCTGACAAAGACACATCAAGGAAGAAAATTTCAGACCAGTAACCCTGATGAGCATATATGCAAAAATCTTGATAAAATTCTGGCATATCACATACTGAAACATATTAAAAAGATAGTGCAAGTGGGGTGGGGTCACCTCAGTGATGCAGGCTTGGTTCACCATATGGAAAACAATAAATGTTATTTATCATATCAATAGAAAAACACAAGAATCATATGATTATCTCAATAGATGCAGAAAGAGCATTTGATAAAATTGCACATCTCTTTGTGTTCAAAACATAGAAAAACTAGGGATAGTAGGAACATATCTCAATATTGTAAATGCTATCTATGCTAAGCCCAAGGCTAACATCATTGTAAATGGAGAAAAATTGAAAGCATTCCCTCTAAAAACTGGAACAATACAAGGATGCCCTCTTTCACCACTTTTATTTAACATTGTTCTTGAAACTCTAGCCAAAGCAATTAGACAGAAGATAGAAATTATAAAAATAGGTAAAGAACTCAAATTATCAGTATTTGCCAATGATATGATTCTATATTTAGAAGATGCAAAAAAAAATCTACCAAAAAACTTCTAGAACTAATAAAAGAATTCAGCATAGTAGCAGGATATAAAATCAATACCCATAAAACACATGCCTTCCTATATATCTGTAATGAATTCACTGAAAGAGAAATAAAGAAAACTATCCCATTTACAGTATCCTCAAAACAAAAATACTTGGGAATCAATCTGAGAAAAGAGGTGACAGACCTTTACAATGAAAACTACAGAACACTAAAGAAAGAAATTGAAGAAGATCTCAGAAGATGGAAAGACTGCCCGTGCTCCTGGATAGGCAGAATTAATATTGCCAAAATGGCCATACTAACAAAAGCATTATACAAATTTAATGCAATTCCTATTAGAGTTCCAATGACATTTTTCATAGAACTAGAAAAAACAATCAGGAAATTCATTTGGAAAAATAAGAGACCTGGAATAGCCAAAGCAATCCTTAGCAAGAAAAGTGAAGCAGGAGGCATCATAACACCAGACCTCAAACTATACTACAGAGCTATAGTAATAAAAACAGCAAGATATTGGGAACAGAACAGACATGTAGACCAATGGTACAGAATAGAAGACACAAAGACAAACCCACATAAAAACAGGTATCTCATACTAGACAAAGGTACCAAAAACATTCACTGGAGAAAAATAGACCATTCAACACATGATGTTAGGAAAAATGGAAAGGCACATGTAATAAAATGAAATTAAATCTTTATCTCTCACCATGCATGAAACTCAACTCAAAATGGATCAAAGACTTAGGTACTAGAACAGAGACCCTGTGACTATCAGAAGAAAAAGTAGGTCCAAATCTTCACCATGTTGGCCTAGGTTCTGACTTCCTTAACAAGAACCTAAAGTGCAAGAAGTTAAATAAAGACTCAATAAATGGGATGAATTCAAACTAAAAAAGCTTCTTTCAGCAAAAGAAACAATAATGGGAGGAGAGAGCCTGCAGCTTGGGAGAAAATCTTTACCACATGCACCTCTGATAAAGCATTAGTCTCTAGGATATATAAAGAACCTAAAAAAAAAAAAAAAAAAAAGAAACAAAACAAATAACCCAAATAATAAAGGTCTAAGAACTGAACAGGCACTTCACAGAAGAAGATATATAATTGATCCACAAACATATGAAAAAATGCTCAACATCTCTAGCAATTAGAGAAATGCAAATCAAAACTACTCTAAGATTTCATCTCACTCCAATCAGAATAGCAATTATCAAGAACATAAGCAATGATAAATATTGGCAAGGACGTGGAGAAAAAGGTACACTTAAACATCACTGATGGGACTGCAAAATGGTCAACCATTATATAAAACAGTATGGAGATTCCTCAGAAAAGTTAGAATGGAACAACCATTTGATCCAGCTATCCCACTCCTCGATTTATACCCAAAGAACTTAAAATCAGCATACTACAGTGACGCAGCCACATCAATGTTTATAGCAGCTCAATTCACAATAGCTAAACTATGAAACCAACCTAGTGCCTTCAACAGATGAATGGAGATAAATATGATGGTATTTTTCTCAACTTTAAAGAAGAATGAAATTATGGCTTTTGCTGGTAGATGGATGAAGTTGGAGAATATCATGCTAAGAGAACTAAGCCAAACCCAAAAACCCCAAGGTGGAATGTTTCCTGTGATATGCAAGTGCTAATTCACTTTAATGGGGGCAGGTCTAGGGAAGAATAGAGTTACTTTATATTAGGTGGAGGGAAGTGAAAAGAGGGGAAGGCCATATGGGGGTAGAAAGAATAGTAGAGTGAAATAGATATTTCTACCTCATGTACATATATGATTGAATGGTCAATGTAATCCTACAATATGTACAATCAGAAAGATGAGAAATTACACTCCATTTATGTATGATATAGCAAAATGTATAAATGCATTCTACCGTCATGTACAACTAATTAGAACAAATAAAAAGTTAATAACGTAAAATTTAAAAAAGAAAATCTAACTTTGCTCTATTTCAATGTTATTGTTTACTAGTGAACCATGGACATACAGTGTCATCTATAAATGGATTCTAGTTTACTTTAACAATTTCACAGAGATCCATGGGTTGGATCTATCTTCTGTGAAAAACAGGATCAGTCTTGAGGAAAAACCTATACAGGGTGCCAACAACTACTGATGCTTCAAGTCTGGACTTCAAGACAAGTTTCAGAGTTGAAGGCTAACGTTGTGTAGACAACTATCAGATGATACCAGGGACTGGCTGGAATTTCCAGAATTCTTTTAGTTCAGAAGCAGTTTCATGAAAGTAGTGGCTGACCCAAGATATAGTGGAAGAAAATAATTTTAGATGACTCAATTAGTTGATAAGAGATTTAATTGTAGTTATGTGTTTTAGAATATTATCATTTCCCAATGTTCCATTTTTGATGTGTATATAGAAAAGTAGATTACGCTTTGGCAAACTAAAATATGACACTTTTAATGGTCTGATTTTGCCAATACTTCAAAACTCAGAAACTAATATTTTTACAGTTTCTTTACTCTGTAAAGATGCAAAACTACATTTCTACATAGGTTATTTTCATAGGTTCAGTGAGAATATCATTCCCTTTTTACTGAGATTTTATTTAATAAGTTGACTGTGAAACCAGGTCTCTATCTGGATTCTCATGTTGAAAGTTGGCTTAATTTAATTAGATCTGAGAAGTCTCCCTAGAAAGAGTTGTAGTTTACATGTGAAGTCAATGTTTATAGAGATTTATCCAGACACAGATCAGTGCCCTTAATAAAACAGAGAAAATCTCCAAGTGAGAGGAATTCACCAAAATCTGTAGGTATTGCTTGTGCTATCAGGTGGAATTTCATGGGCTTGACTTCTAGCCTCAGGAAAGAACATCAAATAATGGAGTCTTTTAAAGTGTCCAACCTGAGATTCCTCAATGAAATTTCCAGACAAAAGTTAATTCTCTGGTTTTAGCTGCTGCTCAATACCGTATACTCAAGGAGAATTTCATGGTAAATTAATTCTTCTGCTTCACTTTTGAAAATAATCATACTAACACACAGTGAGACCAGGCTTTTTTTTTTTTTTTTTTTTAAGATCAAGAATAATCTTTGGAGATTATCTGTAGTCAAACAGGGGGCTGTTAAGAAAAATATTTTAAAACATGGAAGTAAGGCATAAAGGGTGACATCTTGTCCCTTTCATGACACACTGGAGTTTTGTTTCACAGGCTTTTCTGAGGACTAATTAATATAGAGAGAAATAAATTGACTGTGCTATTACAAGATTAGACACAGTGAGTAACATGTAACATGGAGATTTCCATATTTCAGTTTCCTAACAGTGAATTTATTTCAGAGTGCCTTTGTGGTGAACTGTATAACCTGTGTTTTTAAAAATACACTCCACCAATTTCACCATCTTACTTGACCCCCATTATTTAGTTAATAATCATTGACACATACTCATTCTTAGTCATTCTATATTTTGTGAGTCATGCTTTTAATTGTTAAAAAAATAACTGGATGCACTGCAGCTAGCAGGATGGAGAGTCGGATGGATGCCGCCACTCATTCTCTCCAAATTCTAGAATGTGGCACTGCCCTGCCTCCTAATTTAATGGGCCCACCTCCACATCCTTCTATTTCCTTCCTCCCTACTCAGTTGCCAGACAGTAGTTGTAGGCCAGCCAATCTCTTTCTGGGCCTCTTGTTAACTGCCTCTGAGCTTCTAAGGCCTGCATTATGATTTATGTCTCACTTCCCAAGGAATAAATCAGTGGCTGCTCTAAGCTGTTCCCAACATAATAGGAGGGCCCAGGGGAGAAGATGGTCTTGCTATCTTGACCCACTCGGCCCTCCTGGTCACTCACTTCTGATGGACCTGTTTATTTATTTATGTAGTGATTTATGTGGTATTCATTCATTCATTAAGGCCTAAGACACTGCTAGCAGAACCATAGTGGGTGGCTTAACTTACTTAGGTGAAGCCTCAAAAGCTACCATTAACTACCCCATGCTACAAAAATCCACAGTACAAACCCTGTTTTTGATACACAGGCAGACATTTCTATGCACAGCTAATAGCTTTAACAAATAAATGCCAAATCTTCAGCAGCTGAAGTTTATTTTTCACTGTTATGGAGAGCAGTCTGTGGAGGAAGGTGTTTGTTCAGGAACGGAGGCCATCCAGACTCCTCATCTTCAGTGTGCAGTTTCTTCACAGTTGCCCTGGGTGTTGGTATTCTGTTTGCAGATGGATGGGGAGGGGGAATTGAAGAATGAGGGAGAGGATTTCATGGGTCAAGCCTAGGAAAGTGTTGTCCACCCACATCCCACAGGGCAAATGCAGTGACAAAGACATACCTAGCTGCAAGGGAGGCTGGGAAATTTAGTCTGTGTTTCTTGAAGGAGAAAAAAATGGCCTTGGTAAACAGCTGAGGAGTGACCACAACTTCTAGTACCCAGAATCCCAGAGTCCATTTAGTCCTCGCTGAAAATGAGTCTGGAAGTGGTGAGTGGGGAAGTCATGTCTGTTCAAATCTCTGCATCCCTCTGTTGAGTTTCAGCTCACCAGTAATTGTTGTGATATGGTCAGAGTGACTTTATTTCTTACCCACAGGTCCTGGAGGCAGAAGTGTCTTTCCTCCTCCATTTCCTTTATCCTCACAGATAGAAAGCTTTCAATGCTATTCTCAGGACTCTATTCAGTAGGCTTTGGGAAATGATTGACAGATTTGGGGAAGGGATTGAGATGGCCTCTGTTGTTTTTTGAAGATCACTCCTGGCTGACATCTGTGCTTCAGTTATAGCACATATAAATGATTCAGGCACTTAGAACTACAGGATTTTAGATAGTCTCTAATTTCATACCTTAATTTTCCAGTTTGGCTTTCTGAGCCTCTAAGAGGTTAATTTTACTAAGCCACCAGGCTACTTCACAGTGGAAAACAAACAAAGCCAAGTTGCCTTGTTTCCAGCCTACACTGTTGGGCCAGGCAGCATCTCATCAAGTAGTGAACAATGGATCTTTCATTTTAATGCCAAATATAGCAAAATGTTGAGTAACCAGAAATATCAGTAAATCATGTTGTTCTTCAAAACTGAATATTCTAGTTAACTCTGTTGTAGCCAGTGGAGCATTTTAGTTTCAACTGTGGGGGTAAGAATCTTTTATAGACATGCCAACTGGCTTTCCTGCCTTAATAACCAATATTTCAAACTGAGCAAACAGTGTACCTTGTTCATAGGAACAGTTATCATTCCAAAATGGGAAAGAAAATGGAAAATTTCAATAGCCAAGAGCTCAAATTCAGTGACTTGAATAAACTGAGAAACTGAGTTATTTTCTCCCGTCAATAACCTTTACACTTATGTATTTGGCAGAGACTCTTGCTGTTAGCCAAAGGAACCTGGGAAGTCAGTCCTCTTCACCTCTACTCCTTCAACTCCCCCAATGAGAAGAGCTTATATGTCTCAGAGTAAATTTTCAAAAATAACGGGGTTCACTTCATGACTCGTGTTCCAACAGTATTCATTAAATAAGAACTATGCTAATGGTGGTTTCCAGAGTCACATTTCCTAATTAGAATGTAAATAATTTCTAGATCATAAATTCATTCAACAATCATGTATATTAACTAATAATAATGAAAACATTCTGTAGTTATTATTGTGCTATTCTTAAAATCACACAATTTCATTACAGATTTGGGAATGCTTCCTTCTAGCCATGAAGAGACCAAGGCCTGGGAGTGTGTAGCAACATGCCTGTGGTCATAGATACCATATATGATAGCCCAGGTTTTCTGATTTTAGTCTGTTTCCCCATTTGGAATAAGGACTGCACAAAAATCTCCGTTTTTTACTAAAGCCTTGAAATATGTCATCTCCCTTTTCCTGGTACTAGACTATGATCACTTATGAAGTATAAATCCCTCTCTTCTTTCTCCCACCACCAGTTGCTCAATTGTAGTGTGCCAGGCACTTTCTGGGTGGGAGGTTCAAACAAATATCAACATAGCCCCTGCCTTTGAGGAGCTTAGAGCTCAGAGGCAGTAATGTACCTGTGCACTAAAACAAACCCCACAAAACAAAGTGGTACATACATACTAAAAATGCTGGGCCAGATGCAAGAGAGCCCTGGGAGGGGTGCAGCCAGGCTACCTGTCAGGGAGCATTATTAGAAGAGGGTTACTGGAGTCAGTCTGAGGGCTGGGGCTAGATTCCTCAGTTTTCCTAAGAGGAAGGGGAAGGGAGAAGATATTCTGTTAGGGAGTCAGGTTGCTACAAGACTTGGAGCTAGGAAAATAGCAATCCCAGATCAATTTCAAATGAGAGAATGGAAGCTGGAGAAGCAAGCAAGGACTGGACTTCAGAGACCTGTTTGCCCTGATGAGAAGCACCATGTGTTTCAGTCAGCTTTTTTGCTGACTGATCTGACCAGCAGAATTACAGAGGAGGAAAGGTTTATTTGAGGGCTCACAGTTCAGAGGTCTTTGTCCAGAGGGGGTCAGCTTCATCCCTCAGGACTACAGGTGAGGCAGAACATCCTAGTGGAAGAGTATGGCGGAGAGAAGCAGCTTGCATCATCAGGAAGCAGAAAGAGAGAGAGAGTGTCCACTTTTCAGATATAAATATATACCCAAAAACCATGCCCCAATTCCAGTCTCTTCCACCAACACCCTACTACTTAAGACTCTTCCAACCCAATCATGTCTCCTTTCAACCTTCCTGCATTGTCTCACATGTAAGCTTTTGGGGGACATCTCACATCCAAACCATAACACCATGGCTTCAGGGAGGGCTCAGCCAGGCTCTCTAAGCCCTGGGCTTCAGTGAGTACACTGGGCACCTTATCTGTTTCCCTTTCACTGACCCTGCCATCTTTTAACTCTTGCAGTAAAACTACAATTGTGTGATGTGAATATCCACATGGATGAGATTTATAAGCATCAAAAGCCAATTTAGGCTGGAAACCATCTAAAGTTGCCCCTGTCTGGGTGTCCAGATTTTCCTGAAGGTCACATTGCTGAAAAGACAGCACTGTGAACCCATGAACCCAGTGTGGTTTTGCTATTTTGTTTTAGGGTGAGGAGGAAGCTAGGTTGGGGGAAGGGCATGTGACTTGAAAGATGTAGGAGGTTCCTATTAACAGGAGAGGGCAGGAGATGCCCAACTTTATTATTTTAGAAACACAACTAATTGATTCTGCCCATTCCATTAGCATTTTCTTGAACTAATGGGAAAAGAAAATTCATTTTGAGAATTCATTTTCTTTGGTTTTCTGGCTCACTCCCCTGGAAAGGAGGTTCCCCTTTTTTAATTATACAAAGTTGGGTTTAAACACTGCTGCCAAGGAACTGAATGTTTGCCAGAAGCAGCCTCCCTGGTTCAGGATGCTTTGTCACTACAATTGAATTAATTTACTGAAGGAGCTTATTTCTACCTGCTGCTAAAATCACCTACATTGTGCCATGCTGCGTAACAAATATATTTTGTGGGCTTATTTCCTTTTTCCTCATACACCCTTATCAGGTGAATTCTCATAGTAGTAAAATGGGAAAAGTAAACATAAGGTCTTAGTGACATCTGACAAGACTATCTTTCTCTTTGCATTTGCATTCCCCTCAGTCCACTCACCACTGGGGCTGACCTGCTGATGTGAGTGTGCTTTGGATTATTCTGTTTGATTCCTCCCTGTCTCACCTGGCAAACTGTAGAAGGGTAAGAATCTTTCTTCTTTTTCCTTTTCTGTTTCTACCCAGAGCTCAAAGGATGGGAGGTGGTTTTTACATGTGTTACTCTTGCCGCTATAAACTCTTCTGAAAACTTCCTCCTGGAAGTTGGGCATTGCTAACAGTAGTTAGTTAAGTATGAGCATTTTATTGAACTTTTATTGGGAACATTATATTAATTACAGAGAAAGGGAAAACAGTTCTTTTGTTCTCTCCTTGACTGCAAAGCTCCAAGGGCAAGTGAAATGTATCAGAAAGAGTGACACAAAACTAAATGAATACAATACAGATTCAGGATAGAGAATAATTCAACTATCAACAACCAGCCATCTCTGACAGCTTGCTGTGTGCCAGGGCAGAGTAGTTTCTGCAATACTTATCTCAAAAGTATATGTTCAATGGGATAAAGGCTAAGCTTTTCTTGTTCATTGCTATACCTCTGACCTTTAGCATAACTCGGCGTGTTGAGTTAGTTGCTCCAGAAGTACTTGTGGAGGACAGGAAGAGAAGAGGCCACGGAAGACACTAGCCCTATCCTGTTTATCCTCAGAGTTTCAAATGAAGTTTTATATTACCTTATTTCTTCTTTCTAACAAAGTCACAGATTCAGTGACACGGATCTTGTACCTATGAACATGTCTTTTCCATGTGTAGGATTGGATTCTGGGTTATTCTGTTGCCAAATATTGCCTGCGTTGGTGTGCCAGTTGTGGCCCAGCATAAAATGACTGGAGTGGGGATGGGAGGCTTCTCCAGGGAGGTGAATGTGGCCCTCAGAAGAGGTTACACACAACAAGTTTTGAGGCCCCTTCAAGAAAACTGGGAACAAAACAATCTTAGGGTGCTCCTTGTAGGTGATGATTTGCCCAGTGTAGGAAAGAATATTTCAGAGAGGGAAGATGCTATGCAAGATGAAAAAAGGGTTATTCCATAACAAGTACCCTCATCAGACCCAGCATCAAAGACTGGATTTCCTATAAGATTAACTGATGGTTCTGAGCTGAGGCTGCAAACATTTTGATAAGAGAATCCCTTCTGCTGATAGTCAAGTTCAGGTAAAGGGCATTACAAATCAAGGTCATTAAAATCACAAGGATGAGTCAGATCACTCAGTGGGAAACTAGACTTACCACCTCTTTTTTCTGTTGAATCACATATTCTAAAGTTGAGAAATTGTATGAAAGTTCTCCTCTAGGCAAAGAGACAAAAGAGACATCATGGGGAAAAAAATAAACACTGTGCTTAACTATCTAGCCTAAGTCATATGTGATTTTATTGGCTTTCCAATAGCTGTCTCCCCCAAAAAAACAATGCTCATTTTTTTTGCCTTTTGTTCTTCAGTTAGAAATGAAATACAAAATGTTGGTCAGCTCTTGGAGACCGTTGGAGAGCTGGGAGCCTGGAAAGAGAATGCTGGA
Organism: Sciurus vulgaris; assembly: GCF_902686455.1. Lineage (NCBI taxonomy): Eukaryota > Metazoa > Chordata > Mammalia > Rodentia > Sciuridae > Sciurus > Sciurus vulgaris. The sequence goes on along the minus strand of NC_136466.1, from coordinate 41,286,689 downwards.
GTATGGTGCAAAGCGTGTCTGGAAGTTGTGTCCCATGTGGGGAGAGGTGCTCAGGAGGTACTTGCAGAGGACTGGAGGAAGGAAGGAATTTGCACCTGAACTTATCCTGTACTTTGTGTTCTCAAATCTATCTGGATTCTGTTTGTGTTTATGGTTTTGAAATTTGGTTTTATGATAATAGCTTGGGATTAATGATTATTCCAAAGTTTATCACAGAAAATTTAAAACATTCTTGAAATAAAAGGCACTTTCTAATGCAAATGTCCAAATGGGAACTGAGGAGACCTGCTCAGCAACGCAGGAGGTCAAGAATGCAGGTCATTTCTCTGCTAAGATGAAGACCACTCTTGGTTTACCCACACATCCTTGATGTATCTTCTACTTGTTCAGTGCAAGCCAGCTCCTCAACCTGCAGCAGGCATTAGTTTTGCATGGCTGTTTCTTTAAGGTCAGAGGCAGCAGAAACTTCCAGAAGAAGGGGAAGGATGAAGATGGGCTTGGCCTCTGATGATACTCTGGCCTTCTACCCTCTGGAAGTGATTTTTTTTCCAGCCAACCAAGGATCTGTCCTGAAAACTGGCCCTGACTTGCTAACAAGCTCTTCCTGCCCTTGAATCTGACTCCAAGTCCCAATTTTCACACGCTGCTCAGATCTGATGTCTCCTGCAGAGCTGACCTGGCTTCACACTCCTCACCCCTCCTCCCTCCTTGTCCCAGCTGCCCCAGTAGGCCTCATTTGGCATTCTGGGGTCTGACCTTCCCTCTCTCTTCCCCCCACCTTTCCTGCCTCCCCTGACTTTTGGCTTCTTCTGCCTCAGTGCTGACAGCTGGCTGTGACTGCTTCCAATTGAATTGCTAAGGCACAGAGGCTCCTTCCCACCTGGGTGCATTGGATTTGCTTCCTAATCAGGCCCAGAGTCCTGGAAGGAAAGATGGGGCAGCCTCCAAACTGTGCTTTGGCCTCACCTAGATATGGGAATAGATTAGCCTCTCTCACTGGCCCTGAAGCCCATGGTCTTGTCTAAAAGTATACTCAGAATTCTTAACGTGGGAGGAGACCCCATAGATACTTACTGAATGATTGAAAATAAAACTTTAGTCTTTTGCCAAACTCTTCGATTTTTTAATAGTTTGTTTTAGCTGTAGATGGACACAATGCCTTTATTCAATTAATTTATTTGTATATGATGCTGAGAATTGAACCCAGTACTTCACACGTGCTGGGCAAGTACTCTACCACTGAGCAATAACTCCAGCCCAAACTCTTTGATTTTTGTTTTCTATTTCCTTCTTACTTTTGAGCACAGCATCACAGCCCCCCACTTCTGAATTTATCAGAGTCTAAACTCTCTAATTCTCTATGGGCATGCAGAGTTCACTTTCCCCTAAGATCACGTCTCTGATCCTTGTCCCAGAGCTCTATATGGACCTGGCCTTTCCAATGGAGATAGGATCTGAGCCTTAAATTTTATGAAATCATGATTATGTAGGATCACTTCAAGGAGTGCAAAACTGGAGAGCTACAGCTTTGTTTTGAGTTATTCTAAGAGTCCTGACAAGGCACATTGAGGATACCTGTTGTCCCTAAACATTCGTGATGACTTAGTTGAACCTGAATGGTTTTAGACAAAGGAGCCATCACCTCTGCCTGTTCCCTTTCTTCCTCTCCCACATCACCAGGTTTAAGTCTCACATATTATAATGCAAGAAAGACATCCATGAGCCAGAGGGACAGAATCAAAGAGGAAGGCCACCTATCCACTCTGCTTCTGTATGCCCTTCTGTATGCTTCTCATTTACTGGAAAGTGGGGCCTTGCAAACAGACCAAACAGAGTAATACCACTTTCAGAGTGAAATTAACAGAGTTGGAGGACAACCTGGATTTGAATTCTCTCCTCTAAAGGAAGCAGAAAGTAGCCCTCAATCCCCAAGATCCTTTAGGCTTAAGAGTAATTGAGGCCACTTAGGCCCTTTCACTGGCGTCTTCCTCTGACAATTCTTCAGTCCAACCTGAGAAGCGAAGGGAAGACAGGGTGAAGTAGGGAAAGGAAACTCTCCACTAGAGGTAGAAAGGTTCGAAACATCCCTGAGAGGAATATTACCTAACAAGCGTCTCAGGGACCTCATGAAATAGTGAACCATAAAACATGCTGAAACAGTGGGTGACAGGGTTTTCAGCTATAAATTAAGAGACATTGTAGCCAGAGGAACCAGCACACTGGCATGCACAATCTCTGGGTTATTAACAATGAAAGACAAAATTTATGTTTATATTTACCAAGATTTTATCTTTGGGGGTGGGGAATCATTAGAGAACATGAACAGGTAGAAGGGCATGGCTGAAATCAGAGTGAAGAAAAAAAGCAAATGGACAAAGGCCAAGAGAACAGAATGCTGGCTCATCAGTCAGTTGGTAAGAGCTGAGAAAAGAGGAAGGAAGGAGCAGAGATATATGGCAAAGCTTTACTCACCCAAGTCCAAGTATGTGACATTTTTCTTAATAGCTTGAAATCTACGGGTATACAGCCAAGCTTGGAACAGCAGGAGAATCCAGTGGGAAGCAGCAACACAAGGACAGTACAAAGCAAGTGTTCCCTCATCCTTGGGGCCAAAAAGTAGCAAACGGGCTTCATCTTTGTATCAATCCTATAAATTAGGAGTAATTTCCTGAAATTTTGTATTGGAGAGGAGTCTGAAGCTTTCTCTGGGATCAACATCAGTGCCTGGTAATTGATTAGTGATGCCTTCCATAGGGCTAGGGTTGGATAGTGGGCTCAATTAATGTTGAAGAAAGGAGGGCTACTGGTGGCCCAATCAAGTATGTAGGCATTCTTCACAGTGTGGTCACTAAAGTGAGTTTGTGTTTTACATTTTTCCCACATATTATTTCTCTTGGGATCTCACCGGTTTTCTTTTTGGAACTTGGGACATAGAATTTTCCCTTGAAGGGCCAGGTAGGAGTTCCAGAGACCTCACCAATGATTTGGAGTGTAGGGTAGGAGAGGATGTCTGAGCATCAGCAGGATGCTGATTCCCAGCATCCTGCCCTCCTTCCATCCCAAAAGAAGTGAGGCTGGGGTCCTTGGTCCCATGGCCCAGGACATCACTGATTCTAGATATCCCTGGCTCAGACCAGGAGTGACTAAGGGGAAGCAAGTACTTGAGTTGAAATGACATGATTCACCTTTGATTGACACAAAAATGTCATGTAGGGGATGTTGACACTATTCAACTGAATCTAGTGGCTGCTTTTCCCTCTGACATCTAGAGGTAGATGTTCAGACATTCATGAAAAAAAAAATTCTTGGCATAAAAGTAGATTGAGTATTGATTTTTATTTATGGATTGTAAGTCACTCTCCATCAAATGCACATGAAACCCACATGGCAGACCCAACAGTGTAACTGCCAAGATGGGCTGCTCTCTGAATGACAGTTTGTGTTGTGTGACCTATATGTGAGTACAAGTAGAACAGTACCTGATAGCTTTTGGGTTAGAGCTCATTTTATTTTGTTCATAAGAATATATAAATCAAAACATTGGTCAAGTGCTAAGTATCAGGACAATAAGATCTTGGTTTTATGGTGATGTTTACGTTTCATCCCCAGGAAAATAAAACAGACAAAATCAAGTCAAAGTGTGATTTTTTTAAAGGATGATGTTAATTGCAAAATCAAAAGGGCCACAGAACATATAATCTCATTCCCTGTGTTATGTGTGTTATTTTGAGGACAGCATTATATAACTCATTTATATATTCCCCAAATGTCTTATGCCTGGTAGATGTGCTCAGTAGCATTGTTAAATTGAAAAGGTGAGGTTGCAGTGTTGAATAGCAGAAAGAACCACGTACTTAAATTTGAATTAGTTCCCTTCAATATAACTTCCTCTTCCCAAATTTTGTTCATGCCTTATTCATTATAGTTCCTCTCCTCAAAATGTATTACCCTTTAACTTCCAGAACTTGGTGGTCACTCTCTCTCCAAAGTTCCTCCTTGACACTCTGTTGAGACTGAGGAAGAACTGACATCTCCCTCTTTCGGGCTCTTCTACACCCTATCACTTCCATTAAGGCTCCTACATCCTTCTGTGACATTGTCTATTTACATAAAATACAGGTCTTTCTGCCTCTGGCAGACTGATTTCCTAGAGGGTAGAAACTGCATCTTATTCATTCCTATGTGCTCAGTGCTGAGAGCAGCAGAAATCTTATACATTATTTCTGAATGAATAATGAAGGACTATAATCAGCTGAGCAATTGAATCATTTGGGGTTTTAGAAAAAAATCCCTCTGGCATAGAAAGGCAGGTGAACAGAAGTTTGGTAGGTATTACATTGAAGGCATCAAGATTCCTTGGGATTCAAATGCTACCTCCAGAATGCTTTGCTTTTTTTTTTTACATTCAGAGGCAACTCAGAGTCATGCAAGTTATTATCACTCACCAGTACGTTATCTGAAAACTGAGACCGTAGAGAATAAAACATAAGCACATTCCAAGAAAGGGTCAAGACAGGGTAGAAAATGTCAGAGCATGAAATCCCTTGTGAAGATGACAGCTTTGAAGGGTTTCTTGGTTAGGGGATTTAAGGGCCCTGTAAAGCCAGTGGGCACCTGGAATCTTTCATCCACAGCACAGCTCTCCCCTAGCCCTTTTGAGATTGAACAGTCTGTATTAAATCTATGGAGTCAAAATCTTGTTGTTGCTGACCTATTCCATTAAAAAAAAGATTTTATGGATATATAGTTTATCTTAATAAACTGCAGTCATATGAAGCAATTTTATGCATTCTGACAAATTTATACATGCTATGGACCAACTTGTGTCTACCCAAAATTTGTAAGTTGAAGCTATAACCCATGTTATGCTGATACTGGAGATAGGCCCTTGTGGGACCACCCTTATGACTTCATTTAGCCTTAATTATCTCCAGCTCTAGAAGCTTGAAGACCAAGATCAGGTTGCAGAATGATCAGGTTCTATAAAGGGCCTCTTGCAGATTGCAGACTGCTGACTTCTCAGTGGATTCTTAAAGCTCTCTGGTGCCCCTTACATGGTAGTATTAGTATGCTTATAAGAAGGGATACCAATTTCTCTATGAGAAATAAATGTCTGTTGTTCAAGCCAACAATTTATGGTATTTTGTTATGGGAGCCAGAGTTGACCCAGGAAACCAGCACTGTAGTCAAGATACAAAACAATTCTACTCCCCCAGATTTCTTATTTTTAAAAAATTGGCAGGAAATCTCTAACCCCAAGAGTGGGGAGGTGAAGTGCGCTGTAGGAAAGAATACAACCCTTTCCAAAATGCCCCTTATACGTTTTGTTGCTTATGACGTCATTATGCCAAATGTTAATTAAGAAGCCATTATGCAATTAAGGCAAAGAATTCATGGTAATTCTGCTCTGAGCATCCAATTAAGCTGGGCACAGTCGCCAGCTAAGAACTGGTTCTGGTAACCTGCAAAAATTTTCCTGCTGAAGTCTGACAGCTATTTATCAAAAGCAACAAGTTCTCCGGACATCAAGAATTCTAGAATGTTCTGGAAAAGGGAAGCCTCTGATGTTTCTGGTCTCTTCCTTCCTCACTTCCAGGGTCTGGTCCTTCAGGAAAAAAAATCCTTAATCCTTCCCCCTCCTCCATTCCCAGACAGGATCAATGTAGCCTCCCCACCCTATCAGCAACCTGAGGGAATTTATGTACCCTCTGAGCACAACAGTGTCCAGCAAAAGGAGTTGCACAGGGAATGTTTGTTGAGTGAATTACTGGTTAAGTGAAGTGAAAAGGAACAGCCACATTTGAAGTCTTAGAGTCATGTAGTGTCTATTAAGATGGCCTAGCATGTTGCCTAGTAAGTTGCCAATTGATTTTTGTGGAATCCCCAGGAAGAGAGGGTCAGCAGAACAGAGACATTATTCTCATTGCCTAGAAGAAATGGCACAACTGCCATATCATGGCATGTAATGCCCCTCTCCATCTGGTCTATTTCAGATTTCCAGCTTCATCTTCCACCTTCCTGTGTGTACCTAGCAGTCCAGATACCACAGGCTATTTATTAGAACAAAACCGTACTGTGTGTATTCCGTCTCTGCTTTTGCCAATGCTGTTACTTCTTCTCTCATGCACTCCATACCCTGCTTCCATGGCCTCCTGCCCTGGCTTCAGGTCCAAGCTCAAGTTGTCTTTCTTTTGGAGCCTTCTCCACCTCAGCTTTCAAACACACTGCTTTCAAGTCTCCAAAAGCTCTCTCACATTATCACCATCTTCTGCTTGTTTTTCTGTGAGGCAGAAAACCCCCAGTCCTAATAATCTTGCAAACCCACTACCTGCTCCATGACTGAGCATAGAATGGCTCTCAATAGCACTTGTAGAATCTAATTGTCCATCCTTTCCCCGGATGGAAGAAAGAGACTGTTTTGCAGGAGGAGGAGCACAGCCTTAGGTTCAGACAATCTCAATTTTAAATTCTAGTTCATCAACTTCTGTATTCACTTTCCATTGCCATGTAATCAGTGAACAAAACCAGGGAGTTTAAAACAATAGTCATTTATTTCCTCCTGGTTTCTGTAGGTCAGAAGTCCAGCACAGCTAGACTCTTGTACAAGGCTCTCGCAAGGCTGCTCTCAAGGTGTCAGCTGGCCTGACTTCCTGCCCAGAGCTTGGGCTTCCAACCACATGTGGTGTTGGCAGAAGTGGGCTCCTGGTGGTTGTAGGACTGAGGCTCCAATCTGTTGCAGACGGTTGGCTATGAATGCTCTCAATTCCTAAGGCCACCTGTGTTCTCACCCATGCTGTTTCTCCAACTTCAAAGCCAGCAATGGAGAATTCCCCTCAGGTCTAATCTCTCTCCTTCTTCAGATCTCTCACTTCCTCTGTCTCTGACCTCTCCATGTAGATTTGACAGCGCCATATACTTGGATCAGTTCCACCTGAATAGTGCTTGTTTTTATTAACTCAAAGTCAATGAATAACTTTTATTAACTCTGAACTCTTGCCATGTAACATGATCAATCATGAATCTGACGTGCCATCCCATACACAGGTTGTGCACATGCTCAAGGGAAGGGAATTACAGAAAGACAAGTACCACTGGAGTCATCGTAGGATCATGTCCACCACAGCTTCTCTGGCTACATTGTCTTTTGAATGTCAGTTTTCTCACAAACAGATATATCCACTTGCCTCCCAGATTTGAGGTGAGGATTAAATTAAATTATACCTGCCACTCAGTAAATGCAGGTCTCGTCCCTTCTTCCTGTTGTTTCTAGACTGTTCCCAATTTATAACAGCTTCCAGTTTATCCAGAAAACAACTGAAGTATGTACCCAAGAAATAACTCTACAAGATCCTTAGTAGCAAATGCTGATAAAGAGATTAGTTAATAATGTCTAGTGATCTTCTTTACTGAAGGGTGGCAATAGCCAAAATCACCCAGAATTAGCCCATGAACCCAATGGAGATGATTTTTATAAACAATGAAATCCAAGTTCCCCAAGTAGATTATCTCTACAGAAGGCTTAGATCATTATTTGTCTTGATCAAAATTTTTTTTAAAAGCCCTAAAATCACAATGCTCCTTGTCCATGACACTTGAGTTTTAGTAGGCTAGATGAGAGCAGTTAAGTGCCCAGAGAAAAGAATACTATTGTCGCACATGACACAGTTGACCCGGATAAGACACGTTGACCCGCATCAGCTTTCCTTCTCAGGTCAATCCTTGCTGCAAGTGTGTTTTGCTTTTGCTGACTTCCTCCCACAGCTGCCTGGGAACCTTCAGAGCAGTATTCCACTTGGGCAAGTTCTACTCTGGATATTATCTGATTCTTTCCTGGAAAATCTAGCAATTTTCTATCACCCCAAGGCCCAGCTGGATGCCTGCCTAATTAGGTACAGTAAAGTAGGGATGTCAAAGGAAATGACTAAACATGATAGCTTCTTCCTAGTTACATCTGCACTTTAAAGAGGCCTTCCAATGGGTATTATTCAACCAAAGTAGACATCCTTCCCTAGGAGGGCTAGGGTGGAATCCTCAGCTTCTCCAGGTACACAGAGCTACAGCTTTCTTTGGTTGGATCAGGCACCTACTGTTCTTGTGATAGTTAACTTTCTGTTCTTTATGCTCAGTGGTAAGGGAATACCACTTGGGGATACCATTCTTTCCAGGGACTATGTCCCATCATTGTACCTCCCACCCCAGATGAAAACTTACCATTTGCATTTTTGTTTTGTTTTGATGCCTGTGCATGCTAAGCAAGCACCCTACCACTGAGTCACATCCCTAGCCTACCCTTTGCATTTTCTAAAGGGCCTTGTCCTTCATCTAATACCTATGAGGCAATACAGCACCTTTGGGGAAAAAGGAATAAGAATAAATAACAATAAAGAGAAATTTTAAGTATGAATTTATCAGAGGGTATGAAAAGTACCAGTGGATTTTTGAGACAAAAGAAAAATTGGCTATATTCTTTAAGGACTGTATTTTTTTAAAATGTCTATTTTATTTAGATAACAAGGAAAAATAAAACATCAGTGCTTCTTCTCTTATGGCCATTAATAATGAATTTAGAGACACAAAAATTCAATTAGCCCTCATCAAAGGTGCACATGTTTCCTTCCAGCTGTGGTCAGGAGCTTTGCTCTCCAAGGCTTAACTGATGAACAGCAGGGCTCTTCCCTGAGGTGTCTGACTCACTGGTTGCTCCAGGGAACCAAGGACCGGGGCAGGTGGGGTGGCTGGAGAAGGATAGGGCTTAGCAATTTGAGCTCAGTAGCTTCATTGTCTGCTCTAGGGGTTTCTCGTGGGTAGCCTGGAAGCAGTAAGTGGGCACTCTCTTGTAACTCTGAAGTCCTGTAGTAGGGGTGCTGACAGATATGTTCTCTTACCCACAGTCTATATCTGGCTTAGGCCACCACTGTTTCTCATGTGAGTTTCAGTCTCCTAACAGACATGTCCTAGGTGCACCCTGATTGTCACATTCCCCCACCACTCTAAGGACAAGTATTAATGACCAAGTATGAGTAAGGCTGCTATGACCTATAGCCTTCATATTTTGTCTTCTTCTTTTCTTGCTGTGATCCTCACCCCATCCCAAAATACACTGCCCTGTGAATTCCTTGGGCCCTTCATGAAGTGATTTGCAGTCCCTTGTAGGAGTCTTGAGCTTCCCCACCTACTGACCTTTGCATATGCACTTCTCCCTACCAAGGGGAAAGAGCTCCCTCCCTTGCTGACACTTCATCTTTCCTATGCAGGTTTCAGGTCAGGATTTGGTTTAGGGGTCATCTTCTCCAGGAAGTCTCCCCACCCAGGTCTGGGATTGGGGCCCTTCCCTGCATGTCCATACCCCTTTATGGTACTTACCACTCTGAAGATGAAGCTGCCTGCTGGCTGGTCTGTGCTCTACTAGCTGGTGGATCCTTTCAGTCTCCAGGAAAGCACCTTCGATTTTTCTAACACTAAGGAAACTTTGTGAAAGGAAGGAAGAAAGAATAAGTGGAATAGATGAAAGGAGGGAGGAAGGGAAGGTAGGCCAGGCTGAGCATGTGGACTTCAGATTAATATGGGCTTTGAGGCAAAGTGGGTGGTTGGGGAATATGGAGAAGCTATGGGGCACTGTGAGCTCAGGGAACCTCCCACGGGAGGAGCAGTTACAGAGACCCTGTATCAGTACTTCTAGGGAGACAGGAGGTAAGAGCAGGAACCAGTCCTGGCCCATAGGCTCTGCCACACATATCCTGTGAGACCCTAGACCAGTCCCTTTGCCAGAGTCTCTTCTCCCTCCTTGAAATATGTACTGTTAGCTGGCTTCTGTTGTTCTGTCAATTATGAAAATTCCAGTGGGAACAGTGATGCCTCTGATCTGCTGGTCCCTGAGTCTCATTTCTGCCCATAGTCTAACCCTGAGTTCTCTGCCTGTTACTTAGTTGGAGGGGCTTGTGATTGAGTTGATGAATGAGCTTTCTGACCTGAGATTTCACCAATTAATATTGAAACACACTGCAGCCTACAAAGTGGCCAAACAAGCCACAGCAGATGAAAACTGACAGGGAATGATCAGAAGGTGTTTTCTAGGCCAGATCCGTCCATTTCTTCATTAATTTGTTCCAATAGCAGCAATAATACAGGGAACTCAGGTAGAGGAGTCAAAGAGCCATGGAGAAGGTTCTGTGCTGGCTTTCCATGGAAGCATCTAACTCAATGAATGTGTCCTCATCTGGCACAAATGTCTAAGTAGGGCACTTTGTGGGCAGGATGTGGGTTGTCAGGGCTCCACAAAGGCCAGAATAGGAGAGTAGTTGTCCCATCTTTTGCTGTCACATACTTCAGATGAAGAACTATGCAATGACATGGTCTAATTCTTTAGCTAAAAGTGCCCAATAAAAAGGAGTGATAAAGTAAACAAGGGTCCATACTTACATCTTATTTACTTTTGAAAATGTTCACTATGTAAAACTTCATGAAGTGTGGAGATGTTTTTAAGATAATGCAGGGTAAAAAAATCAAGATGCAGATTTGTATTTGTAATCTGGTTATAATTTTGCAAACCAGCAAAAGCAAAAATCCCAGTAACCTATGCATAAGGACAAATGATAGCATATAGATCTTTGGTACTATTATTATCCTTAGGAGTATCTTTTCTGTTTTTTTTTTTTTTTTTCTAAAAATTACCTATATTTATATTATTAAAATAAAATTAAGCATTTTCAAAACCATCATATAATGAAGGGTCAATAGAAGCTGTTTAGTTCAGTGGCTCCCAAACTAGGTTTTGTGGTTACTCAGTTAAGCTGCCTGAGCATCATAGGGAATCTCCCTAAGTATATAAGGTCCCAGGCCACAGCCCTAGAAATATTGATTTAGCAAGCCTGGCACTGGTCCCAGGAATCCATACTCATTAAATTAAAAATAAAAATGCTAGCCAGGTAATTCCAAAGTGAAGCCAGGGTTGGGGGTGGTTATTCCAGAGCAGTCTATCCTTTGTTTGCAGAAAAAGGAAGCTAAGGCCCTGGAGAAAGAAGTCACCTGGTAAGCAGGTGACAGAAACAGGACCAGAGCTCAGTGCTTAGCCTGGTATGGTGCTATGGGCTTTGGGTAATTAGACAAGATTTTCCACTCCATTGCCCCTTGGAGTTTCTTGTCATTGTAAGATGTGGCTTTCCAAAGGCTGACCCTTCAGGAATGCCTGAACAGAGTGACTGCTAAGAATACTGATTAGAGTCAACATGCTCTTCTTGTGACCTTTTATGAACAAAGGCATTCAGCTTTCTGGATTTGAAATGTTAATATGGAGGAATTGGATAAAAGGGCTCTGATCCCTAAGGGCTGGCATTATGATGTCTGTTTATTCTGGCCTTCAGGGCAGAAAGAGAAATTGCTCATCCTCCTTTGACGTGTGAGGTTGGTGTATCTAAATGGGGATGCTGGAGGGCAGGCTGGCCATAGGCATCTGGCAGGACCACTGGTCAGGGAGCGGAGTTAACCTTCTGACTGTGAATAGAGCCGGAAGGGAGATGGCCATGGAGACCTGGCAGCTGGCATAGCTGTTGCGTCAGTTCTGACCATGTTCCTAATAATGACTCCACGTGATATTCACCTGGGTCTTTCCCTTTGGAGAGACCTGTCAAAACTGCCTTCTTCTTTAGGTAGTTCTCATTAAGAGATAAGTCAGGGGAGAATCCAGGTGTCTGACTGTACATTTTGCTGGTTCCTGCAGAGAGAACTGCACCTGGTGTGATGCTTCCTCCTCACCTCCTGAAGCGAGAGCTGCTCCTGCCCACTCTATGTAAAGAAGGTCATGGGTTTGGAGATCAACTGGCATTCTAACCAGAGGTTCACTCAAGTTCCTTCAAAGGACAGGGGTACCCAGGGCCTGGAAGGGACAGAAAAACAATCAAGAAGCAGGATATTCTAGATGACAGTAGCAACAACAATAGTAATAATAGTTAATTAGCAAGCTAGGGTTTCTGTTCCTCCTCCTCCATCTTGTAAAGGGTCTCTGTGGCCAGTGTGAGGAGATAGATCCTCATGCAAAACCTCACAGGGATCTGAGGGTCATCTGCAGACACACTGGAGACAAGTAGGAGGCTGAAAGTGGCCACAGAGAACTATGATGGGGACGAGGGTGCTGAGGAGAGGATGGGACTTGATTCCAAAGGATAAAAAAGACAGAAAAGACTGCAGGGCAGGGTGAGAGGAGAACACCAGGGAGAAAAAGGATCTCCTGGGTGGCCCTCCAAGGCAGATGTCATTTAACAGCAAGTGGAATAGAGAACAGCTGAGGAATCTCTTACCCCAGTATCTGAACTCATGGTATTTAATCTACTTTTCTTTTTGGTGACTTCAGACCCTATGGGAGATACCAAAGGGGTACACAATACCATTCTAAGTCCCCCAGTAATTTAAAATTTACTTAAACTTGGTTCAGATTCCATATCCAAGAGTAGGATGTACAACTTCCATTACCAACTCCTCCTCCACCACCAATTCATCTGGAGATTCTTGGGGAGTACTGCATTGCATCCAGCCTCCTCTAGATATAACATCTGACTTTCTTTTAATTAACCAATTTACTTCAGATGTCTGATAGCAGCCACCTTCATCCCATTATTGACTTTATTTCCCTCAAACAGCATCAACATACCAAGATTTGTGTATTCCAATAGTTTTAAATTCCTAGAAAAATTGAACGGATAACATGGACAGTTCCCATATTCCTACTCCCCTCAGCTGCCTTTATTCACATCTTAGATAAGTGTGGTACCTTTGTTATAATAACTGAACTGATATGCATACATTATTGAGAACAACAGCAACAAAAAAGGCTACAGTTTATGTAATAGTTTACTCCTTATGTGTTACAGTTCTATGGGTTTTGACAAAATATATGATGTCATTCTTCTACCCTCACGGTATTGTGGTATTACTCTTGTTAGGGTTCTACAGAGAGACAGAACAAACAGGATGGGGTCAGGATGGAGAGAAAGAAACAGTGAGATAGAAACTAAGATTGGTTCATGCAGTTATGGAGACTTATAAGTACCTAAATCTACAGTCAGGCAGTCAGCAAGCTGGAGATCACAAAGACCAATGCAATGCAATTCCAAATGTCTGCAGACTCAAGACACAGGAAGTCTCAATGTTTTAGTTTGAGCCCAAAGGCAGGAAAGAAAAACTGCAGCTAAAGGCAGCAGGACAGAAGGAAATCTCTTCTTCCTCTCACAAGAGACAGTCTATGCAGGCTTTCAACTAATTGAATGAGACTCTCTCCTATTAGGGAAGGCAATTTACTTTACTCAGTCTACTTATTCAAATGCTAATCTTAGGTAAAACACAAAGAATAATTTTGCCACTCTAAGGCCCAGTCAAGTTGATAGAAAAAATAACCATCACAAGAATCATACAGAATAGTTTCACCAACTTAAAAATCCTCTTTGCCCGAACTATTTATTGTTCTACTGTCTCTTCAATTCCTGGCAATCACTGTTCTGTTTATCATCTCTGTAGCTTTTATTGCAGAATGTCAGATGGTTGGAATCATATAATAATCATACAGAGGGAAAAAAAACACTGGAAAGAAATATTTGCAAAACACCTGTGGATAAAGACTTTTATCCCAAATATACATAAAACTCTTATAACTCATCAAGAACCACAAAAACTCAACTAAAAAGAATGGGCAAAAGACCTGGACACACACTATGAAAGAAGATATGCAGATGGCAAGTAAACAGAAGAAAAGATGTGTAACATCACGTCACTTAAGGAGTTACAAAAATAAACAAACAAATGCTATTACTATGCTCCTTTTAGAATAGCTGAAATCCTGAAACTAATGGCAACAAATACTTGTGTGGAGCTATAAGAACTCTCATTCATTGCTGGTGGAATACAAATGAAATTGCCTCTCTGGAAGAAAGTTTAGCAGTTTCTTTACAAAGCCAATTGCATGTTTCAGCAATCTTCCTTCCAACAGAGCTCAACCTATGTCCACACAACAATCTGCAGATGAATGTTCATGGCATTTTTATTCATGATCACCAAAATCCCAAAACAATCAAGGTGTCCTTCATCTAACTAAATGGATAAACAAATTTACATATATTTGTTCAATGGAATATTATTCAGTAATAAAAAGAAAAGATCAGCTTTGAGAAGCAATGAAGGAATCTTAAATGTATGTTGCTGTGTATGAAAAATCTTTCTAAGAAGGCTATGTATTATGTAATTCCATCTATATGTCATTCTGCAGAAGCAGAATTTTGGAGATGGGAAACAGATCAATGGTTATCTTACGTTCAGGGGTAGGAGGATTGAATAGGAGCCAAGCACTTATAGGTGATTTTAGGGCTGTGAAGTTATTATGTATGATACAACAGCCACACCCCCATCTCAGATTTTGTTTTCTGAGGTTTTAGTTATCTGTGGTTAATCAGGGTATGAAACTATTAAAAGAAAAACTTCACATCTCTCTCCCTCTCCTCTGGCCTCTCTTTACCACAAAATATAACAAGGTTGAAATTAGGCCAATTAAGAACCCTATGTTGAAGTGCTCAAGTGAAACATTGGAAAGCTTCCTGACTCTCACTTTAAATAAAAAACTAGTGAGGAAGGTTTGTGGAAATCCATGACAGGCCAAAAGCTTGGTCTTTAGTGTTAAACAGGTAGATAAGTTGTAAATGCAAAGGGAAATTTTCGAAGAAATGAAAAGCTCTTTTCCAGAAAACACAGGGACCTATGGAAGCAAACAGCTTCACAGCTGAGACGGAGGAAGGTTTAGTGGACTCAATAGATCAAACCAGTCATAACATCACCTTTACCCAGAGCCTAATTCAGAGCAAGACCCCAACTCCCTTTCATTCTATGAGTGCTGAAAGAGGTGAGGAAGCTGCAGAGGAAAGTCTGAAACTAGTAGAAGTTGGTTCATGAGGTATAAGGAAAGGATCTGTCTCCAAAACATGAAAGTACAGGTGAAGCAGCAAGTGCTGATGTAGAAGTTGCAAGTTATTATCCAGGAGAAATAGTTTAAAAAAAAAAAAGCTGGTGAAGGCAGCTGCACTAAACAATGGATCTTCAATGTAGATAAAACGGTCTTATGTGGAAGAAGATGCCATCTCAGACTTTCATAGTTAAGAGGAGAAGTCAGAGCCTGGCATCACAGCTTCAAAGGAGAGGTTGGCTGACTTGTTAGGAGCTAATGCATATCAGATATTGCCTTGAAGTTGAGGCCAACATTAATTTACCATTCTGAAAATCCTAAGGCCCTTGAAAATTACACTAAATCGACTCTATCTGTGTGCTGCAGATGGAACAACAAAGCCTAGAAGACAGTTCATCTCTTGACAACATGGTTTACTGGACATTTTAAGTCCACTATTGAGATCTACTTCTCACAAAAAAAGATTTCTTTCAAAATATGACTGCGCATTGACGATGTATTTGATCACTCAAGAACTCTTATAGATATGTACAATGAGATTATTGTTGTTTTCATGTGTGTTAACACCATATCCATTCTTCAGACCATGGATCAAGGAGTAATTTTGATCTTCAAGTTTTACTATTTAAGAAATAAATGTCATAAGGCTATAGTTGTGATAGATGGTGAATTCTTGAATGACCCTGAGCAAAGTAAACTTATATCTTCTGAAAAAGAATTCACCATTCTACATACCATTAAGAATATTTGTGATTCATGGGAAAAGGTCAAAGTATCAACTTTCAGGAATTTGGAAAAATCTAATTCCAGTCCTTGTGGATGATTTTGAGGGGTTCACAATTTCAATTTTGGAAATGGCAAGAGGACTAGAACTAGACCTATAAGAACTTCTAAGAAAACTACAGCCTAAAGATGTAACTGAATTAATGAATGAGGAGTTGCTTCTTATGAATGAACAAAAAAGTTTTTTTTTTATAGGAAATGTATTCTTGGTAAAGATTCTGTGAACACTTTAAATGGCATCAAAGGATTTAGAATATTACATACACCTAGTTGATAAAGGAGTGGCAAAGTTTGAGAGTATTGATTTCAATTTTTAAAGGAGTTCTATTGTAGATAAAATGATATCAAATAGCATCACATGCCTCAGAGAAATATTTCATGAAAGGAAGAGTCAATTGATGCAGTAAACTTCATTGTTGTCTTATTTTAAGAAATTGCTATGGTCACCCTATCCTTCAGTAACCACCATTCTGATCAATCAGCAACCATGGAATCGAGATAAGATTCCCCACCAGCAAAAAAATTATGATTTCTGAAGGCTCAGATGATCACTATCATTTTTTAGCAAGAAAGAATTTCTAAGATATGTACCTTTTTTACACTTAAAATTATTTCACACAATATACTTTAGCAGTATAAGCATAATTTTTTACATGCACTGGAAACAAAATATTCATTTGTCTTACTTTATTATGAAAGTCCCCTTTTTGACATGTTCTAGAACCCAATTCACAGTATCTTTGAAGTACACCATTATATTTTGAGTTTGGTACTATCCAGTTTCTGTTATGACTTAGATCTAGGAAAGAGGTGAGATGAGATGAGAACTGTAACTTCATTTGATAGATTAATAAGCAGAATAGACTACTGGATGGTAATTGTAGGCTGGTGAGGTATGGCTGCAAGGTGGGAGGTTATTGGGGAGCATGGTCCTGAGAAGTATATCTTATCTCTCTGTCAGTCTGTGTTTGCTTCCTCTCTACTTCAGCTGAGCAGTTTTCCTCTGCCATGCCCTTTGCCTCACCTCATGCTGAGAGCAATGGAGTTGGCTGACCATAGACTGAAACCTCTGAAACTGTGAGCCCCAAATAAACTTTTCCTCCTCCAAGTTGCTCTTGTCAAGTATTTTGTTCACAGTGATAAAAAGCTAACTAAGTTTCATACATTCACTGGAACACATCCCTCACAGATAAAGGGGAACAACTCTACTTTAATGGTAAATACATACTATTATCACTTACCAGATCCCATAAAATTTTACTGTACAGAGTCCATCTTAATACATACAAACTAAAAAATAAATTATTGAGGGCTTCCCAAGATGCAACAGAAAAGGTGATAAAGTAAACTAACTATCACAAAGGCACAAAACGATCTCACTGAGGGGGTGGAGAACAGTTATTGACCAAAGTAGTTTTGGAAATCAGTGGAATCTCCAAGACTGAAGTCAATATGAGCTACTCATAAACTCTGTGGTCTCATTGATAAAATTGTTTTGCACTGTAGTTTGACTTAACAATTTGATACCACTATTTATGTATATTGGAAATGAAGAATTCAGTAAATGGGTGAAGGATAGTAGAGTCATACTTCTTATGGTAGGCGTGACAGATAAGCAAGGGGAGGAAGATATAATGATCCCTGAGGTGATAGATTAGTTGGAAATATCTGTCTGAATTTATGCTTGACATAATAAAAATATGTGGGTGTACAGGATTAACATATACACATTTATATGTTGCTTTGTAAGTTGAAGAGGGCCCTACATGCAATGACAACATAGTGGCTCTGATACCTCTAGGCTCAGATCTTGCTTTCTAATCCATTTAAAAAAAAAGGGTGGGGGGATGAACCAGGGTTCCTTGGAGAAATGGCTACATATTAGACTGAAACAGGAAAGATAATCCTGGAGTAGTTTTTAGTGTTAGCAAGCAAGTGTGCAAGCCAGAACAAAATTCATGATAGGTATATATCAAAGAAACACAGAGACCATCTGAAAAAACTCCCAGTGATCACAGCTGAAATAATTTGAGCAATAAAATAAAAATAAATGAAGTGTTGGATTAACACCTGAAGTATAAAACATAAGTTCATATGATATAAAGAAATGATTAAACAAATAAATGTAAATCAGAAATAACTCCTATGCAGAAGAATTCTAAATAATTTATGTAGCTATTCTACTATCAAAGCTACCTTAGGTTCTCACTTTTTAAGTACAGGCTCTGCATAGTGACTCTCTTCCAAAGAATACTATATTCAAGAGGATTAATAGGATAACTTCACAGGCTCCTGAGAACAACTATATCAGCCAGGTGATCAAGATTCACATAGCAGTGATAGGTCATTGACATTGTGTATCCTTGATAGAATATTATTAATATGACACTTTATCTCTGTGGTCTTCCTTCCCCAAACCCTCAACCCAAGTCTAATTAAGTGAAAACATTAGACAAATTCTATTTTCCAAATTATCAACATAAAAAACGAGGTAAGTCAGGAACTAATTGGGCAAAAGAAAAAGACAATGACATCCAATCTGGCATTCTGGATGGGACATTGGAACAAAAGAAGGATGCTTGGTAAAACTAAGGAAATATGAGTTAAGTACAGACTTTGCCTACATAGCGATATTGGCTCATTAATTTTGGCAAGTATGTCATAATAATCTAAAATATTTTTAATAAGAGATATAACTTAAGGTATGATATGGGAGTTTTCCATACTATCTTGATAATTTTCTTGAAAAACCTAAAACTATATTAAAATGAGTATTTTTAATATGCATTAAAAATTCCATTTAGAAAATTAACTGGGAAAGTGGAGCAAGGTGAACTGAGTAAGATCCTCCAGCAATTGTCTCCCCCAAAACACAATAATTTGAACAGATATTTATGAACCAAAGTACCTTCTTCACATAAGCTAAGGAGGCAGAGGAGAGCCACAGTGCCTGGTTTGAGTATAATAATAAGAAAAGATGCATTGAAGAAGGCAGAAAGCAAAGATCTGCTTATGTCATCTCTCTACTAACTTCAAGCATCTTAGTTTGAAGAGAAATGCCTTCACTTTAGGGGAGGAAGAAGTAATTTGGAATCTAAGTCCACACCTTAAGTCCAAGTCCAGGGCTGCCACAGTAAAGCACAGTGCTGGACAGATTCCCATGAAACCTGCCCCAGACCACACCCCAAGTACTGAACTGCAGAAGCTGCATTAACCAAAGAAGCCAAGGGACTTCCCCCAACACCACTCCTCCTGCAACCTTGAGCAGAACAAAGGGTGCAAGATCCCATTTGCTAGGCAGTAGGTTAGAAAAGCTAGCACAGGAATTGGTCTTATGCATCAGTTCTGGGTACATGGCAGACTTTCTGAAGATCAAAGAAGTAAATTTAGAAATTAAACAAATTTAAATGGAGACACAACATACCAAAACTTATGGGATACAGCAAAAGCAGTATTGAGGGAAGTTTATAGCAACCAATGGCTTCATTATAAAAGCAGAAAGATTTCAAATAGATAACATATTGCTACCCCTCAAGGAATTAAAAGAACAAGAACAAATAAAATCCAGAATTAGTAGAAGGAAATAAATGAAATTGGAGACCTAAAAACATACAAAAGTCCAATAAAATAAAGAGCTGGTTCTTTCAAAAGATAAACAAAACAGACAAACAGACTAAGAAAAAACAAGAATAAAATAAATAAAGTCAAAGATTGAAAACATTAAAAATGATACTACAGATATATAAAGGATTATTAGATGTTATTATGAACAATATACCAATAAATTTGATGACCTAGAAGAAATGGTCAAATTCCCAGACACATGCCCTTTACCAGGATCATATCATGAAGAAATAGTAAAACTGAAGAAACCAATAACTGCAATGAAATTAAACTGACAATAAAAATGTCATCAAAAAATCACCCAGGGTCAGATGACTTCACTTCTGAATTCTCCAAATATTCAAAGAACTAACACTAATTCTTCTCAAATTGTTCAAAAAAAAATAAAGATGAGGTAATTCTTCCAGACACTTTCTCTGAGGCAAGCATACCCTGATACCAAAACCACAGGAGAACACAAGAAAATAGAAAGACATAGATCACTATCCTTGAACATGGGTCTAAAAATGCTCAAAAAATATTTGTAAATGAATCCAATGGCACATTAAAAAATTATTTACCATAATCAAGTGGGATTCATCCCAAGGAAGCTTTGGCATACACAAATCAATGACATGATATACCACAAGAACAGAATTAAAACCATATGATTATCTCAGTGGATAGAGAAAAACAATTGATAAAATTCAATAGCCCTTTGTGATAAAAACTCTGAAGAAATTGTGTATGGAAGAAATGTACCTCAATAAAATAAAGCAACTGTTAACATGAATAAGGAAAAGCTGAGAACTTTCTCACTCTGGAAAGAGACAAGGATGCCCATTTTCACCACTTTTATTCAAGATAGTACTTGAATTCCTAGCCAGAGCAATCAGACAAGATAAATAAATAAATGGCATTCAAATTGGAAAAAAGGAAATCAAATTATCACTTTTCGCAGTTGATGTGATTTTGTATATAGAAAACACTAAAAGATCCATCAAAAATTAGAACTAATAAATGAATTCAGAATACAAAGCCAACAAACAAAACACAATTGTTTTTCTATACATCAGTAATGACTCTGAAGAGAAAGAAACCATGAAAGCAATCTCATTCATCACACATACACACACGTACACATACACACACACACACACACACACACATACACACACCTACTTCTAGGAATAAACAAATTATGAAGAGAAAGATCTGTACAAAAAAGAAAACTATAAAATGTTGATTAAAATAATCAAAGAAGAAAAAAATAGTAGAAAGACATCTGTGTTATGGTTTTGAAGAATTGATATTGCTAAAGTGTCCATACTAACCAAAGTGATCTATCGATCCAATGTAATCCCTGTCAAAATGCCAAAGATATTATCCACACAACTAGAAAAAACAATCCTTAAGCTTATGTGGATTCACAAAAACCCCTGAATAGTCAAAGCAATCTTGAGTCAAAAGAACAAGCAGGAGACATTACACTGCATGGCTTCACAATAGACTGCATAGCTGTAGCACTCAAAAAAAGCATGGCATTGCATAAAAATAGACACAAAAGCCAATGGAACAAAATAGATGTCATTGAAGTAAATCCTCACGTCTACAGTCAATTGATTTTCAATAAAGGTACTAGCACACATTGGAGGAAGATGATTTTTTTTTGATAAATGATGTTGGGATAATTGTTCATCCGCATGGAGAAAAACAAAACTGGACCCCCATCTCTCACAATTTGCAAAACTCAACTAAAAATAGATGAAAGACTTGAACATAGATCTCAAACTATGAAACAACCAGAAGAAAGCATAGGGCAAATACTTCTGAACACTGGAATGGGCTAGGATTTTTTGTATGAAACAAAGACAAAAATAGACAAATGGGACAAATGGGATTACATCAAACTGAAAAGTTTCTGTACATCAAAAGAAACAATCCACAGAATGAAGTGATAGCCCACAAAATGACAAAAATAAAAATTTGTGAAAATATAAAAGAACCCAAAAAGATCAATAGCCAAAAAAAAAAAAAAAAAAAAAAAAGATTTCAAGATAAGCAATTGATCCAAGCAGACATTTCTCAAAATAAAAGTGACCAAAATGACCAACAGGTATATGAAAAATGCTTGGCCTCACTGATCATCATGGAAATGCAAATTAAAACCATAATGTGATATCACCACACTCTAAGAATATAGTTATTATCAAGAACACAACAGATAACAAGAGCTGGCAAGGATGTGAAGAAAGGGGAACTCTTGAACACTGTTGGTGGGAAGGTAGTTAGTAGAGCCATTATGGAAAACCATATGGAGGTTTCCTCAAAGAATTAAAAATAGAAATACCATAAGATCCACAAATCCCAATGGGTGTATATGCAAAGGAAATGGAATTAGTATGCCAAAGAGTCATCTGCACTCCAACGTTCCTTGAGGCACTATTCACAATAGCCAAGAAAGGAAAACAATCTAAGTGTCTATCAACAGATGAATGGATTAAGAAAATGTGGTACATATCAACAACAGCATACTATTGGGCAATGGAAAAGAATGGAATCCTGTCATTTATGACATGCTTTCACTTTCTTAAGTGAAAGAAAACAGGATAGAACAACAAGTATTGCAAGCTCTCATTCATAGGTGAAATATAAAAATAGTTGAGCTCATAGAAATTGAGAGTAGAATGGTATTTATCAGAGGCTAAGGAGAGTAGGGGGTAGGAAGGGATAGAGAAAATTTGGACAATGGGTACTAATTATAGGAGTAGGACATTCTGAAGAGCTTTTGCGTAGAGGCATGATTATAGATAGAGATAATGTACTGGATATTTTAAAAGTCAGAAGAAGTGATTTTAAAAGTTTTCATCTTAAACAATAAATTTTTGAGCAGATATGTTTACCCGGAGTTAAATATTATATAATAATGCACATATGTATCCAAACATCATAAATACATACAATTTTTCTATTTTATGTATCAGTTAAAATAAGTTTGAATTAAAATGATGCAAGAAAAACATTAACTGTTTAACTGTACAAATGTTCTCAGACAATCTTTATGAGACAGTTGTTCAAATAATATCACCATTAGTCAACCAATAACATCATAAAAATTGTAAAGGTGAAAAAGGATTCAATTCTTCTCTCCTGTGGATAGAGGCCATTCCTCCACACACAATGCCAGCCTCCCACTCTGTTTTTCTACCCTCTCTATTGACACACAGGCTCTCTCTCTTCTCACAGACTGCTCTCTCCAATCCTTCCAGTGCCATCCATTTCTTACATAAAGCACTTCAGCTAGCTCGCTCTCTCTCATTTTTGTCCCATCTTACCCTACCATTTTCATAACCCCAAATTGACAGTTATTTGCTAAATCAAAATCTGTATTTTCTCTAACAAGAGTTCTTCCATTGGTTAAATAAACCCACATCTTTTCTCTCCCCTATACACTAATATTTATGAAGCATTTACTATGTGCCCAATAGTACACCAGGCACTTTATAGAACTTTATTTCATTTAGTTCTCCAAGCTCTTTGAGCAGACAGAGGCTCCTAAAAGATAAGTGGAAGGTTATAGAGCTTGTGATGGAGAGAAGTGAAATTTAACTCAGTAGTATTTAACTCAGGACCCACATGCTTAACTCCACTTTCTTCTAAGTCCTTAGTCTTTTTCTGGCTTCAAGTTCTTTGGGTGCTGTTCTTTCTGCCTAGGACAACCTTCAGTGGTTCTTATGTTGGCTCCGGCATGAAATATGAGAAGGTATGCAGGGCAGGAAGGGGAGAAAAGCACTCTATGACTTAAATTAGTAGAGAGGATACAGATGGTAATAGCCTGTCGGTAGGCCTAGGTGAGGACCTTGGAGACCATTCTAAATGAGATGGAAGCCATTAGTCAGAAAGTGCCCATGTAACTTCACATCTCCAACTTCCACTCTGGCTGGCATTGGGAAAATGGTTACAGGAAGCAAGGGTAGAAGCACGAGTCTGGGCTACTGCTGTGTCCAGGGTCATGGGACTATGGAAAAAGTATGAAAGTGAAGGAATTTGTGAGATACCCACAACTACAAAGGAGGTCAAAACCACTGCTTGCTCCTGAGTCCATGGTATCACTGGAATGTTGATGGTCTGTCCTGTTTGAAAGTTGAGCACAGTGAGGTGAAGTCTGTGGGGCGCTTGGTGCCACCTGGAGAGTAACAAGAGCTTAATATGCATCAGTATTCTTTCCCTTTCTATACTCCAGAGGTCAGAGGGTCCAGCTTGCTGCCTTCCTGAGGTGTTGTCTAGCACCCATCTGCTTCTTGTTCTATGTCCAGTCTTATCTTTTCATCTGCAGTAGGACTGTGGAATAACCAAGATCTGACATGAACGACACCAGAAGTGAGTGCCCCAATTCAGTTTGGTTCAGCTAAGCCAACAATTGTAGACACTAGTTGTGCTTTCAAGACCAGTCTCAGGGTATCTTTCCTGCAGTTCTGAAGTACAGGGTCATACTTTGAATTTTAAGGATCCTAAATGTGGGTTGCTTTGAAATTAATTACAGGCCACCCCTGGAATTCACTTTTGTTATTAGGCAGAAGTAAGAGATTGGTACTCACTGACAACCACCATGAGGAATCCAGGTTTAGAAAAATGACAGATGGGTACTGAGATGTGGTAACAGGAAAGTCTGGAACTCAAAAGTGGACTACTCAAAGAGCTGGAGACCCTTTGAATCCAGGGGCAATGTGCTGGTTTCCAGTAAAGACAGGAATTCCTCAAGACAAACTTGATCAACTCTCTGTTTGCTAGTGTGTTTTTTTGGGCTGGAAAACTCTGAGAGAATGTTTATCTTGATATCTTTACTATGAAAGCAAGGGCAGCACACAGGTTTACAATAGGAACTCATTATGGGTCTAGACCAAGTACCCCAACAGCTACTTAGTCAACTTTTCATTGCTGTGACCAGAACACCTGGCTTGAACAACTTAGCAGAGGAAAATTTTGTTTTGGCTCACAATTTTAGGGATTTGAGTCCATGTCTAGCCAATAGCATTTCTTTGGGCCTGAGGTGAGATAGAACATCATGGCAGAAGGGAGTGACAAAGGAAATCTGATCAGCTCATAGAAACCAAAAAGAAGAGATATAAATAGAGAGCAAGAGAAAGAGAGAAAAAGAGAGTAAGGGGTCAGGGATAAGACAAACTCTCACAGGGCACAGTCCCAGTGGCCTATCTCCTCCAGCTAGGTCCATCAGCCATCAATGGATAAATCCATGGAAGAGGTTGGAGCTCTTAGGACCCAATAGCTGCCTAAAAGTTCCACCTCTGATTCTTGCTTTAACTTTCCAACCAGTGGTCTTTCCCCTAGATAATATGAATACTAACCTCACTTTTTGGGAGATTTAAGTTAAACCTTTCAGGATGTGAGAGAGGATTGGATGGAGAAATTGAAACTGTCTTAACTTGGGAAAAAGAAAAAGTAAGAGAACTGTGAAATATGAACTCAGTGATGAATAAAAGAGAACTTGCTTCAGACTGGGAAGGGAAAGCAGAGACCCCTGAGGGGAGTAGCAGGGTTCATCAGGGAGGGCTGTGAGCAGTGTCTGAGGAGGGTGCTGTAAGTAACTTAGAAAAGTGGGAGAGAGGCCAGCCTCATGGGCACAGGAGCCATAGGAGGCACCAAGGAGGGAGTTTCTGGTTTGTCAGTCGTTTGCTCATTTCTAGTGGCTTCATTGAAGCATTTATTATACATCAGTGCACTTTAGTTATTTTCATTCCATTTTGGCCCAAATTGATTTTATATTTTTCTGATGTAAATTAGGTTGGAATATTCCGAGAATCAAGCTGTCTTCCAAGTTCAGTTTTCAACACTCATAACATATTAGTTTCTGCCACTGATATATCTAATATGACTGGCTAAGAATGAATCATCATAAAATTGATGAAGTAGATTATTTTCCCCGAAAGAGGAAAGAAGAGCAGAGCCAATTACAGTTCATTAAGTTGTTATGTTTATATAGTCATATCTACCAATAACATGTATAATATATAATTACATATTATTAGGTTTATATATGTACACATTATGTTTAGATGGATTATAAGATAAAAATATCACTGGAAGAAATTCTGAGTGTAACTCTTTACAGAGACCTCACTTTGCAATCAACCATAATAGCTTGTCTAAATCATACTAACTCATGGGGAATGTCTTCTAAAGAGTCATATCTTTAAAAAAAAGAGCCCAGAAATAGTGAAACTGCTAGAGGAAAACAGAGTCAATATACTGGCACAGGCACCAACTTCCTTAACAAAACTCTTAAAACTCCAGAAATAAAACTGAAATAAATAAATGGGATAGCATCAAATTAAATACTTCTGCACAGCAGAGAAAACAATTAAGAGCATGAAGAGAGAGCTTACAGAATGGGATAAAAATTTTACCAGCTACTCTTCTTCCAAATAGGGGATTAATAATCAGAATTCATGAAGAACTTAAAAAACCTAACATACACACACACACACAAATACTCCTAATAACCCACTCAATAAATGGGAAAAATATCTAAGCAGATATTTCCCCAAAGAAGGAACATAAATGACTAACAAATATATAAAAAATATTCAAAATTCTTAGCAATCAGGGAGATGCATATTAAACCTACACTGAGATTTCATTTCACCCCAATTAGAATAGCAAACATAAGGAATACAAATAACAATAATTGCTGGTGAGGATATGGGGGGAAAGGTACACTTATTGGTGGGAGCACAAATTAGTACAACTACCTTGGGAAGCAGTCTGGAAATTCTTTAGAAGACTAAGAATGGAACCACCATATGACCCAGCCATCCCACTTCTTGCTTTATATCCAGAAGATCTAAAATCAGCATACTGTAGGGATACATGCATACCAGTGTTCACAGCAGTGCAATCTACAATAGCCAAGTTATGGAACTAGTTTAGCTGTGCATTGATAGACAAATGGACAAAGAAAATATGGATATAGACACAATGGAGTTCTACTCAACCATAAAGAATAATGAAATTATGGCATTTACTGGTAAATGGAACTGGAGAACATTGTGCTAAGTGAAATAAGTCAGATTCAGAAAGTCCAGGGGAGAATATTTTCTCTCATATGCATAAGCTAGAGAAAAAATGGAATAAAAAGGGGGGGGGAGGTATTGCAAAAATAGAAGGGAAATTAATAGAGTAGAAGTAGGAGGCCAAGAAGGAGGGAGGAATGGAGGGAAATGGGAAGAATTAGAGAATGAAATTGACCAAATTAAGCTATGCACATTTATAAATATATCATAATGCATTCCAAATTTATACATAATAATAAAGGATCAATTAAAAATAAATAAACAGAGGGAAGACCAACAGAGTAGAGGAAGGAGATCAGGGCAGAGGGAAGAGGGGAAAGAAGGAGATAGTACTGGGGATTACAATGGAGAAAATTGTTACATGCATGTATGAATATATCCAAATGAACCCCACAGTTATGTGTAACTGTAATGTACTAAAAAAAAAAAAAAAAAAAAGAGTAGAGCACCAGTATTGAGATTATCAGCTACCCGGTATAGATTAAAATCCACTGGATAGCAAGAGCAGACTTGGGTCCTTGACCTAGACCTAGAACAAATTTCTTTCGTATACTTAAACAACGATTTATGTCAACCATGGGGGTGGACTAAGTGCAAGAGGAAAAATAAGTTTTAATTCTTCCCTCTTCTGGTGGTTCAGGAATAGGCATTTGTAAGTGGATGTAGACTACACTATCAGAAAAGATGATAAAAGTGTCCTGATCAACTAGTGATTTTCACTATGAACCCAGAAGAGGAGAGTTTATTTGACTTTCCTGTACCCTACAGTCATTATAGGGTCAGCCTTGGTGATCTTGGTATAAGAAGTGAATGTGTTATTTATGAACATGGAGAGTTGCATGGACCTAGATTGGAATCCTGACTCTGCTTCTTACTAGTTGTATGACTATTTCAATGTTCTGAACTACATAAAGTTGGAGTGATAATTGTTCCTTTTTCATAACACTATTGTAAGGATTAAATGAAACAATGACCATAAAGTGACTTGCCACATGTAAAAGCTCAAAACTTATGCCTGCTATTATTATTAAAATTATTAGAGAGATTATTGTTTATATTAACACTGAGAATACTGTCTCCAGGTTTCCTTTCTAAAGATATTTCTAGAGTTGCTCCCTCTGTGCTGGGTACCAGGCTGAGTGTTGCTTTCCTCATGAGATAAAAAAGCCCAGAGTCTAGGTAGGTTAATTCCAGAAGTTTGTTAGGAGAAGTGGTGCAGTGATGAATCAGAGAAAGGGAAGAGGAGTCTGCTTTGCTCTGGAGGTCAGGAAACACTTCCTGGAGAGAAATTATAGGACCTTGGATCCAGTTCACCAAATGTCTAAGAATGGAAAGGATTTTAGACTGAGCTGATAGCAAAGGTGAACAGCCTGGTGCCTTATTTTGATCACATAGGGGTACATGAGTCAGGAAGCTGGTAAAAGGAGTGGACCAGAAAAAAAATATTGATAGTTGAAATTATTTACTAATAATGCCCATCGTCTCATCTATACCCTTTGTGCTCTCCATACAGGTAGGTTTACTTGAATAAAAGAAACTTGTGATTTAGGTCCTGGGTAAGGGCCTAGTAAAAATTTCACATGACCACATATTTTGTGAAATTTAAAAAATATTTTCACCACAATTGTTTAAGATTTCTGTCTCTTTTTCATGCCAACTTCCCTCCTATCATTTTTCATTTGTTTTGAGTAGTACTAGAGTATCTGTGATGGATTTTTCAGATCTGGCTGAGAAGTTGACTTCTGAACACATCTAGTTTGGGTCTAGGTGGAATATGCCTATGGTATTTACATCATCTCTCTGCACAGTTATTGCAGCCATCTGGAATGGCACCCAGGCACACTCATGCTGTTCTCTGCCCACCATTGGGTCTCATGGCAACAAACATGCAGCATCCTCAGGTAGGTTCACACTTCAGGGGCGCCTGGCATTGGAAGTATGTGGTTAGTAAGGTGAAAAAAGTTTAAAATATGGAGGCAGAAGCTGATCCCAGGAAACTTCATCAGATGTGTAAAAGTCTAAGCAGAGGATTTGGTTCTCATTGTCACCTTGTCAAAAGAGAAATTCTCCCCTGTCATGAATATACCTCAAATGCAATTAAAATCAAACTGTACATATTTTTCCCTTTTCTAGATGGAATTTTATGACACAGAACTTTCCTGACAGCCTGCATAGGGCACAAGCCAGAAGCAATGCTCCAATGAGGACATCTGTGTGGGAAGTCATATGTTTTATGTATTCCAATTAGAATAAAACACCTTTTCATTTTTTATTTACTATGCAAGAAGACTAAATTATCCTTCTAAGCTTTCTATAAAAATGTTTTAAACTTGTCATAAATATGAAAAGGCAAATTAAAGAGGTGTGTCAGTCAGTTAGTTAATAAAAATAATATTATTTTCCTGGGTTTTTGTTATACTTTTAAAATTTGTAATTTGTTTAGATGTCTTTCCTCATTTGAAGTAAATAATCACTTTCATGTTTTGTATTACATTAGCATATTTTACTTTTTCTTAAAGAAATCTCTTCTAATTGCATGCAGTTCAGGTCCCCTAGGACCTGGATTAAACCTGTTCACAAAGTCTTACTCCCTGTACCTACCCTTTTTCCCTCCTCCCAGAAGATCCTGCTGAGACCCTTCAATACCTTTTAACTATAAAAATATGAGGCTCTCTTCTGATTCAGTGTTCTTCAAATTCCTCTCTACTTTCCATTTTCATTTCTTAATTTTCATACCTTCATTTTATCATCTCCCCTTCTGATGTTTTTCCCTGCTCTGTCTCATGTTAATGCTTCAGATCAGTAGAACAGAAACTTCAAGTGGCTTTTCAGGCTTACTTGGTAGATTTCCAAAAGGATTGCATAAGCATTTAGTATTCATGGTATACTACCTTCACCATTCAGTCTTTCTCTCTGGAATTTGGTGCAGATGGCTTTCTTTCAGCCACCCCCACATCTTCCTAGTGAACAGAAACATGTTTTGTGAACAGCAGTGGGCTCAGGGGACAGACACTTTCACACCCCAGGGGATGGAGATTTAATTTACCATGTAATCCCATGTAATCCCAGTCCTCTTGGTTGGTGATTGCTGGAGACATGGACATGGGACCCATTTCTGGACAGTGAGACTAAGACAGGATCTGTGGGGGTGAACTTCTATGGAAGATTTTCTTTCATGGTTTAAAAAAAAAAAAAAAACATAGCAGGAGGAAGATCCCCATTTGCTGTGCCTTCCCTAACAGCCTGCATAGGATGCTATTTCTTAATGAGTGCTTTGAGTGGAACACATTTTCACCCTTAATGCAGAAATCAATGAAAGTGAAACAAAAGAAACAATTCAAAATATGGACAAAACAAAAAGTTGCTTCTTGGAAACAATGAATAAAATTGATAAACACTTATCCATGCTGGTAGAGAGAAAACTCAAATTACTAAAATTCATGATGGAAAAGGGAATATCAAAATGGACACTACTGAAATACAGAAGACTATCAGAAACTATTTTGAAAACTTATACTCCAATAAAATAGAAAATTTTGAAGACATTGGCAAATTTCTACAGACACATGACCTACCCAAACTGAATCAGCAAGATCTACACAATTTAAATAGATCAATTTCAAGCAATGAAAGTAGAAGATGCTATCAAAGAAAAGCCCAAGACCAGACACATTCTCAGTCGAGTTCTACAAGACCTTCAAAGAAAAATTAACACCAATACTCCTCAAATTATTCCATGAGATAGAAAAGGAGGGAACCCTTCCAAAACATTCTATGAAGCTAGTATCACCCTGATACCAAAACCAGACAAAGATAAATCAGAGAAAGAAAACTTTAGACCAATATCCCTGATGAACATAGATACAAAAATTCTTAATAAAATACTGGCAAATTGCATACAAAAACATATTAAAAGATAGTGCACTACAAACAAATGGAGTATGCACTGGGAATGCAAGCTTGGTTCAACACATGGAAATCAATAAATTTAATTTATCACAACAATAGACTTAAAGACAGCAGTGGACTCAGGGGACACATCATATGATCATCTCAATAGATGCAGAAAAAGCATTTGACAAAATACAGCACCCCTTCATGATCAAAACACTAGAAAAACTAGGGATAGTAGGAACATATCTCAACATTGTAAAAGCTATCTATGCTAAGACCAAGGCTAATGTCATTCTAAATGGAGAAAAATTGAAAGCATTTCCTCTAAAAACTGGATCAAGACAAGGATGCCCTCTTTCACAACTTCCATTCAACATAGTCTTTGAAACTCTAGCCAGAGCACTGAGACAGAAGAAAGAAATTAAAGGGACATGAATAGGAGAAGAAGAACCCAAACTCTATTTGCCCATGACATGATTCTATATTTAGAAGATCCAAAAAACTACACAAGAAAACTTCTAGAGCTTATCAATAAATTCGACAAAGTAGAAGAATATAAAATTAACACCCACAAATCAGTTGCATTCCGATACATCAGTGATGAATCCATTGAAAGAGAAATTAGGAAAACTACCCCATTCACAACAGCCTCCAGAAAAAAACCAATAACACGAAAACCTAACAAAAGAGGTGAAAGACCTCTACACTGAAAACTACAGAACACTATAGAAAGAAATTGAAGACCTTAGAAGACAGAAAGATCTCCAATGCTCTTGGACAGGCGGAATTAATATTGTCAAATGGTCATACTACCAGAAGCGTTATACAGATTTAATGCAATTACTATAAAAATCTCAATGACATTCTTCATAGAAATAGCAAAAGCAATCATGAAATTCATTTGGAAAAATAAAAGACCCAGAATAGCCAAAGAAATCCTTAGCAAGAAAAGTGAAGCAGGAGGCATCACAATACCAAACATTAAATTATGCTACAGAGCCATAGTAACAAAAATGCATGGTATTTGGCACCAAAACAGACATGGTACAGACTAATGGTACAGAATAGAACACACAGAGACAAACTCACATAACACAGTTATCTCATACTATACAAAGGCACCAAATACATACATTGAAGAAAATATAACCTATTCAACAAATGGTGCTGGGAAAGTTGGAAATTCATATGTAGCAAAATGAAACTAAACCTTTACCTCTCACCCTGCATGAAACTCAACTCAAAGTGGATCAAAAACTTAGGTACTAGAACAGAGACCCTGTGCCTAATAGAAGAAAAACGTAGGCCCAAATCTCTATCATGTCAACTTAGGAACCAGCTTCCTTAACCAGACTCCTAAAGTGCAAGAAATAAAATCAAGAATCAACAAATGGTATGAATCAAACTAAAAGTTTCTTCACAGCAAAGGAAATAATCAAGAACATAAAGAGAGAACATAAAGATTGGGAGAAAATCTTTACCACATATACCTCTGATAAAGCATTAATCTCTAGGATATACAAAGAACTCAAAAAACTTTACACCAAGAATACAAATAACCCAATCAATAAATGGGCTAAGGAACTGACAGACACTTCACAGAAGAAGAAATACAATCAATTGACAAATATATGAAAAAAAAGTTCAACATCTCTAGCAATTGGAGAAATGCAAATCAAAATTAAGATTTCATTTCACTTCAATCAGAATGGCAATTATAAAGGATACAAGCATCAATAAATGTTGGAGAGGATGTGGGGGGAAAAGGCACTCACACATTTCTTGTGGGAATGCAAATTGGTGCAACCATCCTGGAAAGCAGTATGGAGATTCCTCAGAAAAGTTGGAATGGAATCACCATTTGACCCCATTATCCCACTCCTTGGTTTCTCCCAAAAGGACTTAGAATCAGTATACTACAGTGACGCAGCCACATCAGTGTTTATAGCAACTCAACTCACAATAGCTAAACTGTGGAACCAAACTGGGAAGAAAATGTGGTATGTATACACACACACACACACACACACACACACACACACACACACAATGGAATATTACTAAGTTTTAAAGAAAAATGAAATTATGGTACTTGCTGGTAAATGGATGGAGCTGGAGAATATCATGCTAAGCAAAATAAGCCAGTTCCAAAGAACCAAAGGCTGAATGTTTTCTCTCGTGTGTAGATGCTAATACACAATAGGGGCAGGGACTAGGGAAGAATAGAGGTACTTTGGATTAGACAGAGGAGAATGAAGGGAGGGTAGGGTACAAGTGGGTAGGAAGGATAATAGAATGAATTGGATATTATTACCCTATTTGCATGTATGACTACATGACTAATGTAATTCTACATCATGTGCAACTGGAAGAATGAGAAGTTATACTCCATTTATGTGTGATGTATTGAAATACATTCTACTACCATGTATAACTAAGTAGAATGAATTTTAGAAAAAGAAAAAAGAAAAACCAAAAGTATTGTGGCCTGGAAACAGTCTTGGCATTTCTAAATCTCTGAACCAACCCTATAATCACGTCTGTAGATTTTGTGTTTGTTTTAAATAACTCTCCTTAAAATTCATGCCACTTTTAATCTGGTTTCTGTTACTTGCAGCCCAATGTAATCCCAATAGCTATACCTATCTAGCTCAAAATATTAAATTAGATCACAGGCATTCACAGCATAGCTCAACCCTTTATGTCCCTCAGTTTGGAGAATGTGCTATTCCCATTTAGGAAACTGCTTACCCTGCTGGGAAACATTTTGCTGAAATGTTGCCTATTGCACCTTAAGAGCCAGAGGGGCTCTGTCATTAGGGGTATCTTTAAAAAGGCTGTGATATGTTTTCAGCCATTTTTTCCCACCTTTGACAAAATCTTACAAGGAGTAAATTTGGGCTACACTCTATTCTTACAGTGGAGAGGAAAGACAATGCAGCTTTACTATTTACTAAGGGAGATCTTGTTTGCTTGGATCCAAAAAAATCCAAGTTGAATGTGAATTGAACAATTTGGAGACTTTCAGGTTGGAAAGGGTGAATTCCCTACCCAATGCCAAAGCTAGACATAGAAAAGGCAGGAGACTGAGAAAGAGATGAAAAAGACAAACTTGCTGCCATAGTGATACCTCTCACAGAGGGGATCATCATGTGCATTGGGAAGACATATTTAGGATGAAGAATGAGTTAAAGGAGAGGTTTACTGTTGTTGATTGTCCAAATAAAACAATTGGTTGGAAGTGATTCAAGGTGAAGCAGTTACACTTTCAGGCTTGGTGAATGAACAAGGCACAGTGGCAGAGAAGATATTGAGCTTTGGATATGTATGCCCAGTGCATTGCCTAGAAACAATAGACTGGAAACGCTGAATTTACACGGGGCTCAATTTCCAAATGTAGCTCTGTGCTGGCTGGCTGGCAACAGCCTATATGACTCATTTCTAAGACATTCCCTTGAACTTGGCATTAGTAATGTCAGGAAGTGGACCGCAAGAGCTGCGCATCTTTATAGGTAAAGTGCACATTTCCCACCACATTCTTGGTGGCCATGGAGGAAGCTGGAGCAGGAGCACCATCCCAGAGAGCTCAATCCAGGGAAGGCAAGCCTGCTGGCTGAAGCCTCATTCCATTGCCTGGACAGAAGATCCTCAACAGTTCTGCCCAACAGCAGGATACACTAGCAGCAGTGGCTACTGTTGCTTTGTTTCCCTTTTCTCCATTTGAAATAGAAAATTTCACTATTGCATAGTAATCCATCTGGAAATTTTAAAATGATCTTTTAGTGATAGTAAGAGATGTAGACTCACTTGGCCCTCACTTGGACCGAGTCTCTACTTGTTCTTCTTTGGTTCATGGAAAGACAAAGCACAGCAGCTGGAAACAGAAAGTGCTGTCTAGCCTGAGGTATAGCCCTGGTGCTTCAGGCAGGTCGATGGACTATTGGTGGTACTTCTCCATCTGCCTGGCCCTCAGGGGCAGCCCACCTCTACTGAACCACATCTAGCATCCAGAATATAGCTGTAAACCAAAGAAGAAAGAGCTGAACACAAGGCAACTCTGCTCCCTGCTTGAAGCACAAGACAACCCAGGATTCCACCCCTTTTACCCCAGAGTGACAGTGGTGGGGCAGCAGGGAACTAAGGGTACCAAGGAGCAGGCTGAAATGACTGTTATGGAGCTTGCAATCTGGACCAGTGTCCTGTGAAATCAGTCTCCTACAGCTATCCCAAAGCAGGAAGAGCTACCTGGGTCAGAAACTGCAGAGTATGCTAACAACTGTAGTATTAAAATAAGAAAACAACTGTAATATTAAAATAAGAAATCAAAAGTTTAGAGTATCTCTTTTTTTTTTTTCACTGATAAAAAGGCTACCTTATCTTTCTATCCTTTTCATGGAAATTTAAACCATGAAGAGGTGACCAAAGTATACAGACAAAAAAAAAATGTAGTAAAAGAAATGAATCAGGCAGTTAATTAACAATAATGCCTACATAATGGTTTTTTTTTTTAGTTTTTTAAATTTGTGGTTATTAGTCAGTTTTTTAAAATTTAGAATTTCTTGTGATTTGTTTCCTCATTCTAAATAATTATTCCCATTATGTGCCTAATTTTGTGTTTATAATGTAGTAGTATTTTTCTTAATTAGGTCCTCCCAAATTGTGTAAGCTTTGAGTCATATAAAACCCAGAATAACCCCTGACCCTATGAGATCAGACAATTCAGATCTGAGGGGAAGGACTTGCCCATACCTGGAGCTGGGACTGAATGAGGCCATGGAGTGTGACTATTGCATGCATCTTAGGAATATGCAAGTGTATGTATGGGAAGATGGGTATGTCCTGTGTAGGGGAGCCAAGAAGACGGGTGTGGTCAACACTGGCACTTGCCTACTGAGCATCCATTTATATCTCCCCACTTCTTTTCCCAATTTTGCTCCATTATCCACCTCTCCCCCAACTGCACACAGTAAAGTGACTCCATCCCACAATCCCTGGGGTAGATTCTGATTCTTGGCAAGAACACATGGCATGTTTTGGCAGCTGCAGAGGTCGGGAGGGGGCCACATCAAGTGACAGTGTCCATTCAAAAGGAGGGAACGATTCTGGTTCCATTCCTTGGCTAGAGTTCCCTCTCTTCCTGGACATGAACAGGGAAGATTTCTCCAGGTTTAACTGATAGCCATCACTACTGCACCATGGCAAAGTACAGCCTTAGGGTGAATGTGACACTGTGCATGGCAGTACAGAGAGGATGAGAAAACCATGAGTCCCCAGGACGTGTTTGAAGTTCTGACTAAACCAACCCTAAAGTGGACCTTGTGTCCTGGCTTTGTTATGCGAGATTTATAATTTCCTTATTTTTAAAGTCAGTAGGAGTTAACATTTCTTACATTTAAAAGCTTTTAATAAAACACATCATGTGGCTTAAATTCAATGGATCAAACTTCTTTCCTTCAAATTATGCCTTTCATGAATTTTATAATCTCTCTCAAAGCATGCTTAACTAGATTAAACTCTGTTTCACTGCTTTACCATTTATGATAATATTGCTTTCATAACTTGCAATTTTAAAAGCATATGTATTTTTCTACACCTCAGTAATACTTGTAGTGTTTGTAGTTTATTTCATACACCATCTTTTGTACACATAATATGCCAGTTGTCATTTTTAATAGCAAATTAAACTGTTTCACATTTTAAAATGTGTTTAAATGAAATATATTTTGCTTTATGAAAAATACTAGCATCTCCTTTTTTAACTGTTTTTTAATATTCTAGAGAAAGAAGGCAGGCTTCGTTATTGTTTCCATAAATACATAGAGGTAAAATTGCTTGTAGTGAGAGATTAGGCAATTCACATTGCTAATGATTAATTTCTTTTAGATTGTTTCTGCAAAACATGAACAGCCAGATTCTGCAAAATTACTGTGTTCCAAGATAACCTGGAACAGAAACAGCAAGCTGAAGAGAACAGTGGTTACTGAGGTGATGTGGAGAAGACATGAAAGCAAATTGTTTTCCCTGTGATCATGGCCAGACCTTAAAGACTTGGATGAGACTGCAGAGATCATGCCATCCTGGTCCAGCCAGGTTAAGCAAGGCAGAAAAGGGAATGTATCAGTTTTCTCTTTGAAAATTGTTTCCCCGTCTCAGTGACTTCCAACACTGGGCTTGTAACATCTGACAGCCCAAAGAGACTGCTTTGTGTCTTCTTGCAGTTTCTTTCTTTTCCAGAAACAGCTATTGTTTTTTGTTCCACCCCAAACCTTGCCTTGTATAAGGCAGGAGGCAAGTAACTCTTTTTCTCTCTAGATTAAGCAAAGCAGAAATGTTCAGACAAGGCTGTTGGCTTTCTAGTGGCTCTTTTATATCATATTTTATCTCAAAGTTGGCTTCTATCTTACCTGCATGTTTTTATATTCTGCTATCTTATGTTTAATATTTTGGTAAATATTTGTTCTGTGTGATGTTCTTTTTTTTTTTAAATTTGAAGGCATTTTTCAAAGTAGTATAAAATCTATCATAAGAATGTATCATTATTTAACTACCTCCACCATGTTTAGCTATTAAGATTTTGTAATGTATGCACATGTGTAAAAATCTTTGTCTTAATTTCTGTTTCCTAATGTAGATCCCAGAGAAAGCATTTTCTATTTCAGAAGTGGAAGTTCTACAGCGTGTTAGTTGTAACTACCAGTCCTAGAGTCTCAAACAGGGACCTGAATATACTAAAAAAATGCCTTGGGGAATATATATAATTTCTCTAACCATTCATTTCTTTATTATAAAATAAAGATAAATAGCAGTTTCTCACAGGATTTTTTTTAACTTTATTTATTTATTTCTTTTGTGATGCTGAGGATTGAACCCAGTGCCTCACTTGTACTAGGCAAGTGCTCTACCACTTGAGCCACAACCCCAGCCCTCTCATAGGACTTTTTTGTTAGTAGAATCACTTGACACATAACTAGTAGTCAATAGATGTTACAAATATTATATATATATACATATACATACACATACATATATATATATATATGTCTATATATATGGAGAATATATTAAATTCTCAAGATAAACTTGTTTTATTGTCTTAGAGCTTTCCTTCCCTTTCCAATAATGAAGTTTATCATTTTCTCTTTTGATTTTCAAAGAATATATTTCTCTATGTTTTCTGTTGCAGTTTGAAAGAACAGGGAACTGTTGACCAAGGTGTTGCAAAGGATTGTTCCCCTGGTGCTGTCAAGGGACTTCCCTAGGGAACACTTGTTTGACTTACTTTAGGCTATAGGGTAGCGTTAACCTTACAGATCCAGAAGTCTGATTTTGCCAGACTCTCCAAAGAAGAGTTGCCACTTAGGGACAGACTCACACATTCCACCTTGCATACTGCCAATTTTTAGATTTACACGGAAAAATTTCACTCTCCTAGTGCCATGACTAGTGCTGTTTTTTCCCCAAAGATGTAAGGCTAAGAATCCAAATTTAAACCAGAATTTACTTGGTACATATGGAATCAAGATTAAAAACTCTTGGAACATAGTGCCAAGGCTTTTTCCTGAAAGGTGGTACCAACTTACGATTTCACTGGTTGTGTATTGGTGCCCATTTTAAAATACTCTTTCCAACACTGATTATCATTGAAATATTTTTAATTAATTTACAGGTGAACATTCATTCTCATTGTTTCATTTAGCATCAAATGATACTTGCAGTCCTTTTCTCATCCTTTGGGTACATTAACAGTGCCACATCAATCAACCTCATACACAGCTCTAATGAACAAGTTTAGTCTTTGTGAGGCTCCATAGGCAACTGAATACAAATGACCTTCACAGCATTATCTGAGAGAGAGTTCCCTGGATATCCATGAACTTGAATTTAAAATGTCTTGTTGGGGAAATCATGGAAATGATTCTGATAACTCTAAAGAACAAGGTTATGATCTTTCCCAAACCACATGCACATCCTATGTTTAAAATATGAGTGCACAGAGATTTGTTTGTGTTAACTTTTACACATACACAAGAACTTTAGTTACAGCATATGAGTCACTCCTATTAGGAATAGTCCTAAAAAGGAGGAATTTGGTTTGGAAATAGAAAAGCATAACAGAGGTTTTCATGATGAAGACTTAGGTGAGAGAGAAAAATTTTACCTGAGGCTCAGAGCCACACTTCACATCTGTTAGGAAGTGAGAATGAGTTGTACAAACCTGAAGAGCATATCAATGGTGTTTGCTTAGGGCCATCACTAGGATCAGAGGTCAGGGAAATAGGCAGCAAAAGGTCTAAGTCATCTAATCAAAAAGAAGTCACACATTTAGATTTAAAATTAAATAGGGAAAAATAATAGCTATAGTAAATCAAAATAGAATTCCAAGCATCTTTCTGATATATAATGAAGGATAACAGTTTTTCCCATCACATATAATTATGTAGTACCAGTTATTATTAATTTAAAATATGCTATATGCACTTGATATTCTTTTAATTGAATTGGGTGCATTTTGTATTGGTGAACAAGTTTTTTAAAGGACATTCATAAGGTTCTTTGTGACCGTGGTGCACTTAATTCTGTTTTTCTAGTGATTGTTTAAGATTCCTATCCATGCATTTTCCTTCTACAAGAAATTCTGGGGAAGGATTTCTACAGTGAGAAATGTTGAGATTATCCTGACTTTCTTCCTCCACAAGCATGGTTTCTCATGCTTGTGAGAATCTAGTCAGCACAACATAGAGGTGCTCTTCCTTTTCTCTCTTGGAAGCCTTTGGAAATTATTGGCTCAACAGTTGAGACCTCTTGGTTAGATTGGACTTCATCTTTCCTTCTAATCATTTAGACTTGCTCCATTGTGTCAGTGCATTACTGTTTTTTACCTTCACGTTCATTTGCCCACACCCCTTTCCCACCCACCTGTGTGCATACACTTCTAGTCTACTGTCATTTCACAACCATTTCAACAAAGCATTCTCTGGCACCATTAGACTTTCACTCTCCCATTTCCTGACTCCTTCATCCCTGACCTCAATCACACCTCCCTGTCCTGATTCTGTGATCTCAAACCACCAATGGAGACAGTCTTGCAATAAGGAAGCATGCCAAATATTGCAAAGTGTTTAACTTCAGGAGCATGGCATCAAACTGATATGGTTTCAATTAAAAAGTGAGTATTTATTACTTATGTGACCTTGGGCAAGTCACTTAACCTGTCAGAGTTTCAGTATCCTTCTCTCTCAACTAGATACTAGCACCTACTTAAGATGCTAAGCAACCTTTCAGGCCCATAGTTAGTGATCAATAAATATCAATTATTATTATAATTCTATAATGTGCTAGGTATTCTCTGCTAGGTACTATTTTATCTTATTTAATTTTCATTATCCTTTGAAGGTATCACTGGATCACAATGGTAACACTTCCCCAAGCCCATTTTCTTTTTCTCATATCCCTGCGCCCTCAGTCTACACTTTAAAAGTAATGGGAATTTTGATTTTAAACAATGCTTTTCTGAGTTAAACCCCAGGGACTGTGATCTCTGCTTCCTTTGTCTCATCTTGTTAAATCCT
The DNA here is from genome assembly GCF_902686455.1 of Sciurus vulgaris. NCBI lineage: Eukaryota > Metazoa > Chordata > Mammalia > Rodentia > Sciuridae > Sciurus > Sciurus vulgaris. The sequence continues at coordinate 41,246,811 of NC_136466.1, read as the reverse complement.
AACAACAGCCCTATTAACATAAATTGTCAATTACACGTGTGCCAATGAGAATGTTAGGCATGAAGGAAATCCCTTTTCCTCTTCAACCTGGGTAAAGTTCCAGGGGCTCTTGGTACCACTTGACCCTTTGCATGAAAAATAGGTTCTGGCATCCAGGAAATAAATTCCTAGCTCTGCTTTTTCCCTGGCTTCATTGCTGACTTACTTTGCATTTTCCCTATCCTCCTCAGGTTGGACCACTTTGAATTATTGCCACACAGATGCCAGAGCTTCAGTGGTAAGAATACAATATGAAAGAAATGAACAGAGTTAACAGTGATGCACACTCGAAGGATTACTAGTTTCTTCTGATTAGAGTTTGTATCTTGTTTTATTGTGGGATTCAAATTAACTCATAAATATTGGATGGTATATGATAAATATCCCTTCTAAATAAAGAATAAAGATTCTTCATAAGTGTCAAATAGATTAGATTTATGTATCTGCTGGGAACATCCCACACTAGAGCTTTATTCACTGCAGTGACTAACAGCATATCTGCAGCCTGGCTGGGAGGCTGCTTCCTGAGCTTAGATCATTTTCACAAAATTCAGGTGGAATCTCATTGGAACACTAAGCTGGGCTGTGGAAAAAACAGGTAGAAAAAAGTTGTTTGCGTAAGAGACTCAGAATCTAGGCACCATCAGCTGTGACCAGTTGCAAAGGTTTGCTGTTGGAATGGAGTGCTGGGTCTAAGCATAATTCTGTGATTGCCCTAATGCTCGCTTCATCTCAAGTCAGTCTCAACCCCATGAATTTGAATTTTAGGGAGAGAGGGAAGTTGACTGTCAGCAAATACTGAATGTATTCTGCTTAAATAATAACAAAAACATAAACCCACAATGTGTAGCCACTTTAGGGTAATGTACTATCATAAAGAGGTGGGGCTCTGCTCCTCCATGTCAACCCAGACCACTACCACTGCTCCTGGAGAACCCTAGGAGGATGCTGGTGGCCGGTCCTTCAGTAAGTTGGTGGAAGTGACAGTGGTGGATTATGGGAAACTTCCATGTTTCATGAAAGTAGAGGTGTGGCAGATGACAGACAGCTCACCAGGGCAGTGATATTCACTGGATTTGATTGTACCTATTCCACAGAGATGGCAACATGTGGCGGTTAACATGCAGTGGCTAGCTGGACTTACTGTGAACACACATGAGAGACCTCTGATATTCCCAGGAATGTTTCTAAGAATTTTTGAGGAAGCTGTGTCAAGAGAAGAAAGAGCCTGGGAAATCTAGTTTACCTCTATAACTGTGAATCTATCTATGCTGATTGTCTCAGATCTTTGGGAACTATGTCCTTTAATTGCACTACAGAATGAATTAAAGACCTCCTTATAAGACCTGAAATTAAAATTTCTTAGAAGAAAACTAGGGAAAAGTTTGAAACTGGATTTGACAATGATTCTTGGATACAATACCCAAAGTACAGGCAACAAAGGCAGAAATAGCTAAACTAGACTATATCAAAATCAGAAGCTGTGCAAAAAACAATTAACAGAGTAAAGAGCCAACCAACATAATGGGAGAAAATATTTGTGAATCACATATCTGATAAGGGGCTAATATTCTGAATGTTCAAAGAACTTCCAGAACTTAACAATAGAAAACCTATACAGCCCAATTAAAAAATGAGCAAAAGATTTGAAGAGATATTTTTCCAATGAAGATATACAGGTCACCCAGCATATATAAAGATGTGTCATTAATCATCAGGGAAATACAAATGGCAGAAGGTAGAAATGGGGAATTGTTTAATGGTCATAAAGTCATATAAGATTAATAAGTTCTAGAGATCTGTACAAAATAGTGACTAGAGTTAATAATATGATATGGTACAGTTAAAATTTTAAGAGGTAAACTTTTTTTTCTTTTTTTGTTGGCAGTACAGGGGATGGAACTAAGAGCCTTATGGATATTAGGTAATTGATCTAACACTAAATTATACCCTAGTCTGAAGAAGTATATCTTAAGTGAAGTATTATTAAGAAAGAGAGAAAGAAAGAAAGAAAGAAAGAAAGAAAGAAAGAAAGAAAGAAAGAAAGAAAGAAAGAAAAGAAAGAAAAAAGTGAAAGTTTAGAGGCGATGCATATATTTATTATCTTGATTGTGGTATCACTGGTATCACATGTCCAAACTCCTCATATTGTATAGATTAAATATAAGAAGTTTTTTGTAGATCAATTATATCTCCACAAAGTTGTAAAATGCACACACTGGTTTCATCTCACTTCCATCAAGATTGCTACTAGAGAATAACAAAAGTTGGTGAGGATGTGGGGAAATTGGAGCCCTGGTGCATTGGTGGTGGCAATGTAAAATGGCACAGCTGCTACAGAAAACAGTGCAGCAGTCCCTCAAAACATTAAAATAGAATTGCCATTGAACCCAGAAATTTGGCTTCTGGGCATATATCAAAAAGAGTTGAAAGCAAGGTCTCTTTTTTTTTTTTTTTTTTAATATTAAGGTTCACAGCAGCATTAGTCACAATAGTCAAAAGGTGGAAGCAACAGCAGTGTCCATTGACAGATGATTGGACAACTGAAATGCCATACATTCACACAATGGAGGGTTATTTGACTTTAAGAAGAAGGAAATTCTGATATACACTATAATATGAATGAATTGAATGACATCAAGCTATGTAAAATAAGTCAAAAAGGACAAAGGCTGAATGACTCCACTAATATGAGGTTTCTAGAAGAGTCAGATTCATAGAGACAGAAGGTAGAATGGCGATTGACAAGAGCTAGGAGAGGGAGCAATGAAGAAGTTAAAGGAATAGAGTCTGTTCAAGAAGATGAAAAAGTTCTGGAGGTTGGTTGTACAACAATGTAAACATACCAAATGCTGAAAGTCCACTTAAAATGACTAAGATGGTAAGTTTTGTGTGTATTTTTCACCAACTCGATAAAAATATGTGTGCCAACTTGAGGATATTATTTGGAATCTGAGCTTTCCTAGGGCCATCTGAAGACAGGGACATTAGCCACTGGCTCCTCCCCTCATCCTACCCGGCCTTTTCATGAGTGCCTATCTTGCCTGCCAGGGAGTCTAGCTAAGAGGGTGGGGGATGGCTTAGAGAAATACTCTCAGCTAGAGGACATAACAATGTCTGGAGACACTTTGGAATGTCTTGAATAGGTATGCTGCTAAACATCCTACAGCATACAGAACAGTCCCCCACAACTAAGAGTTTTCTGCTCCAAAGTGTTAATAGTGCCAAGATTGAGAAATCCTGGTGTGAAGAAAGCCCATTCTTTCTGCTGGAAAAGAGAAGATTTCTATGCAGGAATGGGAAACTAACTGCATTTTTCACAGGTAGAGGAATCTGTGTGCTTTTGGATATTTGGTAGTTCCTGTTCCTTCTTCCACAAGCTTTCAAGCCAGCTTTTAATGTGCCCCTGGAAATATTTCTCCAAAGTATCATCTGCCTCATTTTTCTCCTCAATGAATAAACCCCAAATCAACCATCATCTTTTGCCAGTCTTTAAAGAACTGAAGCTTGAGAAGAATAAAAAGAAAAACTGTTATGCCTGCAGTCATGCAATGATTCTGTCCTGGCTGCATGTGAAATTTTTATCCACTTATCCACACTGCTTAGTCACACATTCAATTTTAGTGCATGGATGTGGCCTGTCTCTGTATGAAATCCTCACAGTCCACTTTTCTGTGATTAGAGGAAACCATGACTGGTCTTTGAGCCATTGTCCAGAAGGCACCTGGGTTGAATTATTTTAATATTTGATTCCTAATGAGAAGTATTTAGTGCAGCAACCACAACACAAAGCTGGCTAATATGCAAATTCTCATCAGGTGACTAAATGAGGCAGGGGAGTACATTCCTGCTCTTTGGGGAGTTTCTGTTTAGGTGAAACTAGGAAGCATGTTTGTAATGGAACAAACTGTTTTCCAAATAAGTGACAACTTAGGAATTGGGACCCAGAAATAGCATGCCCCTTTCCTTTTTCCTGTCATAAGGTAATTACAAGTGTAGTAATTTATGCTAATTTAAAAATTACACCTCTTTAGACTAATATAGCTCAAAGGGTGAATTTCAGCAACTCCTTGTTTTTATGGATGAAGGAGGGAGGCCCTGAGAGAAGTGTTCTGCCTGAAGGTCATAGAGGTAGTTGGTGATAGAGAGTTTTCCATTCTCAAGTGCACCAGGACATGGCATTCTGATGTATGGGTTTCTGACCTATTCCACGCACTGAAAGACCCCACACAACTCAAGATTAGATGATAGAGAACAATAGTGTATATGCTACTTTTAAGTGACCTGTGTGTGATTTAATACTGTTTGGTATTTCCTCAGCTATAAGTTCAATGAAGTTAGAATCAATGCTTTCTCTCTTGCAACTTCACTCACAGCTAAGCACATGAGAAATTTTGTTGCAATATTTTATTATTACACTCTCTGACATACACAGTATTTCTCCCTTATCCATGGGGGATATGTTCCAAAACTCCCAGTGGATGCCTGAAACCATGGATATTATCAAAACCTATAAAGAGTATGTTTTTCCTTGTATGTACATAGTGATGAAGAGTTTAATTTGTAAATTAGACAAAGAAAGAGATCAACAGTTAATAATTAAATGGGAATTTTTTCTTTATAATTTCATGGATAGAAGAATCATTGTTACTATAGATCTTAGCAACCTCAGCACATTATTTTTTTCTTTATTAAATCATGAAATTTCACATTAAGAGATCACTTTATGGCTTCCATTTGTTATATTCAAATTTTCAACCTCACTTCTCTAAAGCTTTCAAACCATTATTAAGTAAAATAAGAGGAACTTGTACATGTTGTGACAGTTGATCTGGTAATCAATATGGATACAGAGATAGTCAGCTTTCATCACTATGATGAAATACCCAACAAGAATAACTTAAGGAAAAATGTTTACTTGGGCTCATAGGTTCAGCCATGGATGACTGACTCCATTGTTCTGGGCTTAAGGTAAGGGGAAAATTTTAGCAGAAGGGTATGGCAGAGGAAAGCTACTCAGCTCATGGCAGCCTGGAACAGGAGAGAGAAGAAAAGGGGAAGGGACCACAAGATAGATGAACCCTTCTGTGACCCACCTTCTCTGACTAAACCTCCAACCTACAGTTCTATCACCCAATTAGTTCATTCAAACTAGGATGAACTGGTAAAGTTACAGCTCTCATGATCTAATCATGTCACCTCTGAATATTCCTGCATTAACACAGGAGCTTTTAGGGGACATCTCATATCCAAACAATAACAACTACTAAGTGACTAATGGAAAGGTAGTATATACAACATGTATATCCTAGATAAAAAGATAATTCACATCCCAAGTGGGACACAGTAGAAAAGAGCAAGATTTCATCACCCTACTCAGAACAACATGCAACTTAAAAAGCTATGAATCATTTCTTTCTGGAATTTTTCATGTAACAGTTTTAGACCCCTCTTGACCAACCATGAGTAACTGAAATCATGAGAAAGGAAACAAAGATGGGAGAGGGGAACTATAGTAACATGTTTTATTTTTAATAAATAATTTTTAAAACAAGTAAAAATTACCCTGCTTTGATCATTAGTCAATGCATTTATGTATTGAAACATCATATTGTAACCCTAAAACATGTACCAACATGTACAATTAAAATAAAACTTTTAAAAAGAAAAAAAAATTTAAATTCTTTAACACAAGAAAATACTTTTAAATTTTCTCTAAAATTCACAATCTATTATAATTTGCATGAGAACACCACATTCAACACTGTTTCCTTCCTTATTCACCCACTTGGAAGAGATGCTCCCTTCTGAGGAGGAGGACAGCTAAAGGAGAAAACCTGAGCAGATATAATAACCACATACCCCAAATGGCAGTTCTTACTAATTATGTAGCATGTTTTAATTGCTTTCTATTCACCCTGGTGGCAATGAGAGGATCTTCATTCTTGGGTTGTGGTGGTGGTCAAACACACAAAACTCTTCCGTGGACAGATGACACATACCCATGACCAGAGGGAGGAAGATACCACATGTGGGTCACATGATGGCTTCACTAGGAAACAAAATAAATAACCATGAACTTCGGGAGGCAGACTTTGCAGTATCAAGAGGGAGAGGTACCTCCCAGTGTCCACAGGAGGATGCGAATGATTTGGTTGAATAATTTCATGGGATGGAAGAGCTAAACAAGAACCTGGGTGTGGTCCCCCAGATAAGGAGAATGCTTGCTAATCTGGTCCAATGGAACAGAGTGAGGAAGGAAAATTGCAATATAGACATTTGAGGACTTCCCAGTTTCCACAGATGTCAAGGTTTCACATAATGTTTAGCATAATGTTAGGCCTTATACTACGAAGCTAAGTTGAAAGAATTTTACAGTGAGTATCTGTACCTCCCTCCAACAGTGTACAGGGTTACCTTTTCTCAACATCTCCTCAACACTTTCCTCTCATTTTTTGATAAGAGTGAACATGTGTGTGAGGTTTAATCTGTGATTTTAGTCTGCATTTATTTTCTTAATGATTAGTGATGTTGAGTGCAGGAAGCCATCTATGTACCATGTGTGAAATGTGTGACATTTGAGTCATTAGACAGGAAAGCCCTGTTTTGGAAACTCCCGGGCAGAAACTCCCAGGTGTGAGAATGTCAATCTCAAGTTGGCAAACTGTTCTAACTCACAGCTCAAGTTCTAGTACAGCCCCAGGGATTGGAGTAACTCACTAAGAACCAAACACCAAAAACCTGCTAACTGCAAGACTCCTGCCACACCAAGAGGCAAGCACCAAAAGAAGACTCCTCCCACACTGAAACCTTGTACCTCCCAGTTCCTTTGATCTGTACCACTATAAAAAAACAAGTGGGGAGCTGCTTCTTTGTTAGAGCCAGACCTTTTTGGATGGATCAATCAGTCGTGCCCCTGCTTTAAAATTTTTCTTGCCTTTTTGTCTTATTTTCTGATGTATAAATTTCATAGCTTTTATTTTGCAGCCAGCCCATCCCTCCACCCAGTACCCCTTCCCTTGCCCACATGGGACCTGAGCAAGAGCTGAGCATGTTTTCATATATCTCCTGGCCATTCATATGTCTTTTTTTGTGTAAGATTTCTTTCACTCAGCACAATATTTTCTAGGTTCAGCCATGAACTCCCTTTTATTGGTGCATAGTAATTCATGCTTATAGTTTCATCTACTGATAGGCATTAGGACTGCTATGTGAATTTAGATAGGAGGATCTCTAAGAATATATTTTCATTTGTCTTGGATAAGGGCCTAAGAGTGGATCACAGGGTAGGTGTATAATTAGTTTCACAAAAACTGCCAGCCTTTTGTCAAAGTGGTGGTTGCACCATTTTTACACTTCTATCAACAATGTAGCTCCAAATTCTCACAGATGTTTGGTGTTGCTAACTTTTGCATAATTTTTCAATTAAGTTTGCAAGTTGAATGTGCATGTGGGGGAAGTCGGAGCAAGGACTAGAAATAGTTTCCATAGAACACTGCCCCACAATTGTCAAGTTGTCATCACTTTTCAGGTCAAGGCCAGAGTGGCATTGATCCCATTTTCTTTGACATTTCAGAACTGTGACAGCCCTGCTCCCTGGTAAAGGGGCTTGAGAAATTAGCAAGCAGAAGCTGCAGTGTTAGAAGCCTTGCCATTCAGAGGCCACACTTAAGCCTCCTGACACTTTGCAATGGGTGCTTTCTGCATCAGCTAATGACCTGTTGATGCCTTTTGGCATGCTCGCTGAAGAGTGATCTGCAGACTGGAGCCTGTGAACACTTCAGGGACCTGGAGAAGGTGGTACACAAGAAAAGCTTTTAGTTCCCTTCTGTGGGACTGAGCCAAATAAGAGCTGGCTTGCACCATCAATTTGTAGACATTTGCAAGTACAACAGGTGAAAATGGAACTGTCCCCCTTTTCCCTTCCCTTCACCAAGAAAAGGGCTCTTGGGACCAAAGAGCTGACAGTGTGTGAGGGGAGGGTATTGGAAATACTGTTATACTATTGAGAGGAAAGTCTCTGTAGCCTTCTCTTCCATTAAAAGAAAACACTGACTGCTGTAGTACCTGCTGAACAGATAAAGTAGAATGAAAAAGAAAGTAAGGCCCTGGACTTAAAGCATGAAGCGTTTCTCAGGAATTAGGATGAACGAGCCAGTGATCAAGGATCCAGTGCTAAAACGATATCATTCCCTGAGGATGGGGCCAAGAAGGAAGAGAACTCCAGGTTCATGTGTCCAATGTGTTCAGTGTTTTCTGATCCTAAGACTAAGATGGGCAAGGAGCAATTACCTATAATAACTGCTCTCACCGAACAGGCAGGATGGCACAGATAACTATGGAAAATAGGGAGTAAATAACATGAGAAATATGCTCTTCTTCTTCATGGAAGGGGAAAATCTCTCCATTCTGATAGGCAGGCCCAATTCTAAAGAAAGGAGATAAGAGATCAGAGGCCATGATCCCAGTATAGACCGTGGTCCTGTTTGGTTACTAATTCACGAAGCAGTAGGAGACGAAAAGCCTGGAGGTGTAGTACTTTGGAGACTTGAAAGCAAATAAAAGAACTTTTGTTTAATTCATTCTGCAATCGTGAGCCAAGGGAAAATCAGGGGAGTGGTATCCTGAGAACTGGAATGAAAAGAGGAGTCGGATTTCAAAGAGTCCTGATTAGCAGAGGCTGAGATTCTAAAACCAGATGGGAGACCAGTGAGAAATTGACTGCAGCATGTCAGATGATAGGGGCTCAGGACCCCAACTAAGACATCAGCAGAGCGGCTGGAAAAGGGGATATGATGGGAGGATGCACAGAGGAAAAGTACCCAGAGCTCATTCATTACCGGAGGGCAGAGACCCAGAGTCTGAACCCTGCTCAGTCAGCCCCCAAACAAATGTCTGCATTTCTTCAATGTCTCAGTGGCCACACAATGAGAACGTGTGACAAAATGGCCCAGCCAACCTCCATCCCGGCTGCCTCACTCTTCCAGACTCAAAACAGGTGCAGACGGATGGAGGACACACCCACTGCTCCCACTCCCTGAGTGTGTATAGGCAAGAGAAAGGAAGGTCAGATGGGCCATCCACCATCCCCTTTTTTCTGGTGTTCTCATATATCCTGTGCTTCTTCCCTTCTTCTGAAGCAGTCATATAACCTCTCCTTCCCCCAAGGTTTCCCATGGTACTTTAAATAAAACCAACTCCCCCTCCTGGCTATCAAGAGTGCTTTGACCTTGATTTTCATTTCTACCTCTTCTAGTGTCCATCTTGTCCTTGCTTACTGTCTACAGGTCCTATTAATTCCTTCAGAAATGTGCTCAGCACTCCCCCACTACATTTCCTTCCTGAAACTGGGAATACTCTTCTCCCTCCACCCCAGCTGCATCTGATTCATTCCCTAGTCCTGAGATTTCAGTCCTGTCCCCAGTTGTCATGTTATTCCCCTATTTTCTCTCAAAGCATCCTTTCCCCCAGCATTTATCACTCTTGTGTTTATTTATTTGACTTTAATCATTTAACTCCATCTTCCTCATTAGACTATGAGCTCTATAATGGCAGGGCCATACCACATTATTTATTGTTGGTCTTTAGGGCCTGGCAGAGGCTGAGGTGTATATATATATATATATATATACCACTGAACACCATATATATATATATATATATATATATATATATATATGTTATTTATTTATTTTTACTAGAATTCATGGGCGAGTGGATACCAAGCTCTGCCACACATGGCTGCTGTCCTGCTGCCCTCATCAGCCCATCAAATGTCATACATTGGGACCAATATGCATTTCAGACTCTTTTCTGGAAAGGAGCCTGGCCTTCCTGGAAATAGAAGACAGTGGCCACCTTTCTGGGAGTGGCTCAGTTTTCTCACAAAGCCCTAGTTCTTTTTCACTGTGGTTTTACCTGTGAATGTGTAAAATATTTTCCTGGCCCTGATAAGTGGGGAGAGGCTTCCCAGAAGCACTGGCAGGCATAAATCAGAGATAAGTAAGTGGGGTTTTATCTTTGCCATAGCTTCACAGGAACTGTGTGTATTCCACAGTCCTATTTAGCACAGACTTTGGAAGATAACAACATTCTGTTTTTAGAGGAGCTCTTCATATTACAAGCGTTTACAAAGTGACAGCTTCAACAGCAGAAGGGATTAGTATAAATAGTATGAGATACACAGCACCATGCTATTACACCTAAACATGTGCCCTTCAAGGACCCAGCAGTAAAGGTCATGCAAAACTAGGAATTCAAAAATTAAAGAACGGGGCATGTGGGCACATGTACACACAGGTTTGACTGATGCTGTCTTGGAATGGTGACATAAGATGATTTCCATTTTGTATGTGTGTTTGAGCTGGTGTGTTTGCTGTGTTTGCTTGTGTCACTAATACCTGCAAGTGAAATCTGCTTAGATGGAGCAAGCCTGCACTTGCTAGGTGAAACATCTGATGCCCAGGTTTGTTATAGCACTGATCTGCCACCTTGCTGCATGACAGAATAATCTGAGGGACTTTTAAAAGCCCCAATGCATAGCCCATGCCCTAGATAAATTCCTCAGAATCTTCAGAAAGAGGTCCAGACAGTACTACATTTTAAAGCATCCCCAGGTGACTACAGTTTGAGAACCCCAGGGTAAAGCCTTTTGAGACTCAGAGAAGTGTCCTGAATTAGGTATTTCATGACTCCAAACATGAATTGAGGCCTCCTTGCCAGGACAGAGTTCATTAATTAAAAATAGAGGAAGGGGAGCTGACACTGGTAGTAACAAGATAGTAGCTAAGAGCATCAACTCTGACACCAGACCACTCAGAATCAAATCCTGATGTTATAGAGCTGGGGCCTTCTGAGAAACTGAGGCAGCACAAAGACTCCCTGTCAAACCAAGACTCTTATGATCAAGTCAGAAAGATTTCAGACATGTCACTCAGAGTAATAGGAATGAGTGAATTAAAGGACTAGGAAAAGGGAAAGGAGACATTCTCAAGGGAGAGAGTAGGTCCTTCCAGAAAGGGTCACCAGCCTAAAGTCTGTAGGCATGTAGCTACCCACCTTTTACAATTGGTATCATTAGTGGGGTAGGCAGATTTGAACTTGGTCTGTAAAGAAATATTTAATAAAATTCAAGTATTTGTTAATTCATGATTTAAAAAAAGCTATTACACACACTATCACTATGACTACCATTTTCTTTTCCTAGCAAATGAACAATGGGAAAATAAAGTTACTATACATTTGGTTGACGAGCAGAAAATTAGGGTAAGAATAATAAGATAATGTGGTTATTCCGAGGCACCTGGCTCTGATATAGTGTTGCTCAACATGAGGGTTGATGGAAACTACCTGCATTACAACCAGTGGAGGAGCCTCTTCAGAAGGCATATTCATGTGCTTCACCCCAAATCTACTGAATCTGAATCTTTGGAATGGGGTCTAGGAATGTGACCTTTCAACCAACTTCATTATAGTTTGAAAACTCCTACAACTGGAATTGAAATAGCAGGGTTAGACAACCTTGGGCAAAATGTCAATGAATGCAACTTCCTGAGTATGAGCCATAAGGTAAATGCGAATTAAGTGTGCGTGGGGGCTTGTTGTACATTTGCTGGTGATTCTTGGTCATACTCCTAAGCCTGGACTGGATTTTACTGGAATTAAACATGAAGAGTTAAAAGTGATGTAATTATCTTAATCTTCAATCATCATCCTTGGTAGATCCAAACCTGTTATCTTGATAACTAGCAAGAGAAGATTATAAAATTATGGCAGTTTGTACATGTTTTGGCCCTAATTTATTATTTGGGCAGAATTTTCAGAAAAAAAGTATTTTATTGAAAGTTTTAGTTAATGGCAGTTGGATACCTAGAGTTTAAAGAGTAAGTGAATAATATAACCTCTGAAAAATCTTAGTTATTTCAAGAAAAAAAGCTAGGTTCTATTTAATATCTATAGACATCAAATCTAATGTGAGGAAGGAGAAACAATAACTTTATAAATGATGTTGAAGAAGAGCATTACTAAAATGAGAAAATTAATAAACTTTAAGGACATACTGGATGCCCCAAATGATAAGAAAGGTAGGTAGGTGTTTATATGTGAGAATGAGGTTGCTGCAGTTCTCAGAAAGACATTTGGAAGGTGAATGTCTCCTACAGGACAGAATGAGAAGCTCCAGTGACCAGCTTTCCAGTGAAACTATTGAATCTCTTCAAAATAGAACCATTTAAATGGAATGGACATGACCCTACAGACACACAGCAAATAAGCCATTTATTCAAGAAAAACTACAAAACTTTGATAAGAAACACTAGTTCTGTATTATTTGAACCCAGGATATTCCCTCCTTCCTTACCCCAGACTGCACTTCAGACTATGGCAGTCAATGCCACAGCATCCCCTCTCTTCCTAACTCCCAGTCAGAGGAATTTCTTTCAATGAGGAGCAGGACTTCAGCATTTCTCAGTTCACCCCAGACACCTGTTGTTGAGGCTATGTCCCAGCTGGATGCACTGGAGAGGTGGAGGAATCTTCTTCATCTAGCCCCACCTCAAAGATTGGAGTTTCCATCTTGGGCATAGCCTTCTAAGAAAAGTGGTGTTCTTACCATCCTTGCCTGGCTGGTGAGGTGATGGTTCCACACCAGGAGAGGTAAGCTGAGGGAGCAATAGGCTACTGACCCTTCCCAACCCTACTGAGCACTCAGCTCCTAGAAGTGTCACTCAAAGTGAAGCGAGTTATTGTCCCCATCCCAGCTAAAGAACCATGCCGTGGTTAAGAGATTTTATTTGCAGGGGGAGCAGACCATAAAACAGACGACTCTTAATCATTTCCAAAAGAAACTGACTTCATTGGAATAGCGTGAAAATGTTCAAAGATGCTCTCAAGAACAGTGGAAGTTGTGATGAATAGCCATTAGAAGGAGGTTTACAAATCTAATGAGGACATAGCCTCTACTGTAAGATAGCTAGTTTGTAGTAGAAAAATGCAGATGATACAACTCAGAGGAGCCCTCCAGGGGTCAGAACAAATATCAGACACAAACCTCAGAAATTATTCTTTCCATGGAGATATAATTTAATTGGATTAGTTTGTAGAGCAATTTATGCCCAGAGCATTGTTGAAAATAATAGAAAACCATGGAGTTAACACTTGGATGTAACCAGGGAAAGAGAGAAAGAGAACATAATACTACTGTCATCCCAGGATAACTGTGGCCATATCTCAAGCTGTGCCTCACTGAGGAGCAACATCAGAGGCATAACGTTGTATAAGGGTGAAGTAGACTTCACTAAAGTAATCTAGCCAGCCATAAAAATCAGGTAACAGTCACAAATTCCAGAGAGGAGCGATCAGTACCCAGAGCTGATACAATAAAAAGAAAAGGAAAGGAAAGAAAAGAAAAGAAAAGAAAAGAAGAGAAAAGAAAAGAAAAGAAAAGAAAAGAAAAGGAAGCAACACAAATTGCTTGTAAGAGACCTGAAGTTCTATTTATCAGAAAAATACTTCAAAATAACCATTATAAATATGTTCACAGAACAAAAGAAAAGCATGATTTTTAAAGGGAAAAAAAGATAAGATGGCAATGTTATATCAAATACAGAATAAAGATTATGATTAAAAAAACAAGTAGAAATTCTGGGGTTAAAATGTATAATAACTGAAGTAAATATGCTACTAGAGGGGCACAATAATTTATTTTTAACTGGCAGATGCAACGATTAGCAAGCTTGAAGATAGACAAATAGAATTTATTTAAACCAAAAAAAAAAAAAAAAGAAAAGAAAAGAAAAGAAAAAAAACAGAGCAAAAGAGAATGAGAAAAACATGCACAGAGCCTCAGAGAAATGTGGGAGACCAGCAAGTGCCCAACATCATGTAAAGGGAGTACTGGAAGGAGAGGAAAGAGAACAGTTGAAATGTTTTGTTGTTATCATTCTTATTTTTAAATTGCAGAAAACTTCCCCCTGGTTGTTAAAAACAACAAACAAACAAACAACAAAACCCCCAATAACCTACATATTTAGGAAGCCCAATGAACTAAAAGAAGGGTAAACACAAAGAAACTCACTATAAGACACTTCATAATAAAAATTCTGAAGTCAAAGAAAGAGGAGAAAGGAGAAGGAGAAAAACTTACTCATCACTTAAAAATTAACCCCAATAAAATTAACAGCAGAAACACTGGAGGCCAGAAGGCAGTGAGAACATTCACTATTCCCAGAGAGGGAACCCCATCACCAAGAATCCTACTTTCAGCAAAGCTGCCTTTGTTTTATTCATTAATTTACATTTATTTATTTATATACAACTCCAGGATATACCCTGTCATAATGACAGAAGCATACTACCTTTGAAAAATGAGTGTGATATAAAGACTTTACAAGGCAAAGAGAAGTGAAGAGAATTTGTTGCTAACAGACCTTCTTCCTTTAGAAATGCTAAGGGAAGTTCTTCAGGTTGAAAAGACATGATCCTAGATGGTAAATTAAAACCAGATGATAAAACAAAGAATATCAGTAACAAACTATATAATTATAAAATAGCATAAATGTAGTTTTCTTGTTTCTGATAGATGATTTAAAAAAACCAAAGATGTTAACTAACATGTACATAATAAAGTGTCTTTTGCACCTGTAGTATGTCATAGATGTGTAGCATATTTGCCAAGAGCAGCACAAAGGAGGTATATAGGAGCAAAGCTAAAGAAATTATGATAGGTGGTAAAGTAATAATTACAACAATGTATTGGTAAGTTTATAATAGTAATAAATGTAGATAACAATGATCCTACAGAAAAAGGAGGGCAAGAGCAGAACTATGTAGGAATAACACACACACGCGCACACACACACACACCTTTCCTTCACTGAAATTAAGCTAATATAAATTTGAACCTGCTTCTGATAATTAAGACATACATGAAAAATCCTAAAGCAACCTCTAAAAATATAATTAAAAATATAAGATGAAAGTAGGATTGGGGATGTAGCTTAGTAGTAGAGCACTTAGCCTAGCACTGCCAAAAAAAAAAAAAAAAAAAAAAAAAAAAACCAAAAAAACAAAAAAGAAAAAGAAAGAAAGCAAAAGAAAATGTGTGTGTTGTGTGTATAATGAAAAGAGTTCAAGAAATTAAAATGCAGTTTTTATTTATCATTTGAGAATAATAAAACCTTAAAATATCAGCACAGATAGAGTAACATGGATGGTAAGTGCTAATGGAGTTTGCTTTAGATAGGAGGAGGCCAGGACTTTTCTTCCTGTGGCTGTTTCTGCCAGAAAATGGGTTCTGAAGGTTACAGTCTTTCCAAAGGTCCTTTAAACACTACCCTTTTATTCCTGGGCTCTGAAACAGTTTTATTTTTCTGTAAATAGTGCCAATTGTGAAACTGACAAATATTTTTATTTACATTGCATTCAGAAGTGAAATACATAAAAAGAAGATGGTGTATTTATCTTAGTAATTGGTGTGATCATTTTAACCTGTCTAACCTGAGAGATTTTAGTTTATTGGGTGATAATAGCTTCTCTTTCTTCGAAAATAAGGTTACTTTCTACCTTGGCACTAGCAAAAAATTCCTGACACTGAGGACACTAATTAGAGCTAAGTGTCTTCTTTGATACTGCCCCTGTCTAATATGCATTTTTATTTCTTGAAAGATTGAGAGTTGCATAATTAGCTGACTATATTTAGTACCAGGGAGTTGTTACTGACATCAATTTTGAAAAGTAATGATTGTTTCTCCCACAACGATTGAGGCAGATATATCTTTAAAAAATCTAATCATTTAAGAAAAGATTAAAAGTAACATATAGGAACTATATGCAGAAAGTTAGAACAAAATTCTGGGAAAAAAAAATAAGTACCATAAGACTTTAAAAGATTTGGCAGATGAAATGCAGTCCTAAATAGAAAGACACTATGTTAAATAGATGTTCATTTTCTTTGTATTATTTTATAATTTTAATTTAATTCCAAAAATCCTAATGGAATTTTGGGGGATATTTTTAAATAATTTAAAAACTCATATATGTAAAAAATTAGAGTAAACAAAGGAAGTTTACAAAAGATTAGTGGGACTAGGCTTGTATTGCAAGATAATAAAATACATTGAATTGCATTTCTACACTCACATGATGAATCAGCTGAAAGAGAATTTAGAAAAACTATCCTATTCACAATAACCTCAAAACAAACGATACTTGGGAATCGATCTAACAAAAGAGGTGAAAGTCCTCTACACTGAAAACTGCAGAACACTAAAGAGAGAAATTGAGGAAGCTCCTAGAAGATGGTAAGATTTTCCATGTTCTTGGAGAGGCAGAATTAATATTGTCAAAATTGCCATACCATGGGGCTGGGTTTTTAGCTCAGGGGTAGAGTGCTTGCCTAGGACCTGAGAGGCACTGGGTTCTATCCTCAGCAGCACATAAATAAATAAATAAATAAATAAATAAATAAATAAATAAATAAATAAGTAAGTAAAGGTATTGTGTCCATCTACAACTTAAAAAATTTTTAAAAAAATGTCATACTACCAAAAGCACTATACAGATTCAATGTAATTTCCATCCAAATTCCAATGATGTTCTTCATGAAAATAGAAAAAGCAGTCATGAAATGTCTTTAGAAAACTAAGAGGCCCAGAATAGTCAAAGCAATCCTTAGAGAGAAATGAGAAGCATGAGACCTCACAACACAGAACTTAAATTATACTACAGAGCTATAGTAACAAAAACAACATGGTATCGGCATTAAAACAGACATGAAAACCAATGGTACAGGAGGGAAGACACAGAGACAAACCCACATAAACACAGTTACCTCATACTAGAAAAAAAACTCCAAAAACATACATTGGAGAAAAGGTAGCCTCTTCAACAAATGACAATGGAAATCCATATGTAGTAGAATAAAATTAAACCTCAATCTCTCACCCTGCACAAAATGCAGGTCAAAGTGGATCAAGAACTTAGGAATTAGCTCAGAAACCCTAAACCTACTAGAAGAAAATGTAGGCCTGACACTACAACATATCAGTTCAGGAACTGACTTTCTTAACAAGAGTCTTATAGAGCAAGCAGTAAAACCATTAATCATTAAAAAGCTTCTTCAGCAAGGAAACAATCAAGAACTTGAAGAGAGAGCTTACAGATTGGGAGAAAATCTGTGCCACCTGCACCTCAGAATATTAATTTCCAGGATATATAAAAACTCAAAAAAACTTAATACAAACACATACACATGCAAACACACACTAATCCAATCAATAAATGGACAAAGGAACAGAACAGACACTTTACAGAAGAAGAAATACGATTGGTAAACAAATGTATGAAAAAAAAAAGTTCAACATCTCTAGCAATTAGAGAAATGCAAATTAAAACTACACTGAGATTCCATCTCACTTCAGTCAGAATGGCAATTATCAAAAACACAAGTAACAATAAATGTGTGAGGATGTGGGGAAAAAGGTATACTCATACATTGCTGGTATGACTGC
Organism: Sciurus vulgaris; assembly: GCF_902686455.1. Classification (NCBI taxonomy): domain Eukaryota; kingdom Metazoa; phylum Chordata; class Mammalia; order Rodentia; family Sciuridae; genus Sciurus; species Sciurus vulgaris. The sequence continues at coordinate 41,229,265 of NC_136466.1, read as the reverse complement.
AAATTGGTGCAACCACTCTGGAAAGCAGTATGAAGACTCCTCAGAATACTTGGAATGGAACCACCGTTGGACCCAGTTCCCTGTAATAAAGAAAATGAAAACCTTTATGCATCATTTTGCTTATTACCAGGTTGGACATGGTATAAGCCTATTTCCTATTACTATAATGAAACATCTGTGATTTTATAAAGATAAAAGATTAATACTGGGTCATGGTTTTAAAAATTCCAATCCAAGACCAGGTGAGCCTTTTGCTATGGTCTTTTTTACCAGGAGGTGGCATATGGGAGGTGTGATAGTCAAGCAAGCAGCTCACCTCATGGTCAGGAAGCAAAGAGGAGCACACAGGGGCCCCACAATCCCCTTCCGAAGAACACCCTCAAACCCCTAAAGACCTCCCTCTAGGCGCACCTCCTAAGAGGTCCCACCCCCTCTCTCCAATAGCACCACTTTGAGGACCAAACCTTTAATGAATGAACCTTTGGGGAATATTCAAAATTCAAAATACAGCAGATTTTTTTTTTTCATTGCAAATTTAGAAAGCTTGACGAAATGTTGCTCAGTAAATATCCACATTTATTACTGTGCACAAAAGAGTCTTGTCTGGATTTGTCCCTGGCACTTAATCTGTGACTCAGCCTGCTCTCGAGGACCCATACTTTCCCTCTTTTCCTCTCAATCTCTGCACACTGGCTTTCGTCCTCCGTTCCTGTCCCCTAATCTCCATGTGTAGTGCCTCATTCCAGACTTCCCCTTCCACTTTAACAACCGAAAAAGCAGAAAGGAAAGGGAACATGTATTTTCTCTTCTGCATCATTCAGGCAAAAAGGAACACGTTTTCATGAACCCCTCAGGGAGACTTCCCTTCTGACTCCATTTGGTCACAACTTGTCAGGTGCCCAGGGCTAACCCTAGTCACTGGTAAGGGATATGAAATTTTTACTGTTGGCTTAAAACAGCCAAGACTTATCTTCTGTACCTGAAGTAAATCTGATATGCTATTGGGGAATATAAATTGATACACACTTCCCAGGCAAACTTACCAAGAGCCTTAGAACTATATAGACACATTAATCCATAATTTGGCTTTTTCCTGAGGGGAAAAAATTGTATGAACTCATAGTTGCACCTAGAAGGCTGCTTATCACTTAGTATTTTATAAAAATGAAAATCACAAATAAGTCACTTGTTCAAAAATAAGAGGTTGGTTGAATAAGAAGAGCATTTTAAGGTAGATTATTATGGAACCATCAAAATTTTACATATTTTGTATAAATATATTTATATGGACATTTATTCATGTTCTATTAAACAGAGGCATGATGCTAAAATATTTTCTCATCTTTTTCGAATATATGTGAAAGTTAGGAAGGATGTATACCACCATATTAGCAATAGCCTTTGTCAGTGGTGCTGTGATTACAGAGATTTTAACTTTTATACAGTATTTTTGGACTATTTTCCAGAATTTTCTATAATAGAGTTTTTTTAGAATTAAAATGAAAACAATAGGAAAAATTTTAAAATGACTAGTTTTTTAGCTTCTTTCTTTCCAGTTCAAAGAAGGAACTAATAAGTATACTGGCCTAGGATGCTTTTCTCAGTGAAGAAGAGACTGCTTCATCTCTAAGCTGTCAGGCACAGGATTCTGGCATAGCACACTCTGCCTGGGGAAGACTGGCTCCTTCCTCTGGAGAACCTGAGGACCATCATCATTTCCTCAGTGAATTTTCTCTCCCCCATTCAGTTCCTAAAATGAAATAAAGTGACTTTGCATTATTTTTAAGTGGAAAATTAAATAGGCATATACATTTATTCTGAGAAAGAACCAGCAGCACAGAAAGAAACTTAAGGGGAAAAAAATCTATAGGGATTGCTCTGCTGTGCCCTTCCACCATGTTGCTTTGCTCCATCTCGGGTCTAGAGCTACGTAGTTGACCAACCATGGGCTGAACCAAATTAAACTTTCCCTCCTCTAAGTTGCTCCTGTCAGGTATTTTGTTCTCACGGACAAAAAATCCCAACAAATACAGAAGAGTTTCAATGACAATCATACTAATGAGAGGTTCCAGCCACTGTATTCTTATTCTGTGGCGTCTTGCTAAATTCTTTGCATATTTTATCTCATTTAATCCATATGAGTATCTTGATAAAGTGATACTATTTTAATGCTCACTGATACTATTTTAATGCTCATTTTTTAGGTAACTTTTTCAAGGTCATAGGTCTGAGGAAGTAGCAGAGACCAAACATTATATGTCATGCTCTGAAGTATAAGCTGTCAAACTCATCACTGTGTTGCTCTGCAAACTAGGAGAAGGGATGCACAGTCATCCTATATGGCTGAGAAGCAGAGCCAGAGAAGTTACAGTATCTATGTTCTATATACCTCCTAAGGAATAGTGAGAGAGACCATGAAAGATAAGCCATCAAAATTGAGGACCAGTGTGTGCATATCTCTGCCAGTATCTGTGTGTGTGAGAGCACTGGGTGAAGAGCATGAGTGTTTCACTTGGTTGCTCAGAAGAAGAAACCAACTAAATTGCAATCACATTTCTCAAATCCTGTGTCACAGTTTAGATCTGGAGTATTCCTCCAAAGTCCTATCATTAAAGGCTTGGTTACCTTTAATGTACCTGAAGTATGTTGGAAATAGTAGAACCTTTAGGAGGGGGAGCTTAGTGGAAGGAAGTTAGGTTAGCAGGGACAAGTCCTTGAAGGGATATCAGGAGCCTAGGCTCTTTGCTTCCTGGCTTCCACAAGGTGGGATGCTCCTCTGCCATATTCACTCTCTCCATGATGTTCTGCTTGACCCAAAATCAATGAAGCCAACCAATCATGGACCAAAACCTCAAATCAAGTGTCAAAATAAAACTTTCCTCCTTTTAATTTGATTTTTTCAGGTATTTTGTCACAGAAAGACTGTCCCTTGGACAGTCTTCCCACTATAAGCATCCATATTTGCAATCCTTGTTCCCTGATCCACAAAGTTGTGGGAATGTCACCCTATGGTCATGAGTTTTTCATGTGTAAACACACACTTACTCACTCAAGTACTAAGACCTGTCACTTTAAGTTGTTTTAGCTCAGAGGGTTGAACAGGTACACTTGAATGAGTCCTGTACTTGGGTGGGCCCTGTCTGATCTCCTGGGCACATTACTTTATAGAAGGGTTTCCTTCTGGGGTTTTTATGTTGAATGTTAAGCCTAAGAGCAAGTTAGACATGAAATCGCCATGGTGTCATTCATTCAACAGCTTCTGTTAAAGGCCTTACTATAAAACATTAACAGAAAAGATGTACAATTGGTCTTCCAAGTTTCTTTGTATGAATATTGCATCTTGATGTTCTATGATTTATAGAAATGTCTTTCCAAATTCCCTGAAAAATCCTCAAAACAAGTCCAGATAGCATTCCTAAGTATTTATAGGATAATATTTATAGGAAGGTTATAATAAAGCTTCCTGTTTTGAGATGGAAAGATTTTCCTTTTATCATCTGATGATAGCTATGTAGGGGTTAAGATCCTTCATGGTTATCACATTTAGTATTAGTAAACCTTTTTCTGATCTGAGATATCCACAGCATACCTGGCATCCAGAGACTTGATATGTTCCACCACATGTGGTTTCTGCTGTGAAGAAACAATTGCACATCTTTGTGTTGCCTCTATTTTACACTGGGTTCCAAAAGCCAACAAAATATTTTAAGAGACATTACATTCTCATCTTCATTCCACAGCTCATCAGCTTTCTAATCAGTAAAAATTTAGAAAAGGCGGTTTGCTAAAGAGGAAAAGCCAACATATGTGTGAAAATGCTCAAAAATATGTAAATCAAAAGAAGACTGAGATAACCATTTTCATCTTTTGCATTGGCACACATTTTTAAGTGAAAATACCTCAGTTGGCAATGATGAGGCGAAACCAGCATTTGTCTGGCAGAAACATAAATTGATCTACAATTTCTGATGGGACCTTGGCAAGATGTAACAAAAGTTCTAAATAACGTGTGTATCTTTTGACTCAAAACTTCTGCATCTGGAAGTTTTTATAAGAAGATAACCATATACAAAGTTACATATTTCAAAATCTTAATTAAAATGTCATTTAGAATATTGAAGAAGTGGAAATAAATTTCAAATAATTAATGAAGTCAACTTTGACATCATACAACTATTAATTACATAGAATAAGCTCAACTGATGTGAAAGAATATTCACAATGTGTCATTTAGGGGGAAAATGGGTTATAAAATATGCATTCCATTATACCATTTGATTTTATATAATGCATTAGGTGAATGTGTATAAAATAGAGAATGGGGTAGGGAAGAAACAGACTGGAAAAATATTTCAGAATAATATTATCTATGGCCCATTCCTCAGAGTGGGATTAGGTGTTAAGAATTGACTGAGGAGCCAGGCACAGTGGTACATGCCTGAAGTATGTCCCAGGTATTTAGAGGATAAGGCAGGAGGATCACAAGTTCAAGACCAGCCTCAGCAACTCAGTAAGACTCTGTCTCAAAATAAAAAATAAAAAGGACTGCAGAGGTAGCTCAGTGGTAAAGCACCTTTGGGTTTAATTCCTAGAACAGAGGTAGGAAGGGGGATGAAATGGGGAGGGGAGGCCAAGAATTGGCTGAGAAAAAGTATAATGAAAAAATGTTATTTTCTGGCATGAATTTCTGTGTGAAAATAATTGATTGTGCTATGACATCCATGAACCAGTCAATGCCTTGTAGAAAGCTGATATTTAATTTCCTGCAATTGTAAATCCAAATACAGATTCCTACAAGTCCTGATGTCAGGGTCTCAGTCAATAATAGTCTATGAGACTGGCCAGCCCCCTCTCTGAAGCCCTTGGTATTCATTAAAGCTACATTATGATGATTACTTAATATGTTTTGAACTCAGTGTCCAGCACTATCTGGTATAAATTCATATAATCCTTGTACTAACCCTATGACCTAGGCACAATCAATCCCCCTATTGCTGAAAAACCAAACTTGAGAGAGGTCAGGAGTTCTGCCCAGGTCAGAGCAGTCAGGGATAGAGAAAAGACTGAAATCCAGCTCTGTGCAGCTATATACCTTTGACTATAACCTCTCTCTAACATCTTCTCACTCACAGATACACTGACAAAATAATCTCTTTGGCAAAAAGCAACAAAAACGAAAACCTCTCTTTGACCCTTCAACTCCATTATGCTTGTTTTCTCTTTCTGGCTAATTGAAATCCAACTAAGTACTTCATTATACGTATCTGATAAACATCAGGTGATCAAAGAGGAAAGGGAAGACATTTGCCAAAACTTCTTTATGTGTGTTTATAAGAATAAGCAGCTTGGCAAAAGGAAGGAGGCAGAGTGAAACTGATGTGTTTTGCATAAATATCATTATTCTTGTACCTTGCAGTTGAGCAAATACTGACTTATACATTGTCTGAGGATCCTTGGGGGAGAAATTAGCATGAAAACCATTTGTTTCCTAAGTATGCAATTTAACTGACAGAACCTGGCTGAAATAAAGATGGCACAGTGAAATTAATCTGATAATAGACACCTATGAGATGAAAAATGGATAAAACCTAGAAATGCTGTACAGTTGTTCAACAATCCAGTGAGTGGTCCCACCCCTGAGGCCTGAAACAATGCTCTTCACTTTGCTTACTTGCCTTGGGGCAGGATGTTAGGAATTCAGAAAGAGGTGAATAGTGATCTGAGTGGGCTGCCTAAAAATCCAAGGGATATCACTAGACCCAGAAATAGCATTGCAAAGCCAGGCAGAAATACCCCAAAACTACTCCTTCTCAAAGCCAGGCCCTTCTGCATTCATCAAACCTCATCTCATTCCCAGGATCTAGTTTGAAATGATACCAGAAAAGTGGCCTTACTGTTACCTGCATGCATCCCAGAAACTCTATAATTGCACAGTGTTCAGTTCAGTTGTGTTGTATTTGCACTATAGCAACCAGTCCGAGGCTGAGAAGGCCCTGATTCCTATCACTTTTCTGGATAGCCCAGAAAAGTGCATCAGATAAGGGGATGACTTTGACAGTTAGATTGTAGATCAGACAGCTGGTCAAATTCTGTGGGTCCCCAGCTCTGAAAACCCCCTTTGGCATTGCCTCACCATGTCATGTCCCCCTTTTGTGTGCTTTGTCTTTTTAAACAGCAAGTCGTCACCAAGGCCTGGCATTGTCCCCATCCTCTGCTCAGCCAAGGAGGAAAAGATTCTGAGATGGGCTGACAAAATTTCCAGCTCCTACTCAAATCTGCTGTCTACTGGGGGGCAGATATAGCCGGCTGATCACAGGGTTGGCAAAGAGAAGCAGACTAAGAACAGATAGTCTGCATCCATCTCTAACTACCCTGGGAAGAATTCCCAACCAGCATCATTTAGAAAGAAACCAGAAAATGACTTTTTCCTGACATAGCCTGCAGCTCGTCACAAAATCCATATGTGTCATTCCAAAAATCACTTTTAATTGTAGGCTTTGTTTTCTTTTTAATGATGTTGTTTGGATATTTTAGATTTTAGGAGTATAAGGAGTGCTTAAACACTCAAATAGCTTTATAAGTCTGTTTCTGTTATAAATAATTCTATGTTAATCATTTTTAATTATTTTTTTATTTTTACAGACTGCATTTTGATTCATTGTACACAAATGGGGTACATCTTTTTGTTTCTCTGGTTGTGCATGATGTAGATTCAAATCATTCACTATGTGAACCTTTATGGCTTTCTCTACTATGCAATTGATCAGCATAGCCCAAGGAAGTAATTTAAATTATACTGAAAAAACTGGAATGGAATTCAACAAACTTCAATTCATTCTCCTTATGAATCATGAAGGAGACACAAAATAGGTATTCTATAAGATTTTTGTAGAAATAATTGATTCTCGATTAGTAAATTAGAACAATAATTAGAAAATAAGAGTACCTTTCTCAGAATGCAATGACCAACCAATTACGCAAAGTAAGCTCTAATCGATCTTAGCAAGGTATTGAAACTATCTAAGACCCAGTTGTTTCATCTGTAAAATCAACATGGATATTACTGCATGAGTATTACATTTTAAAAAGGAGGGCCTGGTGCATAGTAAGCACTTTTCACTCACCACCACCATTGTTGTTATTGCCAACCTTCATTTCAAACATCTATGCTTGTAGAAAACACTGATGTCAAGGAAGATGGAAACAGTAAACTATGTGAATTCTCTTATAGGAAAAGGACAGTGAAGCAAGACCTATATTCTGGATTGGTAGGTCTTCTGATCACATATCTCCCATCTCCTCTCAAGGAGGTGTTTTTTAAATGTGCATCTCTCTCCATACAAGGATTTGAGAAAAGCCATGATGCTACCTGTCAAACCCATATCCCTTGACCTTAAAACATGCCTCATGCTCAGGCAGCACATGATTAGAATTGGGAAGCCAGATGAGTAACTGCATTGCACCCTCAAGCCATCATCTGTCTATGTCTCTGGATGATGCAAATCTCAAATGTCATTTTCAGTGAGTACAAATGAATATACTTATTTACTCTAAAAAACACATTTTATAGACACTCAAGTCCCTTGAAATTCTGCCTCTTTGAATGTTGTGATCCAATCTGTTTCCTACAAACAACCTTGAATGTCTCATATATGGATTCTCATAAACCTTTTCATTTGCCATTCATTCATCTACATTTTCTTATTCTTTTTGTGTGAGGTAAATACCTGGTCTTGCCCTATAAGCTTATGGTGATCAAGAAATAGTATTATGGCTTCATTTGAAGGAGGAGGGGTTTACTTCATTATAGTATTCTCCATAAAAGATTCTCTTTGTGGAATTCCATTTTCAAAATCACTGGTCCCTCTTATGCCTATAACTACACGAGGCTCCCTATAAATGTCCAGGTCTGGGCCCCACATCTCTCTGTTGTATGAGATGAAATGAAGATTAGGTATTCTTAAAGCCAGGCTCTTTAGGTTCTCAAGTGGAATGTACACATGGATACAGCATTTAGGAATTGGCAGTGCTTTAGGCAAGGCTTTGAATACCTGTTGGTTCACGTGATATAACTAATTGCAGTGGATAAGGGGGAAAAAGTGCTGCATGTGGCTTCCTGGATTCCAGCCCTGTGGTGATGCACAACCCCACACATGACAGTATCAGCTTCTTGAAGCCTGGGGTGCCCATTAAGCCAATCACAACTAATCAGTAATAATGGCATCAATAGTTACATCATCCTTGAATGAAATATTTGTGCACATTTTCATGCACAGACTACATTGCCCTCTGCAAGTCTTTTTTTTCTTTGCATACAAACAGTAATAACACAGTTTGTGGATCTGAAGAGCAATTATCAAAGGGGGAAAGAGCCTTTTTAAAATGTGAAGTAAAATTGTAAGCTTACATTCATTTTTGACGTGGGTCTGTCTGACATACCAAATCCTTATTTGGCAAGAATATGATTAGTCTTGTAGGGATGCTGGCCAGCACCTTTCAGTTGTAGCAAATGAAGATATTATATCACCATGTGAGTTAAGACATTAATGGCTCATGAAAATATTCCTTGGGAGAGACTAGAGCACTATGGAGAGCAATTAAACAATCAGAAACTTCAGTGCCAAAGTTCTGTGCTTTTGGTAAAGTTACCTTGCTAGTATTCTTATTGATAAATTGCTGTTGACAAAAAAAAAAAAAAAAAAAAAAAAAAAAAAAAAAAAAACTCCTTTCTTTAGTAAAAGAATGGTCATTCTAACCCAGAAGTGGCCCAATGTTTAAGAGTGAATCTGGTAAACTACCAGGAAATAAACAAAGAGCCCTTGGTATGAGGCCAAACCATAATAAGGGTTAGCTATATTAAAGGTAGTAGTAGTCTGCCATGGTTTGAACATGTACCCTAGAATTCATGTATTATAAACTTAATCCCCAATGTGACATTTTTGGGAATTGGAGCATAATGGAAAGTGTTTTGGTCAAAAGAGTTGCATCCTCATGAAGGGAATACCAATATACAACGGGATCACAGAAGTAGGCTTTCTTTCTTGTGTTCTTTGTCTTACTACTTTCTGCCATGTGATGACACAACAAGGGGCCCTTGTCAGATGCTGGTTCCTTGGTCTTGGATTTACCAGCCTCCAGAACTGTGAGCCAATAAGTTTCTATTTATTATAAAATACCCAACCTCAGGTATTTTGTTGTAGCAGCACAAAATGGGCTAAGGCATGGTCTTCACTATTTAGTATCATTTCCACTCTACACTTAAGTCATAAAAGCAGAGCCACTACAAGGATGAGAATAAAGGATTTACTAGGTGAATTGTTACTTGTGCAAATATTGATATGGGAAAGTGAAGATCTTGAAGTGAGGTTTGAAGAGTTAGATAGTAACTAGTTTCATCCACGTGATTCTTTGGAGAGGGTAGCCAACTTGGAATTTACCGAAAACTGTAAGAAACTGTGTATAGTTGGCTACCAATATGGAATCACAAAGGGAGAGTTCTTGGTAAAGTCTGGATAATTCCTACTCTCAATAAAGTAACTGTCTTTGGAACTTGTTAATCTGTAGCCTGTGCCCAGGTAACTGGTAGAGGCTGTGAGACTTTTATAGACTGGCAGAGCTAGTTGATCTTTAGGAGCAACTGGAAGAAAGCAAGGGATTGTTGAGGTTCACCAGATGATTCTACATTGGCCCATCATTGGGCTTAACTGTTCCAATCCAGAAGAGTATGACTTCTTTTTAATCCTATATCCCAAATTTCATAGCTGTAACCCAGGACCATGTTGGGGAGGGAATCCTGGAAAATGTAGATGCTGCCTTAGACAAGATAATTTGTTGTCAAGTTAAGAGAGGGCAAATATGTGACTGTATCTGAACATTTTATGGGTTTTGCCTATATTTGATAGTTTGAGATTCAAGTGAGTGACAAAAAGTAGTAGCCTGATTTGCAAAGTCTATAGAAAGAGCTTACTAAGGTAGAAAATGCAGTGAAGTAAAGGTAGATCACCTTCATTCTAGCCTTTATATCTGTGAAGATAGGGAAAGTCACTCACTCCCCTGGTCTTCCACTTGGGGAAATGACCCTACATTATGCTTCGACTCAGTGAGTTACAATTAATTAACATTTCTATTCCTACTAAGTAGTCTAAGTGAAAAGTGGAATAAAGGCATTTATTTGAAGGAATGAGAATATCTCATGGTGTATTAGTCAGGGTTCTCTGGAGGAACAGAATCAGGAGGAAGTATGATTAGAAAAAGGAGATTTATTAGATTGGCTTATGTGACCAGAAGCTGGATATTCTACAATGTCGATCTACAGACTGAAAGCTGAAGGAACCAGTAGCTGAGCAGTCCAAGAGCCTGAAGCCTCAGAACAAGAGGGATCAATGGTGCTACCCTAGTCTGAGACCAAAGGCTTCTGGAAACTCCCTGGAGAATCACTGGCAGAGTCCACTTTGGAAGAGTGACGAAGGGAGAGTTGATATTCTCAGGTGGTCACAGCAGCAATCAAGAACCTGTTCAAGAAGAATGGAGCTTGTACTGCTGCTGCTTCCTTGTTCTTCCAACTTTTATTCCATCCAAGCCACCATTCTATTGGATGGCGCTGCCCATGCTTAGGGAGAGTCTCCACTTCAGTTCGCTATCCCACATGCCAATCATTCCTAGACACACCCTCATTGTCACACCCAGAAGCCTCTTCATCATTGGTGTCTCTTAATCCAATCAAGTGGACAATTAAAATTAAAGATTATACATGGAAATCAAGGGAGAAAAATGCAAAGTGGCCTCACAAGGACATTATATGGAGGATAGCAACTCAGTCACTCCAAATCTTAGATTCTTATCTGTTTCTTTGTATGTCTCTTTATTTTCATTTCCATAATATATGTATTCATTGCCCTTTTACAAACATGGCTGGAAAGTCATTTGGACCTTAGACTTCCATATCCTCATGGATCTTGTACCATTGATCATCTGATTAGTACCCAACATGCCAATTACAAACACCTAGGGGAGAGATTATAATTGACTAAACCTAAGGTAAATAAATGCTCACCTATGGTCCCATCAGTTAATGGAGAGAATCATACAGTACAAGCATGGTCTTAGGGCCCCAAAACTGAGTGAGGGATAATTCTTAGAAAAATAAGTATGTGGAGATGATTCAACATGTTTGACTCTAGAAATGCCATGAGAAGATGCCCCAGAAGGTGATACTCTACCTGTCCTATGTGCCTTCTAGGGTATTTATGAATTTCAAGGATGATCAGAGATGTGAGAGTACTTTTTCAGTGCTAAAGCATGGGGCAGACAGTCAAGTGATGCTATTAATTGTGTGCCAATTTGAGAAAAAGTTGTCTTAGAATAGTGATGTTGAACATGAACTTCTGGAGTCAGACCAACATTCCAAATGTGTCTCTACTACTTACTATCTCTGTAACCTTGATAAGTTTCTTAACCTTCTGAAAGCTCAGTTCTTCACATAAAAAATGGAAGAAGACATAGAATCTCATAAGACCACTGGTAGTCGTAATGAAATAAAATATGCCAAGGACTCTGTTCAGGCACACAATTTTGATAATTATAGCATTATACCATTTTCCTTGTATTGACAACAGTATTAAGTCCACTACAGCCTTTTACACTTAGATTAATAGCTAGCACAGTCCAGACTGCTCCATATTCAATCTTTGACAAGATGCCATGTTCTGCAGAAAGATATATTTTATCTCATTTTTCTAAGTGTGAGCCCTCGCCAGTAAATTACATGCAGAAATGTGCTTGGATGCCAAAAAAACCCTTTGGATTAGCTGTGTGCTTAGAGTGACATATGGAAGAAGTGAAGATGATTCAATATGTTTGACTCTAGAAATGCATGGAGAGATTGCCTCGCTGTCAAGGGGACATAAGGAAACTGATTTTAACACTGTGGGTTACTTTCAGGGTTGTCTAGTCAATTCAGTTCTCTCAAATCTGGCAGTCATATCTGTATTTTTATTGTGTGCATGTGTATGTCCCATAAGGTAGTATTTCCATATATTGGGTAACTACTAAGGGTCAGACACCATGATTGAACATTAACTATTGAATTAAATGTCACAATTAAAATTTAAAACTCAAGGTTATTTCAATATAAGAGGCAGATATGACACACTTCTTACCCTCTAAAATATTCACACTAACAGATTGGACCAGGAGGTAGAAACAAAATAAACACCTTGTATAATATGACAAGAGTTTTTAAGTGGTGCAACACATTCCTGTGGGCCCCCAATGAAAGAACAAATGCATGTTTCAGTGTTCAAATGTGAGCTCACATCTTACCTTCTCCAGAAGACCTTTGCGCAAACTAGTTGACCTCCCTTTGGGATGATAGTATTTTATTTTTCTCATAGCCATTGCCATGACTGACAATTTTTAAAAGTTAAGTTTTTCTTTGCTAGCAGAGAAGAGAATAGGTTATGGGTTTTTTCCTACATTTGGTGGCTCTGGATGTAACTGAGTGCTCAGAGAATAGTAGCCTTGGATGGCAAAGTCTGCAGAGGTAACTTGCTAGAGTGGAAAGTGCAGTGATCAAGGGATAAACAACCTTCTTCCTTCTAGCTTCCCTACCTATGTGAGTAGGGGAACTCACTTGTTTCCTTGGTCCTTCTTTTGGGGAAACCACCTACCCCTTGTTCTAGACCCACAACTAGGGGGTACACACCACAAGGTCAGACAATGTATGTTTTGTTTGCTGCTATGCATTCAGGAACTAAGACTGTGCTTCCCGCTTATGAGATGCTCAATAAATGTCTGCTAAATTGAATATTTAGTTGATAGGACCAGGAAAGTCCTCATAAAAGTGTCCCCATTTGAAATGTGTCTAAAGCAAGTAATGATTTAAAATTATTGGTTAGAGTTAGAGTAGAGGGGTCATTGTGGGAGAAAGTAACTAGAGTGAAAAAAAAGCCCAGAGCTGGAGGTCTTAATTCTCAAGGAAACTAAAGTGACAAAACACACATCTTGGAGTAACATATGAATGCACCTGTTAATTTAAGGAAACTATGATCCATGTGGGCTATGGTTGGAAGCATAGCCAAGTTTGAGGTCTGACCTTATAGACAGATTGTTTCTCCTGGAGACCTTGGGGGACTCACACAAGAACCCACCAGGCACCAGGCTGCCACAAGAGATGCATGAGCTCTCTGATGGAAACAAACTCTTCTAGCTAGAATGTAATAATTTACTTAGTGCCTGTAGCAGATGCTATTAATTCTCACCAAATATCCATCACCTATGTACCTTTATATAGTTCATGTGACTGATTCTTGACTCTAATGGATTTGTTCCTTCTAGTCGTAGGCAGTTAACAAGGAGAATGCTTTCTCTTTGCTCTTTTTCTCTGTCTCTCATGGGCACAGCCAGAAGCAAAAGATCCATGATGGTAGACTAGCAGGAGGGAAGTGGCCTGGGCTCCTGAGTCACTGCCCGGAGGACAGTCATTCAGCAAAATCCTCAATCAATATCAGACTGATGCAAATTAGAAATAAACCTCAATTACATGAGGCCTATTGTTGTTGTAAGTCTGAGACTTAGGAGGGCTTATTTTACTGCAGCTAGACTAGAACTACTTGTCTTTGAAAAAATACAAAAATTAAAAAAAGAAAACCCACTTTTATCCTTTTGGTGGAGAAAATTCATCTTTGAATAAATCTTTAATCTATACTTAAAATGGGCAATCACTTAAACAATTTAATCAATCAGACTGATGGCTCTCTTTTGGTTTATCATTCCTATTCAAACATGGCACATTACAGTATTAGTAATACACAATTTTTCTATGATCAACACACCCCACAATAGCAGAGTAGTAGGCTTCTATTAAGTGTAAAACACTAAATATATTAAGAATTACAGAGTCTGATTTGAAAAGTTCTCTCCAATTTCCCTACATTTTAAACCACTTCTTCTTCCTATGATCTCTATATTGACACTTACTCCAATTTCTGATTAATATAAATAACTCAACACAACTGAATTATGAATTTTTGAGGCAAGAGAAAGGTGAAAAGTCAGGTAGAACAGGAATTTGTGTAAAATTCAAAATGCTACTCCAGGCAGTCCTGCCTGAATGCTCTGTGAAGAATACTCTCTGAAGAACGACTTCCTGAGATACTTTGCATTCAGTGTTCTGGGGCATGCTGTACACACAGAACATCCCTCTGATAGTTGTGTAGTTTGATGACTCTGTGAGAAATGTAGCAAAAATAAAAAATCCACAGAGATTTTTAAATACCAATTCCTCAAATGTAAATGATTCAAATTAGACCATGGTCTCTGAATAGAATAAGCAAGTGTGAACTCTCTTCAATGCCAATGCAAGGGAAGGGGTTTTAGAGAAGTACAGAGGCTGATTAATGCATATACTGGAGTATCATCATCTGATAATGGAATGACATCCAACCTCAGACCCGGTGGTTCATTTTCATTTTGTGCCTCTGCGTGCACCTTTAACATGACTTCCAAATAACTAGTGAAATTGTTCTAGCTATGGGTTCAATATTTGTATAGGCATCTAATCTTGAATTTGGAGAGAAAACTAAATGAACGTAAAATTTTACAGTCACTTAAGCCTCAGTTATTTTCCTCAGAGCTTTAAGTAAGCAAAGTTCTAACTTCCAAGGTCCAAAGTTCTTTCTGATATGAACTTTTTGGTGTGTGTGTAATATCCATGTTCACTAAGAAAACTCAAAATAGAAAAGTAAAATTATGGGACAGAATAGAATTCTGCCATCCAATGTTAACCATTGATAATATTTCATGTATATTTTATAGGTTAGAAATCACATTATGAATAAAGTTTGTAATTTGTATTTCTCTTTTTACAATATAAAGTGATTTTCCCATAAACCTTTAAAACTTTTATTTTTTTGAAGTGTGAACAATATTCCATGTTATAACTATATCAACATCTATTTTATCTTACCTGTCCTTATTATTACATATACTTTTTGGAATGTAGCTTATTCACTATTAGTCATATATGCAGATGTACATATGTACATATGTACGTGCATGTGTGTGTGTGTATACACACATATTATGTTTGTGATTGCTTTCCTAAGGTATCTTTCCAGAAGTGGGAACATGGATCAGAGCATATAGCAAAATATATTTTGCTAAACCAACATATTTCTGAATACATAGTTATAGATTATTCCCATGCTCTATCTAGCAGAAGACAGTCACTGTTAATGTTACTTCTTAAATTAATATGACTATTTCTTTTTGTGTATAAATGTGAACAGTGTTAGAACTAAGTGATTACTAATTGCATTAAAATATCCCCTCTCTTATCCTAGCTTCCAGAATCCCCAGAGAGGGGTTTGGGGGAAGGACAAGATGTCCAAGTCCTAAGGGCAGGACTCGCCATACACAAGAGGGAAAGGGAGCATCAGTGGGCCATGCTGACTCTTTCAAAGCAGGTTGCCTTGAGACAGCTCCTTGCTCCCTCCACATTCAATATCCTTCTCTGAGATCCTCGTTAGAAAGGGTCTGTCACTTCATTTCCAAATGCATTCTGCCCAACAGGACTGGCCCCTCTCCAGATACCATTAACTTCATAGAAATCAATGTTGTGGTGGTTGCCCATTCCAAGCATAATCACTTTAAAGACTCCTTGAATATATAAAATCAATAACAAAGCCAGTCATTGCAATCTGTGTAATTAAATCACTCCCAAATATCCTCATTTTTTTTTTTCTCTAAACAATTGTGATAGGTACTGACAAAGTCTTCTCCAGGTTCTTCATGTGAGCCCCAGAAAGCCCAGGGCTTAATTCAGACTCATCTTGTTGCTGTGGTCAAGGCATTTGACCACAGACCACAAAGCCACAGCACCAGATATGAATAGAGAGGCCACGCGGGAAACATAAGCCCTCCTACTCTTAGTGGCAACCATGTGCCTGGTGGGGTAAATAGTCTTCAGAGTCACTGACCTATGGGCAGGACACTCATCACCTCTGCCAGGCAATGGCTCCTACACATGCAAAGGGCGTGATTGGTGGCAGACACCTCTGTCAGTCAGGTACAGGAATACACCCTCCAAGAATCCTCCTCTGTGTGAGGTGAGATAGGGATGAACTGAAACAAAATGTGTCTGGTGTAAGCAAAGGTGGGAAGGAGCCCAGACACAAGCAGGAAGGAAGCAAGAGCATAAACTTCCATTTGGCAGAAAAATGGGAGCCAAATGAACTCTATGGAGTTGGATAAGTCTACCACAAGAAGAGAATGGAGTGGGTTGCAGCTTGGATCCCAGGTGTCCCCCAGAGGACACGTGGCAAAGACTTGCTCCTCATGCTGGTACCATGGGGAGGTCGTGGGTCTTTAGGATGCAGGGCTTGGTGGGAGGTCTTTAGGCTATTAGGGATGTGACCTTGAAGGGGGACCCCACTCACTTCTCTGCCAGGAGGTGAGTGTCTTTGCCTCTTTACACACTCTGCCAGGAAGTGCTGCCTCGCCACAGATCCAAAAGCCATAGGCCAACTGATTATGGACTAGAAACTCAAACTGTGAGCCAAAATAAAAATTTTACCTTTTTAAGTTGATTATCTCAGGTATTTCTTATAGTGGTAGAAAGCTGATTAACACAAGGGATGAGAAAAATCTTCCTGGAGAAGTAGATCTTTATGGATTATTCAGTAGAAGAGGGGGATTTTGCTTTTCACCATGGGATGTTAAATATTCCAGACCAACCTTACTACTGAGAACAACCATAAAATGGAGGGAGGATGCATAAGTGTGTGTGTGTGGATATGTGTTCTGGAAAATTCTCATATATTTCTAAAGCAAAAGACATGGCTTCACATAAACTGTGAATAAGTAAGGAAGTTGTAATGGAATTTATAAAGTGTTGGAACCAAAAGTAAAAATCATAAACATCAGAATTTTAAGATGAAGCTAAAGGTGTGCTTAGAGAGACATACATGACCTGAGGGAAGAAGAAGAAAGAAGGATGAAGAAGAAGAAGGAGGAGGAGGAAGAAGAGCAGGAGGAGAGAAAAAGGGAGGAGGAGGAAGAGGGGGAAGAGAGGGAGGAAGAGGGGGAGGTGGGGGAGAGGGAAATCAGTGAGCTAGGCATGAAGAAAACACCTTCTCAAAATATTAGTGGAAGATCAGTAAAATAACCCCAAATAAAAGGAAGAGAACAATAAAGAGATAAGCAGAAATCAACAAAAAAGAAAAACTAAAAGAATTTTTAATGAAATAGAATTAGATTCCTAAATATCACTGAGGGTATTTATATACTTAATGATAAAGTGTTTAAAATTGTACCTGTAGGATTAAGAATGAGACTATGATGCCTGTCCTACCTGCATTGATTCCACATTATACTGGAAATTCTACTCTGTATTGTCGAGCAGGAGAAAACATCAGTGTCTAAGGACTGGAAAGGAAAACATTTAATTGTTGTTCACAGCAGATGTGATTTTGTAGGTATAGTTTCAGAATAATCTACAGAAAGGCTTAATAAGTGAATTTGCAGTGGTGCCACATAAAAGGTCAATACGTAAAAATCAATTGTATTTTTAAATACCAGCAAAATCAATTCAAAAATTCAGTATAGAAAGATACCATTTATGGTGCTTAAGGTTTAATTTATGCTCTGATCCCTGAGGGTGGGCTGGAGTTAGTGGCTCATATTTAAAGAATAGAGATGAAGGAAAAAATAATGAGTTTACAGTAGAGATGCCTGACAAACACCACCCCAACCATCTTATGAGGGTTAATGTCTGTGAATTTCAGGTACCCCCAATGTGATAGAACTTTACCTCTGTAAAGATTACCTCTGTAATCTTTCCAAAAAAAAAAAAAAAACATAACACCAGTCTAGTAGTGAGAAACAACAGATGAACCCAGACCGGTACACTTCTGCATCTCCAAGTCTATCAAAGTCATGAAAATAAGAAAAGACTAAGCAACTGACTCAGACCCCAGAGTAAGGAAGCTTAATTACTATGTGTAGTGTTGCTTGAGTTTTATCCATGTAACAGAAAGAGGACGTTACCAGAAAAACTAATGAAGCCCAAATATAGTCTGTAGTTTAGTTAATACTAATGTGTAAAACAAAGGGGAAAGCTGGCCTTCCTAGTCCAGAGCCTCAGTAGAAGGGAAGATGACATTGACAAATGCAGACCTTCCACTTGAAGTTTATTCCCTCAACAACATCTCCATTGAGCGGTTGCCTGGTATTAACTTGACACTTCCTCTCATCCTAATCCTTTTTTGTTACCTCTTAAAATTGATCTTTTCTGTCTCTAGGCTTTTGCCAGGTCTGCTAAATCAAAACCAAACAAAACCAAAATTAAGAATCAAAAATTAATCTAAGATTTAAAATTCTCATTTTATAGAATTATGTGTTTATAATTCTTTAAGTTGTATTATGTATAATTCTACACTTTTATAGATCATGTAATTCTTTATACATGTTGATAATTAGTATCTAAGAATTATTATAGTACCTACCATCTTTAAAAAATATTTTTAGTTGTAGATGGACACAGTACCTTTATTTATTTATTTATTTATTTATTTATTTATTTATTTTATGTGGTGCTGAGGATCAAACCCAGTGCCTCATATGCACTAGGCAAGTGGTCCACCACTGAGTTCCAACCCCAGCCCCTGTCACCTACCCTTTAATGAGTGTTCTCTATGTGCTATTTAGTAGAGAATCCCCCTAAAGAATCTGAGAAGTAGATATTATTTTTCACCCATTTTTTGTGGACTTGATTAAGGCCAGGTGTCCAGAGTCATATTATCCTAGATCTGAATTCTGCTTCCTCATATTATTTGTCAATCTCAGCCTTTGTTTTCTCATCTGTACAGTGGAGGTGACACCTGCTATATGATGCATGTAGAGTAGGTGGCATAACTCCTGGCACAGAGTGTTAAATTTATGCAATTATAATTTGTGTGGTTAGCAAGAAATAATAGCTTCAGAAAAAAAGTAAGTTGTACAGTCTTACAGAACTGGAATTTGAAGCCTGAATTTGTATAGCCAATACACATCTTGTATCACTCTACTATTTACACAAACAGTGAAATAGAGATACTTTTCTCAAGTAAGATGAGTCCAGAGTTGACCCAGCCTCTTGCTACCGTTATACTCACTGGTGCTTGGCTCTGTTCTCAAGGTAGCCTTGTGGTCACATCTTGAGATGGTCGCTGCACCATCACCATGTTCAAAAGGCAAGAGGAAGAAAGAGTAAAGATGAAGACTAAATGGTGTCCCTTGGCTTCATAGTATTTGAATTCAAATGCAGAGCTTGTCATTGTGTATTATTCCAGGTTGTAATATTCAGGACTATTATTCCTAGTATGTGGTATTTCCCTAGCAGCAGAGTTAAGAAAACAGGTTTCTTGTATCACACTGCCTACCAAATAAGATAAACTTTCTCAAGACCATTTTAAGCCCTGTGCTTGCATTCTCTGTGACAAATGCTCCTGGCATCTTCAGGAGAGAGAAAGATGGGAATGTTCTCTTGAACAGGTGGCCATCTGAGGTGAATTGGTTCTCAGCTCTCACTGTGCACTGCAAGCCCATGTCTTGCTCTGAGTAATGATGCCAGAAAACCAAAGTTTTCTCTGGGGCCCCTTCTATACTCTGCATTTCAATACTTCTCTGTGTGCCAAAAATCCTCCTAACTTCATTACTTGCAGCCTAGTAATGGACACCCATGCTCCAGGCATTTCTGAATGTTCCTACAATTCTCCAATCCATTCTTCCATCCCCTGTAGCTGCTCACTTCCCCATCCTTGCCCTAAGTTCTCTGACAGGATGAATGTCATGAATAACTCATACTACAATGTTAACAGCTCAGTGAGGCTCACAAGATCAAGGGCAGCAAAAGGACATTCTAAAATACCCTTCTAAGTGACTTCCATTGCATAATTGTCACCTTCTCATATAATCCTCATATGAGATTTGTGGCAATATCTTCTCTTTATGGATGAGAAAACAGGGAGTTAGGGAAAGTTATTAAGGTCACAGAGCTAGTGTGAGGGTGAAATTTAGGATTCAAATGCAAGTTCATCTGGCTCCCAAGTTCATGAAATATCTGCAGTTTCATTTTGGGAAATATGTGTATTTTATTAAGACCTCCCAATGGTAGAATTTCTGGCTCTGTCTCAAGCTTGAAATAGAGACATTTTGTGCTCAAGGCCATTTTTTGTTACCCACAAGGTCATCCTTTGCCTTCTCTGAGCTCTACCCTGATATTTTGTGACAATGGATTAACCTCATTTATTTTTCAGAGTCACACTGAGGTTTATAAACCTTCTTTACTTGCTGGTGCTAGTCAGGGAATGCCCAGGACATCACTACCAGCTGGCATGGCAGCCACAGATCCACTGCGGAATTCTAAAGAGGACGTTTGCTCCCCCCATACAGGTCCAGATGCCCCAAGCTGGTTCCAGGAGCTGAGCTGGTTCTAGGAGAATGCTGTCAAGTCTCTACGCTGTGCTGCCTACTGTGAAACTCACCTGGATTCATTGCCCCTGAAAAGGATCCTTTGTCACCCTTTGCAAAAAGACAGAGTGAGAACTAGCTTACTAACAAAGAGGCATGAAGAAATGTACCAAGAAAGACTTTCAAAAACAGAAAAGGAATCAATAACCCTGAAAAAAAGCAGGATGAATATGACACCTGGAAACACAGTTTCACTAGCAGTATTGTCACTCTAGTCTAAAGAATAACCAAACAAAATATTCCTTCCTGCAGCTGCCACAAACAGCTAATTACAGACAAATTATTTGCCTAGTTCAGGTCTCTGAAATGTATTTTGCAGAACCCTGATTTTTAAAAGATGATTCAAAGGTCTTCTGCAGGGGAAAAGAGTCTGTAGTCAAAACAAGTTGGAAAAATCTAGGTTAGACAAATTAACTGGGCTTCTTTACTGATGATGTTCCAGGGTTTTTAATATGCTAATGAACATTATGAATTTCCAAGAGAGGAACTGCAGTATGCTTTTCCATACTTCACCCCTTTCCTTGACCTTCACAAAGTAGATCCTGCTTTCTCTACCACCAAACTATGATCATTTCTTCCCTAGAATTGTTACATTTTGTAATCAGAAATTTATCTCTTGGCTTATTGATATGTGGGTCTTCCTCTCTAGACTATGTGACCTCCAGGGCTGGGTTCTCACTAGTGTCCCCAGCATCCACTGCTGAGTCTAAAACACAGATGCAACTGTATAAACATTAGTTTTATAGTGGCTTTTCTTCTATCTGTGTTTATTCCTTGTAAAATAAGTGGCAAGATGTCAGGTATATAGTAAGTACTTAATCAGCGCTAAACATAGGCACTGTTACCACCCTCTTTTAGAGTGAGAACAAGACTCAGCAAATGTAAGTAGTGTGTTCCAGAGATCACACAGGTAGTGAATGATGGAGATAAGATTTGAATCCAGGTGTTCTGGTACCAGGGTCAATACTGTAATGAACGTATCAGGTCTTTGCCCAAGCGGAGAAGGGAGTCAACAGTGAATAATTATGGCAAGTCCTGTGCCAGCATCCTTTGACTTAATTTGAATGGTTTGGCATATTCCTGGGGAGCTGAGAAATCTTGTGTTCTCTGAGCCCCTTCTGTGTGGGAGACACTTCTTATGCCTGTTAATCTTCAGACACCAGGCAAAACCCTTTTTTGTAAGAGCCAGACAGAAGTTAAGGGACCCATCCAGGGTCAGTAGTCTAGGAAGTAGAATGGAGCTTTGTCTAATTCCAGAGCTCCTGGACTGGGTGGAGCCAGGCAATGCGAGTGGCCTGACTGGAGTCTGGAAAAGTGAAGAGGCTGCCAGGAGTTTATGCAGCAAGATCTGCCACCAAACTTCCTTTCTCTTCTGTTGCTGCCATGGCCTCATTCCAGAAAGCAATGTGGCATCAATCCTTCAGCCTTGATGTTGCCCAGATCCAAGGGATAGAGAGGCTCCTCACTTCTCTTTGCTTCCTGGATCATCCAGCCTTCTCATACAGCTAATAGAGTAGACTCGAGTCTGAATTCAGGCCCAGTCCCAACTCCTAACTCCATGACCCTGAGCTTTTTCACCTCTTTGACCCTCACACTAAATAATAAGCTGAACTTGAGTAGGTGTTAGGAGGATTCATTGAAACAATACACATTGTAGATATTAAATCTGACTCAAACAGGTGACCCAGAGGTGTCTGGCTCCTCCCTAGCTCAGGCCTTCAGCAGGGTGCCAAAGTCAGTAAGCTCAGAACTTAGCACAAAGAAAGTACCCAATAATGTTAGAGTCAACTTGGCCTCTTCCCCAGAATCAGTGAAAGCAAGAAGGGAGGAGGAGCTGGATGTGACTGTGGCACTTGCAGAGTGCCTGGAGCAGCTGCACAGCAGGCGGTGGCCTCTCTGTCTTCCTCACTGTGAAAGTGTCAAAGGCTCTGGCTGACAGGCAGGCACTGACAGTGCAAGTGCAACTTTCAGAGTCCTGTCACAGGGAAGCTCTGTTGTCTTCAGGAGATAGGTGCTTGTTTGGCTCTTCAAGGGGGATGCACAGGCCAGAGTGCTCCTGTCCACTTGTCCAAAGACAGACTAATACATAGCCATGTCCCCAGCACTTTCTGTATATCTGACAGCTGAGTCAACTGTTATGGTTTGGATATGAGGTGTCCCCCAACAGCTCCTTTGTTAATGCAGGAATATTCAGAGGTGAAATGGTTAGATTTTGACAGCTATAACTAAATCTTGTCCATTCTAGTTTGAATGGACATTGAGGGGTAACTGTAGGCGGATGCAACATTGACTGGAGGAAGTGGGTCACGGGGGTCATGCCCTGGAAGGGTTCATCTATCTTCCCTGTCCCCTCCTTTCCCTTCCCTCTCCTTGCTTTCTGGCCAGCCATCAGCGGAGCAGCGCTCCCCTGCCATGCCCTTCCACCATGATGTTCTGCCTCACCTTGGATCCAGAGCAATAGACTTGGCTATGGATTAGAACTCTGAAACCATGAACCAAAATAAACTTTCCCAACTCTAAGTTGTTCTTATTCACAGTGACGTAAAGCTGACTGATACACCCACCTACATCTTACCTCATTTAATCCTTATCTTCTGTAAATAGCTACATCTCGACTTTCCAAGTGAGGAAGATGATGCCCAAAGCCTACCTCTTAGACAACATAGAATTCTACTTCCCACTACAGATTCTGTTGTTTTTCAGAGGTGGAGTGTTTGTCTGGTCAACAACCGTCAGGAGATCTGGGTCCTACTTCTGACCCAGCCTCTCATTGACATAACCCTAGAAAGCTATTTGAGTTCTCAGAGTCATTACCAGACACACAGCACAATGCAAGTGTCACACTCTTGAATCCTTCCATGCTTGGAACAGAATCAATCATTTCCCCCAAGAGAGTAGGAAGCCCATAGAGAGGAAGCGACTGCTCAGTTTCACAGCACTATAAGCGCTGGGCCAGGAGCCGGCATGGAGTCTAACCCTAGAGCCTGGGATCATAAGCATTGCATATCCAGTCTCACCTTCCCAGAGAAGGCAGTCACATTGTAATCCTTGAGACTCCTTCCAGATCAATCTCTAGGACACTGAAGAGGGTATTTAGCACCCAGGCATCTGGAACCTGGTCCACTAGACAGTTAAGTCACTCCACAGCCTATGCCACAGTCTATCCCATCTGTTCCTAATCTCTGACCTTTTGCTCACTCTTGGTCCCTAAGTGCCTCACCCATTTATTTCTTTTTTCTGAGCTCTCTTCCCTTAAGACCCAAGTAAAACCTCTCTTCCCCTGATCACTCCAGAGGCTCTTGGAGATCTGACCACTCCAGAGGCACTTGGAGATGTCTCTCTCTGCTCATTTCACTTATTTGACACACCTTTAGATAATTTTGAATTGTTACTTGACTCTGGGCCCAGATCTCAGACATGGCAGGTACAGAGTGAACTGTAGATGATGATTTCACATTCATATTTCATGCATGCAGACTGTATGGTCCTACCAGGTCCCCAAAACACTTGTGTGCTGGTAACACGCATCTTAACATCATGATCTCAAAAAGACCTAATTCATTCTTTCCAAATTCAGATTCTGATTGTAGCTTTTGTCATCTTCCACTTCTTTTTCCTACTACCTTTGAGGTAAGTGAGGTTCCAAATGGTCCTACAAAACCAGGGTGATAGATGTTATTGGCAGAAGGTGAACAAGGAAATGCAGCTGAGCATCTCCATTTCAGGTTCTCAAGCTCAGTTAAAGGGTGATCAGAACAATTTCAACTGGGAAGAGCTAAAAAGGATCCTCCCTTTATTCCCTCTTATCTGAAAGTACATATAGTCTCTTCCAAAGAGGCCACACAGAGCTGGAGACATGGGGAGGAACACAGAGACTGAATGGAGGGGCATAAGGTTGCCATCATGTTAGTTCCAGACACAAGGAAGTCTCCAGGAATATGTACTCAATTGTACTCAGGGAAAAATTTGCTGAGAAATGTCATGCAGCTTCAACTCTTTCATGAGGCCACTGAGTAGCCTAGTTAAACACCTAGGCTAAAATCACCAGTATTTGCCTAGTGTTCATCAGACATACCCACCCTTCATTCAGACAGCCTGACCTTTCATGGGACATTGGAGACATCTAACAGATGGTGGAACCCAAGTGCAGAGGGACCTTGTGAAAGGAACTTTAGCTTCTTGTCCTGCTGGATAATGATCATAAACTTTGGTTAAGGCTGTGTAGACAGGGTGCAGAATGTGCCTTGCCCCACAAACCTAAGTCAGTAATGAATATGTCAGGGTTACTGAGAAAGACCCCTTGATATTAATAAGTTATTACCTCTGGGGATTTTGAAAGGTAGGGAATCCCATAACCAGGAGTCTCATAGGCTTAGTCAATTTAATAACTGACATCAGTCAAATCCCTAATGTTTGGCAGACAGTAGGTAGAGAGAATACAGAGTCACACTTGAATACTGTCAGACTAGAGATCTTCTCCTCTACTGTTACTGAGCATAGAAGGTACAGAAGATGCAGACTCTACAACTGAGACAAGGAAATTCAAGTCAGCTCCTATGACATGTTAGACAGGTGGGAATGCCTCTGGAGATATGGATGAATCCCAAAACTACCTGTGAGGGCTATTTGAACACTGTAAAATAGTTTTCTGATGTAAAGAATAGTAACATTCACTTTTGTTTTTCATTTAATATTGACTTCTAAGTGCCTTGCCAGTCTACCCTCTCTGCTTGCCCAAGACTGCCTTCACCAGGTATAATTTTGAGGAGACTTCACCAACCTATTCAAGAAATGCTGAAAATTCATGGAGTCCTGAGCCTGATGCTAAGGCATAACCCTCTTCCAGTCCTTGTTGCTCTGCCTGTTTCCCCAGCCCTGCTGTCCAAAGTGCTGCTCTTTCCTCAATGGTTTCTTCACCTCCATTTCCTAGATGGAAAATTTCGTGGATTGGAGATGATGATGATAACTATCTTGACCTGACTTGTCAAGATCCAACATGAGTTTCCTTTGTGGCGGGGGTGGGGGGGCAGGTCTGCCTAGAGAGGTCTCTGGCTGCCTTGCCCTGGTCCCAGAGGCTGCTTGCGGGCCAGAGGTCACTGCTGGCTTGGGGACTTGTGGCTGACTCTGTGTAGAGAGGCTCTCACTGGGCAGTCTGCTCCAAGAAGCTAGCCTGGAAAGGCGCTTCCCGCCGGAGGGGGCCGGGCTGCGGGCTGCTTGGGGAAGTCCCTGGCTGCCATGTCCTGGTCCCTGAAGCAACCCATGGGCAGGAACTCACTGCCCTGGTTCAGGGACTTGAAGCTTGGTTCTGTGCAGAAAGGCTCTCACTGGGGGGCCTGCTCTGAGATGCTGGAGAATCTGGCCCTGTGGGAGGAGCCCACCGCCGGAGTGCGCAGAGCTGCCTGGGGAAGACTCTAGCTGCTCTGCCCTACTCTAATAAGCCACCCAAATCCAGGCCTGCCACCCGGGCAGCGCTTCACCGGGTGGGGGAGACTCACCCCGTGGCTCTGTTTTAATCTGAGTCTCTCAATGCCTCCCCTTCTTGAATCCTGGCTTCTGGAGCGACTGGAGATGCAGTCACCCTCTAGTCCGCCATCTTGGATCAGAAGGGAAAAAATAACAGAATGAATCAAACAATATTGCCCTATGTAAATTTATGATTTTCAATTAAAATTAAAAAAAGAAAGAAAAAAAAAAGATCCAACATGATCTGTATCCAACATGGGAGGAGGCCCATTTGTGGATGCCCAATGTGTGGTTGCTGTTACCAGTGAGACACCAAGTCTACTCATACAGAGAGGTCATTGCTGTCACTCACCTCTCCCCAACTCCCCAAATGAGATCTTATTACTCCAAGCCCCAAATCTTCATTTGTTGCCTAGTAAAAAAGATGGAAAGCCCTTTCTGGAAGAAAGCAAAATGGAGGAGAGAAAATTTGCTTTGGTGGTGGTGAAAAGACCACTTTAGAACCCCTGACCACGGGCCCACTTTTCAAGCACATCAGGCTGCCTGCCCAAGCTGCTCCTATGTGGGTTGAGTTGTGTCAGTATTTCTATGGTCCAGCAGGTACCAGGGACAGTGGAGTCAATTAACAGGGAAGTGAGATTCCCAGGACATGAAAACCTTCCAGTGTGGCTCCTGCATTGCCGCCCCTCAGCATCCTCAGGGTGCTCAGGCTAGAGGGGCACAGGAGCCACTCCTGAACTTGAATGAAGGAGATACTTATTTTTTATATTTTTCAAAACAATCTTCAAGGATAATTTTAGGGGCTTTTGGATAGGCAATGTTCCTCTTTTCTACTTTTGAATAATGTATACTGCCTTCTCCCCGCATTGTTTTGGGCTTGTTTATTTGTGTGGATTTTGTTTTTTACTTCAGTCTTAGTCTATTTGTCTTGCTCACTAATATGTTAAAAGAAAATATTTTAAAAAATATTCTTTGCTCAAAAAAGTAGCAGAAGATTTAGACAACATTGTGAAATAAAAAAAAAATTTAAAAGGTGAATAAATATTCTTGTTGTATTGATGAAGAACTTATGTCTTCATTCTGGAGGCTCATGAATAACCCATAGGTCCAATCTATGCTTTCATGATGAGCGGAGTGTGTTTACCTGCCATGTTTATCAAACAGGAGATGAGAGGTACTTGCCAATGCAGAAAGGGAAAATAAAATTTCCTGAATGCCTATGAGATCCCAGCAATAGGCTAGAAGTTTTCACAAAATTACTACCGACAATCTCATAAAATAGATACATTATCTCCCCAACAATCTCATAAAACAAATACTGTTATTATCCTCCACTTTACAAATGAGGAAAATGAGACTTTCCCGCAGCTATATAATTTGCGAGCAGGAGACTGTTTTTGTCTCACCTTAGAGTCCGAAATTTTGACCGCTGTCTGTTCTCTCTCTAGATTCCAAAAATTATGTGGAAAACACTTTGATTTCCAATTAAAAGCTAGCACCCAATAATGCAATATCTGACTGTGTTGACTTTGACTATTTCCCAACTTAATATGTTGGAAGTTGTTTACAGTGATTATGCTCTATTGAGTTAAGAAGAAAATAAACTGGGACATATAAAAGCTTATAAAGCATGCATTTTATCACTAATTTCTACTCAGGTGTTATCTGCCCAATTTGCACAGAAACTGAGCAGAGAGAAAAAATGAGTGGTGGGCAAAATCTTGAAACTGGAACGATCTGAGTTCAAGACTTCACCAGTTTACTAACCAGCTGTATTGCCTTAAGGAAAATTAATTTTTCTCCTCTTCAATTTCCCTATCTGTTGAGGAAAATTCTCTCTCCCTCAAAGGGTTCTCCTGAGGAATAAATCCTCTGAAGTATGTAACACACTTAAAACCAAGTATATATGGCACATAGTAGACTCTGAAAAGGACACTGTAAACATTTTGAATATTTATTTACAAATCTTCCATCCTGTGCACTGGGTCTCTGTCTGGGGTACACTAAGTTTAAATGGATTAGCTGTATAAAGGCAGCAGCACTAACTCTGACCAGTCAACTGGCAGAGTTAAATAGTATCTCCATTATAAGAAAAAAATTCTCAGAAATATCCTGCTGGAAAAGATTCACAAATCCACCTTCATTTGCAAAAGTGAGAATTTTCCTTCATGGATAGTCACATTTAGTGTTCTCATAATTATATATACATACATATTTCAAATTTTCCATCCTTCATACTTACTGGGTTTTTAAGAGAAAAGTGATCTATCTATATGAGTTATTACAGAAAAGAGACTTAAGAAGGAGACGTGCAGCTGTTAGAATTCCTCCTCCTTTTTCTACCTAAAGTCACAAAGCCCTGGTGGCTGTCCACCAGGAGTTGCCAAACTAGTTTCTAATCTCTAGGCCTGCTAACTCCTGCTCAGAGATGCTTAATTAACTGGGGCTCAAGTTATAGGATTTTTAGTTGCTTGTTTAAATGGATAAAATGTTCAAAGGAAAGTCTCAGAAGGAGAAGGAGAGAAGCTGCTATTTTCTTCAGTATCCAGGGTTTCTTTTCTTCTTCTTCCTCTTTTGGAGAAAACCTCAAGAACTCCTTCTTCCTGAATCCCAACAAGCCTAACCCCATCACAGACACCTTACTGTGAGGGACATTTCATTGTGCCATCTAATTATTAACACTTATTTTCAGGAAGGAAAAGAATCTAAAGCTTCTGCCCAAAGCCTTTGATCACTTTTTCTTAATGAAATAAAAACAAGTCAATATCTAAAAGGCAGAAATAACAGCATCTAAGACCTTAATTGGGTGTTTCACGAGAGAACAAGCATTTAATGAACTTTCATGTTTTCCTTCCCTTGCTTATAACATTTTGACACATTTGTTGTTTGTCAGGGTGGGAAGTGTTTGGAAGGGGGAATTGGCCAAAGCAAAGTGGCTGGCTGGTTTAATTATTTCTCTTTGTGTAGAACAATATCCTTTGTAGGACAGGGCCCCAGTGCATTACCCTGTATAAATTACTTTGTTAGTTTTCCTACCCAGTGGGAAAGGAGGAGGAGTGAGCAGTCATCTCACCAGCTCTGCCTATGGGGAACAGCATTATGGGAGTGTGGTTGATGGTATTTATTAAATGCATTTTCAGTTTCTGGGCAAAAAAAATACTTCAAATATAAACCTTTGAATACTTGAGTTTATACTTCCATCATTATGCATATTCTTATTATGTGCTAACTTATGATATGAAAGGTTCCATTAATTTGGGGAGATTAGTTTTTTTTTTTTGCATTTATGTTCTGAAATCTTACAAAATGAGAGGGTTCTGGATCTAACATTCTCTGATAACTTTATAAATGTTCTCAGCTCTACCTGGGGCATCGGAGTAACCTGTAGAGTTACTATACCATTCCACTGGTCTATCCTAACTTTGAATTTCTATACCATTTAACAGGTCTATCCTGACACAAATTTCTGATTCAGAGGGTCTGGTAGGGTTCAGTTGTATTTTAATAAGTGCCCTAGGTTTTTCTGAGGATCATCCATGTTTAAGAACAAAGAATCTGGAAGGCCAGCTCTTAAACTTGAGTGTGTATCAAAATCTTCTGGGCCCAGTTAGCTGATTCCCATTCCTATAGCTTCCGACCCAATAGGTCTGGGACAGAACTTTACAATTTGCTCTTCCACTATGTACCAGATGATGTTGAATCAGTGTCACAAACTAGGAGAAAATGATAGTCCATGAGTCAAATCCATCTTGCTTTCAAATTTTTGTAAATAACAAAATTTTTGGTCATAGTCATACTCATTTATATATGCAATATGGCTGCCCATGTGATATAATAGCATAATTGAGTAATTGAAACAAAGACTGTATAATCTGTAACATCTAAAGCATTCACACTCTGGGTCTTTACAGGATAAGTTTTCCAATCTATCATCTAGGAGATGGTGTTCTATTCTTGGACTTTTATCCAAGGATAGGGTTAGTAGATAAAAACAGGACCTCCTCCTATTTACATTTAAGTTTCAGACAAATAGTTCTTTTTGTAAGTATTTCTCAAATATTACATGAGACATATTTAAGAGTCCTTCCATAAATCTCATCTCATTTGCCCTGAGTCATTGTCCACAGCAGATGCAAGGTAGCATTTTATGGGGTATGTCCAGTATGCCTAGATGGAACCGTGTGAGGCGGGGAAGGGGGGGGGCAAGTCTCACTTTAATGGTTAATTTGAATTGTCAACTTGATTGGATTGAGATGCCTATGATTAAGAGGCTTGTGGGTGTGTCAATGAGGGCTGGTCTAGGAATGATTGGAATGTGGGATAGTGTACTGAAGTGGAGACCCTCCCTAAGCATGGGCAGCACCATCCAATAGGATAGAATAAAAGTTGGAAGAAGAGGAAGCGGATGCAGATGTAAGCTCAGCTCTTCTTGAACAGGTTCTTGATTGCTCTTTCAATTGTCTGAGGATATGGGACTCTCGCTTCTTCACTCTTCCAAAGCAGACTCTGTCAGTGATTCTCCAGGTGGTTTCCAGAAGCCTTGGTCTCAGACTTGGGTAGCACTGTTGATCCTTCTTGTTCTGGGGCTTCTGCATATTGGACTGTGCAGCTGCTGGGTCTTCTAGGTCTCCAGCTATAGCTGGCCATTGTGGACTATCCAGCTTCTGGTTGTGTAAGCCAATCTAATAAATCCCCTTTCATAGTCATATTTCCTGTTGATTCTGTTCCTCTAGAGAAGCCTGACTAATACACTCACCCATACACTTTTGGGGATGTGATCAACTCTGAAAGCCGGTACCCATCACCCAAGAGAGACAGGATGGAGAGGAGTCTTCAAGGAGCTGTGGGCTAAAGAACAGAGTGAAGCAGGGCATGGTGGGTGCCCTAGAAGACTCTGGTTGCAATAAGATCAGTACCTCTGTCCCTGCCAAGTACCCCTTTTCCCTCATTGTCAGTATCATTATCAGTGTGTAGTCATCAGGAAGAGTTCATGCTTCTCATGTCCCTAAGCCCTCTGAAATGGAGCCTCTGGAACTGGATGATCTATTACAGTTACTGGACATGGAGCTTAAACTGTGCCACTATGTCATGTAATATTTTGGAATCGCTTTTTAGAGATTCCAGCTTGCACATAAAATTTTGTCTTCCTTCTGGAAGAATCCTGTCATAACACATTTACCTCACCATATACATTCGATATTTTAATAAAATAAGTGGTCATGGTTTTTAGTGTTCTGTGAAATGCTGACCATTATCTCTAAGATATGAAAATTGTGTTGTAGGAAATGTCGGTCTAAGGGATCATATAATTTAGTGGGAAGAGTATAGACATTTTGGAGTGACACAGCTTCTAAGTTAAAATTCACAAATTCAACTCCCAATCATACTGCTCTCATATGCTCTTTTTGGCTTGCTTTTTTTGGCTTGTTGCTTATGAATGACCTCAGGCAAAGGCAAGTTCTTTTAACTTCCCGAGACTCAATTTATTTAACTGAAAAATGAAAACAAGAATAAGACCTGCTATAGAGAAGTGGTGAGGATTATAGATAGTGTGTATGAAGCATTCTACACAGAGCCTGCTCATGGTTAGTGCTTCATAAATGGGAGTCTGTTTGCGTGGTACATGAAGAGAAGGAAAGGAGAGGGGAATAGGAAAGAGAGTGAAATGAAGCTGACATACCCTTCCTATGTTCCTATGTGTACATGACCAATGTAACTCCCCATCATGTAGAACCATAAGAATGGGAAGTTATGCTCCATGAATTTATGTATAATACATCAAAATATACTATACTATCGTGTATATTTAAAAAGAACAAATAAAAAAGATAAATTATTAGGAATGTAAACCACTAAGCACATGGTCTACTGTCTATTAGACCTAACACATTTTCCCATCTCCTTGCTTTGGTTTAAATAGGGTATGAGTGTCCTCCAAGACTTCATGTGTTCAAATATAATCCCCATTATGAGGTATTAAGGGGGCTTAATCTGATTATAGTATTTAAAAGTGGACCCCTTTTGGAAATGATTAAGATTAAATTGGGTCATTGGGTCAAGTCCACTTGGTTGAATCCTAGTAGCTATCTAAGGAGAGGGGCAGGAACCAAAAGAGATATAGAAAACCCACTCCCTGCCTCTTGCCAGTGTGATGTTCTATGCTGCCTCTCGACTCTGCCAGCAACAAGGTCAGCACCGGGTGAAGGCCCTAGATGTTGTACCTCTATAACAATGAACCAAAATAAATCTCTTTTTTGAGATAGCATGCCACAGGTGTTTCATTACAGTACCAGGAAGTGGAATAACACACTCCAGAGCTGTAACATTTGGAAAAACTTTTATAAACATTCAAATTCACATATGGATAACTGATTTTTGACAAATGTCTAAAGGCAACGCAAGGGAGAAAAATGATCTGAGAGCAAATGATGTTGGAACAATTGTGTATTCATGCCCAAGGGAAAAAATGCCCTAGAACATTTACATACCTTATACCATATACAGAAACTAACACAATGGAACAAAGCTACATGTCAGACTTAAAACTGTAAATCTTCTAGAATGAGATGTAGAAGGAAACCCTGTGACTGTGTGTTTAAGTGAGGCACCAAGAGCATGATACATAAAACAAAAATATGGTAAATTGAATTTTTATAAAAATTGAGAACTCCTTCTCTTTGACAGACCCTGATAAGATGGTTTGATGGTCAATCTCGATTGTTAGTTTGATTGGATTAAGAGACTTCTCAGTCTGTCCAGAGATGACTGGCACTTGGGATATTAAACTGAGGGGGAAACCAATCCAGTGGACTGGGGACCTGGATGAAAGCAGGATAGAAAAGGAGGAAGTCAATGCAGAGGCAGGTGCCACTCATCTTGAGCTGGTGCTTGGATTGCTACTGCAATCGTCTGAGAACATCAGACTCTAGCTCTTTCACTTTTCCAATGTGGACTAATGATTCACCAGGGAGCTTCCAGACCTTCTGTCCTTGACTGTGGCTGCATCCTTGGTCTCTCTTCTTCTGAGACTTCAGCTTCTTAGACAGAGCAGCTACTGGTTCCTCCAGCTCTCCAACCTGCAGTCCACCATTGTGGAACTTCTGAGCTTGTAATATATCTAATAAATCTAATTAATCCCCTTTAATAAATCTAATAAATCCCCTTTATAGTCATTTATATCCTGTTGGTTCTGTTCCTCTAGAGAACCTTGACTAATAGAGATAAGAGAATGAAAAGAAGAGCCACAGATAGAAAGAAAATATTTACAAATCATATAGCTAGAAGAGAATTTATTTCCAAATTATAGAATGGACTCTCAAAACTAAATAAGAAAACAGCAACCTAATTTTTTAAAAAGACTATATATTTCAACAGACATTTCAGCAAAGAAGGTATTTGAGTGGGAAATACATACAGGAAAAGATGAGATGTCAACCCTAAGTTATTAAAGAAGTTCAAGTTCACACCTAAATGAGGTACTACCCTACCTCTATTAGAATGGTTCAAATTAAAAAAGGAAGAGAAATCTGTCATACCAATGCCAAATGTTAGAGATGATATAGTACAACTGGAACATCCCTGCAATGCTAGCCAGAATAAAAATGCTATGACTACTTTGGAAAACAGTTTGAGAGTTTCTTAGAAAGTTAAATATGCTGTATCAAATGATGTAACCATTACACTCCAGAGCATATACTAAGACAGATGAACAATACATCCTTGCAAATGAACAATATATCCTTGCAAAGACATTGTGTTTATCCATTTATTACTACTAAGCAATAAAAAAGTGAACTGTTGATTCATGCAACAACATGGGTGAATACAATAGTGCCTGCCAACTTCCTGCCCTGGGCTGACACCTTTCTGGTAATAATTGTGTTAAATGAAATATATCTTATCAGAGAATCTACTGTATGATTCCATTAATGTGAAATTGTAAAAAATGCAAACCATCTTATAGTCATAGGAAGCTGATCAATGATTGCCTAGGGAACAAGAAGAAAGGATTTGCAAAGAGGCACAAGGAAATGTTTGGGGTAATAAATATGTTCATTACCTTGATTGT
Organism: Sciurus vulgaris; assembly: GCF_902686455.1. NCBI lineage: Eukaryota > Metazoa > Chordata > Mammalia > Rodentia > Sciuridae > Sciurus > Sciurus vulgaris. Next base: position 41,195,226 of record NC_136466.1, on the reverse strand, counting down.
GGTGTTCACAGGTATAAACATGAAACAAGAAATAAAATTGGTCATTAAGTAAATGCAGTTTATTGTATGTTTTTCCTTCACCCTCAATAGCGCTATGTAAAAGTAAGTCCAATGCTTCCCTCTGGTTTCATTAACTCTCCACCATGTCCACATTCCTATTTGAAAGTCAAGGCTGGAGCTGATGATGACTCACTTAGGAAATAACTGCATTTATCTGGACTTTGTAGCTGTGGGAGTTATCTTTCCCATTAGCCTATAAGGCCTGGGAAATCAAATCCTCATGCTTAGATGCCTCTAGGGCTGAAAATTCTCTTATAGTGCCTGCTGGTTTCCCGTTCCTGGTCTGCCACCTTTCTGGCAATTTTGATTGCTGTTAAGTGTGTCCTGAATCTATACCATATAGTCAGAAGCCAGGTTGGCTTCATTCTGACACGTGGCCCCTAGCTCTGCCTGAAATGTCTGTCTGCTGCCCAGAGTCCCTGAAACTCAATTCTCAGGTCACATCACTGAAGAACTGATGTCTTTTCTCTTATGTCTCTGCATCCCCAAGGGCTTCTCTTGTTCTGCGATATGCTTTTCCATCCTGTTCCAGCGGGTGGTGTGTGGAACAACTCTGATATAATTTCTCTGGGAGTGAGGCTTCATAGTTAAGAATTTAAACGGGTGTCATTCAATGTCATCTCCCCTTGGTCTTCTGTCCTGATGGTCTGGTAGGATCTGATGAGGGTAGACTCAGGATAGGGGAAGAGGTGATTCGGTTCTGCCTCAGCCTGAGAGGGAAGTGGACTTGGCTCAGACAGACAGAGAAGCCCTCTGTCTAACAGCAACTGAGTCAGGATTCTGAGGAAAGAAATAGCACTACATGGGAGTACGGTGACCCAGCTATTTTGCTGCAAAATTCATACTCTACCGTCCTACACCCAAACTGATCTTGGTATACAGTCTTACAACTCTCAAATTCTGTTAATAAAATGAAACGTATGAGCAAAAGTAGTCCTTGCCAACATGGTATGGTCCATGTGTTGGATGAAATCATGAGTCAGTGTAATGCCTAATTCATACAAAGATGCTTGAACAACCCCCATTTTCCTGTTCCACAGCTTAATCATGCATGAATTGCCTGCAGCTCTTGAGATTCTAAAAGGAATTTCATGCAGTTCAAATAATGAGCTCTTGCCAGGCACGTTGGCACGTGCTTGTAATCCCAGGGCTCAGGAGGTTGAGGTAGGAGGATCACAAGTTCAAAGCCAGCTTCAGCAAAAGTGAGGTGCTAAGCAACTCAATGAGACCCTGTCTCCAAATAAAATACAAAATAAGTCAGGGGATGTGGCTCAGTGGTCAAGTGCTCCTGAGTTCAATACCTGGGACCACCCCCCAAAAAATAATAATGAGCTCTATAATGTGTGGGGAATCTAGGTGGGCTTCAAGGACATCATCCTTCATTGGTGGGGTTGCTCAGGAAGCCCAAGTGTTGCATGTCAGTATACACTTGTTTTTGCATGATCAATACCCCTTATCTAGTAGGACAGAGACCACCGTTCCTATTAAATGTCAGCTAGGGTGAAACTACCTTCCTCTGCCCTTCCACTACCCTCTGGTGGGTTGCTAAACCTGCTTCAGTACAGTGTCCCAGAGTTTCCCTGCAGCAGACCCCAGAATCCTTGATATGAGCTATCACAGATTCCTGTTCCCTCTCAGGGCAACATTCATTGAACAGAAACAATAAAAATATCCACTGTGTGTTGTCCTTACAGTGGACACTTATGTGCCCATTCAGCCTCACAACAATGTAAATTAGCAATTATTATTCCCATTCCACAGGTGAGCAAGTTGAAGATTAAAGATTGATGCTTCTCAGGTGCCTCAGAATCTCCTGGAGACCTTGTTAAATGTAGGCCTTGGCTGAAGTTGAGCCCTGCGATTTCTGCAATTCTAGCCTGTTCCCAGGGAGTATGCAGAAGTGGCATGGCTTCCCATTTGATCAGCCCAGAGGAGCAGAAAAAAGCCTGAACCTGCTTCTGTTGCAGTTCAAGGCTTGCGCCCACATACTTGCCAGGCACTATGGAAGGCACAGAGGTGCTGTGTGACAAATGAGGCCACAGTGCTGCCTTGAGGATTCCCCAGCCTGGTCAGTGAGGCAGACAGATTTACCAAGAAATCCACTGTGCTAAGTGCTGCATTAATGGTGTGAACAAATTCCCTCCGGTGCCAAGGGTTGGGAAGATAGGGATTCATTCTGTTTGGGAAGGGAAGGGGGTGGGCAGAGAAGACTTCAGAGAGTTTCATCTTCAAGGAAAAGGAGAATTTAGTTCCCAGGAAAGAGTAGAATTGTTATCACAGGACATTTCAGTTTGAGCTGGCAGCCAGGACAAAGACCCAAAGCTGAGAGTGTGTGCTGTGTTCCGGAACGGTGAGAAGTCTAGTGGGGCTGGAGTGTGGGTTTGGCCTTCCACCTGCGCAGAGCTCTGATTTTTTTTTTTTTTTTTCAAATTGCTGTCCTCCAGCCTTGAGTCCCTCATATTCACTGTGAACCCAGTGAAAATAGGTCAGCAAGGAGAGGCTAGGGGAGCCAGGTGCTAGAGGACTTAGGATTTACTATCTTCTGCCCGACTCTCACTACCCCCTTTGGCCCATCCCCTTCACCTCCTCCCTGGCCCTCTCAAACCCAGTGAGACAGAGAGGAAGGCAGGGCTGAGGATGCCCTGAGTGCCTCTCTGTCCTGGTTGCTGCCCAAGAAATATGTCTAGTGGCTCTGAGGAACAGGGAGAGGGAACCCCCTGCCCTAGGCTTCTTGACCCTGGCTGCATGATAGTCACCTGAAGGACATGGAGGTTTCAACCCCAGCACAGAGCTTTTGCTTTAGTGGATCTGGGGGTGTGGCCCTGGTTCCCCAAGAGATTCAAATGTGCGGCCAGTGTTAAGAAGCCCAGATCACCATGAACTCAGACAACTTTGAGATATAAGGGCCCCATAAGTTCCTGGGGAGAAATATCTTAAATATTAGTACAGTTGAGGAAAAAACAAAATAAACAAAACCCTGAAAACCAAAAAAATCTAGACTTGTTTCCTAATATGAACAACTGAAATGAAAGGGCGTAAGAGGAGAGTGCTTAAACCATATGCAGTTGGGCAAGATTTTCTAGGATTAAATCCTATTTTTGATAATATTTATGTGTTACATCTTATTATATTAGAAATATAGAACTGCTAAAGAATATTTGAATGTTTTTTAAAGTAAAAGAAAACAAAAATCTGACCATCCAGAGATAATCCACTTATGGTTTACATCTTTCTCCTGTGTTTTCTGGACACACATCTAATGCAAACATGTACCCATGCATCTGTCACATGGGATCACATTGCTCATACAACTGTCACTCTCTGAGAGTACATTTCATGTTTATTTGATTGTGATTATCCCACTTCCTCAAGTAAATCCCCATAGGCAGGAAATTTGCTTTCCTCCCCTTATATATCACCAGCATCTAGAGTATCTAGCACATAGTGGCCTCTCCATAATTATTTATTCAGAGTGACTTTATTAATGGTTTAAGGTAAGGTCAGGGATGTTTAAGTCAGAAATGTATAGTCTCAGTCCTTCTACTTACTTGGACAATTTACTGAGAAGTGCTAACCCTCAGTTTCCCTCATTTACATAATGGGCATCAGAAATCTGGCCTGAAATGTCTTCTGTAAAAGATCTTAGTACAGAGCCTGGCACATAGTCAGTCCTGAGTAAAATATGAAATATTATACCATATATTTTGTATCAGTCAAATCCTCCTGGTGGTTTGAAAAGAAGAGACAGGCCACAAAGAATGCTGGCATAGAGGAAGATGTTGCATATTCTAAAGATTCAAAAACCTGCAAAAGTACAGTTGAACTTCAATTGATCTTGTCTACACATTCTGTTTAAAAGAACATATTACATTTCTATTCCAGAGAGATAGAACCAGTAGGAGGTTACACACACACTGAGATTTACTCTAGGAATTGGCTCACAACATTTTGGAGGTTGAGTCCCACCATCTGCTGTTGGCAAGTTGGAGAATAAGGAATCAGTGACAGCAATTCCATCTTTGTTTGAAGTTCTAATAAACCAGGACATTGATGTGCAGGGGCAGAATATGGATGTCCCTGCTCAAACAGGAAGCAGATCCTTCCTTCCTGTGCCTTTGTGTACTATTCAGAACTTCACCTGCTTATATGTTGCCCACTCCCATTGGTAAGGGCTGTCTGCTTTACTCACAGGATGGTGTCTTCCCAAAATACCTGCAAAGGCAGATCCGCTTAGAAGTAATGTTTTATCAATGATCTGGGCATTCCTTAGCCCAGTTAAATTGACACACAAAATCAACCAACATAAAGACCAATAGAACAAGTTAAGAGTGTCCTGTTTTCTTGGATATCTCAAAATCCTGTTTTCAATGTATTTTTAAAATATTGGTGAAATGTGGGGAGGGAAGAGAACTGTGTTGTTCTGGCAATGATTTGGCAATGCCTCCTTGCTTGATGCAGTGGGACTCTCCTGTAGATTCATTCTTTTTGAGACCAAGCATTGCCAGTTCATGGCAAGGGGTCCCCTGCAGAACCCCCTGTATCTAAGAGGGAAGCTCTGGGCCTGCCTCTGGGGGAAGCCAAGTTGGTCTATTTTACCTTATCATCATCATCAGTTGTCTTCAGTTACATTAAGGAATGAGGGCAATAATAGAAGCTTAAGAGGAAAAAAAATTCTCCAGCATCTAGAATGGAGTCTTCTACAAAGTAGACTAAACACTCAAGTATTTGTTGAATAAAAAATTGTTTCATGGAATAAAATGTTAAATTATACATACTGATTTTATGTGATTGGGTTTCTTTTTCTGAAAAGGTTCCTGTTTGATTTCCACTGAACACTAATTATTGGCCTTATATCAGTGTTCACAACTCTATTTCACCCTGAATATGATAAGGTCTCTCACATGTGTGTCTTCCTTCCTTTAAAGTGCTCAGAACCCTTGACATGGAAAGCAGAAAAGATTACATTTTCCCTTTGGTTAATTTGGAGTGGTTCTTCCCAGTTTCCCTGGGAAGCATTCTTGGTATGTCACTCTTACTTTTGGCCATGGTTGTCCTATAAGAATGATTACTGAGTTATCACCAGCAAGTTTGGAGGTTATGGCTTCAAAGAGCTACAGGAACCATAATAGACTACAGTTTCGGACAGGTCAGTAACAGTGGCCACCTGATTTGAACCCAGCACTTACCAAGTGTTTACATTGCAGGAGTAAAGAGCATGAACTTTTGAATCAGGTAGATATGGGCATAAGTGTTGGCATGGCCAATTCTCCTTTCACATGGTTTTGAGCAAGTCATTTAACATCTCAAAGCCTCAGAGGGCAATAGTATGAGTGCTGAACTCACAGGATCATGACAAGGATTAAATGGGACACAGGCACAGCAAGGATTTAGCATAAGGTCTGCATGTTGGAAACATGCAATAACAGTAGTGGTTACTCGAGTCACACCTGCAAGTTAAAATAACAATAACTAGGGCCCATTCTTGAAATTAAGACAGGATAAAAACCTTTCTTCCTCTGAAGGCCTGATATTATATTTCTTTTTTGTTAGCATCTTTCTTTATGAATACTAATCTCAGAATAAAGTCATGAAGAGAAAAAGGCCTGGCCCTGAATGGACAATGCTCCCTCCCACAGGCTCTACCCTCCCCAGACAGCAGTGAGAGCTTCTTCCATATTTTTTCCACCTCTACTTTAAGTTTCATTTTCACTAAACCCCAAGGCTTCTGGAAAAAGAGGAAAATAAAGCCCTGTATGATATTTCATCTAAGGTGAAAATAGATTCCTGGGATGAAACCAGTAAGACAAGCTGTTTTTTCATCATAGGTTAAACTCTTTACAGAATCAGTGTGGAATAAATTTAGATCATAGCATTAAAGAACTAAATAGCTACACAGCTACTAAATTGAATAAAAATCTAACGTCAGGACACCTCTGATGAATGCAGTCTTTGTGTAAGCTGCTTTTTATCATTTGCCTGCTCATCTTTTTCAGTACAGAATTGCCTTCAGGTTCAGTCTTGAATCACTTTTTCCTCCTGTGCATGAATATTTCCAAAGCAAAGCTTGAGGTCAGAAAGGGATGCAGATGGAGAGGGCGTTAGCTGGAGGGAGGCTGCTGATGAAACTAAAGAAGTTTGCTATCCAGTGGGTCCTGGCCAAACTTGATTTCTCTCTTGGGAACAGATTCATGTTTATTAAGTGTCCAGAAGCTGTTATATAAGGCAGAACACCAGTTTATCACTTTCCAGTGAAAATCAGAACTTGAAGGGGGCTACATGTTCTTCTTTTGTCCAGCAGCCCTCTCCCTAGACACCATTTCTTCATGTGAAGGCCAATGATTATCCAAAAGTGTCTGCAAGTGGTTAGAAAAATTTATTCATTCAATAACTATTTAACAGCTGCCATGGATCTGGTTAAGAGAGGCACTGTGAATCATGACCATTTTTTTCATAAGTCATATGTCATTCTTGCCATCATGCAATCCAAAATTTATAAATAAGTGGGTGGATAAGTAGGAAACAAAGCAGAAAGTACCATGGTTTGGTAGCCTGGGGAAGAGGCAATATGAGAGACCAGGATGAAGGAGAGTTAGGAAGAATTGGAGGTGGTGATCCTGGATCCAAGACTGGCAGGATGGCTGAATGGGAGCAGATGAAGAAAGGAGAGGGTTGGTGGAGTGTATGGGAGGAAGAAGCAGAGAATAAACACCCTGTGATTCCTAGTACTTTGGGCTCATAAGCCATATGCCTTTTTCTTTGCGGGGCTGCATGAGGCTGGATATTATTTCCACAGTAGTGATAGTTTCCTCAGAGACCAGAACAGGTATACTTGAGCAATCTCCAAAGGTGCAGGTGGCAAGAGGGGCAACATTAGTGACTATCCCACTGGTCTGAGATAGCAAGAGCACGCTACTCAACCTCACTAGAATGTATTCTGTGTATGATGCTGTACATGTCTACACTGGCATACTGTTTTGTCTTGCTCATTTTTTAAGAGGGCAGTTAGACGCTTGCTATGGTCAAGTGTCTGTTGAAGGGATATACTTTTTGATGTAATACCTGTATGATCATATATAATTAGTTTTTTCATTGTACAGCAGATATCCTCAGATTTAAAGAACCATGAAATGATGCCTAATAGCTCATTGATTCAGTTCTCTAATATTTTAGTGTATATCATTCCTTCTCTGGACAATAGTAAACTGATAGGTTTACTATGAAGCTACCCTATGTCACTCAGTAGAGATTGGATGGTGAGTGTTGGCCACAGTCTTGAACCTGATGGAAATCTAGATAAGTAGGTAATAAATAACTTAACTGTAAAGTTAATTCTTTGCTAATGCTAAAATACCCAGCATAGAATAATAATAGTGAGAGAGGAAGAAGAAACTAAGACATAAGGAGTGAAAGAATTTTCCATGTGATAGGAAAGGGGTTGGTTTCGGTCTAGGTAGGGGAAGTAGGACCACTCAAGTGAGGCATTTAATTGTGAGAGAGGTTTATAGTTTAAGAACTGGGCAAGGAGACAGAGCCTGACTCTAAAAGGGCTCAGCTCTTAAATCCGCAGCTCAGGTAGAATTATTCTAGATGTGTTGCCAAATTCATCAGAATCTTGTGTCTTAGTCCAGTGATCTCAGCTGGCCAGAGATGGAAAAATCTGTTCTCCTTATTTGAGGAAGAATTTTTACATTCTGGGAAATTTGGAAATAAGCCCAGAATCAGTAAAAATAGGTGTTACTATTAGTACATAATAACACCAATGGTGATTAACACTTTTGTTTTCAGCTTTGGAAGGCTCTGCAATCCATGTGTGTGTGAGATTTGTGGCTCCCGACCTTTACCATATTATGGTACAAATGGTATTTCAAAAGAATATGGTATTGCTAACTGGAGGGGGTTTGGACCACCCTATGAGGTGGCTCCTGACAGGGTACATGGACTGTGGCCATCTCAATTCCCACCTTCCTGCCCCAAAGGCTGATAGCATCAGATTTAAAGACATATTGGTAGACAAATGTATGTTTAAGGTATGTAAAATGGTTAAACTCATTGACCCATTAGACTTTGCTATGGTTTAGATGTAAGGTGCCTCCCAAAAGCTCATGGGCAAGATAATGTAAGAATATTCAGAGGTGAAATGATTAGATTATGAGCTTTGACCTAATCACTGGATTAATTCACTTATATGGATTAACTTTCTGGTAACTATAGGTAGGTTGTATATGATTGGAGAAAGTAGGTTATGGGGCAAGGTATGCCTTTGGGGTTTATATTTGCTCCTTGGTGAGTGGAACTTTTTTCTAATGGTATATACCAAGCTGCTTTCCTCTACCATGACCTTTGGTCATAATACTCTTTCATCTTGGGCCCAAAGCTATGGAGTTGAGTGATCATGAACTGAACCACTCAAACCATGAGCTAAAGTAAACTTTTCCTCCTATACATTCTTGCTAGTTCATTTGATCATAGTGTTGACAAGCTGACTAAATTAGACTTGTTGAGTTTAAATGTTTAATTGATAATATAATTTTAATTGAAATGTCTAAATAATTGGATTGATTGTATTTGTGTAAATATGGTTTATTTGATAATCTGACACATTATAACAGAAAGTTCAGATAAATTAGTTTTGAAAGTAGTGTTTTAGTGCCTAAAAAAATTATTTTTAGTTGTATATTTGCCTACAACTGTGCCCTGAGAAAATTCAATCCTTACATTTGTGATAATACTTTAAAATATTTAATGACGTATTACTTAAGAAATTTATGTTAAATATTATGGAGAACTTAGGTAGACTTATAATTAACTATTATACTAATCAAGTAATATACATTTCTTGCTTTTACACAGAAAATGACTAGATTTATAAAGAACATGAATAATCCATTGAGATTAATACTTAAGAAGAGCTACTTGTTAACATTTTTCACCTTAAAAGTTTTAGTGTTAATACAAGGTACAGTGAAGATTCCATTGGAGGTGCAAAGCCACCTATAACCAACACAAATCTCAACTGGCAACATGAAGACGAGGACATGATCATAAGCGTACATCTGAGTTCAACTTGATCTAGGAGGTCAGGAAGTTTATCCTACAAGAGGGGATTTTAGCTTGGATCTGAAATTAGAGAAAACTGGGTTCAGTGAGGGGAGTGGAGAACAGCCTTTGGAGTATTCAGTACTCCAAAGGAAGAGAAGGGGAGTACTGAGGGAGAAGGAGGAACAAAGCAGAAAGAATCAGGGGCATACACAAAGGTCCTGGAGTAGCCTTATGCATTGGGAAGTATTTAAAAGATCAGTCAGTCTAGAGCAGAGAGCTAGGGAGACTTTCTCTCCTTACTTTGTCATTTTATTCCTTAAACCTTTATATTGCTTAGTATTTCTTCATAGTAGTTATCACACTGAAAAATAAATTTTTATACTTTTTCCATCTCTCCCACTAATATAAAAACTCCATGGCTCCTTGAGGGCAGGGGCTTTCTTTTGCTCATTTCAATTTCCATGGTGCTTTGAACACTGCTTGATTTCTTAAAATGAATAATCAGTTAATTATCCCATGAGGAAACACAAGAAGGGCCTTGCAGGTTGTGAAAAAGAGTATGGTCTTCAACCTAAGAGCAGGCAGGAGGCATGGTCAGTTTGCATTTTGAAGGCTCTTGGCTAACTACATAGTAGAGACAAGTGAAAAATGCCGGCCACTTGGGCTAAGATTGTAGCAGTCAAAAGAGAACAGATTTGGAAAGTGAGAAAGCTTGTTAATAGATTGAACATACAAATATGGAGAAGAAAAAGGTCAGGTTTGGCTCCTAGGTTGCTAATCTGTGGAACTGGGTGGATGGGATAGAGGACATTGAAAAAGGATGAAACTGAGCATTTTGGATGTATTGAGATCAAGGTATCTAAAAGGATCCAAGCAAAGGTGGCAGGTAAGCAGTCAGATCTATGTGAGAAGTTAGGCTAAAGATTTGGGTATAAACTGAGGAGTGGGATACCTGGGTCAAAAGGTGGATCCATTACAAGTTTTCTGAGGAATCTCCACACTGCTTTCCAGAGTGGCTGCACCAATTTGCAACTCCACCAGCAATATAAAAGTGTGCCTTTTCCCCCACATCCTCGCCAACATCTATTATTGCTTGTGTTCTTGAAAATAGCCATTCTAATTGGAGTGAGATGAAATCTTAGAGTTGAACATGTTTTCATATATTTATTAATCATCTTCTTCTGTAAAGTGTCTGTGCAGTTCTTTGGCCCATTTATTGATTGGGTTCTTTGTATTTTTGGTGTAAAGTTTTTTAAGGTCTTTATAAATTTTGGAGATTAGTGCTCTATCTGAAGTGCATGTGGGAAAGATTTTCTCCCACTCTGTAGGCTCTCTTTTCACCTTATTGATTGTATCCTTTCCACAATAACTAGATTGTGGAACCAACCCAGATGCCCTTCAACAGATGAATAAAGAAACTGTGGTATAAATACACAATTGAATATTATTCAGTCATAAAAAAGAATAATATTATGACATTTGCAGGTAAATGGATGGAATTGGAAAATATCATGCTAAGCCAAATAAGCCAAACCCAAATAAACCAAAGGCCGAATGTTTTTCCTGAAAAGTGGATGATGATACATAATGGTGGTCAGGGGGTGGGGGGGTAAGAGAAGAATGGAGGAATTTTAGATTATGTAGAGGAAAATGAGAGGGGGGGCAGGGTATGGAAGATTGTAGAATGAGACAGACTTCAGTACCCTATGTACATGTATGATTACACAAATGGTATGAATCTGCATCATGAACAATAATAGAAACAAAATTATGTACCCCATTTGTGTACAATAAATCAAAATGCAGTCTGTATGAATACAAAACAAATAAATAAAAAGATTTACATTAATGGGTCATCATGCATTAACTGAATCCATCAGGATGGATGAGACAACCTCAACAGAAAGTTGTTGAAAGTAAAGTAACATGAATACAAGAGTAAAAAGTAGAGGTGTTTACAAATAAGCCTTGACTAATATAATATTAAATCCTAGTTCTAGTATTTTAAGAACACAAAGAGAGTGATGAAGATGTTGAAGGAACATCAGGAAGATGTCATGCCAGAAGCTAGAACACATGGTTCTAGAGGGGTGGGACTGGACAGTCAACACCAAGAAATGCTAGTGCGATGTCAAATCTAAGAGAGCTGAAAGGTAGCCCTTGGGTTTAGAAGCATGGTGTGTGTTGGTCATTTTATCAAGCCAGTAGTGTAATTATTGGTGGGATTATTTTTTGTTCTTTTTAGTAATACATGACAGTAGAGTTCATTTTCATATAATTATACAAGCATGGAATATATCTTATCTTAATTAGGACCCCATTCTTGTGGATGGTGGTTTTCACTGTGGTGTATTCATATATGTACACAGTAAAGTTATGTCAGATTCATTTTACTGTCTTTCCTTTTCCTAATTCCCCTCCCTTCTCTTCATTTCCCTTTGTCTAATCTACCGAACTTATATTCTTCCCTTCCCCACCCTTATTGTGGGTTAGCTTTTGCATATCAATGAAAACATTTGACCTTTCGTTTTTGGGGATTGGTTTATTTCACTTAGTATGATAGTCTCTAGTACCATCCATTAACCAGCAGATGCCACAATTTTATTCTTCTTTATGGCTGAGTAATACTACATTGTGTATATATACCACAATTTCTTTATCCATTCATCTGTTGAAGGGCACCTAGGTTGACTGCATAGCTTAGATATTATGAATTGAGCTGCTATAAACTTTGATGTGGCTGTATTATTGTAGTATGCTGATTTTGAATCCTTTGGATATCTACCAAGGAGTGGGATAACTGTGTCAAATGGTGGTTCCATTCCCAGTTTTTTGAGGAATCGCTATACTGTTCAACATCTCTAGCAATTAGGGAAATGCAAATTAAAACTACAATGAGATTTCATCTCACTCCAGGCAGAATGGCAGTTATCAAGAATACAAGTAACAATAAATGTTGGCAAGGATGTGAGGAAAAGGGTATACTCCTACATTGTTGATGAAATTGCAAATTGGTGCAACCACTCTGGAAAGTAGTATGAAAATTTCTCATAAAACTAGAAATGAAATTACCATTTTTATTTATTTTTTGTTTTGGTACTGGGTTGAGGCAGAGGCCACATTCTCCAGCCCTTTTTTATTTTTTATTTTGAGACAGGGTCTTGCTAAATTGCTCAGAGCCTCACTGAATTACTGGGACTGACCTTGAACTTGTGATCCTCCTGCCTCAGTCTCCTGTGTTGCTGGGATTATAGGTGTGCATCTCTTCACCCAGCTGCTAATCATTAGTTTTGAAGTGAATTGATAAGGAAATGGAGACAGGGACCCTTACAAAAACCCTTACAAAAGAGTAGATTGTAAAGGGAAGATCAGTAGAGAGGGGATATAGTGTCAGGAAAGGAATTTGGGGGTAGAGCATTATTTTTGCTTATTTATTTAGTTAAGAAAAAAATTGAGCGTGTTAAGATGCTGATGGGAAGAACCTGGCTTTAAGAAAAAGATGGAAGGAAAAAGCAACCATCCTTGTAAAATCCCTGAGTAAGGTAAACTGGAAATGAGAAAAAAAGGTCGGGGTAGGGTCAGGTAGGTCTGGAGATCTAGTGTTGGGAAATTGAGAGCATTTTTCATCTGATGGTTTCAGAGGTTGAGGTTAATTACTGAGAGGAAGTGGGAAAAAAGGATAAAATAACTAAGGTCAGATGGAGGAAGGTAGAAAAAGTCTAAAAAAATGTTATGACTAATTAGCAACTCCAGTTACAGTTTTAGATCAGTACCAGTCTGGAAATCTGGGGTAGATCAGAAAATAAGGTCAAGGAGCTAAGAAGCCAGGTTACTAGACAGATTGTCCAGGTGGCCTTTAAAGTCCTCAGGATAAAACAAGTGGGGGAAGGGCAATGGCAGTGGGAAGGTATTTAAGAAGAAAGAAGTAGAGAGTCTGAATGTTACAGGACTCAGAGACGAACATAGTCCTTTGCTGGGTGTTTGCCCAATGGATGGGAGGAAATGGTTTGGAAATGACCGTGGAATGCTAGCTACATGGCTGCATACTACACCAGCTAACCCTGGAGTGCCCAGGTGGAGACAGACTTAACTACCTCTGAATAGGACTGCAAGAAAAAGGGATCCTGAGAAAGGAACCCAGGTTTGATTAAAGGCAGCAATAAAAGTTCTGTCTACAAATTGTCATAGTTTTACTATTTATCTTACTATTAACAGATGAGGAAACCAACACTCTGGAGACAAATCGAAACCCACCCCTATAGCACTTTCTTTTACATATTGCTTTTCTACTACTTTTTGTAGACCCACAAATACCAATAACACTTCCATCACACCTACCTCATTCTAACCAAAGAATGTCTTTAAGTAGGAACTCCTTTCCTCTCATTCCTATACGTTCTCTTCTTTAAGGAGACAAACAATTCTGAAGCACATATTTAATGTTCATTTTTCAGACATGTAGCAGCATGGAATATTTTTTATGAGTATGACAAGCCTGATAACTTCCCTTTTGTCATTATGCCACTAAGCCCTATGTAGTGTTATAATTGATATGGAGTATTTTATACATTTTTATCACCAAGTCCCACATATTAGGAATTCAAAGGGAATGAGATATAATTAAGTTTGGTACCTTGAGAGCTATTTCGTGCAGGAAGATAATTTCTTGTGATTCGTAGAACTCAGAAGATGCTCTGAAAGACAGCCATCTTGTTACTGCATTATGTTAAATAACACAATCCACATCACGGTGAAGATCACGGGTGTCAGCATAGGCCTGGTTGCAGTCCTGCCTGCAATCCTGCCCTGCCCTTAACTTGGGTGAGCTTGAGCAAGTTCTGAAAACTCAAGGTTCCCTTTTTCACCTGCAAAAGAACACGACAGTGATGGCTAGCTCAGAGGGCGACTGTGTTGTGTGAGGTGTTAGACACAGTGTAGGTTACAAAGAGAGTCCTCTATTACCAATCAATGACAGCCAACCTACTGTTACAGAGGATTACAGCTAGTTATTGGTTCTACTTCTGTCAAGATTCAACAAAGTGGTAAGTCTTTCCTCTCTGAGTACCCTTTGACTTTTCTTCCAATTTCTGAACTATCTTAATAAAGTACTATCATGATTTATTACATGTATAATTCCTGTCACATCTTCTAAGAGATACCCATGATACCCCTCATGTTTCCTCAAGGCTCAGTGGGGTAAGCTCTGTGCTTTTCTGGTATTCTGATCCCAGTGTTAAATTATAAGTTTTCATTGGTATGTAAATATGAATCACACTGCCTTTTCTTGAAAGCAAAACTGTGCCTTACTCATCTCTGTATCCTCAGGATTGACACAGAATGGGAGCTCATGAACCAAATAGACCCATATTCTGCTCCTTAATTTTTAAAGTGGATGCTGATCTTGTACCATCTTTTGGCCACTCTTCAGTAAGGTTGAGTGAACAGGTGTAAAGTGTTTCTTCTTCTAGTTCTTGCAACTGCGTGATAACTGTTAAAACAGGTAATGTGTTCCCATATCAAAATTAGCTTGGGAAATTCTTAAAGAGGTATTGCAAGACCTGTTTAAAGATTGCAGAATCTTTCTTGAAAAACAGGAGAGCAGGTATAATTTTAACTCAGCACTCTATCACAGGGGAGAGAAGGGTCTTTTTTCCATATAACATTCACTTAGGAACATGGCAGAGACCAACTCAGTCATGTGCTAGAGAAATAACAGACCTGCTGAGTAATCATAGGTGACTGACCTCAAAAATCAAGTGACTCTAATTTGCATGTTACTCTGAGCTAGGATTGTGATAAATGTGTGAAAAGGAAAATTTCTTACACCAATTTAGAAGAATTTGAGCAAAGCTAATCAAAACCAATTTGCAAATCATGCAGCTCTCAGCCCCAGAGCAGCTTCTGAGAACTCCAACCAACATCATCAAATAGCAATTTTAGGGGGAAAAAGTGAGGTGTAAGAAAACAACTTAATTGGCTTCAGCTTGGTCAATGCGTTACTTGGTTACAGCTTAACTAGTTAGTTGATTACAGCCCAATCAGTTCACTGGATACAGGGTCATATTTAAATAGCCAAAGTAGACTGTGATTAAAATCCATATTGGTTTGATTTGTTGGGCCCCACACAGGTGTTCAGTTCAAATATTATGGACTCCTAGAAAAATCTTATCTAACAACTCCACTCTTTTTTTAATTGGTTCATTATAATTACACATAATAGTGGGATTCACTGTGCCATATTCATGCATGCACATAACATAATCTGTACTCTTTGAGTGTGCATCTACCAAGACTTTGACCAAAACTCAGGGTATTAGCCCTCAGTCACCCTCACACTGGGTTTCTGGCTCCACACATCATCTACAGGCTATGATATCCTCAACATCAAACAGGAGTTTTTGTCATTCTAGCCTAAGAGAGACCATGTAGTATTCAGCATGGGACTGCATATAGATACTTGAAAGTAAGAGGACACAGCATACAAGGTAGAATGCTATTATGAATATCAGGAGTTTGGAGCATAGCAAGAGTTTGGAGCATATACCCTTTTCAGAGTCCTCACAATCTAATGACAAATTAGATCATTAAAGAGGAAGTCATGTGAGGAGTCACACCATTTTAATCAAATAGCCCATTTGTTAATTTTCTTGAAATGGAGTCTCTATAATGCTTGGTGTGTTTGTCCATATAACTAATATGTTCACACATTTGCAACATGAAGTATTAGCAATTTTATAAACTCCTTCCTGTTCAGTTAGTTAAGTAATCTAGCATGCCACAAATTGTTAAATGAAGACAGGGAGTAGAATAAGTATCTAGAAGTCTAGTTGCTAGCCTTGTCAAGGTATAAAGACAGACACAAAAGAAAAATTAAGGATAAAAATCTCATCATGATCAAATTTAAGGAATTCATTCAGATTGCACATCTCAGCAATCTGAGCACTGGCTGACCCAGCATGAAAATCTGTCAGAGCACCTCCCTGGTATTCAATCAATTCCTGTTCTGCCTGATGTTGGATTAGCAGTCTTTGAACAATTGGTGTCTGCACTATAGTTTCTATGCATCCTTTCCCAGTCCAATGATATGATCTCAAAGTTATCAAAAACCTGTTTTTGTCAGAGTCCTTTCCACAAGTCTCCTGGAAGATGAAACACTTCAGAACAAAGCTAATCCTCTGTGAAATGACAACATTTGAAATACACATGATTAAAGATTTGATGAGACTTTATTACAATGACACAAGTGACAAGGAAATTCAGTTGTTTCTGATGCATACAACATCTTAATAACTAGAATTGTGACTGACAGCATTACAACAGGACTATCAAATTTCTATGGATTTCATACTGTTTGAAACACATGTTAACACTCTCATACAAATATTACTCATAAGAGGATCCAGCATCACTTAATGATCATGCTTTCCACATCAAACAGCCCAATTTAATACCTCCCTTTTGGATGCTCAGAGGAGCATCCAATGGTTAGTTTGCAGTCAAAAGTATTAAATTAGAATTGGATTGTGAGAAATCTGTCGAATACCGAAGTTCAAAACTCTTGATTAAAATGAGACCACAAGTCACAACAAAATAGTCATTCATTTAACCAAAATGATAACCAAGAGGCTTCAAAAGCAAACACAGAAAATCAAGAGTGTAAGTGGGGAAAACCTAGTTCTTCAATAGAGAGGACTCAATTTTCCTAATTAAAGATTTTATAAAGCTCTGTTTTCTATTAAGAGCAGATTAGTTCTCCAGGAAACCTTGTTGGAACATAGGGAACCAATTCAGTTTTGTATATTAACACTCACTTCTGACATTAATACTCAGTTCTTAGAAAGCCTTGCAACTCTTTTTCTTGCATTAGCCAACTGGATTACAAAATTCCCTTCATAAGATTTGTACCTTCAAAATTTTTTACAACCTTCTTATATCCATTCTATTATTCTGTTCTTCTTTTGGACTAACAAGTCTTTTCATTTCAGGTTTTTTTTTTTTTCCAAAAAATACATCTGTAAGACCTGAAGACATCACCCACCAAAAATATGCCTTATTTTCCTTGTATTAGGATGTGTCTTTTCTAGTTGTAATTACCATATAATAGGATTCTCACTCTTAATTACCTTAATTTCTAGAGGTCACCCAGGAAGCAATTATGAATTGTTTCATATCAACATTTTGTTAATGAACACCATTTCATAATTTTAGAAACATGTTTCCTCAAAATAGAACCCTTTTTTTTAAATCTACCAACATACCCTAGTTCTCAATACTGGAGAAAAAAAGATGCTCCATACACAGAACTGATTCACTATCAAACATTAAATTGAGACCAGCACTATGTCTGATACTAGATAAATGGCAACAAAGATGGTTGGCTGAGGAGTTCCACTCAACCATAAATCTATCTGGAGAAAGTAGTGAAGCAGACCAGGAACCCCAACTCAAAAGACCCTTGCCAAAATTAAGCTTCTGCTCTTGTTAGATAAGCAGGGTGCCTGCAGAGGTTACTGTGGATGGTAGTGTCCTCTTTCTTGTAAATTCCAGGTTTGTACACAAAAGGTGTGACGGAGTTAGTCCGCAAGCATGTTGTACAAAAGATATTATCTCTGTTTTCTTGGTAAAAACTTGTGAAACCTATACCTGGTCTAGAGGATGGAACAGAAAGCTCTTGTCATGTGAAACCTCCAAGCCCCTCCTCCCACTAGGTATAAAGTTCAAAGAATTCCCAAAATCTTTGTTCAGAGGAAGAATTCTTAGGCGAGAGCCACCTCTGAACCCCGCATTCAGTAAACCTGCTTCCTGAATATTCCTTGGGTGTCCAGACTCTTCTGTCCTACTTCAATAGCACAGGTAAGTAAGTGACTAAGCCCCTTCCTTAATAGCACTCTATATAATTACTAACTATTTCTCCCTACTAGCGTTGGGTATGCTTTGTTTTCCTACGACACTGCACGACGGAAGGAAGTACATCTACCTTATCATTATGTCCCTGGTCCTAATAGAATGTGACACATGCAAAAAGTAAAATATCTATTGCATTAATGCATTTCTTTTCTGTGTTTGCCAGTTAATCAAAGCATTCCACATTTTCACAGTGAAGACAGCAAATGACTATTTTCTCTTTAGACTGTTTCTCTTTATCCTGCCCCAACCAATAAAGGTACTTACATGGGAAAACTCCCACCTGTCAGAGTTATTTATCCTGTCTTCAAATGTTCCTCCTCCAATCCAGAACCAAGTTATAATGGTTAAGCAAATAGCATTAGTACTTTAACTTAAAAATGACTTAGATATTTTGTAAATATTTACCCCTTCATTCACTACCACATGATTGAGACTAACAGATTTTGGACAAGTTTTTCCACAACTCTCATACCATTTATATTCACCTAATTTACTCATTCTTAATTATGCTTGACCTGATCATTAAATGGAATCAGCCCTTGAAGTTGCTCAGGAAATACTACCCCAAAAAATATCGCTGTAGTTTAAGTTGAAAACACTGGGAAGAAAAGCAAACGAAAGACTAAGTTTCTCTCCATTTACTTAACAGTTAAGTCTCTCTGGAGGCTCTTTTTTTTTTTTTTTTTTTTTTTTTTTTAATAGAGGCCCTGCATTTTATGTAGCAGATAATATGCCATTAGGAAATGTTACATGAGTATGTAGGCTGTGAATAGATTGTGAGATAAGTGGGAAGGAATCATTTGTAATCAAAGTGTAGTTTTAATAATGGTCAAGGTTTTGGGGGTGTGTATTATAATGATAAAAGTGGAATTCATTATGTTATATTCACACATGCACAAAACATAATTTGATCAATCTCAATTCTCAGTACCTTTCCTGAGCCTCCCCTTCCTCCCTGCCCCATCAACTTGCATTATAGTTTTGTATAAAAGCAGGATTTGTTGTGGCATATTCATACATGGACATAGAATGATTTGGTAGATTCAATTCCCTGGTACTGACCATGCCCTCCCCACTTCCTCCCTGTCAATCCTCTTCCTCTACTTGGACTCCCTTTCCTTTTCAGGGGAAGCTTTGTTGTCTTGTCAAAAGATGGATATAGGAGACTTTATTATACCGAGGCAGACCATAGCACAAACTTTCATTTATTCTCCTATGGGCCAATTTATCTGCTTTAGAAACCATTTACTCTGAGGATATTTCATCCCTAACCATTTCACTCTTTCAGCAAGAGAGTTGAGTCAAGGCATCCTACCCTTTTCTTGATTTACCTACTCTAAATCAGATGTCAGGCCTACATACTATCATCTGCCTAGATGAAAAGCATAAATAGAAATTTTATTCCTTTTTTTCCTCTAGTGTCTACATATTAGAGAAAACATTTGACTATTGACTTTTAGTCTGGCTTATTTCACTTAGCATGATGTTTTCTAGTTTCATCTGTTATGGTCTGGATGCGAGGTGTCCCCAAAAAACTCACATGTGAGACAATGCAAAAAAGTTCAGAGGAGAAATGATTGGGTTGTGAGAGTTTGAACCCAATCAGAGAAACAATCCCCTGCTGGTTGATTAACTGAAGGCAGTAACTGAAGGCAGGTAGGGTGTGGCTGGAGGAGGTGGGTCATTGGGGGTTGTGACTTTGGGGTATATATTTTATATCTGGTGAGTGAACTCTCTCTGCTTTCTGATCACCATGTGACCTGCCTGTGTCTCTTTCCTAAATGTTCATCCCCAATAAAATACTTGTCTGCATGTTCACTCACCTCACTCATCATCCCTGGGTCAAAAGATCACAGTGTCCAGCCCAATTTGGTTTTTTGTTTCTTTATTTCTGTCTAACACAGTCTAATGCCTGAGGCCTTTCTACAAGATGCAGTCTAGTCTTTCTTCTATTAGGCACAGGGTCTCTGGTCTCTAGGTTGTTGATCTACTTTGAGTTTTGTGCAGGGTGAGAGATAGGGGTTTAATTTCATTTTACTACATATGGATTTCCAGTTTTTCCAGCACCATTTGTTGAAAAGGCCATCTTTTCTCCATTGTATGTTTTTGGCACCTTTTTCTAGTATGAGAAAACTATATTTATAAGGGCTTGCCTTTGTATCTTTTATTCTGTATCATCGGTCTTCATGTCTGGTTTGGTGACAATGCCATGCAGTTTTTGTTACAATAGCTCTGTAGCCTAATTTAAGGCCTCGCATTGTGATGCCTCCTGCTTCACTTTTCTCACTGAGGAATGCTTTAGCTATTCTGGGTCTCTTATTTTTCCAAATGAATTTCATGACTGCTGTTTCTATTTCTATGAAGACCATCATTGGAATTTTAATAGGAATTTCATTAAATCTGTATAGTGCTTTTGGAAGTATGACCATTTTGACAATATTAATTCTGCCTATCCAAGAACACGAGAAATCTTTCCATTTTCTAAGGTCTTCTTCAATTTCCTTCTTTAGTGTTCTATAGTTTGCATTGTTGAGGACTTTCACCTCTTTTGTTAGATTGATTCCCAAATATTTTGTTATTTTGGAGGCTATTGTGAATGGGATAGTTTCCCTAATTTCTCTTTCAGTTGATTCATCACTGATATATAGGAATGCAATTGATTTGTGGGTGTTAATTTTATATCCTGCTACTTTGCTGAATTCATTTATGAGCTCTAGAAGTTTTCTGATAGAGTTCTTTGAGTCTTCTAAGTATAGAATCATGTCATTGGCAAATAAGGTTAGTTTGAGTTCTTTTCCTATTCATATTCCTTTAATTTCTTTCATCTGTCTAATTGCTGTGGCTAGAGTTTCAAGGACTATGTTGAACAGAAGTGGTGAAAGAGGGCCTCCTGGTCTTGTTCCAGTTTTTAGAGGGAATGCTTTCAATTTTTCTCCATTTAGAATAAGGTTGGTCTTGGGTTTAGCATAGATAGATTTTACAATGTTGAGGTATGTTCCTACTATCCCTAGTTTTTCTTGTGTTTTGAACATGAGTGGATGCTGTATTTTGTCAGGTGCTTTTCCTGTATCTATGGAGATGATTATGTGATTCTTTTCTTTAAGTTAATTGATATGGTGAATTATGTTGAACCAACCTTGCATTCCTGAGATGATTGTTGTATACTATTTTTTAAATATACTTTTGTATGCAATTTGCCATAATTTAATTAAGAATATCTACATGTATGTTCATCATCATGTTGGCTTAAGAACCAACTTCCTTAACAAGACTCCTAAGATGCAAGAAGCAAAACCAAGAATCAATAAATGGGATGATGTCAAACTAAAACACTTCTTCACATCAAAGAAAACAATCAAGAATGTGAAGAGAGAGTCTACACAATGGGAGAAAATCTTTGCTTCCTGCACCTCAGATAGAGCATTAATCTCCAGGATATAGAAAGAACTCAAAAACTTAACACCAAAATGAAAATAACCCAGCCAATAAATGGGCAAAGGACTCAAACAGCCACTTTACAGAAGAAGAACTATGATCAGTCAACAAATACATGGAAAAATGTTCAACATCTCTAGCAGTTAGAGAAATGCAAATTAAAAACTTCTCTAAGATTTCATCTCACTCCAGTCAAAATGGCAATTATCAGGAATACAAGTAACAATAAATGTTGGTGAGAATGTGGGGAAAAAGGTACATCATGCATTGCTGATGGGACTGAAAATTGGTGCAACCATTCTGGAAAGCAGTATGGAGATTTTTCAGAAAACCTGGAATGGAACTACCATTTGACTCAGCTATCCCAGTCCTCAGCATATACCCAAAGGACTTAAGATCAGCATACTACAGTGACAGAGCCACATCAATGTTTATAGCAGCTCAATTCACAATAGCTAAACTATGGAACCAGCCTAGGTACCCTTCAACAGATGAATGGATAAAGAAAATGTGGCATATATACAAAATGGAATATTACTCATCCATAAAAAGAAGTGAAATCGTTGCATTTTCCAGTAAATGGATGGAACTGGAGACTATTTTTATAAGTGAAATACACCAATTCCAAAAAAACAAAGATGAATGTTCTCTCTGATATGTGAATGCTAACTCACAATAAGGGTGGGTGGTAGGGAAGAATAGAAGTACTTTGAATTAGACAAAGGGGAATGAAGGGAAGGGAGAGGGAGTGTGAATAGGAAAGATAGTAGAATGAATCAGACATTACTTTCCTATGTTCATATATTAATACACGAACAATGTAATTTCACATCATGTATAACTAGAAGAATGGGAAGTTTTACTCCATATATGTATAATATGTCAATACATTCTACGTCATGTATAACTTAAAGGAATTTTTAAAACCCTATTATATTCCTTTTTAAGTATATAATCCACTTCAACTATAGTATTGTATAACCATCCTCAATCCCAATTTGTTTACAAGTGCTATTAGGTGTGTTGTTTATAAAAGGAAGCAATTCATCCTACCTCTTTTATCCCATCCCTTTCTTCACTTCATTGCATAGTGTGGATGGTGCAGAGCCTCATCCGATTGCCTTTCAGTGGTGACAGTGAGTTCCTCCAACTGACCTTAGCCAAAAGGAACTACCTCACCTAAGGTGATGTCCATTCACAGGGACAGTCTGCATCCAATTTAGTGCAGAAACATGGCAGGTGGCTCTAAGTATCTTGTCTCCTTGTGAAACATCTCTGAGTTGCCATCCTTCTATGAGCTCTCAATGAGATTGAGGTCTCTGTAGTAACTCCTCACAGACCCACTTCTTCCTAATCCTGCTTCCCCCACTTCCTTACAGATATTGTTCCTGAACCCTCCTCAACAAACTTGTGCACACACACACACACACAGAATGAGTCCAGTTCATACTGAACCCAGTTTGGATTCTGTCTGACCCAGTCAGGCATCTGAGACTTCCTCAGAAAATCCAGTCCTCTTTCTTTTACAACGTCCAAACTCAGCCTAGAATAAAACTTTGCTCACACAAATCTAGACAGCTCAAGATACAAATCCAGAGAGATTTGTAATCCAAAAAAGAACTCATCCAGGATTCCCAGAGGCAGCAAGACGGCAGCAACACAATAGCAAAGAAGGATGGACTCTACCTGGTGCTCCTGGGGGACACTGAAGCTCTACTTTGGCTCCTGTTGTTTACACAAAATCTATTAAAAGGAACATTCCTTAGACCAACTAAACTGAGGAAATGTTGAGCAGAAAAAACGAAACACAATCTATTTGCTGTTCAGGAAACTCCCAGAATTTGAGCAGGCTCTGACAACTCCAACAAAATTAAACAGCATTTACAGGAAACTGAAGTGGGACATAGAGACTTAATTGGGTACAGCCTATTCAATCAACCAGTCAATTGATTACAGCTGAATAGTTAGTTTACAGACAAATCAATTAAGTAGTTAAAGGGTCTTCTGCAATCAGTTACAGCTCAGTTACTATAGTTCAATTTTTTATCAATTCCATCTGTTTGGTCAGAGTAGGTTCTCTGTCCAGAACCTTGACAAAATTGTGTTTAGTATACGTATAGGCCAAGTTAACATGCATATATCTCTACCTTTTGGGTCCATGAGTTCTTATTCCTCCCTCCTTCCCCATGCCCCTGTTTCTTTCTTGCCTTTTTAATTTAATTCACTTATTGTGAATCTCCCAACATATATACCACCAGGCAAGGAAATTTTTCTTTTTTTTACTACCCAAATGCCAGTGCTTAGAACATTGCCTGATGTAAACCAAACCATAGATACATAGTTAGAAATGAAAGACCTGTGTCCATTTTGGTACAAAATTTAAATAAATGCTGAGCAGATATCAGGCCCAAGTGACTCATTATTTAACATTGTAATTGAAGGAGTTAAAATTTAAGTGCCCATAATTAAAGCACAGAATCTGTAGTCTAGCAAATGAACTTAGGAAAAGAAACAAAGAGGGACAGGCCTGAGGCCTGAACATACCTAAACAAGCCTAAAATAAGACTGCCAAATCATCAAAAACTGGCCATGGAGGATAAACAATCTCCACAAGGCCGTGGACCATCTGGTGTCACCCACTTTCCCCCTTCTTCCCTTTTCTTTAAGGTTAACTTGACCGCCTGCTAACCAAAATAAACTGCCCTACCACATTGCTGGAATGTCAATTTGCACGTACTACTTGCTGATGTAATCAATGTAGTCATGTGCCCGCTTATGTTTTAATCAGCCAATTATGTGTACCTGCGCCAAACTCCCTAACTTTTCCTATATAAACCCCTGATTTCTGAGCCTCGTGGTCGACTCCTCTATCTCCTGCATGAGATACGTGTTGGCCCGGAGCTCCGTTATTAAAGTGCCTCGTGCTTTTGCATCAAGCCGGTCTCTTGTGTTTCCTGGAGCGTGCCATCCTGAGACTCGAGTAAGGGTCTTCCTTTTGGGGGGGTCCTACAGTAATGAAAATCATTGAGTTGTTTAGGCACATAGCATACCAGTAGAATAAATCTCCTATTGAACCCCCAAATCAATTCCTGGACAAATGATATTTGCCAAGAAAAGGAAATTCCTAAGGTGTTTTTGGAGATGATGTACAAGTTAAGGAGATGGGAGCCTTTGATGCAAGAGCTAGCTGTTGGTCTTGTACAAAGACAAGGACTTCACACACAGACATAAAGCTGTTACTGATAGGCTCACTCGCACCATGGGAAATTTCTACTTTGGTTGAATTTTCTTTTTCAGTTTCAAATTGCATTTTAGGACTTTTATAAGATGATTGATGGCAAATCCCTATTTCTATTTTTGGAAAGTCAGGGAGAATTTGTTTGTCATTATCACTGAAGACTAAAAGCCAAGTCAATCAGTGGATGAAAACACAATTATGTGATAGTGTTCATATTTCATCATGCTGCAATAAAGTAGATAAGGTTGCAAGGATAGATTCCCCTGCTCTTTGAAAAGATTTCTCCTTACCTGTGGTTGTAAATGACAGCATCTATCCCAACATCTTAGGAAACCCGCCAAAGTAATTTCTTTTTGCGGCTCTTGTTACAATGGCTTGAATGGTCAGATACTGAAACATACACAGTTAGATTAAAGGAAAAGACAGCATTATAACTATTATATTGCAATGCCTGTGAAGCAATTATGGCCAACTAAGGCATTTACAAAAAAATGCTGAGCTTAGAATTCTCCTTGGCAGAAAAAAAAAATGCTATAAGATGTTCTGCCAGAATTCTTTCCTTTTTTAATATCACAAAGGGAGATGACGCTGCTGTAGCTCACCAGGAAGGCACACTTCCAAACAATACCTCTAGGAAACTTCTTCACATGGATAATACACTTATTTTGCCATTAGGACTCTTAAGATCTGTTGACTTTTTTGAATGTTTTAATTGGTTCCATATGGAGAAGTTTCTGTTGTCTGGTTTTGATTCTGAGCAATGGTGGGGCATGACCAGCTGTGGCTATTTCTATAGCCAACATCTATTAACAAGGAGGCCTTATAAAATTGGGAGAGAGATTCTGAGCTGCTAATATATTTGCTGAGAGAATTTCCTCCACAAAGAAGGAGGAGGTCCTAGAAAGTGAAGACCTTGTTTGTTTTGCTTTCCAGTTTTCTGATAATTGTAATATAATTTTTAAAAAAAATTAGTGAGTGATTTTGCTCTGTAATATTCTATGACCAAACATTATTCACTCCTGGATTTTTATTCCTGTCTATTTCTGAAAATGAACTGGTATTATTCTAAAGGCCTTCTGCTCCCAGGTACTTTGTCTGAATAATCAGTCTCTGCTTTAAGGAAAGTGAGGCTCACCAGCCTCTATTTTAAGTAAGGAGCAGTGTTCAAAGTCAGTAGGGTATCTTAGGAATGCATAACCCTCTAAAACCTTACAAGATATTAAGGGGCTTAGAGAAGACTTGCACAGAGTTTTAAGATAAAATTAAGCCACCAATATTCTCACTGACTTTATATATCATCCCAAGATTTGGTTTCTATTTCTTATATTGATAAAAGAAGGTAAACTTGGGCATCAAATGTGTCTGCCCCAAAGTAAGAACCTAAAGAAAAAGCCATCATACAAATAAAATAGAAGGCATTCTGCCTGTGGTCCAGGAGCTTCATTCCACTTTAAGAGAAAAGGTTATCTTCCAGACACACAGGGGGAAAAATTGAAAATAACCAGGGCATTGCATACACAAGCATGCAGTGTCTTAAAATAGTTTTATTGTAATAAAACTAATGCATAAGTTTCAGTTGGGTTAGTTGGGCTGGTCATCAGAAACACCTGCTGTGTGATTACAAGGTTGGGACTTTAAGAGTTTGAGTTCAATCACATGTCCAATGACCTAATAAATCACACCTAAATAATGAAACCCCAATAGAAACTCTGGACAATGAGTTTTAATGGTGAGCTCACTGGTTCCATGAGGAAAGGGCATGGAAGTTCTGGGCTCCCTCCCAGACCTCACCCTATGAGTCTCCTGTATAACAAAACTAGAATCATTAGAGTTATTTTCTCTGTTCTGTAAGTGGTTCTAGCAAATTCTCAAACATGAAGGGCACAGCAGGAATCTTCTGGATTGGTGGGCTATTGTCCAAAATTGCAGGAATCTGGGGCCCATAGAACCTAAGGTTGGTGTCTGAACAGCAGTCTTATTGTGAACCATGTCTGATGCCAAACTCAGTAATTAACATGAACTGAACTGTGTTACAGTTTATCCAATTGGGTTATGTGTGTAATGTGCCTAGCACAGTGTCCCCAGGGAACATGATGATGATGATGATGATGATGATGGCCATGATGGTACTTGAAGCAATTCTGCCACTTGTGGGTAGATACACTCCTAATTGAGTATCCAGGAATGAAATACCTAAGCATATGTTTCAAAATGAGAGATACACTGTTTGATTTTGTATTTAAGGTCTACGAGTAAGAAGTATTTGTATAGGTAGAAAAAAATCTTTCCAGGAAAGGCCCTTATTAAGGGTAGAATATCAGTGCCCTGAATGGAGGTGTTAGTTCTGTGATAAGGAAAATTCCAAACCTGAGGAAAGGATTGAGTGTGATACAGCATGAAGCTCCTTAGATCACCATTGAAAGCAGTGTTAGGAAGATGCTTTTCTTCTGCCAGGCCAGTGTCCCCAGATTATGGTGGGAACCACCCCACCCTCCCTTGTGCTGATGCTCTGTGTTCAGGTGGGCTTGACCCACACCTTTATTTCATGACACCAGAACCTCAGCGATATAAGCCAGTCATGGTCTCCTCTCCTGTGGCAAACATGACCGGGTCAGGAGAGACAACGGAGCAAATTTGAGCCAATAAGAGAAAGAGCATCTGAGAATTTGTACAGGAACTATCAGCAGTAGTCTGACCTCTTCCCTTGGATGATGTGGTTCAAGGCTGGGAGCTGATAGCTAGCAGCTGCCTTTGGTGCAAAAGTAAAGAGAGCTGGCAGTGTGGCAGGGTTGATGTGTGGAGCCTGAGGATGAAGCCAATGCTGTGAAAGTCAGAGCAAAGAGAAAAATCAGGTCATAATAACATAAGTGTTATTGGATCTGGCATTGCCTGAATGTAGAAAATTTTCCGACTCAGTTTCCTGAGACAAGAACTGTCATCCCTGCCCCCACATGTTGCTTATGAGTTCTTTCCCTTTCTCTTTTACAACCAAAAGATCCTTATTTGATGATGATAGACAAGCAGGCTCTGAAATTATAAAGTTTGCCTCCATTTACTACCTGAGCATGTTCATTCCAAGTGTTAACTATTTGTGTGAAATGAATATCTATAGCAACTTTTTAAAGCATACTTCAATGTGGATAGTTGCAATATCAGCTTATACTTGAAAATATGATGTGATTATCTGTGAAATCTAACAGATCATAATGATGACAGCATTTGGCATGTTAAAATGAGGTTTTATATTCAAAATTGAAGTTCATCAGTTAAGTTACCCATATCCAGAATATAACTGGTTGACAGTATATTTACACTTGGCAAATCTTAAAGCACCGTGAATATGAAATAATTTAGATAAAGCACTTATCACAACTTAGACTCATTTTGAATTCAGTGACTTACTTTTTATTCAGGCAGTTGGACCTTGAGATATATTTGAACTCTTAGGGTCTACTTAAAAAAATTGTCAGTTCTGGGTAATACCATACTGGGTGATATCTGGGAGTATAGGAAGTAAAGAGAATGTACACTTGCAAAGTTCTGTCTTTACTCATGCCCAGGTGCCTATGCTTTGCATACTGCATCTGCATCCTCATGTTCGCTCCAAAGCCCTGAGGCCTTGTGATGGTGGATTCAAATTACTCAGTCAGACAACAAGGCTCTTCAAAATAACCCATCCTCATCCACATGCTCCAAAACTACAGACAAAAATATCTCTCCAATCCACCAAGTCCTAAGAGTCTCACCAGTGGAGTCCTATCTGTAAATCACAATAGTTTTATGTTCCAAAGACTTTGTTCCCTCTTTGCATCCTAGTTTTCAATTTTCCTATGTCCTTGGAAAAGGGTAAATGGTGGGGGTGTGAGGAGGGAGGCTCCAATACACCACCAGGTCCAACTGCCTGAATAAAAAGTGAGTCACTGAACATCTATACAGATTGACTTGATGCTAGAGTTCTGGAATATATCTCTTTTCCAGTGTGTAAAAAGTCCACTGAGACACTGACAAAGGGCTGGCCATACTCCCAAAAGCACTATACAGATTCAATGAAATTCCAATTAATACATAATAATGACATATTTCTATGAAGTATGTCATTAGTCCCAATGATATACTTCATAGAAATAGAGAAAGCACTCTTGAACGAATAAGAGACCCAGAATAGCCAAAGCAATCCTCAGCAGGAAGAGTGAAGCAGGAGTTATCTCAATTCCAGACCCAACTACACTACAGAGCAAAAGTAACAAAAATGGCATGATATTGGCACCAAGATAGACCAATGGGACAGAAGAGAGGACACAGAGACAATCGCACATAAATGCAGTTATCTCATACTAGACAAAGGTGCCAAAAGCATAACAAAAAAAAAAAAAAGAGCCTCTTCAAGAAATGGCACTGGGAAAACTGGAAATCCATATGCAGCAAAATAAAATTAAACCCCTATCTCTCACCCTGTACAAAACTCCATACAAAATGAATCAAGTACCTTGGAATGAGACCAGAGACCCTGCACCTACTAGAAGAAAAAGTAGGTCCAAATCTTCATCATGTCGGCTTAGGATCAGACTTCCTCAACAAGACTCCCAAAACACAAGAAATAAAAGCAGGAATCAATAAATGGGATAGATTCAAACTAAAAAGCCTTTTCTCAGCGAAGGAAACAACAATGTGAAGAGAGAGCCTACAGAGTGGAAGAAAATTTTTACCACATGCACTTCAGATAGAGAACTAATCTGCAATATAAAGAACTCAAAAAACTTTACACCAAGAATAAAAATAACCCAATCAATAAATGGACTAAGGAACTGAGCAGAGAGTTCACAGATCTACAAACGATCATCAGACATACGAAAAAATGTTCAACATCTCTAGTAATAAAAGAAATGCTAATCAAAACTACCCTAAAATTTCATCTCACCCCAATTAGAATGGCAATTATCAAGAATACAAGCAACAAGAGGTGTTGTCAAGGATATGGGGAAAAGGTACCTTCATACATTGCTGGTGGGATTGCAAATTGGCGCAGTCACTAGGGAAAGCAGTATGGAGATTCCTTAGAAAACTTGGAATGGAACCACCATTTGACCCAGCTATCCCACTCCTTGGCCTATACCCAAAGGACTTAAAATCAACATACTATAGAGACACAGCCACATCAATATTTATAGCAGCTCAACTCACAATAGCTAAACTATGGAACCAACTTAGCTGCCCTTCAATAGATGAATGGATAAAGAAAATGTGATATATATACACAGTGGAATATCATTCAGCCATTAAGAAGAATACAATTATGTTATTTGCAGGTGAATGGATGGAGTTGGAGAATATCAATCCCAAAAATTCAAAAGCCGAATGTTTTCTCTGATAAGTAAATGATGATACATAACAGGAGGGGAAGGGGTAAGGGAAGAATGGAGGAAGGAAATTAATGGAATGAGACAAACATCATACCCTATGTACATGTATGATTACACAAATGATGTGACTCTACTTTGTGTACAATCAGAGAAATGAAAAGTTGTACCTCATTTGTGTACGAATGGCCAAAAAATAATAAAAATATTGACTTTTAATTTTTTATTTGTTCTAATTAGTTGTACATGACAGTAGAATGCATTTATACATTTTGATAGATCACATATAAATGGTGTGTAATCTCTCATTCTTCTGATTATACATATTGTAGGATCACCTTGGTCATGCAGTCATACATGTACTTGAGATAATAATGTGTTTCACTTTACTATCCTTCCTTCCCCTATACCCTTTCTCCTCCATTCACTCCCTCTACCTAATATAAAGTAACTTGATTATTCCCTACCCTCCCCCTTATTGTGAATTAGCATCTGCATGTCAGAGAAAGCATTCGGCCTTTAGTTTTTTGGGTTTGATTTATTTCACTTAGCATGATATTCCCCAACTCCATCTATTTATCAACAAATTTAAGAATTTCATTCTTCTTTAAAACTGAGTAATAGTCCATCATATATATGATATATATATGTATCACATTTTCTTTGTCCCTTCATCTGTTGAAGGGCATCAAGGTTGGTTCTATAGTTTAGCTATTCTGAGTTGAGCTGCTATAAACATTGATGTGACTCTCACTGTATTTTAAGTCCTTTGGGTATAAACAGAGGACTTATCACAAGGATGTGATAAAATTACCCTCATAGAATAAGTTTGGAAGGGTTTCCTCATTTACTATTTCATGGAAAAATTTGAAGAGTATTGGTGTTAATTCTTTTTGGAAGATCTTATAGAACTTGGCTGATAATCCATCTGGACTTGAGTTTTTCTTAACTGGTAGGCTTTTAGTGAAGTTTTCTATTTCATTACTTGAAATTATTCTGTTTAAATAGTGTATGACTATTGAAATTATTCTGTTTAAATAGTGTAAACAATTATTCTGTTTAAATAGTTTAGGTAGGTCATATGTCTCTAAAAATTTGTCAATGTCTTCAATATTTTCTATTTTATTAGAGTATAAATTTTCACAGTAGTTTCTAATTATCTTCTGTATTTCAGTTGTGTCCATTGTGATATTTCATTTTTCATCATGTATTTTAATAATTTGGATTTTCTCCTTTTCTGTTTGTTTCTGGTAGTGGTTTATCCATTTTATTGATGTTTTTCAAAGAAACAACTTTTTGTTTTATCAGGTTTTTCAATTGTTTCTTTTGATTCAATTCTTTTGATTCAATTTTATTGATTTCAGCTCTGATTTCAATTATTTCCTGTCTTTACTGTTTTTGGTGCTGATTTGTTCTTCTTTTTCTAGGGCTTTGAGCTATAGTGGTAGGTCATTTATTTGTTGACCTTTTGTTCTTTTAACAAGTGAGCTCAATGCAATGAACTTTCCTCTTAGTACTGCCTTCATAGTGTCCCAGATTTTTCAGTATGTTGTATTGGTATTCTCATTTACCATTAAGTATTTTTTTCTTCCATCCTTGATTTCTTCTACTATCCATTCATCATTCAATAGTGTATTATTTAGTCTCCATGTGTTAGAGTAGCTTCTATTTTTTATTTTGTCCTTGATTTCTAATTTCAGGCCATTATGATCTGATAGAATGCAAGGTATTATATCCATTTTTTTTTTCTATTTACTAAGAGTTGCTTCATGGCATAAGATATGGTCTATTTTAGAGAAGGATCCATGTGCTGCCAAGAAAAAAGTGTATTCACTCATTGATGGAGGAAATATTCTATATATATATATATATATATCTGTTAAGTCTAAATTATTGAGTGCATTGTTTAGATCTATAGTTTCTTTATTTAGTTTTTGTTTATAAGATCTGTCCAATAGTGAGAGAGGTGTGTTAAAGTCATCCAGTATTATTGTGTTGTGGTCTCTTTGATTCTCGAAATTGAGAAGGGTTTGTTTGATGTGCATAGATGCACATACAATTGTTATGTCTTGCTCATGTATAATTCCCCTCAGTAGAATAAAATTAACTTCTTTGTCCCTTCTGATCAACTTTGGCTTGAAGTCCACTTTATCTGATATGAGGATGAACACCCCTGCTTGTTTACACAATCCATATGAGTGATATGTTTTTCCCATTCTTTTACCTTCAGTCTGTGGATGTCTTTGCCTATGAGGTGAGTCTCTTGGAGATAGAATATTGTTGGGTCTTGTTTTTTCATCCAATCTGCAAGTCTATGTCTTTTGATTGATTAGTTTAGGCCATTAATATTCAAGGTTATTACTGAGATATGATTTGCATTCCTGGTTATTTTGGGTTATTTTTTATTTTTAATTTGATTTAGTTTCTCCTTTGACTATTCCTTTAGTGTAGTTCCTCCCTTTGCTGGTTTTCACTCTTTTTTCACTTAATTCTCATAGAATATTTTTTGAGAACATTTTGTAGTGCAAGTTTTATAATAGCGAATTCTTTTAGCTTTTGTTTATCATGATAGGCTTTAATTCACTTTCAAATCTGAAACAATTTTGCTGGATATAAAATTCTTGGTTGGCATCCATTTTCTTTCAAAACTTGAAATATGTTGTTCTAGCTTTGAGGGTCTGGGTTGAGAAATCAGTTGAGATCTGAATTGGTTTTTCCCTATATGTAATTTGCTTTTTTTCTCCTTACAGCCTTACAGATTTTATCCTTATTTTGTATTTTAGTCATTTTCATTATAATGTATCTTGTTGTTGGTCTGCTGTAATTTTGTACATTTGCCTTCTATATTTGATTATTTAGGTTTGGGAAATTTTCTGATATTATGTCATTGAAAAGATTGTGCATTCCTTTGTTTGTATCGCTGCTCCTTCTTCTATCTGGATAACTCTTAAATTTGGTCTTTTCATGTTATCCCATAATTCTTGGAAGTTCTGCTTATGGATCCTTACCATTTTCTCTGGATGGTCAACTTTATTTTTAATATTAAATATTTTGTCTTTATTGTCTGAGGTTCTTTCTTCCAAATGGTCTAGTCTGTTGGTGTTGCTTTCCAATGAATTTATAATTTGGTTTATTTATTCCTTCATTTCAAGGATTTCTGCTGATTTTTTTTTCACAATCTCTAACTCTTTATTGAGGTAATCTTTCACTTCCTGTATTTTCTCTTTATTTCACTCTTTATACCATCCTTTACTTCACAGATCAGATTAACTATGTACATTCTAAACTCCTTCTGACATTTCTTCTTTTGTGTTGTCAGTGGCTTCTCTTATTGGGGCATCTTGATTTGTTTGTGGTGTTTTGTTCCCTTGTTTTTTCATGTTACTTGTGCATTTTCCCATCTAGTTATATGAATCTGAGATAATACAGATTCTACACTGTAGAGCTATACTGTCACTGAAGACTTCTAGTATCTTGCATTTAAGAGAGATACCAATATCAATAGCACCAAGTATAAACAATACACAGCCTCAAATCTAATAGCTCCCGCCACAGCATCCACTGTTCTCCCACTATAAACAGCAATGATAAGTTCAATCACTCTCCACAATAAAAACAGAAAATTTGCCAAATGTGTTTAAAATCTCAAATAGTGGGCAAAGAACAGAAACAGTGGAGGACATGGTGTTCATGAGGGAAGAAGAGAAGCCAGAAGCAAAAATCCACAGAATGAGTGGAAGAGGAACCAACAGAGGTAGGCTGTTGAGTGGAGAAAAAGTAAAAAGGGAATCTATGAAGACAGATAAGTGAGTGGAAGAATACATACAAAGAGAAGAAAAAAATTAAAAGTAATCAGAATATACAGCAGAACTGCAAAACACCATGCATATATCACTGTCATCAGCAAACTGATGCACAAAAAACACCCTGCTCCAAATATGGTGGAGAGAGGTCCCAGAGAAAAATAAAATTAAATTAAAATAAAATAAATCTCAGTGGAAAATTGAACTGTCTCTGCCGGCATCCAAAAGCTTCTCAGCCCTGTCTCTGACTTCCCACAAGACTGCCTGGCCCAGACAGGTCCTGGCAGACCCAGTCACTATCTTACCTACCTGGGCCTCAGATGTCCTGGGTTCCGCCACATTGCAATCCCAAGATCTCAATGCCACTGGAATTTGGAGAGAGAACAACAGGGAGGAGCGATCCTGAGAGACAGTATACAGATGGTAGCAACCCACATTCCCAGGAGGAAGACCCCAGACACAGCCAAACCTGTAGGAACCCTGACACTGAACCTCCAGGTCTTGGTCAGTGTCCCCAGATGAGGTGGCTGTGCCCAAGATGGCAGTGGCAGCAAACACACCAGTACCCCAAATATACCCCAAGATCTGGCCAGCATCTCAAAATGGATGTGGCTGCATGCAACCAAACCTGGAGTCTCCCTGGCAGCGGACGTCTGGGCAGTGGTGTAAGTGGTAGTAGCAGGAGTCAGTGGCAGCAGACAGGGTGGCAGCAGCAGCTGCAGTAGTTGGTGGCACTGGCAGCAGATGGGGGGACTGCGGCAGCAGTGCCATGGGTTATGGCTGTGGCTGTGGTTGCAGCTGCAGCAACACCCAGAGGGGAGACCTCCAGTTGACCTCCAGGGAGCAGCAGTGGCTCTGGTGGCAGTGGTGGCAGCGGTAGCAACAAAGGTGGCACCAGTGTAGATGGCACCTGAGTGTCCAAGGCAGCATCGAGGGCAGCAGACCCTGAGCTTGGCAACTGTGAGAGTGTCAACAGCAGCAGCAGCATCTGGAGAAAAGACCTCTGGGCACCTGCAGCAGTGACGTCAGGGATAGCTGTGTCCCAAGATGAAACTTCTGGATGATGGCAGCTCTGCCTGTGCCAGCGACGTCCGGGAAAAAGACCTCCTGGTGTCCACAACGGTGTGAGCATCTGCAGCACCTGGAGAAAACCCCCAGGTGTCTGTGGCAGCAGCCTCCAAAGTGATTGACTTTTAAAGTTAAACTAATAACAATGTATTGTACAATGATTTGTCGCAGATTTAGAATTAAATTTTATCATCAAAAGAGCACAAAATTTAGAGCAAGGTATGAATTATCATGTTGCAACATTCTTAAAATGTTCACAAATGATAGGATATCACTGAAGGTAGCTGGGAGAAGTTAAAGTTGCACATGCTAATCTCCAGAGTGACCACAGCATACATACACACACCAAGACATAACTAGTCCATAAGAATATAAGGTATAAAGTCAACAAAGAATATAAAACTGACCTCAGAAACCTTGGAATGGAACCACCATTTGACTCAGCTATCCTACCCCTCAGTTTATACCCAAAGGACTTAAAATCAGCATACTACAGTGACACAGTCACATCAATGCTTTAGCAACTCAACTCATAATAGCTAAACTGTGGAACCAACCTAGGTGCCCTTCAACAGATGCATGGATAAATAAAATGTGGTATATATACAGAATGGACTATTATTCAGCCTTAAAGAAGAATAAAATTACAACATTTGCTGGTAAATGGATCAAGCTAGAGAATATCATACTAAGTAAAATAAGCCAATGTAACTCTAAATCATGTACAACAAGAAGAATGAGAAGTTATACTTCATTTATGTATGATGTGCCAAAGTGCATTAGTCATGTATAACTAATAAGAACAAATTAAAAAATAATAAAAGAATATAAACCTGAACACTAAAAATATACCTGACTTACCCAAAAGATCATAGGAAAAGAAGAACAAAGGAATTAAGGACATAAAGGGCACTGTAGTGGCCTGAACTGTGTCTCTCCCCAAATTCCTATGTTGAACTCCTAAACCTCAGTAGCTTGAGGTGTAACTTCATCAAAGATAATGTCTTTAAGGTGGTGATTAAGTTAAAATGAAGCCATTAGAATGAGCCTGGTAACCTTGTAAGAGGAAAAAATCTAAATACAGACAGGCACAAAGGGAAGACCACATGAACTCACTGGGAAGAGCTCCCTCCAACCATCAGCAAGTCAGGGATATGCTTGGAATGGAACCTTCCCTCAGGACACCCAGAAGAAACCAATTTGCTGACATCTTGATCTCAGGCTCCCGGATGCCAGAACTGTGAGAAAACACATATACGTTGTTCAAGTTACCCACTTTGTGGCACATTGACAGTCCTGACCAACTAACACATAAAGAAAAGTCCGGGACCAGATGGGTTCTCAGCCGAGTTCTACAAAACCTTTAAAGAAGAGCTCATTCCAATACTTCTCAAAGTATTCCATAAAATAGAAGAGGAGGGAACCCTCCCAAACTCATTCTATGAAGCCAATATCACACTGATACCTAAACCAGACAGAGACTCATCAAGGAAAGAAAATTTCAGACCAATATCCTTAATGAACATCGACGCAAAAATTCTCAACAAAATTTTAGCAAATCGCATACAAAAACATATTAAAAAGATAGTGCACCATGATCAAGTGGGTTTCATCCCAGGGATGCAAGGTTGGTTCAACATCCGGAAATCAATAAATGTCATTCACCATATCAATAGACTTAAAGTCAAGAATCACATGATTATTTCAATAGATGCAGAAAAAGCATTTGATAAAATACAGCACCCCTTCATGCTCAAAACACTAGAAAAAATAGGGATAGTGGGAACACTCCTTAACATTGTAAAGGCCATTTATGCTAAGCCCATGGCTAATATCATTCTAAATGGTGAAAGACTGAAAGCATTCCCCCTAAAAACTGGAACAAGGCAGGGATGCCCTCTTTCACCACTTCTATTCAACATCGTTCTTGAGACTCTGGCCAGAGCAATTAGACAAACCAAAGAAATTAAAGGGATACGAATTGGAAAAGAAGAACTCAAACTATCCCTGTTCGCTGATGACATGATTATATATTTAGAGGAACCTGGAAATTCCACCAGAAAACTTTTAGAACTCATAAGTGAATTCAGTAAAGTAGCAGGTTACAAGATCAATGCCCATAAATCCAACGCATTTTTATACATAAGTGATGAATCTTCAGAAAGAGAAATTAGGAAAACTACCCCATTCACAATAGCCTCGAAAAAAATAAAATACTTGGGAATTAATCTCACAAAAGAGGTGAAAGACCTCTACAATGAGAACTATACAACACTAAAGAAAGAAATTAAAGAAAACTTTAGAAGATGGAAAGATCTTCCATGTTCTTGGATAGGAAGAATTAATATTGTCAAAATGGCCATACTACCTAAAGTGCTATACAAATTCAATGCAATTCCAATTAAAATCCCAATGACGTACCTTACAGAAATAGAGCAAGCAATTATGAAATTCATCTGGAAGAATAAGAAACCCAGAATAGCTAAAGCAATCCTTAGCAGGAAGAATGAAACAGGGGGTATTGCAATACCAGATCTTCAACTCTACTACAAAGCAATAGTAACAAAAACGGCATGGTATTGGTACCAAAACAGAAAGGTAGATCAATGGTATAGAATAGAGGACACGGACACAAACCCAAATAAATACAATTTTCTCATACTAGACAAAGGTGCCAAAATTATTCAATGGAGAAAAGATAGCTTCTTCAACAAATGGTGCTGGGAAAACTGGAAATCCATATGCAACAGAATGAAACTAAACCCATATCTCTCACCATGCACGAAACTAAACTCAAAATGGATTAAGGACCTCGGAATCAGACCAGAGGCCCTGCAGATTATAGAAGAAAAAGTAGGTCCAAATCTTCACCTTGTTGGTCTAGGATCAGACTTCCTTAACAGGACTCCCATAGCACAAGAAATAAAAGCTAGAATCAACCACTGGGATAGATTCAAACTAAAAAGCTTTCTCTCAGCAAAGGAAACTATCAGCAATGCAAAGAAAGAGCCTACAGAGTGGGAGAATATCTTTGCCAATCATACTTCAGATAGAGCACTAATCTCCAGAATCTATAAAGAACTCAAAAAACTCTACACCAAGAATACAAATAACCCAATCAACAAATGGGCTAAGGAAATGAACAGACACTTCACAGAAGAAGATGTACAAGCAATCAACAGATATATGAAAAAATGTTCAACGCCTCTAGTAATAAGAGAAATGCAAATCAAAACTACCCTAAGATTTCATCTCACCCCAATTAGAATAGTGATTATCAAGAACATAAGCAACAACAGCTGTTGGCGAGGATGTGGGGAAAAAGATACACTCATACATTGCTGGTGGGGTTGCAAATTAGTGCAGCCACTCTGGAAAGCAGTATGGAGATTCCTCAGAAAGCTTGGAATGGAACCACCATTTGACCCAACTCTTCCACTCCTTGGCCTATACCCAAAGGACTTAAAATCAGCATACTACAGAGATACAGCCACATCAATGTTCATAGCTGCTCAATTCGCAATAGCCAGACTGTGGAACCAACCTAGATGTCCTTCAATTGATGAGTGGATAAAGAAACTGTGGTATATATATATACAATGGAATATTACTCAGCCATAAAGAATGATAAAATTATGGCATTTGCAGGCAAATGGATGAAATTGGAGAATATCATGCTAAGTGAGATAAGCCAATCTCAAAAAGCCAAAGGACGAATGATATCGCTAATAAGTGGAGGATGTACATAATGGGGGGGAGGGAAGGGTTAGTGTTAGGGTTAGGGAGGGGGGCAAGTATGGAGGAAGGAAGTACTGTATAGAGGGTAAAGAGGGGTGGGAGGGGTGGGGGGAAGGGAAAAAATAACAGAATGAATCAAACAACATTACTCTATGTAAATTTATGATTACACAAATGGTATGCCTTTACGCCATGTACAAACAGAGAAACAACATGTATCCCATTTGTTTACAACAAAAAAATAAATAAATAAATAAAAAGAAAGCAAACACTAAGAAGCTAAAATTAAAGTTCAACCCTACTTTAGATGTAAGTGAATTGCCTTTACTACATAGATATAAAAAGCACACATCACTGGACCTGTTAAAAAAGCAAGACCAACGAATATTCTTTCTGATATATGAGTGGTAACCCATAACAAGGGGGATAGGGAGGGGAAGTATAGAAGGTCACTGGATTAGACAAGAGGAAATGAAGGGAAGGGAGTGGGGATGGGATTAGAAGACAGTGGAATGAATCGGACATAACTTTCCTATGTTCACATATGAATACACAACCAGTGTAACTCCATATCATGTTCAACCACAAGAATAGAATCAAAATTGTAATGGGTAGCACCTCATGCATGTATAATATGTCAAAATACACCCTGTCATATATATCTAAAAACAACAAATTTTTAAAAAAGCAAGACTGAACCATGTGACCTTTATAAGATACCTACTTAAATATAAAAATATGGGTTGATATTTAAAGGATTGAAGAAGGTATGCTATGCAAACACCAGACATTTGAAAGCTGTTACAATCATATGATATTAGACAAAGCAGATTTCAGAACAAAGAAAGTTACTTGAAAAAAATTTCATGGACATTAAATAATACTGGAAGGATATCACTTTTACAGAGCATAACTATTATCATGTGAATGCAACAAACAGATTAATTTACTTGTATAACTCCAGTAAGATAGGATTGGAAAAAGAAATTAAATTTATAATTGCAGCCACAATATTGAACAATTTAAGATAAATCTAATGAAAATTGTGCAAGATCTCATACACTGAAAATTATGAAATAGAGAAATTAGACAAGATCTAAATAAATAGAAAAATTTATAACTTTCATGGATTGAATGCCTCAGATTATTAAGGTTCACTTCTCTCTAGATGTCAAATTGTTGTAGAATGTGGAAAATTGATTCTAAAATTTATATGGAAATGTAAAGGGTCTAGAATAAGAAAACAATCCCGAAGAAAATAAACACAATTGGATACCTTACATTGTGTCATTTGATGATTTCCAAATAAAGCAACAGTAATCAAGACGGTGATATTGATGTAAGGTAGAATAATAGATCAGTGGAAAAGAATGTGAATCCAACAGACCAGCACATATCTGGAAAACTGAATTTCATGGCACAAAGTCAAGGCAAAAAGGAAAGCTATTTGAACAAATGGTTAAATGACTAGATATTTGTAATGAATACAAAGATGCTTCAGCACCTATATAATGTCATGTGCCAAAAGTAACTCAAGTTATATCATGTATTTAAATGTGAAAGTCTAAAAATATAAAGCTGCTAGATGAAAACAGGAAAGAATATCTTTGTGACTCAGAGTTATCAAAAGACCCAGAGTTATCAAAAGATATGGCAGGTATGGTGGTGCATGACTATAATCCCAGCAACTCAGGAGGCTGAGGCAAGAGGATGGCAGGTTCAAAGCCAACTTCAGCAACTTAGTAACTTAGTGAGGCTATAAGCAACTTAGTGAGACCCTGTCTCAAAATAAAAAATAAAAAGGGCTGGGAATGAGGGAATGTGACACAGTGGTTCAGCACCCTTGGATTCAATCCCTGGTACAAAAAAAAAAAAAAAAAAAAAAAAAAAAAATTCCTTAAAGAGAACATAAGAAGCACCATTTTTAAAGGAGAAAAAAATAAATTAGTCATTATAAAATTTAAAACTTCTGCTCATCAAAAAAAAAACACATTCACTAGATAAATAAACACACTATAGATTAGGAAAAACATGCCCAATATATACATTTAATTAATGACTCATTGCCAAAAAGCTCCACAACCCAGTAAAAGAAATGCACATAAGAAGGTAGGGCTGGGGGTGTAACTCAGTGGTAGACTACTTGTCTACCACAGATTAATGCCACCATGAAATAATACCATTTCACAGGCATTGGACAACCAAAAGTAAACATGACCAGCGATATAGCAAACATGGTTTGAACAGGAAAACTTTATACATTGCTGGTGAAGTTTATAGTGATACAATAATTTAGACATGTTTTTAGTGCTTTCTTAATAAAATTAAACATCTGTCTACCCCAGGATCACGAATTTCACTCCTAGATATTTGTCCAAGATTAAAGAAAACATAGATCCATAGGTTAGCACAATGATGATTAGAACCACCTTACTCGTAATAGGCAAAAATCAGGGGGAAAAGGTAAATCCATTAAAAAGAGAATAAACAAATTTTATGAAATAAAATACTCTTTAGCATTGAAAAGTAATAAAATAACTTAAGAATATGTGCTATATTATTTTACTTAAAATAAATCCAAGATTATTTTTAGAAAGTTAATATATGGTGGTAGAAATAGGAAGCCATTGCCTCTGGTGTTGAGATGGAGGTTAAAAAATGACTGGAAAAGTACACAGGGTGATTTTCCAGAGTGGTCGAAATCCCTTTGTTGTCACAAGGTTTTATACAATTGTCAGAAGCTATCGCACTGAACACAATGTTTGTGCACATGATTGTTTATTGATTATACCTCGATTTTTTAAAAACTTTGCTGCTTGACAGAACTTTATAATTTCATTATTTCATACTTCTACCTTAAGACTATAATAGGCCAATAAAATATGAAAACAAATAGTCCATAGTCTTTGCCATCAGCGTGTTTGAAATCCAGCAACGAAGGCAGCTTGTAGAGGACCGG
The DNA here is from genome assembly GCF_902686455.1 of Sciurus vulgaris. Classification (NCBI taxonomy): domain Eukaryota; kingdom Metazoa; phylum Chordata; class Mammalia; order Rodentia; family Sciuridae; genus Sciurus; species Sciurus vulgaris. Next base: position 41,153,622 of record NC_136466.1, on the reverse strand, counting down.
ATCTCAAGGACAAGTTGGTATCATATCAGAGGCAGTGCAGATCCACCATGGAAATTCCAAAGAAGACAGATATGCCTTGCTAGATAGCCAGGAAAATAACGTGAATCTAAATGTCTTGGACTCATCTCTAAGATACATGCTAAACTGAGGACAGAGAGGCAGAACAATATACAGAGGGGACTTCAACTTGTCGGCTCAGACCATTAGGTTTTGGGAAGACATTTCAACAAACTGAAGACAGAAAATGCCCCTGGGAAAACTGAGAGGGTTAGGGGGTACAGAGACCTCTTTTCATTCCAGGCCCTCCTAGCACTTAATTGCGATTTTTTAATCTAAAGCACATATGATTTTAAAAATTAAAGTAAACAAAATTAGCAAGAAAACCAAAAATATGGAGATGTTACTTCTGGTTGAGGAGGATGAAAAGAGAGGTAAGTAAGAGTTTTAGGGAAGAATGAGTACTTCATCTGGGCCTTGTAGGGTAGTAAGGAAGTAGAACTGAGGAAAAGGAATCAGAGGCAAATTTCTGCATCTTAAACACCAGCAAATACCACACCATATTTTTTCTGTACCACAAACACCAACGGGCTCTTCCCCGTACAATCCCAAGGCTAATAAACAAATGCTCGCTCCATTCCTGGGAACAGGCTATCTGTCTTCCTTAGGAACAGTTTGTATTCCGAATGAATTGCATGTTCTGATTGAAATGTTTGCTGCAGGTAATGTTTTCTTCCTTCTTGGCATCATAGATGGAGGAGGGGAAATAAATTCACCTGGCTGCTTTTAAATTGCCTCTCAATACACAGTCCACCTCCCAAAGGCCTCTTCAACAGCCACTGTCTGCTGTGCTAACTCCACTGTGGAATGATCCCCAGAGCAGGAGGGGCCCAGAGGGAGACCCCTCTGTCCTACAGCCTGACCCCCTCCTCTAATAAGTATCCAAACCAAGGGCTTCCCAACTTCTGCAGGTTTACTTCTGCTGAGCTACCTTAATACTGCCCAGCTTACTATGTATTTTCTGTACTGTATCGGAAGTTCACAGATGCTTCTGACATGAGGATGATGTCATCTCTGATACAGACTTCTTGTCCCTAATTATGAATTTTTTGGTCCTTTAGGTCAGATTATAGGAGAATAGAAGTGGGACTTGATTTTCAAGCTGAAGTCACCATCTTTTGCTAGATATCACCTGAGTTACTTACGTAACGGTATTGGACAAAGCTAAAAAGCTGTCGAAAAGTGGTCTGGTAATTAATTCAGGTAGTTAATTCAACTGTATTATGTACTGTGTCAAAATTAAAAGAGAGGTGTTTGAGTTGTATAGACAAGGTTCAGATCTCAGCTCTATCACATTCATAAGCAGCAAATTAAACTTTCTCATCCTAAAATGGAGATGTCAATAGTATGTATCCCCTGGAATAGTTAAGAGGGTAAACTGAGATAGTTCATCTAAAACTTCAACACCTGCCTGACATTTAGTAGACTGCTTAATGAACGTTTTAGAGAATATTCCCAGTCTTCCACCACTGCTAAAACTGGTTTGAAATTTAAATGTTCCCATGTAGGTTCACATTTCTCACACTGAAACTTTTCAAATATAGGATTTTTTTAAAAAGAATACTTCATAGTATGATTGTATTTGATTTAATTCTAAAAGCAGAATCGAAAGCCCTAGAAGAATACATCCTAGCTGCACAGACAGTGTCTCATGGAGAGCCAGGAGTCCCAAGATTGCTGCTACTCATTTTCCACATCTGGAAAATAAAATTCCATTTCCATCAAAATTACACAAAGATGCACACACCCCAATAGAGATGGAACTATATTCTCTGGTTATGGTGCTGTGGGTTTTTCTTAATAAGTGAAGGGATTTGTGCCTTCCCAAGCTTGATATGTAAGGAAGGAACTAAGGATTAAAAGGGAGATCCTATGAGGATTTAAGCAGATTTATTGCAAATCATTATTGGAGTGCACAAGTTACAGACCAAAGATTAAGGCAAGTCTCTCTCTCCAGAACATTTTCTTCAGTAGTAATAGGCAGGCAAAGCCTTTTTCTTTTTAAAATCATTCTCTAATGAGAAATGGCTTAAGCTGGAGAACTTCCCTAGACAGTAAATTGGACAGTTTGGGGATATCCTGGGTAGATCATACCATAACAGAACTAAAGCTGTTGTCTAACAGAACCAAAGCATTCAGAATTAGAATGAGCTGCTCACAACAGCTGAAAAGCACTGCCTTGGGACCAACCCCAGACAGACAGACTAACATCAAATCCTGCCCTTGATCCCTCCCCAGTGCTACCCACTCCTCTGAACTCTACATGAGCTTGACCCTTCTTACTTTCCTAGCAAGTCTGCTCTCATCCTGTCTTGTAGCCACTCTGACTTCAAATGTAACATACTTTCATTGCCACAGGCCTTTACAAATATTGTCCTCTGCCTGGAAAGCCCCAGGAGGCCCCTCTATATGCTGTAGAGCAAAACCCAAGAGTTTCCAGTACTATTGGCCATCTCCTTGACTCTTAAACTTATAACCAATAGCATTACATAATAAATTTATTGGTATGTACATAAATAAATGCCCCATTAAAATAGAAATTTCCTGAAAATAGGGACTGTGTCTTTGATGTTGGCCAATTTATTCTTAATGTTGGCATAGGACAGATGTCCAATAAATATTCATTAACTAAGTCAATATGGATTTTCATCTTCTATCAATATCTCAGTTTGGGCTACACATCTCAAAGTGCAACAAATCCTTGAACTGAAAGTCAGGAGGAACTCAGCTCCATGAGAGCAGGCTTACATAGACATGTTTATGTGACATAGCGTGTGTGCACTGGGTTTATCTACTGATCTCTGTATGTACCCTTTCCTGTTCTCTTCCTTGGTTACATTTGTGCTCCCAGGTCCCTGTCAGGTAGCCATCTGTTTCTCCAGTTCCTCAGTCACATGCCTGTCACTGGTCATTTTTGCTTTTCTCAATCCTCTCTTAGACAGAAACTTTCTGAGATCCTGATGGTTTCATTGCCATTTGCAATTCACAGCTCTCAGGCTTCTGACTAGATGCCTCTCTTATTTTCAAGGTCTTCCTATTTCTCTGCCAGGATATTTGTAAATTGCCATTTCTACAAAATTATTCAAAAAACAGATATTCATATTCTCTCTCTCTCTCTCTCTTTCTTTCTCTCTTAGTTCTTACTCTTCTTGCTTTTAGGGTCATAAACTTTAAGACTAAGATGACTTTTTATTTTAATCCTGAGATGAGTTTTTGGAGTGCCATGATATTTTTCCCTGATTATATCATGGATCTCTAATAATTATTTTAAAAATGATGATACAGCTGGATCTTAAAGGGAACAAATTTATACAACTAGGACTTTTAAAATGAAAGTCATTGAAACAATTCAAAAATTCAAGTAGTTTTATTGCATCTGGGAAACCATTATGGTAGGAATTTATTCATTCTTATGTTCAGCACTGTAATGAGCATTTACTGACTTCTAATAGGAGCCAGTCACTGTACTTATCTGTCGCTGGTAATAGGATGTATAAAGTAAGTTGAGAGTCCTGCCCTCATGAGGCATACATTCACATTGCAAAAAATACAGAGTAAACAATAAAATATTCATTTAGGTAAGTATAATGAATCGGAATATTATGAATTAATTACAATCACTGAAAGTCCATTTCTCTTCCTGGTAAGGAGGGCATTGCTGCAAGCCTTGGCCTCTGTTTGCATGGTTGAGGTATTACAGTGTTCGTCCGGGTGTAGGTGAAGATATCCTATTGGGTCATGAAATCAATTAACTTTTTACTAACATTTTTTTTGATGAGTAAAATAAAATTTAAAATATCAGATATTATCTTACATATTACAGGTAAGTACTAATTTTAGATATATTTCAGATTTAAATTGTGTGTGTGTGTATATAGTAGTATATATACATAGTAGTATATATGTATATATATAAGTGGTTCTGATACAAAATATGTCTTCTAGAAGTAGGTCACCATCAAAAATGTGTGGAAGCATAGCTGCTCCTCAGATTAGAACCTCAGCATTGTGTTGCTCCCACAAGGTGTTTAAAGACCATTTACAATAATGGCAAGACAAGCAGCTAGTTCCTTAGGTGACAAAAAGTAGGCACATTCAAATCCAGCTCCTTCTCAAAAGATCTTTCATTTTTTTAGATTATGGACTAGGAAATCTCAGTATCTGAATTCAACTCAATGGGTGAATAGTAAGCTATTGCTTTGCATTTTAAAAAATAATATTACAGCCCAAGCAGCCCAGCCCCCTCCAGCGGGAAGCGCCTCTCTAGGCTAGCTTCCCGGGGCAGACCACCCAGTAAGAGCCTCCCGACGCAGAGCCAGCCACGGGTCCCGAAGCCAGCGGAGACATCCGATACACAAGCGGCTTCTGGGACCAGGACTGGGCAGCCAGAGACCTCTCTAGGCAGCATTGTCCCCCTCCAGCTGCAGGCTTTTTCCATGGGGCGATCCAAGATGGCAGACTAGAGGGGGACTGCATCTCCAGTTGCACCAGAACCCAGGATTCAAGAAGGGGAGGCATTGAGAGACTCGGACTAAAATAGATCCACAGGGTGAGTCTCCCCCACCCAGCGAAGCTCAGCTGGGCAGCAGGCCCAGAATCGAGTGGCTTATTAGAGTGGGACAGGGCAGATAGCGTCTCCCCCAGGCAGCTCTGTACAGTCTGGCGGTGGGCTCCTCCCAAAGGGACAGACCCTCCAGCCTCACGGAGCAGGCCCCCCAGTGAGAGCCCTTCTGCACAGAAGCAGCACGGCCAGCTCTGGCCCGCCCGCAGGTTGCTTCAGTAACCAGCACAGGGCGCCAGGGACTTCCCCAAGAAGCCCAGCCCCCCTCCGGCAGGAAGCGCCTCTCTAGGCTAGCTTCTCGGGGCAAACCGCCCAGTGAGAGCCTGTCTACACAGAGCCAGCCACAAGTCCCCAAGCCAGTGGAGACATCCGACCTACAACCAGCCTCTGGGACCAGGGCTGGGCAACAAGAGACCTCTCCAGATCTCTCTCCCTGGAACCAGTAGCGGGCTAGGGGCAGCGTTCTTTGGAAGCACTGCATTATCAAATAAATCTAAGACTTCTGGCTACTGAAGGCTGGTAGGTGATACACCGGAAATCTACAGGGTCACTATAAGCCAATAGAGGAAATTTACAATATCACAGAGTCCCATTGACATCTGACCAATATGAGAAAACAAGGGAAGAAAATGTCCGAAACAAACCTAGATACTGTATCAATAAAACCCAATGACAGCACAGCAGAAGAAATGTCAGAAAGGGAGTTCAGAATGTACATAATTAAAACAATCAGGGAAGCAAACAAGGAGATGAAAGAACAAATGCAGGCATTAAATGAACGCACCAATCAACAGTTAAAAGAGCAAATACGGGAAGCAAAAGAGCATTTCAATAAAGACTTAGAGATACTGGGAAAAAACAAAATGAAAATCCTTGAAATGAAGGAAACAATAAACCAAGTTAAAAACTCCATAGAAAGCATAAACAATAGGATAGAACACCTGGAAGACAGAACGTCAGATATTGAAGACAAAATATTTAATCTTGAAAACAAGGTTGACCAAACAGAGAAGATGGTAAGAAATCATGAACAGAATCTACAAGAATTATGGGATATCATGAATGGCCAAATTTAAGAATTATTGGGATTGAGGAAGGCTTAGAGAAACAAACCAAAGGAATGAACAATCTATTCAATGAAATAATATCAGAAAATTGCCCAAATCTGAAGAATGAAATGGAAAACCAAGTACAAGAGGCTTATAGGACTCCAAATATACAAAATTACAACAGACCTACACCAAGGCACATTATTATGAAAATACCTAACATACAAAATAAAGACAGAATTTTAAAGCCCACGAGAGAAAAGAATCAGATTACATTCAGGGGGAAACCAATAAGAATATCAGCAGATTTTTCAATCCAGACCCTAAAAGCTAGAAGGGCCTGGAACAACATTTACCAAGCCCTGAAAGAAAACGGATGGAACCAAGAATTTTATACCCAGCAAAACTTACTTTCAGATTTGACGATGAGATAAGATCCTTCCATGATAAACAAAAGCTAAAGGAATTTACAAAAAGAAAGCCGGCATTACAGAACATTCTCGGCAAAATATTCCATGAGGAAGAGATGAAAAACAACGATGTAAATCAGCAATGGGAGGAACTAGCCTAAAGGAATAGCCAAATAAAGGAGAAACCAAATCATGTCAAAAAACAAAAATGAGTCCAATGACTAGGAATACAAATCATATCACAATAATAACCCTGAATGTTAATGGCCTGAACTCATCAATCAAAAGACATAGACTGGCAGATTGGATTAAAAGGAAAAATCCAACAATATGCTGCCTGCAAGAGACTCATCTCATAGAAAGAGATACCCATAGACTAAAGGTGAAAGGATGGGAAAAAAACGTACCATGCACCCGGACACAGCAAAAAAGCTGGAGTATACATCCTCATTTCAGATATTGTGGACTTCAAGCCAAAACTAGTCAGAAGGGATAAAGAAGGACATTACATACTGCTTAAGGGAAGCATAAATCAGCAAGACATAACAATCATAAATATCTATGCCCCGAACATTGGCTCATCCATGTACGTCAAACAAATCCTTCTCAATTCCAGAAATCAAATAGACCACAACACAATAATACTAGGTGATTTTAACACACCTCTCTCACCACTGGATAGATCGTTTAAAACAAAAATTGAATAAAGAAACCATAGATCTCAATAACAGAATCAACAATTTAGACTTAACCGACTTATATAGAATATACCATCCAACAAAGAACGAATACACTTTCTTCTCAGCAGCACATGGATCCTTCTCTAAAATGCACCATGTTTTATGCCACAAAGCTACTGTTAGCAAATACAAGAAGATAGAGATACTACCTTGTACCCTATCAGATCATAATGGATTGAAATTAGAAATAAATGACAGAATAAAAAACAGAAACTTCTCCAATACTTGGAGATTAAATAATACACTATTATACGATGAATGGATAACAGAAGACATCAGGAGGGAAATTAAAAAATTCTTAGAAGTAAATGAGAACAAAGACACATCATATCAAAATCTCTGTGACAGTATGAAAGCAGTACTTAGAAGATTTATTTCATGGGGTGCATTCAACAAAAGAAGTAGAAATCAACAAATAAACAACTTAACACTACAGCTCAAAGCCCTAGAAAAAGAAGAGCAGACCAACACCAAAAGTAGCAGAAGACAGGAAATAGTTAAACTCAGAGCCTAAATCAACGAAATTGAAACAAAAGAAACAATCGGAAAAATTAACAAAATGAATAGTTGGTTCTTTGAAAAAATAAACAAAATTGATAAACCCTTAGCCACGCTAACAAAGAGAAAGAGGGAGAAAACTCAAATTACTAAAATTCGAAATGAACAAGGAAATATCACAACAGACACGAGTGAAATACAAAACATAATTAGAAGCTATTTTGAAAATCTATACTCCAACAAAACAGAAAACCTGGAAGACATCAACAAGTTTTTAGAGACATATGAATTACCTAAACTGAACAAGGAAGACATATACAACTTAAATAAATCAATTTCAAGCAATGAAATAGAAGAGGTCATCAAAAGCCTACCAACAAAGAAAAGTCCGGGGCCAGATGGGTTCTCAGCTGAGTTCTACAAAACCTTTAAAGAAGAGCTCATTCCAATACTTCTCAAAGTATTCCATAAAATAGAAGAGGAGGGAACCCTCCCAAACTCATTCTATGAAGCCAATATCACCCTGATACCTAAACCAGACAGAGATACATCGAGGAAAGAAAATTTCAGACCAATACCCTTAATGAACATCGACACAAAAATTCTCAACAAATTTTAGCAAATTGCATACAAAAATATATTAAAAAGATAGTGCACCACGATCAAGTGGTATTTATCCCAGAGATGCAAGGTTGGTTCAACATCCGGAAATCAATAAATGTCATTCACCATATCAACAGACTTAAAGTTAAGAATCCCATGATTATTTCAATAGATGGAGAAAAAGCATTCGATAAAATACAGCATCCCTTCATGCTCAAAACACTAGAAAAAATGGGGGTAGTGGGAACATTCCTTAACATTGTAAAGGCCATCTATGCTAAGCACATGGCCAATATCATTCTAAATGGTGAAAAACTGAAAGCATTCCCCCTAAAAACTGGAACAAGGCAGGGATGCCCTCTTTCACCACTTCTATTCAACATTGTTCTTGACACTCTAGCCAGAGCAATTAGACAAACCAAAGAAATTAAAGGAATACGAATTGGAAAAGAGGAACTCAAACTATCCCTGTTCGCTCATGACATGATTATATATTTAGAGGAACCTGGAAATTCCACCAGAAAACTCATAGAACTCATAAGTGAATTCAGTAAAGTAGCAGGTTACAAGATCAATGCTCATAAATCCAATGCATTTCTATATGTAAGTGATGAATCTTCAGGAAGAGAAATTAGGAAAACTACCCCATTCACAATAGCATCAAAAAAAATAAATAAATAAAATACTTAGGACTCAATCTCACAAAAGATGTGCAAGACCTCTACAATGAGAACTACAGAACACTAAAGAAAGAAATTAAAGAAAACCTTAGAAGATGGAAAGATCCCCCATGTTCATGGATAGGAAGAATTAATATTGTCAAAATGGCCATACTACCAAAAGTGCTATATAAATTCAATGCAATTCCAATTAAAATCCCAATGATGTACCTTACAGAAATAGAGCAAGCAATTATGAAATTCATCTGGAAGAATAAGAAACCCAGAATAGCTAAAGCAATCCTCAGTAGAAAGAGCGAAGCAGGGGGTATCACAATACCAGATCTTTAACTCTATTACAAAGCAATAGTAACAAAAACGGCATGGTATTGGTACCAAAATAGACAGGTAGATCAATGGTACAGAATAGAGGACACAGACACAAGCCCAAATAAATACAATTTTCTCATACTATCAAAGGGGCCAAAAATATGCAATGGAGAAAAGATAGCCTCTTCAACAAATGGTGCTGGGAAAAGTGGAAAGCCATATGCAACAGAATGAAATTAAACCCCTATCTCTCACCCTGCACAAAACTCAACTCACAATGGATCAAGGACCTTGGAATCAGACCAGGGACCCTGCATCTTATAGAAGAAAAAGTAGGTCCAAACCTTCAACTTGTTGGCTTAGGAGTAGACTTCCTTAACAGGACTCCCATAGCCCAAGAAATAAAAGCAAGAATCAACAACTGGGATAGATTCAAACTAAAAAGCTTTCTCTCAGCAAAGGAAACTATCAGTAATGTGAAGAGAGAGCCTACAGAGTGGGAGAATATCTTTGCCACTCATACTTCAGATAGAGTGCTAATATCCCGAATCTATAAAGAACTCAAAAAACTCTACACCAAGAATACAAATAACCCAATCAACAAATGGGCTAAGGAAATGAACAGACACTTCACAGAAGAAGATGTACAAGCAATCAACAGATATATGAAAAAATGTTCAACACCTCTAGTAATAAGAGAATTGCAAATCAAAACTACCCTAAGATTTCATCTCACCCCAATTAGAATAGTGATTATCAAGAACATAAGCAACAACAGCTGTTGGCGTGGATGTGGGGAAAAAGATACACTCATACATTGCTGGTGGGGTTGCAAATTAGTGCAGCCACTCTGGAAAGCAGTATGGAGATTCCTCAGAAAGCTTGGAATGGAACCACCATTTGACCCAACTCTTCCACTCCTTGGCCTATACCCAAAGGACTTAAAATCAGCATACTACAGAGATACAGCCACATCAATGTTCATAGCTGCTCAATTCACTATAGCCAGATTGTGGAACCAACCCAGATGCCCTTCAGTTGATGAATGGATAAAGAAACTGTGGCATATATATACAATGGAATATTACTCCGCCATGATGAATGACAAAATTATGGCATTTGCAGGCAAATGGATGAAATTGGAGGATATCATGCCAAGTGAGATAAGCCAATCTCAAAAAACTAAAGGATGAATGATTTCGCTGATATGCGGATGAGGACATATGGGTGGGGGTAGGAGGGGTTAGTGTTAGGGTTAGGGTTAGGTTTAGGGTTAGGGATAAGGAGGGTGGTAAGAATGGAGTAAGAAAGGAATGTATAGAGGGAAAAGAGGGGTGGGAGGGGAGGGGGGAAGGGAAAAAATAACAGAATGAATCAAACAACATTGCTCTATGTAAATTTATGATTTTTAAATAAAATTTAAAAACGAAAAAAGAAAAAACAATAATATTACAGAGTGGGAAGTCTTGCTAGGCTTTCCTACTTATAGATAGATGATATAGTCCATAAATCACTCAATTCATTCCATCTTTATTGAGCATCTATTATGTGTTCAATGAATCACACAGGGTTCTTGCTTTCATCACATTTATGTTCTGCACCTTCACTGTCTGACTTAATGTCCCTCAATCCTGGCAGCACAATAGGATCATCTATAGAACTTCTAAAACACTGATACTCAAATCTTATTCCCAGAGATTCTGAATTAATTTGTCTGTGTTAAAACCCTGAAAAAAAAAATACTTTTAATCTGCCTGGATAATTCTGAAGTGCAGCCAGGATTGAGAATCAATGGCCTATAATGTTCAATAAGAAACTTGTAAATTTGAGTAGTATTTAACTTTATTTAAAACATCCAGAATATTTCCTGTCTTTAGGTGGCAAATAGATTCTTCTTACAAATATGAAGATTTAAAATTTTCTCTAAACATGTTAACACCTATAAAACCGTTAAATTATTTTTATCAGTATTTTCTGATTGGATATTCACTAATAATCAATTCTTCCATTATTTTTATCTTAGACTTTTTAACTTTCATTTTTGGTTTTAAATTTAACTTATGAAACTATTTCAACTTCCATTCTCCTAAATGGTTAATATTAAGGACAGAAGTCATCCTTTAAATTCTATTGTTAGAATCAATTATCAAATTAAATTTCTATGTCTACACCTTTCTAGGTGAAGTATTCCAATTAACAAACATGAGATATTTGTTTGATTTTTGCTTCTAGTACCATTGATACATACTTATACTTCACTGCCCTATAATGAATCAGCCTGTGGTGAAAGTTTATCAAAAATCTGAAAGAGAAAAACTTTCTGTTTGGTTTTTGGTCCCATTTCCCTCAGCAGTCTTTGTATTTCATCTCTTCAAGAATTTTTAACAGGTTGAAAAAGGCACCTCTCATTTCTAGCACCATAGTTTGCCTTCCCTGAAGATAGGATTAAGGTATCTGATTGAAGAACTCCATTCGTCCTTATTTCCTTTTCAAATGCAGTTGAGCAAACCAACTGAAAGATTTGGGAACTTTCTGAGTCTTCCAGTAAGTTGAACTCACTGCCTGCTGCTGATATTCCTATTTATTCCATTTTCTGAGACATTGAGGACACCTACAGGTATCTTTCATTTTCTCTTATTTTTAGATTTGATCCTTAAGAATGTAAGTGGGCTGTGGAAACAAACACCTTGACTTGGCAGCTCACAGCTCTGTGAACCCAGTTGGTAGTGGGTGAAGGGGACATGTTGTAAGCTTTAGACATAATGAATCTGAACTTCTTAGTACAATGCCTATATCTTCCTGGGTGCAATAACTGGTAGATAGCATTCATATTGAAGTCAGAGTTTTCCCACCCATTAATAACAATTCATCATGTCAGTATAGAGTATATAGTAGTCTATCCAATGAACAATTTCTGTCCATCTCATTTCAGAAAGAAGGCTGAACACTAGAGAATTGGTTCCCTAGCAGCACATCTGTTACAGGAACATTCGTTCATTCATTCAACAGATATTAATCAGATGCATTCTTTGTGCCAGGATCTGGGCCAGAAGCCAGAGTTTTAGCAGGGACCAAGGCAGACATGGACTCTGCTCCTTGGAACTCACAGTCTTACAGGGAAAACAAAAATTCCCAAGAGTACGCCCCAGTGTGATATGAAAGTTGCCTTTCAGTGCCTCTAGGGATCCTGGCTGATGAGCCCATCCCTTACAAAGAATCAACTGATGATGATGATGATGATGATGCAAGAAGAAGCAGGAGAAGCAGTGGAAGAATTACCTTTTTTATCATTTTTTATTTGCAAAGGTGATGATATTCTCTATTATCATTCCTTTTAAGGAATGTATTTCAAGCAGATGCTTATTACCTTTTCCAAAAGCACCGTTTACTACATTTTAGTCCAGCACTTTTCTTTTAGTTTTATGCATCATATACCCTCCCTTTTAACTACTTTAAAAGACACTAATAAATCTTTGTATTTGTTTTTCTCCAACTGGGGATTGAACCCAGGGCTTCATTCATGCCAGACAAGTTCCCTAATCACATCCCTAGTCCCCTCTTTTATATATTTCATTTTATTTTGAGATGGGCACTTGCTAAGTTGCCCAGGTTGACCTTTAAGTTGTCATCTGTTACAGTCTGAATGGGAGATGTCCCCCAAAAGCTCACGTGTGAGACAATACAAGAAGGTTTGGAGGAGAAGCGATTGGATTATAGCCTTAACCTAATCCGTTAATTGATACCTGATGGAATTAACTGAGTGGTAACTGGAGGCAGGTGGGGTATGACTGAAAGAAGTGATTCACTGGGGCCATGGCTATGGGGTATATATTTGTATATGGCGAGTGGAGTCTTTTCAATATGTGAACTGCTTTCCTCTGCCACACTCTTCCTCCATAATGTTCAGCCTCACCTTGAGACTGAGCCAGACTTCTATGGAACCGTGAGTCCCTTAAATAAACCTTAACCTTCTTTCTCTACAGTTGTTCTGGTTGGGTCCTTTCGTCACAGCAGAGTTTTTCTGACTAAAAAAACATCCTTCTACCTCATTTTCTGAATAGCTGGAATTAAGATGTGTACCAGTCATTGCTCCTGGATGAATATACATTTTTAAAAATCATATCACTAAGCATTGCTTAGATTTTATTTCTGCCACGTATGTGGCAAAGAACTTCACAAATTTGAAACTTCTAAACATTTACTCCCAAATGTCTTTTCAGAAAAATAGTTACCAATAGGTACTTCCAATAGCAGGGAATGAGTACCAGCTCCATCATGCCTTCACCTATTGTGAATACTGAGAAAGAGAGATTTCCAATCAAAACTGTAGGAGGCCTTTTTTTTTTTCCCCATCAGAAACTTGTACTTCTTCAGAGATAGCAGCTTGGGTTCAAGTGGGACAAGTCCCGGGTATTTGGTGTTCTCATCAAAAGAAGAAAATAACTGATAATATTAACTAGCTTAATTGTGATGATTATTTCACAGTCTCTGTGCATATCAAATTATACTCCTTAAATATATTCAATTTTAATTATCAAATAGACACTGATAAAATAAAAAAATTAGGAGGCATACAATGTCTCCTTTTCCTCTTATCCAATGATATTAGCAGTCTTGGTACTGAATGTCTAGATATATTTCTAATTGGAGGTTACAACACAGAAATGTCTAAATTTATCTTTTTTGTCTGTTGTGATTATCCTACAGAGACAGAATGGGTTCCCACTCAAAGTTGACTTGGATGTCAAGATTGAAGGTGCCAACACACATTCCAAAAAGGAATGAGAAGAGCCATTTCTTGTATCATGGGTGTTTTGGAGGTGGGCAGCATTGGCCTTTCAAGGTGGTCCTAAAATGGCTGGAGAGAGCAGGAAAAGGTGACTAGCTCTGGGTTCTTACTGTGCTTAGTGGGTGGTACTGAGGTGAGAGTTCGGGTGAGCGGGCAGGCTTTTCTGGTTTGAACCTCATAGAGATTCCAAAGAAGACAGCACCAGGCTTTCCAGATATGGGGCAGAGGACAAGTTAAGAGAGATAAGGCTTAAAAGTTGCCAGCAATTCACATGAAAAATAAGAGTCGCCTTATTATAGTTTATTTGTTGGAATATTTTATAAAGGGACTGTCCTTTTCTACTATTTAATAGCTAAATTGTGGTATAGTTCATAAGGAAAAATAGAAAAGATCTTAGTTCTTTTCACTAACTCAGTGATTTTCAAGATAATGAATTAGTTTGCTGTCATCCTCTGAAGGTGATTAATTTTTTAATACACTAAACTCATACATTTAATGGGTTTCAATCTGCTGTGATTTTTATTGTCATTGAAATACAATTTGTCTCATGGTTAGCCAGTGGGATGTTCTTTAAGTTGGTTCCTAAATCTATCTGTTCTGATTCAAGTAGGACTTGAGAACTTTGTGACCACCCACTCTGAGATATTCCATGCTTATCTAAGCTTATTCGGCCCTGACCTTGTGTCCCTCACTTTTTAAAGAACTTCAAGTATCTTTTAGTGAGAAATGATATTTCAAAACCCATACTCTGGGTCCTGGCTTATTGCTACTGGGTTGGTAATCATCTCCAGGCTTTTTCACTGTTATTACAGAACTAGGAAATGTACACACATGCTCGAACATGCATAAAGATACAGTGCTTGATGAATTCATTCTGCTTTTTTTTTTTTTTTTTGGTGTCAGGAATTGAACCCAGGGATATTTAGCCACTGAGTCACATCCCCAATCCTTTTTATTTTTCATTTTGAGACAGGGTCTCCCTAAGTTGCTTAGTGCCTTGCTAAGTGGCTGAGGCTGGTTTTGAACTTGGGATCCTCGTACCTCAGCCTTGCTAACTGCTGGGATTACAGGTATGCACCAGCACACTTGGCTTTATTCTGCTTCTTAAAATTGAAATTCATCGACAGAACTTTCAATTAGCTTTCTGCTTATAATCTAAGCACCTCCTTTCTTCCACACGGGAGAGTCTTGGTTCTCAAGTACAGCAGGAGTCGCAGAGTGAGAATATTTCATAATTACTTGTTTTTTCACTTGTACACACAACAGTGTTAGCATTATAGTACTGTTATCAATACCAATGGTGACAATATGATTGCTGAAAATAAAAACAAAAATTATTTTTGCATATGCTTCACACATTCTCCATCTGTTGAATGGCATTCTCCTGGACAGACAATGTCACAGAGTATAATAATTATAAACTGGACCCTGTCCTTCTTAGCTCTCACTTGGTTTTAGTTCTACAGTCACATATTCAGTTAAGGCTGACTAAGAATTCTCATATCTATGCGTGTCTACTCATTTGGTGACAAAAAACTTTATAGAATGGACACAATATTAAAAATTATTTTGTGAGTTTTCGTTCTTTCCTGAGTTTTGTCACTTAATTTCTGAGTTTTTCTAGTTCTAATCTGTATTGTTCTTTAATGTCTTATGTCATTTTCTTAATCTCTTTAAGCTTGCTTTGAAATCATAGATAACAATTTTGCTCTTTTGAGAGTCTATCTTTCTGGCACGGTCTCCTTGTCTGAAGGAATGCTGTTCTGCTCCTTATTCTTTTTTTCCTATAACTTGGTAAAGATTTAACCTCCAGGTTTTTTTGTTGCTCACTTTAGTGCTTCATTTGAACTTTGAGGATGGAGGTGGCTCAGAGAACTTTTATAACCTCTCAGAGCTCCCTCTTCTGTTGCTTTATAATATTTGAAACATGCAACCTGCTTCATGAGTTCTCCTGACTCCTCCTCCCTGATTTTGCCTTTTCTTATCTTTAGTGTCTGTGTCCTGGTCAGTTTTGATTCTATTCCCAGCAGATACTCTTCAGAGTGAGCCCCATCTTAACTGGAGCTCTGGCTGGCGATTTGAAAGCTCACAGGAGCTGGACCACTGTTGCCCTTCCCACCTTCTAGGACAGACCCCTTGCACTCACCCAGCATCAAAGAAAATACAATCCCTCCCCCCCCCCCCCCATTTCAGCTGCTGTTCTCCAGTCAGCTGGAGGACCTTCCATGGAAACTCTATTTACTATTGATTCTTCTGTGTTCTGCTCTGTCAGATGCTGGCCTGTTGCTTCATTCTTATTCCCCAGAAAGGCCAATACCAGGGACATCTTGTGGCTATTGGTAGCTTTCTCCTACCTGCTTGCACTTGAGGTTCCCGAGGGATACATCCTCACCAAGTTTTGTTACTGCTGTCTGTGGCTTTGCCATATCATTGCTCTAATTTTATGTGAGAATTCAGAGAGACTGAGAAATTTTGCTGTCATTGCCACTACCTTTCCAGAATTCCCAAGTCTGAATATTTTTAACTTTACTAATAGGCAAATGGTTTTGAATTTTCAATCTTGCTATCATTTTATTCTAAAAAATAAGGCATCCTTGCTGGGAATATTCAGAAGACCCAGAAAGCAAGCAGAAAACAAAATTGGTAATTCTATCACCCAAAATACATAAAACTACAAAGAATTAAATGTATTTTCTAGTCTTTTCTTTGTGCACAAATAAAACACATAAATTTTACAGATGTATACAGTATATAATTTTGCATATGAATCCAATTGATAAAGTTTTATATCTGACTTTTTATTTTTTTTTTTTTTTTTTTTTAATTTTTATTTTTTTTATTGTAAACAAATGGGATACATGTTGTTTCTCTGTTTGT
This sequence comes from Sciurus vulgaris, assembly GCF_902686455.1. Taxonomy (NCBI): domain Eukaryota; kingdom Metazoa; phylum Chordata; class Mammalia; order Rodentia; family Sciuridae; genus Sciurus; species Sciurus vulgaris. Next base: position 41,137,049 of record NC_136466.1, on the reverse strand, counting down.
ACATGGCACAAAGGCATACCATTTGTGTAATCATAAATTTACATAGAGTAATGTTGTTTGATTCATTCTGTTATTTTTTCCCTTCCCCCCACCCCTCCCACCCCTCTTTACCCTCTATACAGTCCTTCCTTCCTCCATACTTGCCCCCCTCCCTAACCCTAACTCTAACCCTAACACTAACCCTTCCCTCCCCCGCATTATGTGTCATCCTCCACTTATTAGCGATATCATTCGTCCCTTGGCTTTTTGAGATTGGCTTATCTCACTTAGCATGATATTCTCCAATTTCATCCATTTGCCGGCAAATGCCATAATTTTATCATTCTTTATGGCTGAGTAATATTCCATTGTGTATATATACCACAGTTTCTTTATCCACTCATCAATTGAAGGGCATCTAGGTTGGTTCCACAGTCTGGCTATTGTGAATTGAGCAGCTATGAACATTGATGTGGCTGTATCTCTGTAGTATGCTGATTTTAAGTCCTTTGGGTATAGGCCAAGGAGTGGGATAGCTGGGTCAAATGGAGGGTCCATTCCGAGTTTTCTAAGGAATCTCCACACTGCTTTCCAGAGTGGCTGCACTAATTTGCAGCCCCACCAGCAATGTAAGAGTGTACCTTTCTCCCCACATCCTCGCCAACACCTGTTGTTGCTTGTATTCTTGATAATCGCCATTCTAATTGGGGTGAGATGGAATCTTAAGGTAGTTTTGATTTGCATTTCTCTTATTACTAGAGATGTTGAACATTTTTCCATATGTTTGTTGATTGCTTGTAGATCTTCTTCTGTGAAGTGTCTATTCATTTCCTTAGCCCATTTGTTGATTGGGTTATTTGTATTCTTCGTGTAGAGTTTTTTGAGTTCTTTATAGATTCTGGAGATTAGTGCTCTATCTGAAGTATGATTGGCAAAGATATTCTCCCACTCTGTAGGCTCTTTATTCGCATTGCTGATAGTTTCCTTTGCTGAGAGAAAGCTTTTTAGTTTGAATCTATCCCAGTGGTTGATTCTAGCTTTTATTTCTTGTGCTATGGGAGTCCTGTTAAGGAAGTCTGATCCTAGACCAATAAGGTGAAGATTTGGACCTACTTTTTCTTCTATAAGATGCAGGGTCTCTGGTCTGATTCCGAGGTCCTTAATCCATTTTGAGTTTAGTTTCGTGCATGGTGAGAGATATGGGTTTAGTTTCATTCTGTTGCATATGAATTTCCAATTCTCCCAGCACCATTTGTTGAAGAGGCTATCTTTTCTCCATTGCATATTTTTGGCCCCTTTGTCTAGTATGAGAAAATTGTATTTATTTGGGTTTGTGTCCGTGTCCTCTATTCTGTACCATTGATCTACCTTTCTGTTTTGGTACCAATACCATGCCGTTTTGGTTACTATTGCTTTGTAGTAGAGTTGAAGATCTGGTATTGCAATACCCCCTGTTTCACTCTTCCTGCTAAGGATTGCTTTAGCTATTCTGGGTTTCTTATTCTTCCAGATGAATTTCATGATTGCTTGCTCTATTTCTGTAAGGTACGTCATTGGGATTTTAATTGGAATTGCATTGAATTTGTATAGCACTTTAGGTAATATGGCCATTTTGACAATATTAATTCTTCCTATCCAAGAACATGGAAGGTCTTTCCATCTTCTAAGGTGTTCTTTAATTTCTTTCTTTAGTGTTCTGTAGTTCTCATTGTAGAGGTCTTTCACCTCTTTTGTGAGATTGATTCCCAAGTATTTTATTTTTTTCGAGGCTATAGTGAATGGGGTAGTTTTCCTAATTTCTCTTTCTGAAGATTCATCACTTATGTATAAAAATGCGTTGGATTTATGGGCATTGATCTTGTAACCTGCTACTTTACTGAATTCACTTATGAGTTCTAAGAGTTTTCTGGTGGAATTTCCAGGTTCCTCTAAATATATAATCATGTCATCAGCGAACAGGGATAGTTTGAGTTCTTCTTTTCCAATTCGTATCCCTTTAATTTCTTTGGTTTGTCTAATTGCTCTGGCCAGAGTCTCAAGAACGATGTTGAATAGAAGTGGTGAAAGAGGGCATCCCTGCCTTGTTCCAGTTTTTAGGGGGAATGCTTTCAGTTTTTCACCATTTAGAATGATATTAGCCATGGGCTTAGCATAGATGGTCTTTACAATGTTAAGGAATGTTCCCACTATCCCTATTTTTTCTAGTGTTTTGAGCATGAAGGGGTGCTGTATTTTATCAAATGCTTTTTCTGCATCTATTGAAATAATCATGTGATTCTTGACTTTAAGTCTATTAATATGGTGAATTACGTTTATTGATTTCCTGATGTTGAACCAACCTTGCATACCTGGGATGAAGCCCACTTGATCATGGTGCACTATCTTTTTAATATGTTTTTGTATGCGATTTGCTAAAATTTTGTTGAGAATTTTTGCGTCGATGTTCATTAAGGATATTGGTCTGAAATTTTCTTTCCTTGATGAGTCTCTGTCTGGTTTAGGTATCAGGATGATATTGGCTTCATAGAATGAGTTTGGGAGGGTTCCCTCCTCTTCTATTTTATGAAATACTTTGAGAAGTATTGGAATGAGCTCTTCTTTAAAGGTTTTGTAGAACTCAGCTGAGAACCCATCTGGTCCCGGGCTTTTCTTTGTTGGAAGGCTTTTGATGACTTCTTCTATTTCAGTACTTGAAATTGGTCTATTTAAATTGTTTATGTCCTCCTCGTTCAGTTTAGGCAATTCATATGTCTCTAGAAACCTGTTGATGTCTTCAAAATTTTCTATTTTGTTGGAGTATAGATTTTCAAAATAGCTTCTAATTATGTTTTGTATTTCAATCCTGTCTGTTGTGATATTTCCTTGTTCATTACGAATTTTAGTGATTTGGGTTTTCTCTCGTCTTCTCTTTGTTAGTGTGGCTAAAGGTTTATCAATTTTGTTTATTTTTTCGAAGAACCAACTATTTATTTTGTCAATTTTTTGTATTGTTTCTTTTGTTTCAATTTCATTGATTTCGGCTCTGAGTTTAACTATTTCCTGTCTTCTACTACTTTTGGTGTTGGTCTGTTCTTCTTTTTCTAGGGCTTTGAGCTGTAGCGTTAGGTCGTTTATTTGTTGAGTTTTACTTCTTTTATTAAATGCGCTCCATGAAATAAATTTCCCTCTAAGTACTGCTTTCATAGTGTCCCAGAGATTTTGATATGATGTTTCTTTGTTCTCATTTACCTCTAAGAATTTTTTAATTTCCTTCCTAATTATATCTGACTTTTTATAGTTAACATAATGTGATGAGCTTTCCCCCCTATTCTCAATTATTTGAAACTTTAATTTTTCTGCAAATAAGGGGATCCATATATCCAAAAGCTTTAGAAACTCTAAAACAAAAAGTGTTAGAGGATTTGTTTATTTAATCAGAGAAAATATATTTTCCTTAGAGCATGAGTAAAAGTAAATTCTATAAAAGTAAGTGTATTCTAAGTAAAAATTAAAAATAATACAAATAAAGAAAGGACCTTTAGACCTAAAAGCAAACTGTTGCCAAGTAATAGAGCTGACCACATGACATGTAAGAGCCTTTCTCAACATTCAGATGTGATATTGCCATAGCATTCAGCAATGACTAAGGATTTGAGTACTCGGTTGTGGTGACTGATAGAGCTCACCTCTTTTGGCAAGTAACTAAATCAGGACCCAGGAAGGAGAGAATCAACTTTTCCAGGTGATAAACACTAGGTTCCCATTTAATTCAAACTTGAGAAAGCAGAAAATAGCCTGAAACTAGAACAAATGTAGCAGTAAAGAGTGATTGTGTCTAGCCTCTTGGTTGATATGTGGGACAGAGAATTTCATAAATTCAAATTTATTGACAATCTGCAATTTCTGGAAAATTAAGACAAGAAAACATACTTGTAAAATGGGTCAATTCAGGAGATGATCGTGAACATTGCCAAGAGTATTATTACTTTATTAATTCAATCTCAGCTTCTTGCAGTGTATCTAAGAATCCTTCTGCAACAATAAGAAACTAAAATGTTAATGTGGTTAGGACTATCACCAGTGGAAGATCACAAGAAACAGATGAACTTTCTTGATATTTATGAATAATATTCAGAAATACATCCCCTGAGTAAGTAGTGAATCGTTTGCATAAAATCTCAGTGCCACCTGGAAGTTTGTGCCTAGAGCACTATGGTAAATGGGACACCTGGAGAGGCACTTTCTCTAGTGTGGGGCCAGCCCCACACTAGTGCAACCTAGGAGTCAGTGCTTGCTTAAATGCTCTGGCTGTGCCTTATATATTTCTTCACCTCAGCCTGCTAGTGCCCACCCAAATTTTTTGATGCCCATTTGTGCCTTGACCATTTTCCCATGCAAATTTACATCTCAGAGTCCCCTATAGAACAAGCTGGAGAAAGCCGGTTAGGTGTAAGCCTGAGGGGAATTTTTACTTAACCAAGAAAGTGTAAGAGTATGGCTGTAGTCCCCTATATTCATTCCCATCTCCCATGCAAAGAGCTTTTAATAGGAATTTGAATTGGGGGAGAAGAAGCAGGGAGAGAGATTGCGAGAGAGAGAGAGAGAGAGAGAGAGAGATTAATCTGGTTAAGATAAGTGCCTTGATTTATTTATAAGACCCGAAACTCAGCCTCACACATCAGAAAGCAGGGGACATTTTGCATCCGATTGCATCAGAAGGTAACTCCCACTTTTTCCGCCTTGCTATGTCTGCAAAGCAAATGAGTCTACCTAGTTTGGGAAAAGGAATTTATAAAGATGATCTTTGCTCTCCAGGTTCCCTTGCTGATCTGGAGGAATGAAACTGACTCTCAAAAAGAAAATCGTTTTGAATGATTTATTTCCTGTTTCTTCCCACAAGACATTTGTGGGCGAGTAGCACTCGCTTATGAAGCACTTTATTTTGCTCCTTTTTTCCATTAGCTTGGACTCTTTCATGTTGCTGGCATTCCCAGCATCTGTTGGAAGGCATGCTGACACAGTTCACAAGAGCTGGCTGGCAGCTTTCAGGTCTGGATGGAAGAGCACATCCCTCCCTTCTCAAAAATGCCTCAGTAGGAAGCACTTGAGGGAAGAGAAGAGGAATTTACTGAGCAGAAAATAAAGAACAAAAGTTCAGGTTGTTTCTGTCTCAGCCTGAATGGATATACGATTGTCAGGGAAGCAATCAATTTCTGTCACTTGCATCCTCTATCTTGTCGTGGGCCCTTTTATCATCACCCATCTCAGCATTTCTTTGTGTTATATTTGAGAAGAGAAAACAGTTATTTTCTCTGCTTCTACATTTCTTTTTTAAAGGAATGATTATCTTCTTATTCTTCCCACTCATAGCTCTCTCTTCATTATTCTCAGCAGGTGTGACATCAAAACCTGCCTGGCTCTGTCCCAGGAACTCATTCTTTTGCAGGAGAGCCTAGTTTCCCCTGTACTATTCAGATTCTGCAGCAAGATTGGGGCATATTCCTTGCTGAAAATAGTATTCCAGTTTACCTAAAGGACCATCATCTGCATCATTTTCCCAATTATAACTCAAAACTTACAATCCCCTGTGTATATATCATGTCAAAGAATTATACATTATTTGCATTAGGCTTCCCGCTGCCTGGCCCCATTCCTTTCTCCCCTCTGAAGCCTGCATTTGCTTGTTCTTTTCCATAACTAGCTACTCCTATTTCCCCAAAACACTCACATACTTTCCTGCTCAGAGTCTTTTCCCATGCTACACCCTCCCTTTCCCGTAGCTCTACCTGGAGTGTTTTAAGCCCCAAGCCACCTTTCCCATTATACCACAGCTCATTGAAATCATAATTATTCTCAAGGGCCTCGTCAGGATGTGCCCTCCTCCATGAAAATTCTCTAGCTCTCTGTATACAGAGTTCTGATTTTTGACCCATGACCCTTTCCAAATTTATCTTGAAAGACCTTCATTTATGTCTTTGAAAGAACAGGATCAGAAAAAGAGCCCCATTGTTCTTTGAGACTAGCTACAATGAAACACAATCCAGTCCTAGATATTTTCAAAATTGGAGTTTATCATAAAAGATATGGTGATGTGATGCTCCACCTTGTAGGTGGGATATGATACACACAGACCCCAACAGACCATGTTCACCTCAGTCAGTTGCAGAGGGTGGATGAAGACCATTTTAAATTAAACAAGTATTTATTGAGTACCCACCATCTAGTCCTTGTATTCAGCAGTGGAGATACAAGGCAGAGTCTATCCTAGAAGACCAATAAATGGGTTAATAAATCTAAATTTCTTTTTCTCCCTTGTGATAAGTTAATGCAGTGATTCTCAAACCTGACTGCAGCAGAAATCACCTAGGGAACATGCTTTCATGTGTTTATTTATTAATGCATTCATTTTGAATTTCATTTATTTTGAGAATAAATAATACTGTATATAAATCCAAAATACTGAAAAAGGCAAATGTGAAAAGGGTCCCTTTCTCCACCATCCCAGACAACATGTTCCCCTCCCTGGATACCTTGCTAATTTCTTTGATGCTAATGGGGGAACATTTAAAAATATTCTTTAGCTCTACCACAAGGTTAATGAATAAGAATCTCTCTGATTCCCAAGCAATGCCTTGGAAGCAGTAGATCTGCAAAGCTCCCTCGTCGATTCTGATGAATTGGCTTATAAAATGTCCTTTTGGAAAGAAAGTTAGTGGATGGGCAGGGGAAGGAGGGAATATTTTAAAGATAACAGTGAGAATTTTGAGTATAGGCAAGACTCATTGATTTTGGATGGAGAATAGTGGTCTGCAAAGGATTCAGAGCTTTGTGGATTATAAATATAGCAAAATTAATAGGCGAGCCAAAGGAGCTTTATTCTCTAGTCTGAGCTTCTGTGTTCCACGTAAGGTCCAGAAGCCAATTCTCACTTCCACATGGACATATCACTGTTATGGGATAGCCATTTGACTTGGGACAAGAAGCCTCTTTCTGCATTTGGGTAACATGTCCCAGCACTGGAGCTATGGCTCTCTAGAGTCCACAACAGTGACCATCATAAAGAGACTGATTGCTTATTTTCTGTCCTCATCCTGGATGGAAACAACCTCAGAGGATTTTTTTTTCCTTTTCTAGAAGTTAGTAGTGAAAATACAATGATAGTAGTTATTCTACAGAGCCAATTTTATGCTTTAAGGGGTTGATAGGAGTATCATGCAGCACATAAAAGTAAACATGACTACAACATCATTATGAGGTCATTCATGAAAAAACAAATTTACTTAATACCAATTAGACCCACTAAGAAGTAGGCAAGGCCATTGACAGTTCACCTGTAGGGATGATGGTATCCAGGTAGAATCAGATGAATGAGTTATACTAATAAGCTCTCAGCTGCCTAGTGCAGGACAGATGATTAATACAGTAAAGTGCATCCTTCTCTGATAGCTGGGAAATTTCTAGAAACTGTCAATTCTGTTTGAAATAGGTTTTCTGTCACTTTGCTGTTCTCTTTATGAGGTACCAGCATTAGGACGTTGAGGAAGGAGAGAAAGCAAACTCTCAAGGCTCTGAGGTCTATCTTAGAAAGGGCCTGCCATGCCGTCTCCTGATCCTCACCACAGGACAGTCATGCTGCCAGTTCAGGACCCAGAGTTCACTGATTGGTCCTTCATGTGTCTCAGGCATCTCTACTCTCCTCAAGTGCGAGGTGCCTGGGGATTCCTGGGAGAGTTAAACTCCCTAGATCTCTGTTTCTTCATTTACAAAATTATGCTTATATTGTAAAGTTGCCCAGAGAAATTCTAAGTAACTTTTAGTGGTTATTAATAGTTTACTGTTCTGCATACGCTATTCTACATATCTCTAGATAATTAGTGGTCCTTCAATCATTGGATAGGTGTTGGAGGATGTTTATCTGTCCAACTGTCCATCATTCCAACAAATATTTGTTGATCATCCACTGTTGGACTTGATAAATCAAGAATGTTTTCTGAAGTGTTCTGAGTCTGTTTAAGAGATTCCCAAACAATCATCTTATAAGGGCTCAAAACATTAATTTATAGCATTATAGACCCAGAATAAACCTCAGAGATGGAGACCAGTCAGAATCTTCGTCTTACTGGAGAGAAGCCTGACTCCAGAGACAGCAGCCAGATTTACCCAAGTCACACAGTCATCAGCAACATGGGCCATCTTTCTAACTCTCCAAACAGAGCCCCTTAAAAAAACAGGACTATCATAGCAAAATGCCACAGACTGGTGGCTTAAACAATAGAAATCTATTTCTTATGTTCTGGAAACCAGTACTCCAAGGTCAAGGTGTTGGCAGGTCTAGCTTCTTGTGAGTCTTCTCTCTTCAGCTAGTAGATGAATGTCTACTTGCTGTGTCCTCACATGACCTTTGCTTGGTCATGCATCCCTGGAGTCTCTTTATATTTCCAAATGTCCTCTTGTAATAAGGACACCAGTCAGGTTGGTTTAGGGCTCCCTGGAATGGTCTCACTTTAACAAGCACTCCTTCAAAGGCCCTACCCCAGTCTAGTCACATTCTGCAGTACTGGGGTACTGGCCTCAGCATATGAATTTTGGGGAACAATGTAGCCCACAACAGCTATGTCAGGATGTTTCTTCTCTCTGACTTAGATAATTCCCAATCCTCTTCCCCATTACAACTAAATATTGTTTCCATGGGAAGCCCTCCCTTCACCGACAAGAACAGGTCATACTTTAGGTACACTTGTGGCGTCCTCCGATTCTACTTATCATGATTGTTAACAAAAGAAAATAATGATATAAGTAGTCACTTTACTTATGTCTTCCAGCATAAAATTTCATCCTTCATGGGCCAGGGAGCTGGCTAAGCTTGTTCACTTCTGTCCTCAATGTCTAGCTAGCTGGTACAAGGTAGCAATCCAGAAAATGACTTACTGAGTAAACAAATAAATGGATACTGCTTCAAGTAGTAATAAAAACCACAGAACCCTCTTTGACATTATTATTTCAAACTATTTCTATTTTCTTGCCGATTATAAAATTTTCTTGGAATTCAAAGCCTGATTCAAATGCCTCCCTTAATTGCTTTTACTTAAAGCAGAATTAATCCTTCCCCAGCAATCTTGTAGCATATCATTCATGTGATTGATTTAATTCCTAATTGTGACATATTAAGGATAGGTTGCCACTCTGGAGAGCAGTATGGAGATTCCCAAAGATACAAGGAATGGACCCACCATTTCACCCAGTTATCTCACTCAAAGGACACCCAAACGACTTAAAATCAACATACTATAATGATACGGCCACATTTAGGTTTATAGCAGCTCAATTCACAATTGCTAAACTATGGAACCAGCCTAGGTGTCCTTCAACAGATGAATGTATAAAGAAATACTGGTATATATACACATAATGGAGTATTACTCAGTCATAAAAAAGAATGACTTCATGACATTGCCAGTAAATGTCCAGAACTGGACACTATCATGCTAAGTGAAATAAGCCAGTCCCCAAGAGTCAAAGGTAGAATGTTTTCTCTGATATGTGGAATTTTATCCAAAATAAAAGTGGGGATAAAAATAAGTGAATAGAAGAAATATCAGTGGAGTAGACAAAGGGGAATGAATGGAAGGGAGGAAGGATGGGATAGGGAAAGACAGTGAAATGAATGTGACCTAACATTCTTATAAATATTCCACAGTGAATCTCACCATCATGTACATCCACAAGACACTAATTAAAAAAAAAAACTGTAAGTAAATAGCAGAAAGATCACTAGAGTAGAGGGAAAGGAATAGGGAAAGGGAGAGGGGATGGGAAAGAAAAGCACTTGGGAGTGAAATCAAACAAATTAGATTCTATACTTTTTAAATTATGTCAAAATGAATCCAGTTGTCATGTATAACCAAACTAATAATGTAAAAGATAGATTGCTGCCATGTTTATCCCCACACTTACTTTGCCAGAACTAAGATAAGGACTGAGCTTCCTTTAACTCCAATCCCTGGCACACAGCATGATTCCTGGCATGGGGTGGGCACACAGTGAAGAGTGCATGCTTTTTAGGAGGCAGGATAGGAGCACACTTCAACTCGGAAGAGGCATGTGTGAGAATTGTGTGCAATTCTTAGATTCTAGACACTCTTGGGGGTCACTGCTGCCCTGTCCACCCCAGAGGCTTTGGTGAGATTGGGCAAGGTGCTTCTTCCTTCATTTCCCAGGAATAGTGTGTAGAGCTGGCTCTAGTAGGAACTGTAATGACTGAACACATGGAGTCTCTGAAACCATTTTCCTAAAAAATGAAACAAAAGAGCTGGAGGAGGAAGAGAAGGAAGGAGGGGAAGAGGGAGAAGGGGAAGGGGGCCATGATGAGGAGGAAGATAAGAAGAAGAATGAATGGAGTTTGTGAATCTCCTAGAATCCAATATAAATTGGAACAAAAATTGGCCCTCATTCTTGTAGAAAACAAATAGCTAAGCACAAATAATTTCAGCACAAATAACTAAACCAGCCCAAAGGAGCAGGTAGAGGGTAGGGCCCCATCTAGTCTAGATTCCATGTAGTCACATATTGTCCCATCTCTTCTATGACAAGGGAATAATACAGGTGCCCCATGCTTTATAACAATACATGTGCTCATGACAATATAGTGAAATGAAAATGTCATGAACAAGAGAGGCATTGGGGGCTTGTCCAGCTGCTCCAGTGGTGGGGGTCCTTGTTTAGGAATAAAGATAACAAAACCGGTGTCTTTTAGAAGAAGGTATCAAGGTTTGACCATGAGTTATACCCCCAAGTATGGGGCTACCAGAAACACTGGAGAATGCTGAGATTTGTAGAAAACACTGGTATTTATAAAAGCTGAGGACCTGTCTCTCCTATTCTCCATCTCCAAACTTGCAGATACCTCTGCCCATTTTTCATCTGTCAATGAAAATCACCATGTCCTATGTTATTCCCTCATCTCAACACAGGATAGACAAGGGAACAGCATGAACATGGTTAAAAGCTGCTCTACTGGGTACCAGCTGTGTGATCTGGAGAAAGCATCTGACCAATCTATTTCAAGTTGACAAAAATAACAGTAGATGCCCATAGGACTGTTGGGGAAATCAAACTAGATTCTACCTGCTCTGGGACTAGTAGAGGGTCCAACACATAGTCAGTGTCCAACAAACAGGAGACAGACTTCAATACTGCAACCTCAACTCTGGTCTGTGCTTTCTCTCCTTCCAGATTTGTTCTCTTAGTCCACTCTGTCTTCCCCATTCCTCTTCTTCAGATCTTTCTCAAGCCAGAATGAATCCAATTTAGCCCCAGAATTACTTCTCTCATTGAATTTCCCATCCTAGGCTAGTACAGTCTATGCAAATAGGCAGAGTTTCACACCATTCACAACTGCAAGGTGAAGAGGAAACCCAGGTTCCTATCTAATTACAGGTTCCCTAAAAGTCCAAGGGCTTCATTACAAGGATTCCAAAGTTTAGGCAGACATCTTCTTTCTCCCCTCATCACCCTCACTGAAGCAATACCCCGCCTGCTATTTTTCAAATCATGCTTAGAAAATGCCTAGTCAGGATATAGGAGTTCTTGGCTCATATTTCTCAAAACATTTCAACTTGAGATTCATTGTTGTTTTTTTTTTTTTTTTTTTTTTCTCAAGTAAACAGCATAGTTACTAGCTGTAGGTTATGTAAAGGGCACAGAGAGTTACTGAAGCATTGTGTCAACAAGTGTAAATGTTATAGGCATAAAAGAAAACTGTAAATACAGTCACAGACTTAAAAGTACAGCAACCAAATCAGTCGTAGGATAAAAATGTCTTTGGAAAATTGTTAAGATGTGGATTCAGGGTAGCTGTTGCTGACAATGGGCAGTGCTAACTTTGGGTCTGTTCCATCTCCTGGCATATGGTAGTGCTCAAAAAAAAAGTTGAATGAGCCCTCCAGCGGGAAGCGCCTCTCTAGGCTGGCTTCTCGGGGCAGACCAACCAGTGAGAGCCTTTTGAAACAGAGCCAGCCACAAGTCCCCAAGCCAGCTGAGACCTCCGACCCGCAAGCAGCTTCTGGGACCAGGGCTGGGCAGCCAGAGACCTCTCCAGGCAGCCTTGCCCCCCTCCAGCTGCAGGCTTTTTCCACAGGGCGATTCAAGATGGCGGACTAGAGGGTGAATGCATCTCCGTCTCTCCAGAACCCAGGATTCAGGAGGGGGAGGCATTGAGAGACTCGGACTAAAATAGAACCAAGGGGTGAGTCTCCCCCACCCAATGAAGCTCAGCTGGGCAGCAGGCCTGGATTCGAGCAGCTTACTGGAGTAGGAAAGGGCAGATAGAGTCTCCCCCAGGCAGCTCTGAGCACTCTGGCGGTGGGCTCCTCCCACAGGGACAGATTCTCCAGCCTCCCAGAGCAGGCCCCCCAGTGAGAGCCTTTCTGCACAGAAGCAGCAATACCAGCTCAGGCCTGCCCTACTGCCAGCTCTGGCCCACCCGCAGGTTGCTTCAGAGACCAGCACAGGGCGCCAGGGACTTCCCCAAGCAGCCCAGCCCCTCTGGCGGGAAGCACCTCTCTAGGCTAGCTTCTCGGGGCAGACCGCCCAGTGAGAGCCTGTCTACACAGAGCCAGCTACAAGTCCCCAAGCCAGTGGAGACCTCTGACCTGCAAGCAGCCTCTGGGACCAGGGCTGGGCAGCAAGAGAACTCTCCAGGTCTCTCTCCCTGGAACCAGTAGCGGGCTAGGGGCAGCATTCCTTGGAAGCACTACATTATCAAGTTAATCCAAGATTTCAGGCTACTGAAGGCTGGTAGGTGATACACTGGAAATCTACAGGGACACTATAAGCCAATACAGGAAATCTACAATATCACAGAGTTCCACTGACATCTGACCTATATGAGAAAACAAGGGAAGAAAATGTCCGAAACAAACCTAGATACTATATCAATAAAACCCAAATACAGCACAGCAGAAGAAATGTCAGAAAGGGAGTTCAGAATGTACATAATTAAGACAATCAGGGAAGCAAACGAGGAGATGAAAGAACAAACGCAGGCATTAAATGAACGCACCAATCAACAGTTAAAAGAGCAAATACGGGAAGCAAAAGAGCATTTCAATAAAGACTTAGAGATACTGAAAAAAAAAAACAAACAGAAATCTTTGAAATGAAGGAAACAATAAACCAAGTTAAAAACTCCATAGAAAGCATAACCAATAGGATAAAACACCTGGAAGACAGAACCTCAGATATTGAAGACAAAATATTTAATCTTGAAAACAAGGTTGCCCAAACAGAAGAGATGGTAAGAAATCATGAACAGAATCTAAAAGAATTATGGGATATCATGAAGAGGCCAAATTTAAGAATTATTGGGATTGAAGAAAGCTTAGAGAAACAAACCAAAGGAATGAACAATCTATTCAATGAAATAATATCAGAAAATTGCCCAAATCTGAAGAATGAAATGGAAATCCAAGTACAAGAGGCTTATAGGACTCCAAATATACAAAATTACAACAGACCCACACCAAGGCACATTATTATGAAAATATCTAACATACAAAATAAAGACAGAATTTTAAAGGCCGCGAGAGAAAAGAATCAGAATACATTCAGGGGGAAAGGGGAAACCAATAAGAATATCAGCAGATTTTTCAATCCAGACCCTAAAAGCTAGAAGGGCCTGGAATAACATTTACCAAGCCCTGAAAGAAAATGGATGCTAACCAAGAATTTTATACCCAGCAAAACTTACTTTCAAATTTGACGATGAGATAAGATCCTTCCATGATAAACAAAACCTAAAGGAATTTACAAAAAGAAAGCCAGCATTACAGAACATTCTCAGCAAAATATTCCATGAGGAAGAGATGAAAAACAATGATGTAAATCAGCAACAGGAGGAAGTAGCCTAAAGGAATAGCCAAATAAAGGAGAAACCAAATCATATCAAAAAACAAAAATGAGTCCAATGACTAGGAATACAAATGATATCACAATAATAACCCTGAATGTTAATGGCCTTAACTCATCAATCAAAAGACGTAGACTGGCAGATTGTATTAAAAAGAAAAAACCAACAATATGCTGCCAGCAAGAGACTCATCTCATAGAAAGAGATACCCATAGACTAAAGGTGAAAGGATGGGAAAAAACATACCATGCACACAGACACAGCAAAAAAGCTGGAGTATCCAACCTCATTTCAGATAATGTGGACTTCAAGCCAAAACTAGTCAGAAGGGATAAAGAAGGACATTACATACTGCTTAAGGGAAGCATAAATCAGCAAGACATAACAATCATAAATATCTATGCCCCGAACATTGGCTCATCCATGTATGTCAAACAAATCCTTCTCAATTCCAGAAATCAAATAGACCACAACACAATAATACTAGGTGATTTTAACACACCTCTCTCACCACTGGATAGATCATCTAAACAAAATTGAATAAAGAAACCATAGATCTCAATAACAGAATCAACAATTTAGACTTAACCGACTTATATAGAATATACCATCCAACAAAGAACGAATACACTTTCTTTTCAGCAGCACATGGATCCTTCTCTAAATTAGACCATGTTTTATGCCACAAAGCTAATGTTAGCAAATACAAGAAGATAGAGATACTACCTTGTACTCTATCAGATCATAATGGACTGAAATTCAAAATAAATGACAGAATAAAAAACAGAAACTTCTCCAATACTTGGAGATTATATAATACACTATTATACGATGAATAGATAACAGAAGACATCAGGAGGGAAATTTAAAAATTCTTAGAAGTAAATGAGAACAAAGACACTTCATATTAAAACCTCTGGGACACTATGAAAGCAGTATTTAGAGGAAGATTTATTTCATGGGGCGCATTCAACAAAAGAAGTAGAAATCAACAAATAAACGACTTAACATTACAGATCAAAGCCCTAGAAAAAGAAGAGCAGACCAACACCAAAAGTAGTAGAAGACAGGAAATAGTTAAAATCAGAGCTGAAATCAACAAAATTGAAACAATACAAAAAGTTGACAAAATAAATAGTTGGTTCTTCGAAAAAATAAACAAAATTGATAAATCCTTAGCCACACTCACAAAGAGAAAGAGGGAGAAAACTCAAATTACTAAAATTTGGAATGAACAAGGAAATATCACAACAGACACGAGTGAAATACAAAACATAATTAGAAGCTATTTTAAAAATATATACTCCAACAAAACAGAAAACCTTGAAGACATCAATAAGTTTCTAGAGACATATGAATTACCTAAACTGAATGAGGAGGACATACACAACTTAAATAAATCAATTTCAAGCAATGAAATAGAAGAGGTCATCAAAAGCCTACCAACAAAGAAAAGTCCGGGGCCAGATGGGTTCTCAGCCAAGTTCTACAAAACCTTTAAAGAAGAGCTCATTCCAATACTTCTCAAAGTATTCCATAAAATAGAAGAGGAGGGAACCCTCCCAAACTCATTCTATGAAGCCTATATCACCCTGATACCTAAACCAGACAGAGACAGATGGAGGAAAGAAAATTTCAGACCAATATACTTAATGAACATCAATGCAAAAATTCTCAACAAAATTTTAGCAAATCACATACAAAAATATATTAAAAAGATAGTGCACCACGATCAAGTGGTATTTATCCAAGGGATGCAAGGTTGGTTCAACATTCGGAAATCAATAAATGTCATTCACCATATCAACAGACTTAAAGTTAAGAATCACATGATTATTTCAATAGATGCAGAAAAAGCATTTGATAAAATACAGCATCCCTTCATGCTCAAAACACTAGAAAAAATTGGGGTAGTGGGATCATTCCTTAATATTGTGAAGGCCATCTACACTAAGCCCATGGCCAATATCATTCTAAATGGTGAAACACTGAAAGCATTCCCCCTAAAAACTGGAACAAGGCAGGGATGCCTTCTTTCACCACTTCTATTCAACATCGTTCTTGAGACTCTAGCCAAAGTAATTAGACAAACCAAAGAAATTAAAGGGATACGAATTGGAAAAGAGGAACTCAAACTATCCCTGTTCACTCATGACATGATTATATATTTAGAGGAACCTGGAAATTCCACCAGAAAACTTTAAGAACTCATAAGTGAATTCAGTAAAGTAGCAAGTTACAAGATCAATGCTCATAAATTCAATGCATTTCTATACGTAAGTGATGAATCTTCAGAAAGAGAAATTAGGTAAACTACCCCATTCACAATAGCATCAAAAAAAAAATAAAATACTTGGGAATCAATCTCACAAAGAGGTGAAAGACCTCTACAATGAGAACTACAGAACACTAAAGAAAGAAATTAAGGAAAACCTTAGAAGATGGAAAGATCTTCCATGTTCATGGATAGGAAGAATTAATATTGTCAAAATGGCCATACTACCGAAAGTGCTATATAGATTCAATGCAATTTCAATTAAAATCCTAAAGATGTACCTTACAGAAATAGAGCAAGCAATTATGAAATTCATCTGGAAGAATAAGAAACCCAGAATAGCTAAAGCAATCCTCAGTAGAAAGAGCGATGCACGGGGCATCGCAATACCAGATCTTCAACTCTATTACAAAGCAATGGTAACAAAAACGGCATGGTATTGGTACCAAAATAGACAGGTAGATCAATGGTACAGAATAGAGGACACAGACACAAGCCCAAATAAATACAATTTTCTCATACTATCAAAGGGGCCAAAAATATGCAATGGAGAAAAGATAGCCTCTTCAACAAATGGTGCTGGGAAAAGTGGAAAGCCATATGCGACAGAATGAAATTAAACCCCTATCTCTCACCCTGCACAAAACTCAACTCACAATGGATCAAGGACCTTGGAATCAGACCAGAGACCCTGCATCTTATAGAAGAAAAATTAGGTCCAAACCTTCAACTTGTTGGCTTAGGAGCAGACTTCCTTAACAGGACTCCCATAGCTCAAGAAATAAAAGCAAGAATCAACAACTGGGATAGATTCAAACTAAAAAGCTTTCTCTCAGCAAAGGAAACTATCAGTAATGTGAAAAGAGAGAGCCTACAGAGTGTGAGAATATCTTTGCCATTTATACTTCAGATAGAGCTCTAATATACCGAATCTATAAAGAACTCAAAAAAAAAACTCTATACCAAGAATACAAATAATCCAATCAACAAATGGGCTAAGGTAATGAACAGACACTTCACAGAAGAAGATGTACAAGCAATCAACAAACATATGGAAAAATGTTCAACATCTCTAGTAATAAGAGAAATGCAAGTCAAAACTACCCTAAGATTTCATCTCACCCCAATTAGAATGGCGATTATCAAGAACATAAGTAACAACAGGTGTTGGCGAGGATGTGGGGAAAAAGGTACACTCATACATTGCTGGTGGGGTTGCAAATTAGTGCAGCCACTCTGGAAAGCAGTATGGAGATTCTTCAGAAAGCTTAGAATGGAACCACCATTTGACCCAACTCTTCTACTCCTTGGCCTATACCCAAAGGACTTAAAATCAGCATACTACAGAGATACAGCCACATCAATGTTCATAGCTGCTCAATTCACCATAGCCAGATTGTGGAACCAACCTAGATGCCCTTCTGTTGATGAATGGATAAAGAAACGGTGGCATATATATACAATGGAATATTACTCCACCATGAAGAATGATAAAATTATGGCATTTGCAGGCAAATGGATGAAATTGGAGGATATCATGCTAAGTGAGATAAGCCAATTTCAAAAAACTAAAGGACGAATGATCTCGCTGATATGCGGATGAGGACATATAATGGGGGGTAGGAGGCGTTAGCGTGAGGGCTAGGGTTAGGTTTAAGGTTAGTTATAAGGAGGGTGGTAAGAATGGAGGAAGGAAGGACTGTATAGAGGGAAAAGAGGGGTGGGAGGGGTGGGGGGGAAGGGAAAAAAATAACAGAATGAATCAAACAATATTGCCCTATGTAAATTTATGATTTTTAATAAAAAAATGGAAGAAAAAGTTGAATGAATGGATTGTAGAAATAATAAATATTTGTTTCATTGATAAAGTTAAAGTGGTAGCATTGAAATAGTTTTAAACCTATACTCTCTCCTCAATCTCTTGCTTTCATACTATATGAATATAATAACATCCTTCTTAAAATTACTTTATCAAATATCTTTCTATTTCCAGTTATCATAACTATTTAGATGGTTGACTCTGACTACAATAATACAGTGGCGTTTTAGTGAGTTTTTTGCTGCTGTAACCAACAGATCTAACAAGAACAATTTTAGAGGATGAGAAGTTTGTTTGTTGCTCACAGTTTCTGAGCTCTCAATCTTAGACAGCCAACTCCATTGCTCTGAGTCCAAGGTGAGGCAGAACATCATGGAGGAAGGGTGTGGCTGAGGAAAGCATTTGGGAAATGGCACTAGGAAGGAGAGAGAGAGAGAGAGAGAGAGAGAGAGAGAGAGAGAGAGAGAGAGAGAGAGAGAGAGAGAGAGAGAGAGAGAGACGAAGAGACCCTTATCACAGCTAAACTATAAACCCCAAAGTCACATCTTTGGTGACCTACCTCCTCCAGCCACAGCCTACCTACCTATAGTTACCACCCAGTTAATCCCAATAGGGGATCAATGCACTGATTAAGATAATATAACCCAATTATTAAATAACCCAAATTAAATATTAAATAACCCAAATGTATTAATATTAAATAGCCCAAAATTTTTTAACCTCTAAACTTCAAATATTAAATAATCCATTTATTTAACCTCTAAACTTTCTTGCATTGTCTCACACATGAGCTCTTGGAGAACACTTCATATCTAAACCACAACAAGTCTAGATTTACATATGCTTTATGCTAGATTGAACCCATAAGGCCTCGCCTACTTACAAAATCATAAAGACAAGCCTCAAAGTGTTAGGACATATTCTGGGCTCCTTTCCTCCATCAGTCTCCATCCCTACATTTCTGTGATATGAGTACAGAAAAATAGCACTGTTGCAATTCTGTGTAAAATCACCCTTTGTCACCAAAGCATACAAGTGAGCTTTCTGGGATGCTGGAGAAGTTTTATGTCTTGATTATGTGATAGTTACACTGCTTCATACCTATATAAACATTTATTAGGTTGTGCACTGAAGAGAAATGTACCTGAATATGGGCATATTATACATCCATAAAAAGTTTAAAACAAAACAAAATTTTGCAATGTAGACACTTGATATTAGATCATATAGCACCAAAAACTGAGACACTGAATAAGATAAAGTCCAGAATTAGATTTCAAAATAGCCTTCCAAATGGGAGCATTGTTTAGAACACAAGGATGCTTATTTCAGATAGCTATCATACATTATAGTCATTAGCCAAAATGGATGTATTGATTGTTCTTTGTAGAATTAATTCCAGGGGTATTACTAAACCTTATAAGGCAACTCCTTTCCTGACTCAGTAGAATAACAGTATGTTTCTCACAACAGTCTTGGGAAAAAATACATCAGGGACAAGTGACTTTAGAGATATCTTTATTCCCATTTCCACTCATAGAACATTACTTCCAACACTGGTTCATTTCAAACTCAAAGAAATGTAGTTTTCTTAATAATAAGAATCAGTACTTCTGCTGATGTCGACCAATTTTGAAAAATAATCCATCTGGAAAAACTGCATTAGCTGTGAAAATGACATTTCAATATTTAGAGTGCAGTTGGTTTAAGAGGAAGATTCCCTCTGTGGCCACATGTAGGCTGTGCATTTTTCAAACAGTTCAGCCTTTCAAAACTTCTGAAATCCATTTAGTCTGGAAATTACTAGGGTCTAGTTCAATCAAAAAATAAGCCTGGGTTGCTAAAGGGTACAAAAGCCATCATAGGGGGAAAATCAATTTTGGAAAGCCTAACATGGCTCTTAGCATTGCAATCTGAAAGCTCTCTGTCCATGACAGGCAACAACTACTGTCAGAGGGCTTGCCCCAGACATCCCTCATGGACAGTCATGCTACCTGCTTGGCTATTCTCAAAGGTCCTTTATTTCAGCATGTTGGGACATGAATTTCTTTAGCTCCTTGTTTGCACACAATAGTCTGTCCAGTTTCCACTGAGGCTTTATTTTAGTACTTAGTATGGTATGGTGGGAACAGCTTTAGTCTAAAACCCATCTCTGACCCTTATCTCTGTGAGTCCTTGACCTAGAACTTAGTCTTCATTTTCGTCATTTGTGAAAAGGTCTGAAATCTTTTTCAGAATTTCTATGAATATCAACGATAAAGCAGTCTGCCACCTGGGAAAAATTCAGTAATTTTTATCTGTGGATACTATGACTAGGGGATGTCATAATTGATTGTGGGGAACTCTTAGTGTTGTTGATAAAAGTTCAACATGCAGTGAGTGCAAATTGTTTAGCTGGATGAACCACATTCAACAAAGGCCATGGAGTGCTAGGTACAAGTTACTATAGAAGTCATGAAAATAATTCAGACTCTGTCCCATAAGGAGCCCACAGTTGAGAAGATGAGACAGAAATAGTGACAACTACATCTCACATGATATCTGACACATAAAGAATTTTTTAAATGATTTCCTCTATTGGTTTTCTATTCTGTTTAATTTGTTTTTGCTCTAATCTTTATTATTTCCTTATTTCTTGCTTTGGGTTTCATTCATTCTTCGTTTTTGGGTTCTTAAGATGAAAGATCAGGTTAGTGATTTGATATCTTTCTTCTTTTTAAAATATAGGTACCAACAACAATATATTTTCCTCTTAGCACTACTTAGGTGGCATCCCATAATTTGGGTAGCTTGTATTTTTATTTTCATTCATCTCAGAGTATTTTTGGGGGTACTGGGGATTGAACTCAGGGTCTCTTGATCACTGAACCACATCCCCAGTCCTATTTGTATTTTATTTAGAAACGGAGTCTCACTGAATTGCTTAGTGCCTCACTTTTGCTGAGGCTGCTTTGAACTTGAGATCCTCCTGCCTCAGCCTCCTGAACCACTGGGATTAAAGGCATATGCCACCGCGCCCAGCTCATCTCAGAGTATTTTTTAATTTGATTTTTTTCTTTGATTCATTCCTTATTTAGGAGTGTGTTATTTAATTTTACATATTTGTGATTTCCCCATATTTCATTGTGTTATTAACATCTAATTTAATTCCTTTGTGGTTGTAACAAAAATTCCTATGATCTCAATTGGCTTAAATTTAATGATCCTGTTTTATGATCTAACATATGGTCAATTTAGGCAATGTAGCATGAACACTTGAAAAGGATCTGTTTTCTATTGTTGCTAGGTAAAGCATTTCATAGGTATCTTCTAGGTCTAGTTGTTGGATAGTGTTATTCATGTCTTCTATTTCCTTGCTGATCACCATCAGTTGTTCTATCCATTATTAAAAATGAGTCATTGAAGTTTCCAAATATTATTGTTGAATTGTCTGTTCTTTCAGTTCTGCCCAGTTTTTCTTCATGGAGCTCTATGGTTAGGTGCATATAGATTTACAATGGTTAATCCTCTTCATGCATTGGTCCTTTTATGATTATAAAGTATGTTTTTTTGTCTCTAATAACAATTTTTATATTAAAATTTTGTATTAAAATTTCTTCTGACCCAAAGACAGTTAGGTATTCTGGCTCTATTTTGATTATTGTTTTCATGATATTTATTTTTCTATCTTATTACTTTTAGCCTATATGTGTCTTTAAATTTCTAGTAGACACAATGTGGTTGTTTAATTGATTACGCCACAAGTCTCTGAGGCTCTGTTCTTTTTCTTCATTTCTTTTTGTTTCTTTTTCTCAGATTAGATAACAAAATTGTTTTGTGGTATTATGTGGTATTGTGACTTTGATCATAATTTCTTTTTAATTCTAGAAATTATCAAGAAAGCATAGATGACTTACCTTTGGAGACTCTACCCAAGTTTTTAAGTTCTTGTCTTAGTGATGTTTGTTTCCCAGTCATATCTTCTGAGACATCTTGTTAGAAAGGAAAATTAAAAATTACCAAGAACTCAGCTTTGTAAAGACCAACATGTTATCCCTTACTTTCAAGGAAAGATTTTGATAGGCTAGCGAGAAAATATTTGCCAAGTCTTGCCTCCATTTTTTCATATTTTTTTTATCTCTAGAAGGTGTATGTCCATCTCTGTACATCTTGATGGTTTCATTACTGCCTCTTCAAGTTTGCTAAGACAGTGGCTTATTGGTTTTCACTAGTCCTTGAATCCAATAGGCTGCTTATTCCCTCCTATATCTTACTAATCAGATTTCCAAACAAGGCTTGATCCTACCCTGTTCTCTTCAGCTGACTTCCTACAAACCTTCTTTCATTTTGGCACCAATCAATTACTGTTTCTATGTGTTCTGTTATTTTGTTATTCTTACTTGCTAGTACATTAGTGGACTATGAGATTTTGCCTACTCTCATTCAATATCCTTTGAATTTTTTTTCAAGAAACATTTTCCCCAGATGACTGTATTTACATCAGTCTGATGACAAATATCTCCAGCAGAGATGACCTGAAAAGGTCCTGTCTTTGTAACAACCAATTGTGTGAAGCATTCAAACACTGTGCTTGCAATTATTGAGCAGTTTCAACATATAATTGCATGGTTATTTTGTCCCGAAAATGCCATGGGTGGATAGTAATCAAAGGAAATACTAGAAAGGAAGACACAGGGTTACGAGTTGAGAGAAAAAGCAAAAGAAGTACTCAAAGAACTGTATAAGAAACACACAAATCAATTTTCTACTAGAAAATGTAGTGAAAATGAAAATGCTGAAAAAATATAAGGAAATAGAAAGACTAGTATGTTTTAATGCAACACAGACACACACAGTTCACACCCAGAGATCATCTATATAATTAATAAATACACACATGCACACATACAAAGATCATTCATATCTATATCCATATCAATAGAGAGAGATCATCTACATACAGTATATAGTTAATCTCTAATATTTAAAGGGTATCTCTCCTATCTTTTCTGTCCCCAAATAGATATCTCACTAAGTAAGGTCTTTCATAATAAAATTTCCCTCATAATGGGGACAAAGCCCTACTGACATTTTGAAAGTTCTTTTCTCCAAAATCTTTAAACCAATGGCAAATACCTTGTTTTTTGTAAGTCTTGGGCAATGGATGGCCTAGTAAAAGTCACTTCTCTCATAAATGTAGGTATTTCTACTGCATAAAGCTTTAGGAAAAGCTATTTTCTTCAGGATACATAAAGATAGATCTGAATCATGTGCTCACAATCTTATAATGCCAGCAATGCCAGAATGTGACTATAAAAGGTTACCATTTAGTTCTCTCCAATTACAGCTCTTAAAGTTTATGGATCATTCCATTCAAATTTGATACTATCTGTATGTCTCAAAAATGCATATCTGGGTATTTTCCAGCTAAACATTTACAGGAGGATCATGTAGACACTCCCAGGCATTTCACTATTTTAGCAGTCATTATGTAGTAGAGTCTGGCAAAGTCCTATAAAATTGTTTGGGACTTTCCCTACCTTTTATTTCAGAGATCAGAAGAATTTTAGACTGATTTCCATGGGTTGAACATTATGCTACTTTTTAAATTAAACTTTATTTTGAGATGATTATCGATTTATATACAATTCTAAGTAATAATTCAGAAAGAATCGATGTTCCCTTTGTCCACTTTTCCCCAATGATAAGATCTTGCCAAGCCTGTATATTGATATTGGAACAGTGAAGAAAAGGGTACTATCTATCACCATAAATATCCTTTGCATTGCTCTTTTATGGCCACATTCACCCTCCTCCAACTTTCTCTTCTACTTTTATGCTTACAAAATCTTATTTATTCATTCATTCACCTGTTTATTTAACAAATATCTCCTGAATCCCTCACGTGCCAAATGCTGAAGATACAGTGAATGTAAACATCAGATATGATTGAGATGCACGATTTAGTGTGTGAGGCAGATACTAACCAAGGAAGTACTCAAATAAATATAAAATTTCAAATATGACAAAGGCCACAATCAAACAGTAAGAATGGTATAAGCCATAGTAACATTGAGGTTTAATGGGGACCAAGTCACGTCCCCAGAGAAAGCAAAGACAGAGCTGTGTGTTAGCCTTCTAACAATGTGGCAAAATAACAAAGGAATCCACTTATAAGGAAGACAGGTTTACTTTGCCTAGTGAGTTCAGCCCATGCTCAGTTGGAGTACTGCTTTTGGGTCTGTGGCAAGATAGGACATCATGGCAGGGAGCAGGGGGTGAAGCAAAGCTGATCACATCATGGCAGTCAGAAAGCAAAAAGAGACAGACAGGAAGGGGCTGGGGTCCTGATATCTCTTTCAAGGCATGCCTCCAATGTCCTAATTTCCTTCCACGAGGCCCCACCTGCTAAAGGTTCTATTACCTCCTAACAGAACCCTGGAGAGGGTTTAACACATGGGCCTTTGAGGGATATTCCAAATCCAACCATAGGAAGTTGATATTTGAGGGGCAATTTGGAGTAATTAGGTGCAAAGGTTGTGTGGAGTCTTCCAGGCAGAGCGTGCAGATGCAGTGTCCTACAGGGAAGAGGGGCTAGACAGCTACTGCAGCAGCCTCTGCAATAGTTTCCCATCTTCAGTTACTTCTCTCACCCTGCTCTCTACTTTCAATTTTGTGAAATTTAATATTTTAATTTCCAGTGAAGCTTGACTTATTGATCTTTTACATTTCATTTGTTACTTTTCCTACTACAATGTCATGGAGAAATTCTCTCATATTTGTCTCCTAAAGCTTTGATTCACATTTGTTTCTACAACCAGCTTAAATTAATGATTTTCTGCAATGTAGTGATCAAGTTTCTTTTTCTGTATATATATTGGCACTTGACTCAATACCAAAAATCCATGGTATCTGGAAGTAAATTTTGTTCTTTTCTTTCAAGATTATTTTGGTTATTTTTGATACTTTGGATTATCATATGAATTGTAGAATAAACTCAGTATTTCTGTAAATAAAAATGCTGTTGGGATATTGGTTATAGTGACATTGAGTCTATAAATGAATTTCATAAAAACTAATGTCTTTATAATTAAGTCTTCTATTTCATGGACATAGACTATCCTTTTATTTAGTTGCTCTTTAATTCTAAATAGCATTTTGTGGATTTCTGTAGAGTTCATATGCATCTATTGTGATGTATTCTTAGGTATTTGCTATCCTGGATGCCAGTCCAAATAGAAAATATGTTTATATCATAAATTATATTTAAACTACTCCCAGTAAATAAGAATACAATTGATGATTTTGTCTGTATTGACCTTGTATTCAACAACTTATTAGCTTGCTTACTAATTTTGTTTATGTATCTGTGTACTCTTTTTAATTCTTATAACTTTTATATGGTTTCTTACTGTCTTACTGAATAAAGCCTGCAGTTCAATGTTGAATAGAAGTGGTGGCATTAAACATCTTGTCCATTAAGGGAAAGCTTTAAGCCATTCCCAACTAAGTCTGTTTTCTGTGGGTTTTGTAGTTCCCATATATCTAATTTAAATTGTTCCTTTAAATTTCTAGTTTACTAAGAATTGTTTCAAAATCATGATTTTTTTTACTTTTGTTAAGTTCTCAAATATATATCTAGAGATGGTCATATGAATGTATTATTTATTTTCTTTGTATTGCTAGTTGCATTGATTTTCAAATGTTAAATTAAGCTAGCACGCATATGACTGTATCACAATTAGCCATGATGTATTACCTTGTTTTATATATTGCTGGGCTAAAGTTACCAATGTTTTATTCAAGACTTTTGTCTCAGTGTGGTATTGGCCCAAGAAATCTCATTTTCCTTAATGTTCTTATTTGCCTTGGCTATCAAGGTGCCTCTTTTATGAGCTAAAGCTGCTCCTTCTTTTTATGTTCTCTGATTTTGTCAAAATATAACATTATTTTTCCTGTAAACATTTGGTAGAAATCATTAATGAAGCCATTGGTCTTTGAGGTTTTGTTTGAGAGAAGGTTTTGAGTTATGGATCAATTTCTTCAATAGCTATAAGAATATTAGATTCTCCACCTCTTTTTGGTTCTGACTTTTTATCAAGTTTTTCAAGAAATTGTCCAATTCATCTAAATTTTCCTTTTTTTAGTGTAGATTTTTCATAATTTTAAAGTATTTGCAACTATGAACTTATCTTTTTTGATTGCTGACATATAATTGCGTGCCTATATTCTTACACTCAATATTATATTTGTCTGATTTATTTATGTTGCTGCATGTAGGGTCAGTTCACTATTTTTCATCCTGAATGGTATTTTACTATATGAATATATGTCAACTTATTTAACCACTCTATACTTGATGGATAATGGATATTTGAGTTATTTGTAGTTTGGAGATTTTATGAATGTTACTTTTCTGAGCAGTCTCACATACCTATATAGGCCCTGGGACTCAGGAGGGAATAAGCTTAAGAATGGAATTATTATTTATTAGGAACGCATATGCTCAATTTTAATAGATTATGACAAATAGTATTAAAGATGTTTTTTACCAATAGCAATTTGAAAGAGTTTCAGTTCCTTCACATCCTTGCTAATATTTGATATTGGAAATGTTTTCTAATTTTACTATTATGGTGGATAGGTTGTGTTAGCTGATTGTGATTTCTACCTATATAAGTAACTTCTGACCTTCCTGGAAAGGATTCTAGGGCTATTAGTGTTGTATTGATGTACAAGCCAGTTAAAGACTAAATGTTACAATACTGTGTTTTTTGCTCTGTGAAAAATAGCATATTTATTTATTTATTTATTTATTAAAATTTTTCTTTTAATAATATTTTATGACTTTTCAGGTTAGAAGTAATAAATATCACTTTTACCTTTGACAGGGTAGTTGATATTTCTAATGTTATTGTACCTGGTATATGTTTTAAATTGTCAATTTCTTACTGTCCTGAGTTATTAAATATAATCCTTATATTATAAAATATAATATATGCAATCTTGCTGCATTTATGATTCTAAAAGATTATCATGTTACACAATATGTCATCTCCAAATAATGACATTTGTTCTTCCTTTCCAATCCTTACACTTCAAATTTCCTATCCTTGCTTTATTGCACCATAGAGGACCTTCAATACAGTACTGAATTGAACTAGTGGCAGCGGACATCCCAGTCACCAAGGGAAAATGTAGTATTTTACCATCAACATTTTACCATCAAGTGAATGTTCTTAGGAGGTTTCTTGTAGTTAACCTCTACTTGTATATGGAGACTTTCTTATATTCCAAGTTTCCTAAGTATTCTTTGAGATCAAGAAAGAAAATTTAAGTTCCTCTCTGCGTAAAATATTTCTTCACTATATGATCCTTTCTCTGTTCCTGTGTCCACTTTGATCTGGCTAGTTGATCCTGTCCTTTCAAGCTTCAACACGAACACCACTTCTTCATGGAGGCCTTTACAGACTTCTTTACTAGGTTCATGGACCCTCTGCTATATTCAAGCCTTCACCACACTTTGTTTTTAATTGGTTGTCTATCACCTTCACCACTCTATAAGCTCCCAGAATATAATTTTCATGTTTCTTATTCACAAATCTGCCCTTAGGGCCCCAAACACAGCTTGACCTAATACAGAGTATTGACCTAATAAATAACTATGGAAAGAATGATGGAAGGAAAGAAAGGGAGAAGGGGTCATGCAGAAAGCTGCATTTATCATGAAGTTGTCTCTCCTCTTTATTCAAGAATCCCTGATTTTCTTTGATCTAGATAAAGTAAATTTTTCCTCTTTGAACAACTAAAAGCTGATAGCTAAAAGTCCTAGAGTGAACTATTAGCTATTCAGTTTTGCAGTAGGGAAGGTACAGGCAACAATTATTCCCCAAACTTTCAGTAGTATCTAACATAGCATTGAGCACAGAAACAAATTATGAAAGAGTAGAAAAAGTGCCTTTCGTAAAGGGATTAACTGAGTGCTAACCGAAGGCAGGTAGGGTTTGACTGGAGGAAATGGACATTGAGGGTATGCCTTCAGAAATATATTTCGTCTTTGGTGAGTGGAATCTCTCTCTTTCTCTGTCTCTCTCTCTGCTTTGTGGTGCCCATGTCTGAATCTTTTATGCTTAATAGAGTCTCTACAAATTTGCAAGATAATAACAGAATCCTAGAACAGGGACACAGGGAGCAGAAGAAAGCAAAACCTGTTTAAAAGTAATTACCAATTTCTATGGAGGGTCTATTCGTGAGATGAAGCCATCATCCATTGAATATGTCCCTGGCTCTCCTACAAGAGAACTTCCAGTGGAAAGAACTCTGCTGTTTAATTGAGATGTTCTCTTGCACAGTCTATGTTTCAACTTGGACTTAATGGGGAGATTTAATATGTTAAGAAATATTAAATGCCTTAATAATCAGAGTGGTTTTGACCTTGTGACCTCCTAAGTCTATGTCCTAGAGAAGAACACATAAATAGAAAAGATTTACGTGTAACTTTATCATTCCATTATTATTTGTGGAAGCAAAAAGTAAGACATTACCTAAAATGTCACATCATAGGTCATAAATTAAATGAATTATGGAATATGCATATGACATGATGTCATTATAGCATTTTATAATCATATTTTCAAAGATTTCATAGTAAGGTAGAAAAATGTTCTTGATATAAGGTTACACAAAACCAAACAGCCAATAACCAAAACATCAGATAAAGATCTATATACATCTATTAATTACATTAATATTAAAGACAAAGAAAATAGATCCAACAGTGTCATTTCCAGGTTGTGGAGTCTCAGGAAAAAAAAAACATTTCTTATTTAGACTTTTCTGTATATGTCCATTTTTTTAATTTTATGTTCAGAAAAATCCATAAATCATTATATTTTTTTTAAAAAGCCAACATTGTGATAGAATGAGTCATAATATGAGCTTTAGCCTGATATTCGACTTAGTTGATTTGTGATTTAGAGTAGTCAATTAACTTCTAAGACTTTCAGTTTCCTCACTCATACTTTGGCGATGTTGCCCTCATTCTCTCATGGAGTTGGAAATAAAAAGAAAGATTATAAGTAAAATGCTCCTTCATTTGACAAAAATGTAAAGCCTCGCAGCAACATCAGTGACAATATCTGCTATGTGCCATATGGCGCACAGATTAGCAATTTTCTAAGAGTCTTGGTCTCTGATTCCTTGCCAACTAAGATGAAAAAATGGGGGAAACTCAGAAATAAAGTTGGTAAATAAAGACTGTATGGATGTAGTCATTTCAAGACTGACTCATTCCTTTTCAGTGGACAATAATGATCTCTAGTCCTTCAGTGTGTTCTTGAACATAATCTCCAATGTCAAGGCTCTGATGTATGATTTACTTAATGTGTATTTTATTTTTAAGCATCTCCTTAGTAAAGTCTCAAGATTCTCAAAGGGTAGGGATTCCCCTCCCTCCTTCCATTCCTCCCTTTCTTTCTTCCTTTCTTCCATTTGACAGCTCAAATATATTTCCAGCTGAATATAAAACTTTCAGTTATGTTCCACACATCCCATTTAATGGGCATAGATACCTGAAGGGAAGGGGTTTGGAGAATTCCACTGTAGATATTTAGAAGCCATAATGATTCCCTATCTGCTATTACCTTTTCTTAGTGAAAAGACTGTGGCAGTCCTCTTTTGTGAGGACGGTATCTACTACTGTATCTATTACTACTTGCAATAAAGCCAATCTAGTTACTGTTATAAAATAGATTCCTTTCACATCTGAAATTTGTAAGCATGGTTAGAAACAAGTGCATCCCAGACAACCTGTGCTCATCTGCAATAGGTAGCTCTGAGCCCACAGGCTTAAACTTGAGAAAGAGTAAAGCTTCCATTCTAATCTCAAACAAGACTATAATTAATTAAATCAGCCTCTCAAAATAAATGGAATTCCTCATAAGAACAGTGTAGGGAACAAGCATAGGACTTAAGGTCTTTTATAGCTGGGACCCTAAGAAAGTGACTGACTTTTCTCTGAAAACAGGAGATGACACACTTTAAAAGTTTGTCATGTGGATAAAGGAAAGAATAAATGTGAAAGCACTTTGTTAATTCACAAACACTAATCAAATAATGAGAGGCTGGATAGGGACAGGGAAAGATGATTATTTTAAAATCAGAAGACATTATGCCTAATTAGTCTTTTATAAAATAATGAATTTAGAGGTTCCTGCTGTGCTGGATGGAAAATGGTCAAATTCTTTTCAGTTTCTCACTATCAGCAATGCGAAGAAAGAGCCTACAGAGTGGGAGAAAATCTTTGCCAATCATACTTCAGATAGAGCACTAATCTCCAGAATCTATAAAGAACTCAAAAAACTCTACACCAAGAATACAAATAATCCAATCGACAAATGGGCTAAGGAAATGAATAGACACTTCACAGAAGAAGATCTACAAGCAATCAACAAACATATGGAAAAATGTTCAACATCTCTAGTAATAAGAGAAATGCAAATAAAAACCACCCTAAGATTCCATCTCACCCCAATTAGAATGGTGATTATCAAGAATACAAGCAACAACAGGTGTTGGCGAGGATGTGGGGATAAAGGTACACTCATACATTGCTGGTGGGGTTGCAAATTAGTGCAGCCACTCTGGAAAGCAGTGTGGAGATTCCTTAGAAAATTTGGAATGGACCCACCATTTGACCCATCTATCCCACTCCTTGGCCTATACCCAAACGACTTAAAATCAGCATACTACAGAGATACAGCCACATCAATGTTCATAGCTGCTCAATTCACCATAGCCAGACTGTGGAACCAACGTAGATGCCCTTCTGTTGATGAATGGATAAAGAAACTGTGGTATATATATATATATATATATATATAATGGAATATTATTCAGCCATAAAGAATGATAAAATTATGGCATTTGCAGGCAAATGGATGAAATTGGAGAATATCATGCTAAGTGAGATAAGCCAATCTCAAAAAACCAAAGGACGAATGATATCGCTAATAAGTGGATGATGACGACACATAATAGGGGGAGGGAGTGGTTAGTGTTAGGGTTAGAGTTAGGGTTAGGGAGGGGGGCAAGAATGAAGGAAGGAAGGACTGTATAGAGGGAAAAGAGGGGTGGGAGGGGTGGGGGGAAGGGGGAAAAAAAACAGAATGAATCAAACAACATTACCCTATGTAAATTTATGATTACACAAATGGTATGCCTTTACGCCATGTACAGAGAAACAACATGTATCCTATTTGTTTACAATAAAAAAAAAGAGGTGGTGTGTATTTCTTAAGTCTGGATTGGTCTTGTATGACTTGCTTTTACTCACAGAATAGTGCAGAAGTGACAATGTGGGAATTTTAATTTTTTTATTGGTGCATTACAATACATAATACTTGGATTCATTATGCTATTTTGTACATGTGCATGCAACAATTTGATCGATCACATTCCCCAGAACCTTCCTTTTCCATCCCTTCTTCTCTCACTGATTTACTTGCTCTACAACTGATCTCCCTTCTATTATTAGTAGTATTTTAATTATTACATTCATCTACCAAATTATGCTATCTCTTTATATGAATCCATAATGAATCCCAACAAGGTAGGAATTCTGAGACTAGATCTCAAATGCTCTGACAACTCCCATTTTTTTCAAAACTGGTGTTCATGGGAAGAAGGCTGAAAGGTCTCCTGCAGGACGAGAGACCTCGAGGAAAAAGACCAGTATTATTGTTTGGATATGAGGTGTCCCCCAAAAGCTCATGTGGGAGACAATGCAAGAAGGTTTAGAGGAGACATGTTTAGGTTATGAGAGGCTTAACCCAATCCATAATTTGATCACTTGGGATTGAATGGTAATTGAAGGAAGGGGGAATGTGACTAGAGAAGATGGGGAATATATTTTTATTTGGCAAGTGGACATGTCTCTCTCTACTTCCTGATCATCATGTGAGCTGCTTCCCTCTGCCACACTCTTCTGCCATGATGTTCAGCTTCACCTTGAGTCCCAAGTCTGCTGTCTATGAATTGATACCTCTGAAACTGTGAGCCCCCAAATAAACTTTTCTTCCTCTAACACTGTGCTGGTCATTCTTTTAGTTGCATCTGTGAAAGAGTTTACTAAGACAGCCAGCTTCTCAGACACCAAAGGTGATTCCACTGAAGTCTTAAAGCACACCAAGTAGAGCAGAAACAAGCTGCTCCAAGTGAATCTCATACTAATTTCTGACCCTATGGATCATAAACAAACAAAGATCATTATTTAAAACTTCTAGATTTTAGGATGACTTCTTATATAACCAAAGCTAACCAATACATTTTTCATGCCTCCTCTCTGACAAGAAGAGGCTCTGATGTGTACCTCTGAGCAAGAACAACCTGGTTAGAATTCAGGGATTTTCTGCTAAGTGATGTTGAGATGATTTGTGTCCCCACTTGTGACCTGGGCTCAGAATTTCCACACTATCACCCCTGCCTCATTCTGTGAGTCAGTTCATGGGTGGCAGAATAAGGGGACCAAGAAAATCAAGTAAAATTTAAAAGAAAGAAGTAAACTTTGTTTTTCACCATAGTAAAATCCCTCATGCCTGAGTCCAGTTCTGACTACCTAATCATTATAGAATACCAGAGAATACTCATTTCACAGGAGAAAGGATGGCTGCCATTGAGTTCGTTCAGACACTGGGATCTATACATGTTTCCACAAGCCAGGTCCTCTTCACCTGTTTTCAGAGTTTTGACCAGCTTGATATTCTCGTTTCTAAACCAATTGAAAATTAGAAGAGGAATGAAAGGTGCAAACACCACATTTGTTGGTAAGAAATGAGAGATGACTATTGAAAACCGAGGAGATTTGCAGGGGGCTCTACAAAGCACCCAGGGTCTCAAGCACAGGAATTGGTACAGAATCAAACATCTCCACATGTCATGAGAAATCAGTGTTGAGCACAACATTACATGATGGTTTGATGCAGAAATTTAAAACATATCAGAAATTTTATAAAAGTTTTCCAACCCAGAAGCATAATCAGTTAGGATGCTTAGTTTGGTGAGCATTCCGTGATCTGGTCAGCTCAGCCCAAGCTGCTTCAGAGACCTCAAACCCAGCCAGACTGCGCCTCAAACTACAAGCAGCTGGTCCCTGGCTTATTTGCTAATGGAAGTCTTCCATTGCTGACTATTTCTCTTTGGAATGACCTCAAGGAATGGAAGCAGTGTTTGTGGGAAGGCCAAAGGCAAACACCTCCTTTCAGATGCCCATTACTTTGGCCATGGTCTGTATTTGGGTTCTTTGGCTGAACCCTATAGAATCACAGTTTGGTGAATGCACTTCAGCAGAAAGAGGATTTTCCGAAAGGCTATGGGGATGCAAGATCAAAGTGAAGGCTGGAGGGCTTGGCTTGGAATATGCAAATGCCAAATGGGAGGACGTGTGCCTTGGATTTACCCTACACCCGACTGCACACTATGGGATGTGATAATTCCCCCAGAGGAAGTGGGGACACTCTAGGACTGGATTATGAGTTGGAAGAGGGTGTGCAGGGGATTTCAGAAAAAGCCCCACATATTCATGATGCATATTTGGATTCCCAGTGTATCCATCTTGGAATCTTAGAGGGTCCTGGCAGTGCCCACCTACTTCCAGGACTGGAAATGGTGGATGCAACCAATCTCCACCTGCTCCATCTGCCATGCTGTCGAGTTCACATTGCCACTCAACAGCACGCCTGAAGCCCTGTAATTTCTCTGTGACTCTGATAATTGAATTCAGGGCAGGTTTTTTTTTTTTTTTTTTTTCTTTTTTCCTGTCTTGTTCTCATCTCTCCAGTTGTCTCTCCCTCACCTAAAGGAGGTGGTCTGATCCGACACTGCATGGCAGTGGTAAGGGGTCAGTCACACAGTCATCCAATTCTAACAAAAGAAAAGACCTTTATTGCTTCATTTTGTCTTATAACGAATCCTGACACTGAGACAGAGTGGGCCAACAGCCAGCGTGTCTCGAGTTAGGTTTCTCACAACTGCCAAGAGTGCCAGTCCTCCCTTGTGGAAACTCAGTCTTAGCAAAAGGGAAGAGAATCACATTCCATGCATGTGAGCTTCCCTGGGGTGGCCCAGGAGAGGGGAGCCATCCACAGTGAATTCTGTCCTACTAGTGGTCCCAGCAAGGGATCCCTGATCACATTAGCACAGCTGGAAGCATGCCTTCAGTCAGTGTGGCCCACTTTAACCCCAGGAGCAGTTTTGGAATGGAGGGAAACATCTGGAACTGCAGCTGGATAGGCAGAAGAACACCTCAGACGAAGCAAAGGTTTGGTTGGATTACACAGTGCAATTATGCATACTTACAGTTTTACAGAGCTCAAAACAAATCCCTCTGTTATTGACCTAGTATTTGGGGCTTAACAGACTTTAATGAAGCTTCCCATTTCCTCTGCCAGATGGTCCTTCTCTCTACCCCAGACTGATTGATTCCTCACTTACTCCTCATACTGCTATTCCTCAGTGGCACCAATAGACACAGACTTCTCTATGTTTTATTCAGGTCGAGCTATTCAAATAAATGGATATACCTTATGGTTTGTATTTGAACAAAAATACTAAGATTATATCTGCAAACATGATCTTATTCTGGCTTTGGTTTCTATTCTTTGGAGCTTCACTCCAAAAAGAATTTGAAGAAGCTTAAATGTTAAGGTAGAGTGTGACCGTATAAGGTTTTCATTTAGCAAATATTCATTGTACACATAGTATGTGAGAGACAATGGGAAAGCTGTGAAGGATTTGAACTAGGAACCACAGCTATTTACTCAACTGAAGAGATCACAGTGTAATGTAAAAAATAATAAGCAGAAACTAACCTCCAACTACTGTTACGTGCTTGATGTACCCCAGACATTCTGCTGAGTGGTTTGCCCTACATACAGCAAAGCAGTGGGGTGCTCTAAAAACAACCATGAGAGAGGAAATTCAGTCCCCACATTTTACAGATGAGGAAACCAGTCTGTGAAGAGGGACCCCTTATTAGCAAATGAGAGACAGGATTTGGTTTCAGGCCTGAAATCCTGACCATAACAACTTCCAGTCTTCCACAAGTAGCCGCAACGAATACAGGAAATAAAGGAAATAATAATTAAAAGACCAGGGTGGGTGAGTGAGGGAAGGAACTCTCCATACAGGAACAATCAAAGCTGTCTTCAAGAAAGAAAAAAGTTTGGCTTCATTCTTGGAGGATGAGTTAGATGTCAAAGGGTAGCTATGAAAGAGTAATCTAGTATAAGGTACACAGGAATGGAGACATGACAGCATGGGGCCTGTGGCAGACAGCAAGTCATGTATGAGGGGAGTAGGGGGAGATGGCTAGAAGGGGAAGTTGAGAGGAGGCTTCGGAAGTGCTAAGTGTGTCTGACAAGGTAGAAGCCTCCTGAAGGCAACAGGGATTTTCAGGTGTGAAGTACCATGCCCTGAGCCACACAGAGGGGACTGACCTAGCAGTCCAAGGCAGCCAGGCTATCATGACCAATTAGGAAAGCAGCAATAAGAGTCCTGGCCAATGGGTATACGGACAGCATGGGAGGAACTTAGAGAGCAGGAAGTGATAGCAATGGGTCTGAGCATGAGGGGCTGGAAAGAGAGGAGTCCAAGGTGACTGGAGTCTGGGATGCCATTCATCAAGAGGTGGGGAAGAGGATGACGAATCAGGTCAGGGCCAACAGGAGGCGTCAGGGAGGCATTCTTCCTGCCCTTGGATGCAGGGATGGTCAAGACCTGGAAGGGCCATAAGGGATTCATTCCAGGGAGGAGATGGGTAAGTGGGGAGTGGCATGGGATACCCAGAGAAACTTCTGTCCTGAAGTTCAATAATCTGTCCACAATCCTGAAATGCAGAGTTCTGGAAAGGAGGCTACTTATTTATCTACTTGTTTGTAGTGTCAGGCAAACTTCATGTACCATGAAACTTGACAGGAGCTTTATCATCTCTACTTCTTCTACTTTCAGTAGAAATTTATGCATTTTGGTACAAAAATATTCCTATGTTTGACTGTGGTATGTTGTCTGAAACTCCATTGCAGAAGTCTCATTATATAAGAGATGCTTTCTTACCTTTCCAAAGTACCCCAGATTCTGAATTCCAAATCACACCTGGTTGCAAGCATTCTAGGTAAGAAATTTTGGGAACTACACTTGCTTTCTGAAAACAGCAAACTGTGCAATAATCCTAATAGCTGATAATTACTGAGTATATGCTGTATGCCCACCATGCTATTTAAGTATTATAATTTTCACAAAAATCCTATAAAATGGGAACTAGGATTACTTTTGTTTTGCAGAGGAAGGATGCAAGGGTCAAGCAGGTTAGAGATGATGGGGCTGGTACATATCCAAGGCAGGTTGACTGAGGTTGTTTTCTTTACCACTGAGACATGTCACTTTCAAATTGATGTATAAAGCTATCTTGAAATCGAATCAATCCTTGTGTTAGATTAGCGAAGAGCAGGGAACAAATACCTTTACCACCTTCCCACTAATGATGTAAGGACAGAGTTCACCTAGATTATTCTCTCATTTACACTGACAAAGCAGAGCAGAACACATGAAAGCACAACCCAGGAAATCTCTTTTTGTGTGGGCCCTGTGGTCTAGTCTACATACAGAGTTTTCCTTGCCAGGTAAACAGGCCTGAGGATTTTTCCAAGATATGTGACCACATTGAGGCAGCAAAGCAGAGTTAATGAAAGCATAGGCTAAGGGGTCAAACTAGATAATTCTTGTAATTTTTGGCAGAGTGTAGGCTGATAATGAATCCTCAACAAACACTGTTGGTATTTGGCAAGACTCCCACAGGTTTCGAACTCCTGGTGGAAATATCTGATGACTAGTAAGTCTTGTGCATTTTTCTGAAAGCAGGCTTACCATTTGCCAAGTGTCATCCTGTTCTCCTTCAGCTTTTTGAGGTTTGGGGGTGTCAGTCTGATTGAAGAATCCTTCTGGATTCTGTAGTCACAGATTGGCTGATGGGTCTGTGAATAGTATGTCTCTGGCTCGGAAGGATACATCAGTTTGACTTTTTGCCATGGCGTTTTCTTTTTCTGTGTAATTGATCGAACATGTGTCTATATCCACATTGGCATTTTGAGTGCATCCCTGAGAGTCAGGTCAAAATGGCTCTGCCTGGAGTATTAGGACTAAGTCTGATGTGTTGGTTCCCATTTTAAGAAGATTCTTACATAAATAGAGTCTGGACATGGGACTAGAGTTCTATTTCGACTCCATCTTATCCTTAAGACACATTTTAAATTGAAAAGGGTGACTGGGTTTTGTCCAAATTTTGTTAAGTGATGATGAGTTTGCTACACGATTTACACATTCAGTAAGTGTCCAATGTCACCTGATGTGACTGATGACCATAAAAGAGGACGGATCCAATGTTGTGTGCTCTGCAACCCTGGGTTACCATGGAAATGTGTTTCTGGGGACAGTGGTTTGTAAAATGTTAAGTGATGCTTGTCTTCTTTGATCAGAATAGGTTGTTCTAGTTCAAGGAAAATTTATAGTCTCTGAGTCTGTTTTCCTTGTGTGTCTCTTATCTTCCAGACAGCAGTGTGACTACTTAGTTGTGATGCTTGCCTCAATTCTGACATAGAGAAGGAAAATGGAAGAATCCAGCAAACACTTAATGGACTGATTGGCAAAGTAAAAGTAGGGTTTATTCATGCAATGAAGTAGCTGATAATTGCCTTTATTATTCTAGGCTAGATTGAGGTCATTGTCTGATGAAATTGGACAATTTAGGAAATGGAAAAAACAAACACAACATTGAATCTGTTTAGACACAAATTCTATCTTTTATTTTACTTTCTTACCAACTTTCAGCTTTTAGCAAGAAGGGAGAAGAAGAGATAAAGGAGGCTCTGGTAAATAGAGAGACAGGTATTAAGGAAAAAAATCTTTGACACATTACGTGTTCATTTAAAATGGCAAGTGGTGGAGAACCAGATAAGTACGAAGGATTCTGAATCAATACAAATAGGAACTATTTTATTCCTGGAATGGAGCATAGTTCATGGCATTGCCATTTCATTGTCACAAGATGCCTGCCTAATCTAAGTCCCTCAGACTTCATAAATATCTACTATTGTTATTTAAAAATAAATAAAATGATGTCTGTGCATAACTCAGCTTTTCCTACTACCAGTAAGCCTCAGTCAACTAGAATTCGATCATTCACCACCTCTCTCCCCATCTTCATTGGTCATTTTGGTTAAAGTCATCCTAAGTACCACCATCTCTTATATAGCCTCCGTTCCATTTTTACTAAAATGTTCCCAGTTCTCCCTCAAAGGTACGAATTTTAAGAAAAACTTTGAGAATAAACCCCCAAGGACAGAGTTCATGACTGGTTCATTTCTGTGTCCCTTTTAGCACATAGTGGAACCCATATCACCTAGCCACTCTCTAATACCCAGGTTATTTGTTAGATAAATATTTATGGGAAGGTCAATGCACAGGTAGGTGCCTTCTCAGCATTTCGATAGTATGTCTTCTGACTGGATTTCTCTAGCACTTGTGTGATACCTAGTAAGTCAAGTATCCTCTCTGGTTCTCAGAACTGCTTTCTGCAGTGTGCATGGAGGTTAGACCACCCCCCAACTGTAGCAGATGGCCAAGAAGTCCTATTTCCTAAGTTCTGAGCTCTTCCGCCACCTCTCTTGTCATCAGAACTCTTTCAAAAAGCAAAGTCATAACCTGACTCAGTCTTAAGGAGGAAAAAAAAAGGAAATTATTTGCTCACGTATTTTAAAAGCCTGAAGAACAATGGTAAGAGAAGGATAACCTTGAATTCAAGTGCAAAAGACATGTCTCAAAGGCAGTCTCTTTCTGTCTTTGTCTCTATCTCTTCCTGTGTCTTTTATTCCTCTGATTTCTCAGTGTCCTCTCCAAGTAAAGGCAGAGATGGCCATGTGCAGTTCCAGATCTATATTTAGCAACTCTGGTAGACAGAGAAATTCTTTCTTGAAAGTTCCAACAAAAGTCCCAGGACTGACTCTCATTGGCCTGCAGAAGTCATCTGGTCTTGCTTGAAAATCACTGTCGCCAGAGTCATTTGGTCCTGTGCTGGTTCCTAAGGCTGTGGAGTTGGGCCCATTAGCACCTAAAGACTGAAGATGGGATGGGATGATCCTGAAAATAAAGAGCAGCACTGGCACAGTACAAAAGAAATCCTCCCTAATAGGATCCCTTGGGACACTACCAGAAAACGAATAGTGTCCTCTTGGGCCCCTTTGCCCCAGTCTCATTTGTTTTCCCCCACCCCCACCACCAGTGTTATGAAGCTGACTATACCTGGGACTATGACCTTCTCCTGTTAGTCCTTACAAAAGAGCCAAAATGCACTTGAAAGGTAGAATTTTCCTAAAGGGACTAAGACAAACAAAAATTTGAGCCTGTGTTTAATTCAGGAGGTCATTTTCCCTGAACAGCTGGAGTTTTTAGCGGATTATGTGTGGTGCTCCCCACATTTCCCTTTAGTACAGGCCCTTATGCTCCCAGCCTTCAGGGGTACCACTGTCTTCCTGACAGCTCCCAATTGCGTTTCTGGGAATCCCCTTTGGTCCCATGGACTGCCTTCCCCCAGCTTAAGCAACCATCCAGCAGGGTTTACATTCACTGAGTTACAAAAGCCCAATCTTCTGGCCCTGACTCAGGACACCCTGAAAGGCAACTCCAAACCTAGAACTCACTGTGGGGTTGACTGAGGACTTTATCACAACTATTTTCTGTTTAACTTCTTCCTTTAACCAATAGTTCCCCTGCATGCAAATCTTCAAGTCCCTTTCTGGGGAGCCAGCCTGCAACAGAAATTATGTAGCATCTGGAAACTCAAAGTCCTAGTAGGTACCCACTATGGAAACTGGATAGTTTTGCAGGTTAAAAACTCAAGTGTTGAAATCAGACAACCCTTATTTCATTTTCTACTGACTAGCTGTTAGAGTTTGCGCAAGTAACTTAACTATCTTCATATTCTCATCTGAAAGACTGGTGATGTGATTAACAGTACGTCCTAGGAGTGTTAGGGGTATTATAAAACTGATACATAAAACATAAAAACTGTGCACATTAATGGGGTACCATGTAATGTTTCCCTGATGGTTAATGAAGTGAAACATTCTTTTCATGTGCTCATCAGCCATTTTTATGCTTTCTTTTAAGAAGTGTCTATTTGGATTTGTAATTCAGTGTGTTTTTGCTATTGAATTTTTGGAGTTCTTTACATATTCTGAATATCAACCCCTTGGCAGATGTGAAGCTTGTGTTTTTTCTCCCATTTCATAGGCTGTCTCTACTCCATTGATTGTTTCCTGTACAGAAGTTTTTTGTTTGATGTGATCCCACTTCTCTATTTTTGCTTCTGTTTCTTGTACTTCTATGGTCTTGACCAAAAAATTGTTGCTCATTCTAATGTCCTAAAGTATTTCACCTATGTTTTATTCTAATAGCTTTATAGCTTCACGTCATAGATTTAAATCTTTGATAGATTTTGAGTTGATTTTGTAACTAGACAGAAATAGGAGGTTAGTTTCATACATATTTAGAACTATTATTTCTCTGTACTGAATTGACTCCTTAATCATCATATAATGACTTTCATTGTATCATTTTTACTGCTTTTGATTGAAAATATATGTTATATAAAGATACTTAATTTATATGGCTACTCCTGCTTTCTTTTAGATTCCATTTGCATGGAATATCTTATTCCAACCTTTTACACTTAGGCTATGGGTGTCCTTAAGAGTAAAGTGAGTTCTTATAAGCCACATGTACTTGGGGGTCTTACATTTGTCTGACCTTTGTCCATTCAATTACTCTGTGTCTATTAATTGAACAATCTAACACACTTATATTCAAGGAAATTATTATAGGTAAGCTCTTGCTCCAGCCATTATATACCTAATTTTCTAGTTTTAATATTGTTCCTTTCTTTCTAGTTTTAGTATAGTTCCTTTCTTTCTGCCTCCTCTTTCAGTCTTCCTTTGTGGTTATGTGTATTTCTCTAGCAGTGTGTTTTGATTCTTGTTTATTATTATTCAGTTTATATAGTATAGATTTTTGCTTTGTGGTTACTAGGGGACTTAAAAAAATACATCCCTTGATTATAATGATTTATTTTGAAAAAACAATAACTTAACATGCTCATAAAGAACAGAAACAATAGAACGAGAGAAAATATACCAGTTTGTAATCTTTCCACTTGTACTCTATGTCCCATTTTACGTCATTCTATATCACTTATCTCTTAACATATTAATGTAGTTATTAACTTGTTTTGTTTTTTGTTTTCTAATCTTTAAAGATATGAATATTTTAAAATTTTTTTAGTGTTTTTAATTTTTTTTATTTTTACAGACTACATTTTGATTCACTATACACAAAGGGGGTACAGCTTTTTGTTTCTATGGAGATTCCTTAGAAAACTTGGAATAGAATCACCTTTTGACCCAGTTATCCCACTCCTTGGTTTATACCCAAAGGACTTAAAATTAGCATACTATAGTAACACAGTCACATCAATGTTTATAGCAGCTCAATTCACAATAGCTAGATTGTGGAACCAAACTAGATGCCCTTCAACAGATGAATGGATAAAGAAACTGTTTTATATATATATATATATATATATATATATATATATATATATATATATAACTAAATATATATATTTAGTTATATATATATATATAAAACTAAACAATATTAGAACATTCTGAATTTGTTTGTATATTGCTCTTTCCACTGAGTTTTATACATTCCCATGTTTTCTTACTCACTAACACATCTTTCAGTTTGAAGAATTTTCTTTAGCATTTCTTATAAGACAGTACTTGTGGAGAAGTATTCTTTCAGTTTTTTTTCTTTTGGTACTATCTATCACTTCTTCATTTCTAAAGGATAACTTTGCTGGGTACAGGAGTCTTGCTGACAGTTCTTTCCTTCAGTACTGTAAAAACATCATGCCACTCTCTTCTGGTTTCTAAGGTTTCTGCTGAGAATTGTGCTATTAGGCAAATTGGGACATCCATATGTGTTAATTGCTTTTTTTTTCTCTTGTTTCCTTGAGAATTTTCCCTTTATCTTTCAACTTTGGGAGTTAGATTATAAAATATTTTGGGGTCGACTTGGTTGATATAAATCTGACTGGTGACTTCTTACCTACTTGTACCTGAATATTTGTACCCTTCTCTAGGAGTGGGAAGTTTTGTTATTATTCTTTTGCAAAAGTGTTCTGTCCTTTAAATATTCTCAAATTCTTCTGGAACCACAGTATCCCAAGTGTTTGCTCTTTAAATACTGTCCAAAGTTCTCATAAGCTGTATTTATTTTTCTATTCTTTTTTCTTTCCTCTCTTGCTACAGAATTATTTTCAAACAGACTCTCTTCAAACTCATAAATTCTTCTTTTTGTTTGATCTATCCTGCTATTGATGCCTTCCTTCAGATTTTTAATTTTGCCGAGTACATTTTTCAGTTTAAGAATTTAAATGCTTCCATATCTTTGTTAAATTTTTCTGCAGAGTTTGGAAACGTTTCTGTTTTGTTTCCAATCTCCTTACATTTCCATAAA